>NC_139990.1:34606324-35206324 GCF_964263955.1 Coregonus lavaretus
GGAGCTGTTGGTACCCTACCTTATGGAGGTACTTAAAAAAGCCGGGGAGGACAACTGCTTTCAAGAGTCTTTCTATCAAGCTTTGATTACAGTAATTCACAAGAAAGGGAAAAACCCGCTAAAGTGCGCCTCCTATAGACCTCCTTAATACAGATTGTAAACTGGTCACCAAGATGCTATCTAAGAGACTAGAGTCATGTCTACCCCTGTTGGTCAACCCAGATCAGACTGGCTTCATAATTAATAGATTGTCCTACAATAATCTCAGAAGTGTCGCAGTCTCCCTCGACGCCAAAAAGGCCTTTGATAGGGTTGAATGGTCATATCTCTTTCGCGTCTTGGAAAAGTTTGTTTAGGCACTGTGTTTGTAAATTTGATAAAATCACTCTACAAATCTCCTAAAGCTAGGATTGCTACCAATGGGATTACTTCCTCCTCTTTCCCTCTCTATAGGGGGAACAGACAAGGTTGCCCAATTAGCCCCCACCTCTTCGCCCTCGCCATCGAACTGTTGGCTGAGGCCATTAGAACGTGCCCTGACATACATGGCTTTGAGTTAGGACCCCATACCCATAAGTTATCACTTTTTGCAGACGACCTTATCTTATTTCTAACGAACCCAGAACATTGTCTCTCTCACTTACAGAACCTATTACAGTATTATAGTTCTATAAGGATATAAGGTCAATTTTGATAAAAGCGAAATCTTACCGTTGTCTGTCTTTGACCATCATACCATCAAGTATAAGTTTCCTTTTAGATGGTCGCCTAAGGGCTTCACATATTTGGGCATAATGGTGGATGGTAACCTGAACAACCTCTATAAACTAAATCTGGCCAGCTTGTTGCAAAAGGTGGAGGGTGATGGATGGATGGATTTGCCTCTCACTCTACTGGGTAGAATGAATGTAATTAAAAGGAATGTTCTGCCCAGATTTCTATATTTGTTTCAATCTCTCCCCATCCCTGTGCCCCCAGCATTATTTTCCTCTCCTGACAAGCTGACCAGACAGTTTATCTGGCACGGCAAAACCCCTAGGGTTAGCCTGGACAAACTGACCCTTGATTACGGTCAAGGGGGCTTAAACCTCCCCAATTTCAGAATGTATTACTGGGCTGCGGCGTCTAGATTTCTGGCTCAGAGGTTTGATAATGGTCCTTCTCCCTCATGGTTGAACATTGAAAAGTTTGAGATTCATGAGGACACTGGGGCAGAATTGTTTTACAGATGTGACATGAAATCTATAAAAACTATCACAGACAACCCTTTAATTATAAGTTGAGAAATAAATGTAGTAGGCCTAGCCTATAGAAAGCTGATCCTCCTCGTTTTAGTAGAGGCCATCAATCTGTTTTCTCGGGCAATTGCATAGCACATTGAAATGTTGCGCAACATGAGCTCAAGGGCTCTCATGAAGTGTTTGATTTTCAAATCATTTGCATTGATGTCAGAGTGATTAGAAAGACAATAGAGTACTGAGTACCAGGCAGTTAGCAAGTTTGGTAGGCTACTAATGACCATCAGCAGCATCAGAGCTTGGAGAAGCCTAATTACCGTGATTAAACGGTCACATGGAATTTGACTGCATGCATGACTTGTGACCACCGGGGTGGCGGTAATATGGTCACCGCAACAGCCCTAATCATAGCTTTCACCTGGATCCTGTAGGTTCATGCTCTACAACATTCGCAGAGTACGACCCTACCTTACACAGGAGGCGGCACAGGTCCGCCCAGCCCATCAAAACTGTTCGCTGCTCTGGCACCCCAATGGTGGAACAAGCTCCCTCACGACGCCAGGACAGCGGAGTCACTGACCACCTTCCGGAGACACTTGAAACCCTACCTCTTTAAGGAATACCTGGGATAGTATAAAAGTAATCCTTCTACCCCCCCCCCCCCCCCCCCACCCCACCCCACCCCCACAATTTATATATAATGATAATTTAAAATATACGCTAAAAATAAAAAAATATTAAAATTAGAAAAATATACAAAATTTCATTGTAAAGTGGTTGTCCCACTGGCTATCATAAGGTGAATGCACCAATTTGTAAGTCGCTCTGGATAAGAGTGTCTGCTAAATGACGTAAATGTAAATGTAATGTAAATTATTCATCTGGTCAGTCTATGTCATGGAAAGAGCAGGTGTTCTTAATGTTTTGTACATGCAGTGTATGTTAATATAATTATTTGGCAACAGTTACAACACACATATCTGATCTAATTCAAATGTGTTTATCATTGAAAGATGGGAATCGGTAGAACTCTAGATAGCTGAGCATCTCAAAGAGAACTCTCTATCTATTGAAATCCACACCACATATACCATGTAGGACAAACATGTGATTCCTTATCAGAGACACATCAGCTCTAGTCATTGCATTTATATCTGTAACATTCCTAATTTGTTGCTGGAACATTGCCCAGGTGGTAGTGTTGCTTCTGATAGAAACATACCCAGAACATGGTTGCCATATTCTCAGAAATCTGTATATTTACAGTGGCATGTCTGTACTTTCACACATTTGCCATTTAAGCAATGATGATGCCAGTTATACCAAAACAATACACAACACAGAGTTCCATCTCCAAGTTTTCATGTGGAAAAATAGACAAATTGCAACAGAATTACATGGGACCAGTGTTGGGGGTAATATATTACTTATATTATAGTAATATGTTAATTTGATGAGTAACGGAGTAATATAATGTGGTCCTCTGTAGCTCAGCTGGTAGAGCACGGCGCTTGTAACGCCAAGGTAGTGGGTTCGATCCCCGGGACCACCCATACACAAAAATGTATGCACGCATGACTGTAAGTCGCTTTAGATAAAATCGTCTGCTAAATGGCATATTATTATTATATAACAAGTTACTGTCTTCAAATATTGTAATATTATTACAGTTACTTTTTCAAGTAACCCGTATATTACTTTCAGAAGCATATCTCTACCGGCTAACCCGTTTCGAATAGGCTATCGTAAAGCCAAAAATCAAAGAAAAATGGCAGCTGTATTGTTGCCCCGCTTAACCTTTTCCTTGTGGAAATGCTCACATTATTTTTGAGTTAATCGAGGAGAAAGATAACATTTAATTCAATTGAAAACTCTGCAAAGTAAGCATTGATTTCTTCATCCAGAAACACCACTTTAAACTTGAAGAAGCATCTGGAGGTCGTGCACAAAGGCACAAAGCTGGTAGCCAAACTTCCAGAAATGTGTGAAAGAGGAGAAGTCTCACACATTATGATAATAAACAAAGATGCATAAATAATATTTCCAAGTGTTCTAATGAAATTTACAATGTCTGATAAATGCAATTCAAAACGGCAATAATGACTAATATACAGCTCTGGAAAAAATTAAGAGACCACTGCAAAATAATCAGTTTCTCCGGTTTTACTATTTATAGGTATGTGTTTGGGTAAACATAACATTTTTGTTTTATTCTATAAACTACTGACAACATTTCTCCCAAATTCCAAATAAAAATATTGTCATTTAGAGCACTTATTTGCAGAAAATGACAACTGGTCAAAATAACAAAAAAGATGCAGTGCTGTCAGACCTCGAATAATGCAAAGAAAATAAGTTCATGTTCATTTTTAAACAACACAATACTAATGTTTTAACTTAGGAAGAGTTCAGAAATCAATATTTGGTGGAATAACCCTGATTTTCAATCACAGCTTTCATGCGTCTTGGCATGCTCTCCACCAGTCTTTCACAATGATGTTGGGTGACTTTATGTCACTCCTGGCGCAAGAATTCAAGCAGCTCGACTTTGTTTGATGGCATGTGACCATTCATCTTCCTCTTGATCACATTCCAGAAGTTTTCAATGGGGTTCAGGTCTGGAGATTGGGCTGGCCATGACAGGGTCTTGATTTGGAGGTCCTCCATCCACACCTTGATTGACCTGGCTGTGTGGCATGGCGCATTGTCCTGCTGGAAAAACCAATCCTCAGAGTTGGGGAACAATGTCAGAGCAAAAGGAAGCAAGTTTTCTTCCAGGACAACCTTGTACATGGCTTGATTCATGCATCCTTCACAAAGACAAATCTGCCTGATTCCAGCCTTGCTGAAGCACCCCCAGATCATCACCGATCCTCCACCAAATTTCACAGTGGGTGCGAGACACTGTGGCTTGTAGGTCTCTCCAGGTCTCCGTCTAACCATTAGACGACCAAGTGTTGGGCAAAGCTGAAAATTGGACTCATCAGAGAAGATGACCTTACTCCAGTCCTCTACGGTCCAATCCTTATGGTCTTTTGCAATCCTCAGCCTGGCTCTTCTTTGCATTCTCATTGATGAAGGGCTATTTTCTAGCTTTGCACGACTTCAGCCCTGCCTTTAGGAGCCTGTTTCGAACCATCCTCGCCATGCACTTCACCCCAGCTGCCGTTTGCCATTCTTTTTGTAGGTCACTTGATGTCATCCTACGGTTGTTGAGTGACATTTGAATGAGTTGGCGGTCATCCCGGTCAGTAGTCGTTTTCGCCCTCTGCCGGTCTGTAGCTTTGTTGTCCCCAATGTCTGCTGCTTGAACTTGTTCATATGAACCGCCGTCATTGACATTTTAAGGATGGAAGCAACCTGACGCTCACTGTATCCCTATACCAGTAAAGCCAGAATTGTACCCTTCTTTTCCTCACTCAAAACTTTCCTTTTCAACTCTTTTGGCATGGTCAATAGTTATTTTTTGATTAATATTACTTTTGCGGTACTATTAGCACTGTTTTTGCCATCCAGCTGGTCCTATTGCAAGAGGATAGTGATAACCACAGCAGTGGTTTTTATACTTTTCCTCATTAAATAAGATTTGGTTCAGGTGATCACCTAATCAGTAGAATGAGGTGTGCCTGTGTTGGAATTCAACAGACACTGGAATGGAATGGCTGTCATACATGTAGAGATGCTTATCTAAGAAAGATTTCCAGAGCTGTATATTGCTAAGACTGTGAGAGAAGGTTGACTTTCCTAGAGAGTGTCAAACCCAGGCCTCCAGCATCAATGACGAGCGCCCTGACCACTGTCCCAATAAGGGATATCTGTAAGGCATGTGCTTATTGGGCCAATATAGTTAGGCCTTGTCCAGAAGAAACCCTAAACCCTCCTCCCTAGGCACTTGTGTAGATCTGAAACAACTTGATAGGTGTAAGCAATAGGGTGAATGCACTTTGAAGTAAATTTCAGCTCTGTTAAAAGAACACTCAAGAAAATATTTTATGGATCATAGTGATTCAGGAGTATCATTAAAACAGGTTAATATGCACCACCTACATTAGACAACTATACAGACCTTCAATTGCCTAAATTAGTAAATAAAATCAATGATGAGAATAGTACGATTAATAGATACCAGACACTGACATGGTGGCGTAGCAGGAAGACCAGATTACTGTGAACCAAGAGGTTCTGAGGACATGTTTAATAACAATTACTGTATAAATTAACTTGCACAATGTTATCATGTATGTCACATATGTAAGGTAAAAGCACTGTGTGTTAGTATCCCTTGCCAAAAGACAAAGAGCTATGAATGGATCAGTGGTTCACCAATCAGGGCCTGGATTGGCTAGGCAACAGTAACAAGAAGTGATGTGTAATAAATTTTTATTTGGACAACGTGTCTAGAGCATTAATATCTTATGTTCTGAGAACATGGCAATCATGTTCTGTGTAGGTTTGGTGAAACGTTGATGGAATATTCTCCTTACACACAGAAATGTTCTTGCAAAGTTCTCATGAAACATGTCTAGAACATTAATCTTATATTTTGATAACATTGCAACCATGTTCTGTGTATGTTTGGTGGAATTTTCTCCTAACTCTCCGAAAACTGGACACATTAATGTTGTTTGAACGTCCCATAAAACGTTCTGAGAACATGGTATGTTCTGCTTGACATTAAGGGAATATTCTCCTAACTTTAACACCAAAACATGCTAAAAAGGTTCTCAGAAGGTGTATGTTAACATAGATATAATGTTCCCCTAACAGAAAACTGGACACTCAAAACATTGGGGGAACATTACGGGTAACATTACAAAAACATTCTCACTCCCTAGAATTGTTAGCTGGGAAGACACTAGCTGCCTCTAGGCATTTTTTTTTTTATCACATAGGCTACAATATCTGGGATGAGAAACAGAGTTTGATGTTTTATTCACCAATTGTCTTTTTCTCCATTAACAGTCAATCATGAAGGTCTTAGTGGTGCTTGCGCTTGCTGTTTTCACTGGTGAGTGAAAAATGTTTTCATTGTTGAACACCTGACTAGTGTTTGTATTTTTTGAAAGGAAGCACACTTATAATACTAACTGTAACAGTAATGTAATATCAACGAAAGGAGTAAATGTATCATCTCAAAAACCCTCCAGTCTAGACTGAACATTTTATAATCTTCAGTCTCTCCTACAGGGTGCAATACTTATGTTCTGTGGCAGGACCAGTCTAAGCAGATCAGACAGAGGTGGCACACAGTCAATATGTAGAAACTAACACAATATAATGTAGTTTGATAACTGTTGAGTAACAATCCACTTGTTTGTTAACCTTGTCACTTGGCCTCTGTACTGACCTTTCTCTCGGTCTCCATAGCACCATGGTCTCTGAGAGTGCCCATGCTGTGAACCAGTACACTGTGGCCAGGTGACTCCTCTGACTCAGGACCTGCTGGCAAAGCTTTCCACAGGAGGCCAAACAACTGAAGGCTCGTCTGGAGAAGGAACTGGCTGAAGGCCAGTGCTCCAGAAGAGTGAGGAGCTGAAGGGAAGCCTGGAGAAGAGTATGTAGCAGCTGCAGGCCCAGCTGGGCCCCTACACTGAGCTGAAGCAGAAGTGACCAGAACCTGGAGGAGTTCCAGAAGAGCATGATTCCCCTGACCCAGAGCTCCCAAACTGAGCTGACTCAGAGAACCCAGGAGCTCCAGCAGAATCTGGGCCCATATGGAGAGGACCTGAAGGCCCAACTGACACCAAGAAGAGCCAGTAATCAAACTGATTTTACTTGGTCTACTAGAACTGTGTACTGATTAATCATTTTCCATCAAAGTCCAAAAGGTGCAATATGTACAGTACACTGACCAAGTGAGTATTGTCTGTCTCATACATGCATAATAAACACACAGTCTCTGTTTCAACGGTTAAATACTCAGCCTAATGCAATAACATAATCAACATTAAAATAGTATTATCATATTTATGTTATATCAAATTTATAACACTGAACAAAAAAAACACAATACGCAACAATTTCAAAGATTTTATTGAGTTATAGTTCATATAAGGAAATCAGTCAATTGAAATAAATTCATTAGGCCGTAATCTATAGATTTCACGACTGGGAATACAGATTTGAATCTGTTGGTCACAGAAACCTTAAAAAAAAAAAAAGTAGAGGCGTGGATCAGAAAACCGGTCAGTATCTGGTGTGACCACCATTTGCCTGTGGAATGATGTCCCACTCCTTTTCAATGGCTGTGTGAAGTTGCTGGATATTGGCGGGAACTGGAACATGCTGTTGTACATGTCGACCCAGAGCATCCCAAACATGCTCAATGGGTGACATGTCTGGTGACCATTCAGGCCATGGAAGAACTGGGACATTTTCAGCTTCCAGGAATTGTGTACAGATCCTTGGAACATGGGGCCGTGCATTATCATGCTGAAACATGGTGTTAACGGCGGATGAATGGCATGACAATAGGCCTCAGGATCTCGTCACGGTATCTCTATGCATTCAAATTGCCAGCGATAAAATGCAATTGTGTTTGTTGTCCGTAGCTTATGCCTGCCCCACCGCCACCACTGGGCACGCTGTTCACAATGTTGACATTAGAAAACTGCTCAACCCACACAACGCCATACACGTGGTCTGCGGTTGTGAGGGCGGATGGACGTACTGCCAAATACTCTAAAATGATAGAGGTGGCTTATGGTAGAGAAATTAACATTAAATTATCTGGAAACGCTCTGGTGGACATTCCTGCCGTTAGCATGCCAATTGCACACTCCCTCAAAACTTGAGACATCTGTGGCATTGTGTTGTGACAAAACTGCACATTTTAGAGTGGCCTTTTATTGTCCCCAGCACAAGGTGCACCTGTGTAATGATCATGCTGTTTAATCAGCTTCTTGATATGCCACACCTGTCACGGACAGATTATCTTGGCAAAGGAGAAATGCTCACCAACAGGGATGTAAACAAATTTGTGCACATATTGAGAGAAATACACTTTTGTGCGTATGGAACATTTCTGGGATCTTTTATTTCAGCTCATGAAACATGGGATGAACACTTTCCATGTTGCGCTTATATTTTTGTTCTGTGTAAATGTATGTACCACTATTGTTGTTTCCCTGTATCAGTTATCGGACTCTATCTCCTGACCAATATCTACATGCGACTCAGGACTATATTACAGAAGCTGTTATAAAACAAAATGCAGGATTCTATCAACAATAGAATAATCACATCTACTGTTGCCCTCTTGAGAAGGGTCTCAATTTCTTCAAGCAAACTTTCTTACATCTCAGCATATTTATTTGTCAGTATTATCATGTGTGATTTAAAATCAATGAAACTCATGAGCAGCATTCAGCTTCTTTTCATCAATTGAAACAATTAAATCAAATCAATACAGGCTCCGTCAACTATGAGTAGGGAATTTGAAGCAATAAGAAACAAAACCAATTCTCTCCATATTTTGTAATAAATGGCACTCAGCCTTTCCCAATAGATATAAACAGGTAATATATACGGTTTCATATGTACCATTGAAAAAGATTTGCCCGCCCTCTGCCTCCCCAACCCAAAAAGAAAAGATGAGCACAGACAAAATAAATAAAAACGAACAGAGCAAAACAAACAAAAGTACTGTAATTTGATAGTTTCCTAACAACAAACGTGTTTTACTGAGTTCTCCTTTAGTGCTGTCTGTCTGCTATGTTGGTCTCTGTACATTAGTCTCTGAAGTAAATTATATGACCATCGTCCAATCTCATCACCACATCGTCCTCAATCTCTGACCCATGCATCTTTGTTTAACCTTTCAATTATTATACACTACATTACCAAAAGTATGTGGACACCTGCTCGTCAAACATCTCATTCCAAAATCATGGGCATTAATATGGAGTTGGTCTCCCCTTTGCTGCTATAACAGCCTCCACTCTTCTAGGAAGGCTTTCCACTAAACATTGCTGCGGGGACTTGCTTCCATTCAGCCACAACAGCATTAGTGAGGTCTGGCATTGATGTTGGGCGATTAGGCCTGGCTCGCAGTCAGTGTTCCAATTCATCCCAAAGGTGTACGATGGGGTTGAGGTCAGGACTCGTCTAGAATGTCATTGTATGCTGTAGCGTTAAGATTTCCCTTCACTGGAACTAAGGGGCCTAGCCCTAACCATGAAAAACAGCCCCAGATCATTATTTCTCCTTCACCAAACTTTACAATTGGCACTATGCATTCAGGCAGGTAGTGTTCTTTTGGCATCTGCAAAACCCAGATTCGTCCGTTGGACTGCCAGATGGTGAAGCGTGATTCAACACTCCAGAGAATGCATTTCCAAATGTGATGTCCTATGACGGTGCCACGTTGAATGTCACTGAGCTCTTCAGTAAGGCCATTCTAATGCCAATCTGTCTATAGAGAGTGCATGGCTGTGTGCTCGATTTTATACACCTGTCAGCAACGGGTGTGGCTGAAATAGCCGAATCCACTCATTTGAAGGGGTGTCCACATACTTTTTACACATTATTTAGGAAATATGATCTTTTGAAACCAACAACAACAATGAACTTCTTAGTAGTCAGATGGGGACACATTTAAGTGATGTGAGACTCAGTGGTGAGTCCAGGTTGTCTGTCCATTGTCTGTTTGTCTGTCTTTTCTGTGAAGATCACCTATAGGCTTTCCCCCACTCTGGTAAGTCTAACCGATGGTGATGCCAAAACCACATTGGAACTTGTTCTTCTTGTGGTTGAGGAAGGACCCCAGGACCAAAGAAAGAGGCAGAGGAAGCAGCTTCTTCTCTAGTGTGGCCCCCACCACCCAATTACTATCTATGGAGCCTGGAATATTGGGGAGAGAAACAGAAAATTGGATAACAGTGCCTTCAGAAAATATTCATAACCGTTGACTTATTCCACATTTTGTTCTGTTAATGCCCTAATTCAAAAAAAATATATGTTTTTCTCACCCATCTACACACAATACCCCATAATGACAACATGAAAACATGTTTTTAGAAAATGTTGCACATTTATTGAAAATGAAATACAGAAATCGAATTTACATAAGTATTCACACACCTTTGCTATGACGCTCCAAATTGAGCTCAGGTGCATTCAATTTCCCTTGAGATGCCACTACAACTTGATTGGAGTCCACCTGTGGCCAATTCAATTGTTTGGACATGATTTAGAAAGAAACATACCGGTCTATATAAGGTCCGACAGTTGACAGTGAATGTCAAAGCAGAAACTATACCATTAAGTCCAAGGACCTGTCCGTAGATATCCGAGATAGAATTGTGATGAGGCATATATCTGGGGAAGGGTATAAATAATTTCTAGAGGGTTGAAAGTTTCCAAGAGCACAGTGGTCTCCATCATTGGGAAATTGAAAAAATATGGAACTACCCAGACTCTGCCTAGAGCAGGTCGTCCGACCAAACTGAGGAGCCGGGCAAGAAGGACCTTGGTCAGAGAGGTGACCAAGAACCCAATGACCACTCTGACAGAACTACAGAGTTCCTTAGCTGAGATGGGAGAATATGCCAGAAGGACAACAGTCTCTACAGCACTTCACCAATCTGGCCTTTCTAGGAGAGTGGCCGGACAGAAGCCACTCCTGAGAGAAGACAGAGCATAAGGCAAAATATTCTGTGGTCTGATGAGACAAACATTTAACTATTTGGCCTGAATGCAAAGCGATACGTCTGGAGAAAACCAGGTACAGCTCATCACCCGTCTAACACCATGGTGGTGGCAGCATCATGCTATGGGGATGCTTTTCAGCGGCAGGGACTGGGAGACTTGTAAGGATAGTGGGAACAATGAATGGAGCCAAATACAGGAAAATCCTTAACAAGCTTCAGAGTTCAAACGACCTTCGACTTGGGCGAAGATTTACATTCCAACAGGACAATGACCCCAAACATACAGCCAAAGCAATGCTGGAATGGCTTCAGAACAAGAATGTGAAAGTCCTTGAGTGGCCCAGCCAAAGCCCAGACTTGAATCCTACTAAAAATCTGTGGGAAGACTTGAAGATTGCTGTTCACTGCCGCTCAGCATCTAACTTAACAGAGCTTTAGGAAATCTGCCAGGAAGAATGGGAGAAAATCCCCAAATCCAGATGTGCAAAGCTGATACAGACATACCCTGGACAACTCAAAGCTGTAATCACCGCCAAAGGTGCTTCTACAAAGTATTGACTCAGGGGTCTGAATACCTATGTAAATGAGATATTTACGTTTTTTTCACTTTGTCATTATGGGGTATTGTGTGTAGATGGGTGAGAAAGAAAATAAATGTAATCCATTCTGAATTCAGGCTGTAACACAACAAAATGTGGATAAGTCAAGGGGTATGAATACTTTGAAGGAACTGTATATGAAAATACAAAATAGCGAACAATGTAACAAAAAGCTAATATGCAGGTATATACAGTGAGGGAAAAAAGTATTTGATCCCCTGCTGATTTTGTATGTTTGCCCACTGACAAAGACATGATCAGTCTACAATTTTAATGGTAGGTTTATGTGAACAGTGAGAGACAGAATAACAAACAAAAAAAATCCTGAAAAACGCATGTCAAAAATGTTATGAATTGATTTGCATTTTAATGGAGGGAAATAAGTATTTGACCCCTCTGCAAAACATGACTTCGAGGCTGACGTTTGGCAACTCGAACCTTCAGCTTCCTCCACAGATTTTCTATAGGATTAAGGTCTGGAGACTGGCTAGGCCACTCCAGGACCTTAATGTGCTTCTTCTTGAGCCACTCCTTTGTTGCCTTGGCCGTGTGTTTTGGGTCATTTTCATGCTGGAATACCCATCCACGACCCATTTTCAATGCCCTGGCTGAGGGAAGGAGGTTCTCACCCAAGATTTGACGGTACATGGCCCCGTCCATCGTCCCTTTGATGCGGTGAAGTTGTCCTGTACCCTTAGCAGAAAACACCCCCAAAGCATAATGTTTCCACCTCCATGTTTGACGGTGAGGATGGTGTTCTTGGGGTCATAGGCAGCATTCCTCCTCCAAACACGGCGAGTTGAGTTGATGCCAAAGAGCTCCATTTTGGTCTCATCTGACCACAACACTTTCACCCAGTTCTCCTCTGAATCATTCAGATGTTCATTGGCAAACTTCAGACGGCCCTGTATATGTGCTTTCTTGAGCAGGGGGACCTTGCGGGCGCTGCAGGATTTCAGTCCTTCACGGCGTAGTGTGTTACCAATTGTTTTCTTGGTGACTATGGTCCCAGCTGCCTTGAGATCATTGACAAGATCCTCCCGTGTAGTTCTGGGCTGATTCCTTACCATTCTCATGATCATTGCAACTCCACGAGGTGAGATCTTGCATGGAGCCCCAGGCCGAGGGAGATTGACAGTTCTTTTGTGTTTCTTCCATTTGTGAATAATCGCACCAACTGTTGACACCTTCTCACCAAGCTGCTTGGCGATGGTCTTGTAGCCCATTCCAGCCTTGTGTAGGTCTACAATCTTGTCCCTGACATCCTTGGAGAGCTCTTTGGTCTTGGTCATGGTGGAGAATTTGGAATCTGATTGATTGCTTCTGTGGACAGGTGTCTTTTATACAGGTAACAAACTGAGATTAGGAGCACTCCCTTTAAGAGTGTGCTCCTAATCTCAGCTCATTACCTGTATAAAAGACACCTGGGAGCCAGAAATCTTTCTGATTGAGAGGGGGTCAAATACTTATTTCCCTCATTAAAATGCAAATCAATTTATAACATTTTTGACATGCGTTTTTCTGGATTTTTTTGTTGTTATTCTGTCTCTCACTGTTCAAATAAACCTACCATTAAAATTATAGACTGATCATTTCTTTGTCAGTGGGCAAACGTACAAAATCAGCAGGGGATCAAATACTTTTTTCCCTCACTGTACATAGACTTCAAAATCAGTGTCCATACAAGCGGAAGCCATACCTTTGAAGAGCAAATTGGCTTTAGGCACATCTAGCTGGTAGCCAAATGATACACTGGTCTCCTGCATACGGGTGCTAGCCTCAAACTCAACACCCACTTGCAACTGTGGGAGAAAAATATGGGTGATAGAGCTGAACCGACACTAACCAACACATTGAGAAAAAGTCACAGATACAGAAAGGAAACAATGGAATTGAGCAATACCGTGTCATTGGCTTTGTGGTAGTAGGAGGCATGTGCCCCTGCTCCCCCTAGTGTCAATGTGGCAATGAAGTTACTGCCTGAAATAGCAAGAAACACAGGTTTTTAAAACATTAGTGTAATACACATATCTACTATGGAAAAATATAAGTGAGTGGACTATTGCTGCATTATACAACAACTGCACCTTAAAAAATTACATGGTTGTAGAGGAGCGTCGAATTAACACATCCACGCCAGATGTCAACTACAATAAGAACACACAAGGACCTATTCAGTGGCCAGAGAACAAAGGAAGATGAGCAAAAGAGGGGAAGGACAACTCCTGCTGAGTGGCCCCCTCTAGTGTACATCAAAGCTTCTAACAGCAAAAAGGCTGGCAGGTTTGAACCAAAGGGCACCCAGATTTCTGCCAGAGACATGGAAACAACAGGGTTCTGACGAAGAGTGACAATGTCTCAGCCAAGGAACTTCGCCAATGGAGAATATTATACTACATGCAAAAGTGCCTAAAACTTTTATTTCCTCAAGGAAACAGTGTAAACGGACTGAAAATGACATAGTTAAATGTGTTGATGTGTGTGTGATAAGATAGAATTTTAGAATGTGTGTGATATGTTCTGGTATTATACTTATTCGTCCACAAAAAGCATACTGTTTGATATCTGTGCGATCACCAGTCACGATCACCAGTTCAATTCCCACAGGGGGTATGATTTTTTTAAATGTATGCACTAACTGTAAGTCGCTCTGGATAAGAGCGTCTGCTAAAATGACTAAAATGTCAAATGTAAATGGTATTCACACAGGCGGTGGAAGAATACCCTCCATTTATGTGAACAATTGATTAATTAATGACCTGGCATACAGTGCATTCAGAAAATGTTCAGACCCCTTCCCTTTTCCCACATTTTGTTAGGTTACAGCCCTATTCTAAAATTGATCAAATCTATTTTTTCCCTCAATCTACATACAATACCCCATAACGACAAAGCGAAAACATGCAGATTTGTTTTGCACATTTATTTAAAATAAAACCCTGAAATACCTTATTTACATAAGTACTCAGACCCTTTGTTATGAGACTCGAAATTAAGCTCAGGTGCATCCTGTTTCCATTGATCATCCTTGAGATGTTTCTACAACTTGATTGGAGTCCACCTGTGGTAAATTCAATTGATTGGACATGATTTGGAAAGGCACACACCTGTCTATAACGGTCCCACAGTTGACAGTGCATGTCAGAGCAAAAACCAAGCCATGAGGTCAAAGGAATTGTGCGTAGAGCTCTGAGACAGGACTGTGTCGAGGCACAGATCTGGGGAAGAATATCAAAACATGTCTGCAACATTGAAGGTCCCCAAAAACACAGTGGCTTCCATCATTCTTAAATGGAAGAAGTTTGGAACCACCAACACTCTTCCTAGAGCCTGCTGCCCGGTCAAACTGAGCAATCGGGGAAGAAGGGCCTTGGTCAGGGAGGTGACCAAGAACCCAATGGTCACTGACAGAGCTCCAGAGTTCCTCTGTCGAGATGGGAGAATCTTCCAGAAGTCACGTCTGGAGGAAACCTGGCACCATCCCTACGGTGAAGCATGGTGGTGGCAGCATCATGCTGTGGAATGTTTTTCAGTGGCAGGGACTGGGAGACTAGTCAGGATCGAGGGAAAGATGAACGGAGCAAAGTACAGAGAGATCCTTGATGAAAACCTTCTCCAGAGCGCTCAGGACCTCAGACTGGGGCGAAGGGTCACCTTCCAACAGGACAACGACCCTAAGCACACAGCCAAGACAATGCAGGAGTGGCTTCGGGACAAGTATCCGAATGTCCTTGAGTGACCCAGCCAGAGCCCGGACTTGAACCCGATCTAACATCTCTGGAGAGACCTGAAAATAGCTGTGCAGAGACACTCCCCATCCAACCTGACAGAGCTTGAGAGGATCTGCAGAGAAATGGGAGAAACTCCCCAAGTACAGGTGTGCCAAGCTTGTAGCGCCATACTCAAGAAGACTCGAGGTTGTAATCTCTGCCAAATGTGCTTCAACAAAGTATTGAGTAAAGGGTCTGAATACTTATGTAAATGTAATATTTCTTTTTATTACATTTGCAAAAATGTCTAAACCTGTTTTTGCTTTGTCATTATGGGGTACGTTGATGAGGATAAAAAACAATGTAAATCTATTTTAGAACAAGGCTGTAACGTAACAAAATATGGAAAATGTCAAGGGGTCTGAATACATTCAGAATGCACTGTAAGTCACAGGACAATGCAGGCGATGAATGGGGGCTGACCCAACCCCAGGAATTATTCCATCACCTAAGCCAATCACAGCGCTCCTGACGGGAGGGCTCACCTCTTCCTGTTCCGATGGCGACCAGCCATGATTGCAGTCTTACGAACCACAAAACAATCCAAGAACACCCCATGCGGGACCTTGTGGAATTCTCTGTGGCCTACTGAAATGCTTCGTTTTGGAGTCTGCTTGCATGGAGAGTTCTCTGAAGACTGTTCCAGACAGATGTGTAAGAGTTTTCCAGCTCAACCTCATCTTCTTTTCCCTGATTTCATGTGAGCGTGTAATCTGTAGGCTGTAATCTGTTACTTTATTATTGGCTATTTGTCTCCTATAGAAATACCAGGTATGTTTATTTTATATTTTAAATAAGTGTCTTTGAATCACATGCTGGAAATAGGTTAGACAAACTCCCTTATCATTTTCTTATTTGCCTATAAAATTGCCATCAAAATCTCCACTATTCATTCATCCTGTACATTTATTGTTTTATCCTGGTTATTTCTAAATAAGTCCTTAGTTTTGTAAAGATATCTACTGTCTCCAAGAATGCATTGCCTTGTCATTTTAAGAACTTAATTGCCTTCAGAATTATACACTACCATTCAAAAGTTTGGGGTCACTTAGAAATGTCCTTGTTTTCCATGAAAACATACATGGAATGAATAGGAAATATAGCAAAATGCATAGGAAATGTAGTAAAGGTTAGAAATAATGATTTTTAATATAAATTGTGTCCTTCAAAACTTAGCTTTCGTCAAAAAAATCCTCCATTTGCAGCAATTACAGCCTTGCAGACCTTTGGCATTCTAGTTGTCAATTTGTTGAGGTAATCTGAAGATATTTCACCCCATGCTTCCTGAAGCACATCCCACAAGTTGGATTGGCTTGATGAGCATTTCTTACGTACCATACGGTCAAGCTGCTCCCACAACAGCTCAATAGGGTTGAGATCCAGTGACTGTGCTGGCCACTCCATTATAGACAGAATACCGGCTGACTGCTTCTTCCCTAAATAGTTCTTGCATAGTTTGGAGCTGCGCTTTGGGTCATTGTCCTGTTGTAGGAGGAAATTGGCTCCAATCAAGCGCCATCCACAGGGTATGGCATGGCGTTGCAAAATGGAGCGATAGCCTTCCTTCTTCAAGATCCCTTTTACCCTGTACAAATCTCCCACTTTATCACCACCAAAGAACCCCCAGACCATCACATTGCCTCCACTATGCTTGACAGATGGCATCAAGCACTCCTCCAGCATCTTTTCATTTGGTCTGCGTCTCACAAATGTTCTTCTTTGTGATCCGAACACCTCAAACTTCGATTCGTCTGTCCATAACACTTTTTTCCAATCTTCCTCTGTCCAGTGTCTGTGTTCTTTCGCCCATCTTAATCTTTTCTTTTTATTGGCCAGTCTGAGATATGGCTTTTTCTTTGTAACTCTGCCTAGAAGGTCAGCATCCCGGAGTCGACTCTTCACTGTTGACGTTGAGACTGGTGTTTTGCAGGTACTATTTAATGAAGCTGCCAGTTGAGGACATGTGAGGCGTCTGTTTCTCAAACTAGACACTAATGTATTTGTCCTCTTGCTCAGTTGTGCACCGGGGCCTCCCACTCGTCTTTCTATTCTGGTTAGAGCCAGTTTGCGCTGTTCTGTGAAGGGAGTAGTACACAGCGTTGTACGAGATCTTCAGTTTCTTGGCAATTTCTTGCATGGAATAGCCTTAATTTCTCAGAACAAGAATAGACTGACGCGTTTCAGAAGAAAGTTATTTGTTTCTGACCATTTTGAGCCTGTAATCGAACCCACAATTGCTGATGCTCCAGATAATCAACTAGTCAGTTTTCAGCTGTGCTAACATAATTGCAAAAGGGTTTTCTAATGATCAATTAGCCTTTTAAAACGATAAACTTAGATTAGCAAACACAACATGCCTTTGGAACACAGGACTGATGGTTGCTGATAATGGGCCTCTGTACACCTAGGTAGATATTCCATTAAAAATCAACCATTTCCAGCTAAAATAGCCATTTATAACATTAACAATGTCTACACTGTATTTCTGATCAATTTGATATTATTTTAATGGACAAAAAAATTGCTTTTCGTTCAAAAACGAGGACATTTCTAAGTGACCCCAAACTTTTGAACGGTAGTTTAAGTTGTTATAATTAACTATTTGATAGTTTCTTGCTGATTTATAGTTTAGAATACACATTAACTCCTGAAATCTAAGGGTGGCGCAGAGACTGGGTTGCTTCCATACTTCAGTGTGATTGTGGCCAATGCCTCACCCGTGTATCTGCCAGCTAGAGACATGACTGTGCCTTCCTCTCCTGGCCTGCGATGGTAAACCAGCTCCCCTCCGAAAGCCAGGGATGGGGTTATGGACTGGATGTAGTGCGCTACAATAATACCTGAATGATGAAGTAGTAAGGGAAAAAGAGGGAAGACGATAAGCTTAAGATAAAGTTACAGTAGGTGGTACATTTCAGTATTCCAAAATACCTCCATTCACAAAGCTTACCAGAGCCTACAAGGACATCTGGGTTGCCCAGGGTAACAGCAGCAGTAAAGTCCTCTCCCCGGACCTCACAATCTCCTTGCCAGTTCACAAACTTTTGCTGCTGCGTCTGATGGCAGGACACACATTGATAAACACGTCATCAATCAGTCTGATGTAGTAACTCAAATGGGCTATATACATTTCGGTGGCTTGGTGTAAGGTCCAGGCGTTGAAGCTCTACTTCAAAGTATTGTTTATTATCACCTAATTTCAACTGCCGAGGTTAATGGCAGACTAAACAAAAACTACCATAGAAAACCAAATATCTGTACCTGGAAGGCTAGTTTGGACCGGACTCTGTTGGAGATCTGGTGAATGACCTGGGCATTGAGGCTGCCGCTGTTGTCCATGTCTCCCACCATGACTGGGAAGGACTGCAGACAGAAAACAATAGTTACACAAAGTAAAGGTAAAACTTTTCTAGAATAAGCTAATTTCACAAATACCAGCAACAATAACCGTCCTGCATTTTGTAGGACTCTGTAATACAGTTGTCATTCTCATTCATAACTGGTAGTGTGTGAACTTGACCGTATAACAAATATACTTTGGGATTTTGGCAATGAGGCCCTTTATCTCCTTTCCCAGAGTGATGAACTCATGGATAACATTTTTATGGAAGCATGCTAGTAGATGCCCAGTCATTGCGCTAACACTAGTTAGCATTGGCTCATTAAACTACATACTGGACACAGCGACATAAAAATGGTATCCACGAGTTCATCTGACTCTGGGAAGTAGATATAGGGCCTCATTGCCAAAATCCCGAAGTATCCCTTTAAGCACTCAAATGAGGGGTGACAACTTTATATAGCTGTAGTGTGTACAGGGCTAATGTACCACAAACAAATCTTCAGGCTGTGGTATTAGCTAAGTGGCTCTGACTCACCTCTGCTGGACCCATTTGCTTAGTTCCCACATAGGTGGCACCAAACCTGTAACTGGAATCGCCTAGGGTGCTGAGCATTACCGTGTGATTCACCTGATGGGGTCGGTCAGAAAGGAGGGCAACAAGGTAGGTTTAGTCACAACAAAACAGGCCTTTCATGTTTCTGTCAGCAATGCTCCTCAAGCAAACATCTGTAAGTGTGTCGTGAAGTGTGTCGTATAAAATCAAAAGACAAAAGGGATGGCCAGTAGACAAAACAACCGTTTTGTTATGAGAAGCTTCCCAAGAGCTTAGTTGTTCACCTTATTTGGTTACGAGAGCAAGACCAGAACTAATCTTAACACAGTATTATCAAAGTTTCTAAACCCAGAGGCTCAACACCGCAAGACTTCAGGGAGCACTTGCGAAGCAGACTCGGCAGACCAGACCGGGGTTTGACACATTTTAATTTTCGTCAAAAACTACTTTATATCGAAGGAGCGCCTTTAATTTGACTGCCTGCCCATGCGCAGTTCGGCGCAAGACGACCGTTAGACCCGACTGCGTGTGTCTGTGCATGAACTTAGCTAGCCAACGTCGCCATGACATCCCCTACAAGCGTGATGGGGGATTTCTATTGGAGAAGCAGTTTCTACATATCTTCATACTAAAACATCTTTGGTATTATACTCGAAGTCTGAAAACTTAATGAAATAATTTGCCTAGCAGGAATGATGAAATGAGGCTCAGGACCTTCATAAGGCCATTCACAGCATCATTTTACCAGTAGAAAATACAGATGTAGTGACCTTTACTGACCTGGAAGTGATTACTCAGGCCCTTGTTAACGATTAGTCTTACACCCTCCATCTGCATGGGGAAAACCTCTGGAAAAACAGATAGAAAGGGGAACTGATTGAGATTAAGTGTAGGCCTACGACATGAAGACACTGAGAATCATTAAATGGACCGGTTAACCATTTTTAAAAAATGTAACTATGTTATACAGACACTTTGTTTTTTGCAATTTCACTTGGTTTTGAGAAACTAACCTCACTTCCTCATTCTGCAGTATGGGGACTCCAGAAAAACATGAACAAAAGTTCCAAAAACACACAATAGTGATGCAGGTCTTTAGATGATGTACACATTAAATTGTGCAATTCCAAACGTTATCCGCAACGTTATATTCCATATTGTGCGACTCGAGCGGTTTCCCCTACCAGCTGTGCTGCGCGGGCTACACGGAGAGGGAGCACAGCAGGTAAGGGAAACCGCTCAAGTCGCAAATATTTAATATGTTGCAGATAAAGTTCGGAATTACACAATTTCATCTGTACAACATCTAAAGACCTGCATCACTATACTGACAGCTTTAACATTTTTAAAAGGACAGGTTTGGGTGTTTTTGGAGTCTTTATTCGTGTTTTTCCAGAGCCGACATACTGCAGAATGAGCAATGAGGAAGTCTATTGTAGGTGCGGAAAGTTTTTCAAAACCAAGTGAAAAAGCATCAGATGCATATCAACCCGCAAGGTGCAGCAAACATATGCGTCAACACTTGATAAATAGTGCATAAACTATTGTAAAGGATTAATTGCATATAGAAATATATAATATAGAAATATTATATATAAAAAACTTTTGTTTAGATAGTCAAGGATGTTTTGTATAATTCTACAAAGTCCTAGAAAAAAAACATAGGCCTATAGCCTATTTTCGTTTCCCTTACAATAAAAACATTAGCGTAACCCATTTGACCAACTTTATTTGTAGATTCAATTAGTAATAGAGTTATAGTCATTAATAAAGTCCAGTTAGAGCTTCTTTTGACAAAGTAGAAAATATAATATAACCAGCCAGGTGCACAGGTGAAATTATTTGCTGTATTCCTAAACAAAAGCACCAGTGCATGAACAATTGTAAAGGATGAATTGTATAAATAAACATTTGTGGAAATATATTCATGACAAAATATAAAAACAGTAATTTGTTTATCGTATCAGACACTGTATTGTGCCCTTATGCGTGTGCCTTTATGCATGAATCAATCTCGTCTTCTCTTTATGCTTTGGTTCCACAGTCAGCACACAGTTTAGGGGATTTGTGTGAGCAAGCCGCACAAACAAATCGGTTGCACTGCACATAGTTTTCATGGGCCTTGTTGTGTACACCTGCTGCAGGTGTCGCATAATCTCTCTGAAGCGGTTGCGTGGCACGGTCTCTCAGAAAAGGTCCACCCCATACCTATCAGACCAAAATGACTCCACCATCCGTGCTCTTTCCGCCTTATGCCCGCGGACATACAAGAGTGCAATAAATGCTTAGAGTTAATCCATAGACATGTTCCACCCGTTTCCTTTTCTGTGCGCATGAGCAACAGTACAATCTCTGATGTGCTGCAACATCTACATGTCACATCAAATCGACACTAATTTCTACCCAAACCGTGCCATCCCTCCCAGACTCCCGTCTCACCGTGGCAGTTGGGATCACAGTCTCAGCTGATGTTCCGGTTTTTCTGTGGCGAGGCTCAGGCATCGGAGGCTTGAAGTCAACATCAGAATCAGGTGAAGATTCTTAAATCAGCAACATCGATTTTAAGCGCAATATCTGATCCTCCATCCAACTCATCTAAATTCTGCACAATTTGCAATGCTGTCAGTGCGTCCATTCGTTTGGGTCGGCTTGCCATTGTGAACTAAACACATTGTATGTTGTACTCAGTGTCTGATTTTACTCTCTGAGGTGAAATGATATACCATTTCCAGCCTTTCATAATAAAATAGACCACCAACAACGCCTACAATTCTTTATCAAAATTACACTATTGTTCTAAATTCAGTCATCCTCTTCACCCTCATTATTCAGATCAATCAAATTCAATCACACTTCACCCTCATCATCATTCAGTTCATTTAAGTCACATGCACCATTATCAGTTTCTATCCGGTTTCTTTCACCCATTCATCAATTGACGACAGAATAGCATATTTAAATGTTACGTTTATTATGTTACTAGTTTTTGCTTAGTAGCCAGAGCAATGCTGAATTCCTGGAAAAAGTTGGAAATACAGCTGCACCTCTTGAATTAGGAGTTATTTGATAAAAGGTAAGTGTAATAGAAACTGCATAATATGCTCTTTCTGATACTAAATAGAAATAAAAATGTTTTACCTGCATGTGACTCTGAAGGAGGATTTGATAAAGTGATACTCCTTTCGCAGCATCTGTAAATTACAAGATGCGCCCATCTCTTCATGTACAATTTGATAGGCCTAATATTTGCACTCATCAGGTTATTGTCAATTTAAGCTTGTCTATAGGCTAACTCTTATTATGTGTGAAATTAGTTTAGGTGTAGTTTGGATGGGCCGGCTGTGCAGGCTGACCGGCATCGTTTGTTTCCAGCTCATGAAGTTGGATAGAGTCAAGCATATGTTTTGCATTATTCTAAAGGTCTACTGCAACACATAGCATACTTTTGTTTCCCTTACAATAAATGTGATTAGTAATAGTTACAGTAACTAACACAGTCCTGTAACAGCTTATTTTTACAAAGTAAAACGTAAAAGAGAATAGTATCAACCTGCAAGGCGCGCGGTCAAATTATTAACATGAATGCCAACGCTGATAAATAGGCATAACACAAACTCATTACACTATTGTTGTTCTAAAATAAATCAACCTCTTCACCCTCATCATTCAGTTAGGCCTAATTTAAATTTGATTGTGAAGTAACTTGCACAATTATCGCCCATTCCCTCCATTTGTCATTCATTCAGTGGGCTGGCATTGTTTGCTTTGCTGGATAGTCATGGATATGTTTTGCATTATTCTAAAGGACTACTGCAACATGTAGCATGTTTTCATTTCCCTTACAATACATATGATTAATAATAGAGTTATAGTAAATAAAACAGTCCATAACAGCTTATTTTTACAAAGTACAACGTAAGAGAATAGTATCAACCCCCAAGGCGCGGTCAAATTATTTGCTGCTGATAAATAGGCATATAACAAACTCATCATTACACTATTGTCTTCCTAAATTAAATCAACCTCTTTATAATTCAGTTAGGCCTAATTTAAAATGAAATGTGAAGTAAGGTGCACAATTATCGCCCATTCATCCATTTATCATTCATTCAGTGAGCAAAGAGACGCATTAGCGCCTGGCTGGGTACCAACATTCTACAGCACATTGGGAATTGGTGTGAAACAAACAGGTAAAAAGGCTCTAAATACTTTTCTGTTTGAGATTTCAAAATTCTGACAAATGAGCAGTGTCAAATACAAACATTTAGGAAAAGTCAGGGAAGGAGCAGGACATGTTTTTATTTACAAAATCAAACGTCAGTGGCCGCTGGCCTATGGCGGTTCTAGTGTTAAAGACACTACATTTGCACTATTCAATTCATAGATCTCATCTACATGGTGGAGGACTTTCTCTAGATATTTCATGGACTAATAATCTCTGTTTACCTTTGCACTTGCGGTGGCACTCCTCAAACGTGCCAGGGTTGGGCAGAGGGCCTTCTGCCTCCACCTGCTGACCGGGGGCCGCATTGCCTGAAGGCAGTACAGGTGATACTGGGGGCATTGAGAAGCCTGGGGGTACCGTCATCCCTGGGCCGCCAGGACTACCACCGGCAGGGGCCGGTGGCGGGTTGGGGGAGCTGGCAGCCAAAACACTGCCCATTCTGTGAGAGAAGGAGATGAGAGGATGAGGCAGGGGTGGAGGATAGAGGTGATGGTTTTCATTAGAGTATGCTGGGTGTATTCAGTGACGGTTAGCTAACTCTGGGCAGTGGACCAGTAGGGGAGATTGAAAACTGGTACAGGAAGAGATGGGGCTGTTTCTCAAAAGAACAGCCAAGACAACCAGCAATGACAACAAAAGCGCACCACTTGTTTACATGAGAGCATAGATTACATTGTAGTATTCAATTTACAGAGGGAACACCTATAAGTTACAATTGTGGCCTAGCCATGAATGAGTTTGATAAAATATCCCCAATGATTGATTTGGTTCATTAGAGGTTTACATAAATAGCATGTATATTAGCTACATAGCTGGTTGGCACAGCTGGCATTTACATGATGGTCATCACTGAATGGGTAGCTCAAAAACCATGCCAGCAATTAAATGTTTCTTGTAGTAGTTAATGGTAGCTAACCCACTTTTGTACATCGCGCTGTTCCGTACATTTTACCTTATTTTACCCCAAAAACGTAATACTTCCAGGTCAACTGTGATTTTAATACCATTGTAAAGCACAATTGCTCCCCTTTCCAGCAAAATCAACGACGAGACCTTCATGCTGCCAGTCTCTGCATGATTGAAGAAAGTAATGGAGATCCGCGCCCGGTCTTTTTAAAAATGGCGGGTAGGGATGCGAAAGCAACTGCATCATAGTGAAAGGGGGAGATATGTCCTGTGGGGAACCGGCTTTTTTCACCCGATTAGTCCAACTTATTGCCTCTAAAATGTAAATAAAACACTATAATGAGTTTATATAATGTCTCATTACATACCTATTTGAAGGTTTGTGTCGAATTTGAATAGGGTTTTTAGGGGCGCGCTAAATTTATCTTCACAATTAAACTGGGTGTCACGGTTTTTGAGAGTCATGATGGCTCGCAGTTATTACGCGAAAAAATTAACAATTGATTAAATTAACTATTGATGAACGAATTAACTTCACACTCACCATTGATCATTTCTTGTTTTTAATCTGCGAGAGAAGCGCTACACCTGGTGGAGAGAGGCTGTATGGCACAGAATGAGTTGAATAATGAGTGCCGTACGTTACGCCGTGACATGTCACACTAACGTATAGCGTCAGCGGGGTCAGTTTTTTCAACTTTTCTCCAATACTATTGGTCCATTACCATGTTAATCAAGGCTGAATCGAAACTTAGTTCACACCCCAGATTTTGATGCCAACACAGTCGCTACAGTCCCATTAGTTTTCATTGCAGCCTCGTTTGAATGCCGCCGTCGCCCACATATGTATACCATCTCACCCAGTGCTATGGTGCTGAATTAATTGTTGCTATTTCTGGCTATTAGTACTGGTGTTGGCAGCCAGCGACAGCTAGCAAGTTAATTAATTCAATCGGCCAACCCATTAGCTGGTCTGCTGTAACTACTAGCTAGTTAATTAATGGTGTACGAGGTATGTCGTACAACGACTTAGTTTAGCTAACTAGCTAGCTAGTAGCTAAGCTAATTAACGTTAGCTAGCTAGTTGCATTGGTTCTCCACATCTATCCTGATGTTCTTATAGAAAATACGGATGCCACAGCTTCTCGGAATAATTAAAAGCCCAATTCACAAGATCCTCAGCAACGCAAAAATTACAATCTTTTGGCTGTCTATTTTCAGTTAAACCACACTAAAATTGCTACTCACGTTGTGATTTCCTGAACACGATGAAACACCCGGCAGTAACGTAAGAAAACCTCAAACTGCGAGAGTCAAAGCTAAGACCCGCCTACTTACTTGAGGTAGCACTTGGATTGGGCAAATAAGCTCACTTCTGAACAACGTGTGGCAGAAATACATGTCAATCTCAGCGTAATCAACCAACATGGGCACCACTGAGGGATATAATAAGAAAACTCAAGCATGATAATTCGAAGGCGTGGTTTTGCTATTTCGACCACACCCCCACTTGTAGCCAATTGGTTATTATACGTTTCAGTCACAAGATAGCTGCAATAAGATTGGACAAATGCAATAACCGCCTTACCCAACCAATGCTTGCTGATAGATTGTTAAAAGGACGCCTTTTCTGATTTGGACAAGACAGCAAGGTTCTGAAGGGCTGAAGGTAGGGTCATCGCTGTTTGGAGGCTGCTGATTGGTGGACGAGGGGAGTCATTGAGGTTGGTTGCAGTTCAGGGATGTCAAAAAAAAAAGTGCTGCCTGTGAAGGTCAGTGACAGCATGAGGGTCTTGGGTCAAATTCATAAAAAAACTAATGCAGGACATTTGCTTTAAAACTGCAACATTCTCTCAACCTAATGGCAAATTGTGAACAAAAGCATAAGATGTGCTATAAAACAGCACTTATGTTTCCTACCCCATGGAAAAAAACAAGTGTAGAATTGCAGACAATTTGCTTTAAAACAGCAACATTTTATCTTAGCCTCATGACAAAACGTGTAGAAAATCTGCAGCATTGCGAAACGAGTGGACTTAACTTGCAACAATTCTCAACCACTAACAAACGCAACTGTGTTGTGTATATTTGCTTTGTGCTGACACACTTCCGTCAATATCTATTGAAGCTTTACCTTTCAGTTACACTAATGACCTGAGCAGTCGCTAACTTTACGTCGCTCTGGATAAGAGCATCTGCTTAATTTAAATGTAGAATGTAGGCCTACACACCTGAGTGCAGACAGCTATGTGTAAAAACATCACAAAAGCACACAACTTGGCATGTACACAAGCCTTCAAAGACAGCAACAATGAAAAACACCACACTTGCAATTTGAGTTCATTTTTATTACATTTTATAACCCCCTGCATTAATTCCAATGTCATTAAAGTACAGTTTAGGACAGTGATAGAAGTAGATAATTGAAGTACGCTTCTTGTATTGCTTGTGTTTCTAGGGTTACCGAGGGGGGTAATAAGCCAAATTGACATACAGTTGCATTTTAAATTTCAATATTGTAAGCAAATCAATGGTGCAACTTTACCCATCGACTTTCTCTATAATCAGATCAAGCATGCATGTATTCTCCAATTTAGTGGTGGACTACGGCTGTCTGATTTGTAAGACAAACTACCTAAAAGTTTCAGTGTTAAGACCTCCGTTTGTAATTCTCACTCTACATGGGGCTGAACAGTTTTGAAAATAACAAATGAGAAAGAAAAAGGAATAGCCACCAAGGTTTGTACATTCGCACATACAGTGCCTTCAGAAAGTGTTCACACCTCTTGATTTTTCTCATATTTTGTTGCGTTACATCATGATTTTAAAATTGATAAAATTTTGATTTTTGTTGGTCACTGGCCTACTACACACAATACTTTAAAATGTCAAAGTGGAATAAGGAATGTTTTTCTTTTTTTGGACAAATTAATTACAAATGTTTTGAGTCAATAAGTATTCAACCTAAATAAGTTCAGGAGTAAAAATGTGCTTAACAAGTCACATAATAAGTTTCATGGACTCACTGTGTGCAACAGTGTTTAACATGATTTTTGAATGACTACCTCATCCCTGTACTTCACACGTATATTTATCCTTAAGGTCCCTCAGTCGAGCTGTGAATTTCAAACACAGATTCAACCACAAAGACCAGGGAGGTTTTCCAATGCCTCTCAAAGAAGGGCACCTATTGGTAGATGGGTAAAAAAAAAAAAAAAGAAGCAGACACTGAATATCCCTTTGAGGATGGTGCTAAGCACAGGCAAAATCCTAGAGGAAAACCTGGTTCAGTCTGCTTTCCACCAGTCACTGGGAGATGAATTCACCTTTCAGCAGGACAATAACCTAAAACACAAGGCCAAATCTACACTGGAGAAACTTACCAAGAAGACAGTGAATGTCCCTGAGTGGCCAAGTTAAATTATTGACTTAAAATCTACTTGAAAATCTATGGCAAGACCTGATCAACAAAAATTTGACAGAGCTTGAAGATTTTTGAAAATAATAAATGGGTAAATGTTGCACAATCCAGGTGTGCAAAAGCTTAGAGACTTACCCAGAAAGGCTCACTGTTGTATTCGTTGCCAAAGGTGCTTAATTTTCAATACATTTGAAAACATTTCTAAAAACATGTTTTCACTTTGCCATTATGGGGTATTGTGTGTAGATGGGTGAGAAATAAATATATTTAACCCATTTTGAATTCAGGCTGTAACAACAAAATGTGGAATAAGTCAAGGGGTATGAATACTTTCTGAAGGCACTGTACAATAACTACAGAAAACACAGGACAACTGAATTCTGAAATGGCTTCTCCCCCCTTAATGACTACAGAAAATGTTTTACTCATCATACAAGGTATGTTGTATGTGACAAATTTAACCGTGGCTATGTTTAAAAATTCCAAACAAGTAATTTTGCAAATTAGAATTTCAGGACCAGTCATTCATCCAGGTTCCAGGAACAGAATACAAATAATTTTCTTTCCAGCTCTTGCAGAATTCAGTCTCTCAGTTTATTGAATGCAGAGTGTCGGCATGTAAGAGGAGTCTGCATTAGAGAAGCACAACACAGTCATGCATGCAATTCAGAATTTGTGCAACTGGAGATACATTTGAGGCTTTGCTGTATTAGCTCTATTGCAATTTGGGGATCAGGGGTATTCTGGCTTCAAAATTATTTGTACCAGTTTGTTTATTTTCTCCAAACCCCATGCTGCAATACCATAATTCCTGTTTGCTTAATTGCATTATACCCCAAACCCCTTTTACCTTTCCCCACCATATACCTTATAGGCTAGCTCTTACTCGTGTTCTTAAGAGTATGAACATGATTACCTTTTCCAAACATCTTGGAGTTACCAACAAGTGAACTTTCCCTCCCTCCCCCCCTCCCCCATTTGTACTCCTTCATTCACACACAGTCATAACTTGACTCAATGGCCAAGAGCGCGCACACACAGATACACACAGGATTAGACAGTTTATTAGGTACACTACACCGCTCACGAAAATGGTTAGCTCCTACAGACAGCGAGTCACGTGGCCGTGGCTTGCTATATATAGTAGGCAGAAAGGCATCGACACATTCAGTTACTGTTCAACTGAACGTTAGAATGGGCAAAATGAGTGACCTAAGCATCTGAGCGTGTTCTGATCGTCGGTGCCAGTCGCGCCGGTTCCAGTATTTCAGAAACGTCCGGCTTCCTGGGCTTTTCATGCACGACAGTGTCTAGGGTTTACCGAGAATGGTGTGACAAATAAAAAACATGCAGCCAGCGGCAGTCATGTTCGCGAAATCAGCTCGTTGATGAGAGGTCGATGGAGAATGGCAAGAATCATGCAAGCTAACAGGCGGGCCACAAACAGGCAAATAACGGCGCAGTACAACAGTGGTGTGCAGAATGGCATCTCGGAAAGCACAACTTGTCGATTCTTATCACGGATGGGCTATTGCAGCAGACGACCACACCGGGTTCCACTCCTATCACCTAAAAACAAGAAGCGGCTCCAGTGGGCACACGATCACCAACACTGGACAATTGAGGAGTGGAAAAACATTGCCTTGTCCGACGAATCCCGGTTCCTGTTGCGTCATGCTGATGGCAGAGTCAGGATTTGGCGTAAGCAGCATAAGTCCATGGCCCCTTCCTGCCTGGTGTCAACGTTACAGGCTGATGGCGGTGGTGTAATGGTATGGGGAATGTATTCCTGGCACACATTAGGTCCCAAAGAATTCAGGCTGTTCTGGAGGAAAAGGGGGGTCCGACCCGGTACTAGATGGGTGTACCTAATAAACTGAGTGTACAGACATTTACCCACTGACATAGACCGAATATTCCATCTCAACACTATTAACATTGCCTGTTTTCTAGTCCCCTTTGTGACCACTGATCGGAAAGAACAGCATATGAAGGGAATCTGAAGCAAACTCTGCCTTGGGCTAGTTTGGGGTTTACACTATATGGGCTAGTATTGACCTATTGTCTTTGCACGGTATGGGTCACGAAGTATACTAGAAAACAGGCCAGGGACAACAGCCATAAGGGTATTAAGATATTGTATGTCACTCACAGACAAGCAAGCACACATAAACATTCACAGTTGCATTCAGACATTCACATTTCAGCCAATTGAACACCCAACCAAACAATATTACAGAACAGCCATTCATATACAGACACACAGGCAATCACATCCATACCAACAAACAAATGAGACGGGACATTAACTTACTCTTAAAACACACCAACCAACCTTGTTTCTCACACACCAAGTTTCTCTCTATGACACACACACACAAACATATAAAACACTTACGGACAGTCACTCACGCAAAGCACACAAAATGCCATAACGTGACATTACAATTTTTTGGTTTCGATTCAATATAAATCCTGAAAGTCAGTATTTAAAATCAAACACATTTTCTTTTATTAGAAACTACCTCCACCATGAAGCAAATTCATATTTTTTTTGTTATTGTAAACGACTTGTGTAAATGACGAATCATTTACAAACCAATTACCTCAAAATGATACCAACCACCTTGTAAAAAGATTGCCCTAGCTAACCAGTATGACTGTGCTCAGGTAGCATTCTCTCCAGCACTTATAACAAGCAAACTAATCGTCAAAATATTATACTTTTTTTGTTCATTGGGAGACAAATGTGTTGAGTTTCAGATCTGTTGCAAACCATATTGGTTGGTCCACTGTTGTGCTGGAGTTCTTAAGTACCAGAGAGAGGAAAATATTGAAGATGCCTCAGCACCCAATATTGAAGACTAGGGGACTCGCAAACCCACACAACCCAGTGCCCCAAACCCCTGCGCTGCCCCCCTCCCTGCTTAGCAAGCATTGCCACAGATAATTTCAAAGAGAAGCAAAAAATATATATAACATATTTTTCTCTGCTCTCATCATCATCAGCTAAACATTTTTAGCGGGACCAAAAAAAAGATCACAGCTGCCAGTTTGAAGATGCTACAATTCGCTTTCAAATATAATTCTGATGTGAGCCAACCCACCCCACACACAGGAATAGTCCCTCAGCTTTTCACAATCATAACAAAACTGTATGAATGCCCCCCCAAAAGACTCAGGGTCTTCCCAACCTAATGAATAGCAGAGATAACAAATGAGAGTTCTGCCAAGTTCTCAGCTCTGTATGTATCATATCAAAATACCCTCCCTTCTCTCTTGGAGCCAGGGTGAGGAACATAACCCAAGAGCTCTGAGGATTTTAAAATAAAAGCTTGGTTCTTGTTACCTAGTTTTTAGTCTAAATATACTATATTTTGGCCTTGGCATGTACCATTGGGATGCACAGTACATATTGGCAGTTAATACATTCACAACACTTTGGAGATTACATTTTACATTTGAGTCATTTAGATTGATTCAAATTAGACCCTAACCCTAAGGACATACCCACAAAACTGGCCCAGTGTTACCAACATGAAATGTCTACCTCTAAAAAACATATTATATTACTTTGAGGGTCCCTCACATCGAGGAAGACAAAGCAGGTCTTAACAATATGTTGAACCATGTTGTTTTGTACAAAGAAAACTACAAGATTGCCTCTAGGGCAATTCAGGTGGATGTTAGTGGGCCTTTTTATGGAAGAATGTGTTTGTTTCCTTTGCTCCGCATATGTGTTATTTCGTAGTTTTGATGTCTTCACTATTATTCTACAATGTAGAAAATAGTAAAAATTAAGAAAAACCCTTGAATGATTAGGTGTGTCCAAACCTTTGACTGGTACTGTAGATATTTAGTGTAATTGTTGTTTATTGAGGTGTTCATGCAGGGCTCATATACGAAAGAGACAGTGGTTAAAAAGGTTTTAAAAAAGACGCCATGCTGATCGTAATCTCCAACAACACTCTGTGCGTCTTTCAGAAATTGGATGCATATGACTGAACAGATGGTCAATTCTACCAGTTCTTTCCATAGCTGCAGACATATGGGCCTATTTCCTATATAGTGCACTACTTTATGGGTCCTGGTCAAAAGTAGTGCACTTTACAGGGAATAGGGTGACATTTTGACCCATAATCACATTAACAACATTATGGGTGCCAGATCATGCGCCCCCACAACATCAGTATGAAAGCGCCGAAAATTGTTTCACTAGTAAAATGCAGCACAAGCTCAGTAATTGGATGCTACTGTGACTTGTGTTTTCATGAATTGCTCCTGTACTGGTCTGAGATCGTTTATACATAGGGGAATTCTTGTCCGGTGCTATATTAGTTTGATTGTTGGCTACCATCCACAGTTTTTACAATGAGCCCAGTCTTATCTTCTTTAAGTAGTCTTGTATCATATTTATATCTTATTCACACAATTGATTATTCATAGTGACTGGAAAACAGTCATGTTGCGTCTAAGTAAAAGCTGCCCTTTTTTATTGCAACATTTACATTAAAAGTACTTTCGCATTCTAGATGATGGCAGTCAGAGTTTGAGCCTTGGTTATTGAACATCTAGAACATTAACAAGATTCCCTAGAAGGAGTGCGCAACGAACGTTCTACTTGCATAATGGATATCTGAATCAACCAATGTTACAATTTAGCTTAATTGTGTTTTTATTCTGTCTGTTGTGTGAGAGAAAGACAGACTGATTAACTGATAAGAGCGCATTTGGGAGAGTAATTAAGGCACTTGAGTGACAAAAGGCGTGTGAATGTAAGCGGACAAGATGGCTAGTGTGAATGTCCATCTTGTCTCTACAATGGAGGAACACTGGTTTAAATGTTTGAGCGCTGTCGGGCCTTGCGTCCCTGGCAACCGCTTCGGTCCCGCCCACAAAGGGTAAAGAAAATTACTAACTCTGACCACTCATTTCAAGCTACGAAGCAAATGTAGTGAAATACTAGCAATTCAATACAACTGCATGAACGAAGGTGTTGTACCACTGTAAAAACATATGTTTGGTGGGTTTGTATCTAGTGTGAGTGGGAACACTACCACAGGTGTTTGCATCTCCGTAATTTGAGATAAACTAAACATTTATTTTGTCTAGTGACATGCATGTCATGTATACCTAGGTAACTCTAGCTAGCTTGAGGCAAGGCACAAGCAGTGTCACTTTTCATCAGCAGAAATATTGTTGAAAAAAACATCACTGTGTGCAATTCAAAGACCTGAGCCATCGATAACAAATCAGGTTTGAATAACCTACCGTAAACATTTATTTTACGGTTGGGACGGACTGCGCCGCTGAAAGTGTACGTGACTCGAGCTGCTGAACTAGATAGCTGTTGATCATTTTGAACATGACCACTTTCAAGCAACCTAAAGCCATCAAGCTATGTAGCTATTTTCCAATACAGGCATTCGTTTGATAACCCAGCTAACTATTTACACTGAGTGTACAAAACATTAGGAACACCTGCTCTTTCCATGACAGACTGACCAGGTGAATCCAGGTGAGAGCTACTGTATGATCCCTTATTGGATGTCACCTTCAATCAGTGTAGATGAAGGGGAGGAGACGGGTTAAAGAATGACTTTTAAGCTTTGAGACAATTGAGACATGAATTGTGTATGTGTGCCATTCAGAGGATTAATTGGCAAGACAAACGATTTACGTGCCTTTGAACGGGGTATGGTACTAGATGCCAAGCGCACCAGTTTGAGTGTGTGAAGAACTGCAACGCTGCTGGGTTTGTCTCACTCAACAGTTTTCCGTGTGTATCAAGAATGGTCCAGCACCCAAAGGACATACCAGCCAACTCGACACAACTGTGGGAAGCATTGGAGTCAACATGGGCCAGAATACCTGTGGAACACTTTCGAAACACTTTCGAAAACTGACGATTTTAGGCTGTTCTGAGGGCAAAAGGGGGTGCAACGCAATATTAGGAAGGTGTCCCTAATGTTTTGTAAGCTCAGTGTATGTAGTACAGAAGAGACATTATTCAAGTCGAAGTTGGATATTAGTAGTGCTGTAGCAAAGGATTTATTATCTAACTATTTGTGAATTTATGAATACGTTTAAATCTAAAAATATAGCATCTTAATTCCAAGCAAAAATGCATGTAAGTGAATGAGCTTTCCAAGATCTGAAGCTTTCTTTACCCTTAGTGGTCGTTCCTAAGGTTAACAATAGGGCTCATGTCATTGTTGACAAAAACCTGTCTTCCTCCAAAGCTGGCCATAAAAGACATATTCAGCTGGAAACAATACAACTTGATCAATATTTTGCATGGTTCTTACTTTTTTTAAAGACAATGTTCCTCACCCATCTCTGAAGTTTTTCAGCTGATTATTACCTTGCAATACCAGGATACAATCAAAAAAACATTAACCTACATGTCTTAAGCCAAAAAAGGACTGATGGATCTCATTCAGTGTGCATTGGGCAAGTTACCATTCGTGCAAAACAACATGGTTAAGCCAATTTAAACCAAAAAATGCAGGAAGCTCTTAATGAAATAACAAGGGGGAATAAGAACAGAACATACAAATCAGCAAAAACTAAAATTGACCTTAACATCCATGTGCCAGGTTCTGAAGGTTGAGAAAAGACAAGTTGAAGAGGTGCCTGAAGCCTGTGTGCAAGAGCTGAATGTTGTGCAAAAGCCGGGTATGTCCTATTGTCCTGGATGGAAGATAAGGTGGCAAGGATGAAAAAGATGGGTCACACACTTTATGCACATCACAAGACTGGTGCCGAATTCGAAATATCCCTTATCCCCTTACTTGATAGATGTAAGAAATATGGTAATAGGGCCATCTTGCCTTCTAAAGAATTTACCATATTGCTTACACCTATCCGACCCTTTCAGATCTAAGTTAGGGTCGACCTAAAATATTAGGCATTCTCACTGGCATGTCAGACTGATAGATATCATATGCATATATAAGCATTAAAGTACTGGGTCCATCTCGTCTTCTGAGGAATTTTCCATATTGCTAGACCGGCTCAGTAGCATGTCAGAGTGAATGACTCACCAGTTGAGGGGTTCTAGGGCTCCCCCTGTTGGCAGCCTGTCTCCTTCAACTCCTCCTCCACCACCTCGCAGTCTAGGTTGGCGGCATGGAACTCTGCCACGTACAGGTTCTTGTCGATGCTGCCAGGGATAGGCTTGATGTCGGTGACCAGCTGGTCCTCGATGGACTTCAGGTTAAAGCGGTCCTCAGAGGTGATCAGGTTGATGGCCAGGCCCAGGTGACCAAACCTCCCTGAGTGAGACAATACCACAGAGGGATGGAATGTACATGTGGCCATGTTTGCAAAACAGAACATTCAGATATTACAAGATGATAAAAAGCATTGACATAATACCACAAGAAGCACATAAACAACACAAGAAAATGTCCATACCTGATCTTCCAATGCGATGCAGGTATGTCTCGGCGTTCTTGGGGAAGTCGAAGTTGATGACAACATTGACAGCCTGGATGTCAATACCTCTGGTGAACAGATCTGTTTCAAACAGTAAACCAGAAAACTGTTTAATCAACTGTACTACATACCCAAGTAAAATCTGATTATACCAAACAAAATATACAGAAACAATTCATATGGACACGCAGGGCTTTAAATAAAAAAAATGTCATTGGTAGCACTGGTGCTCCCAACTTAAAGTTAAGAGCACAACATAACATTTAGGAGCACCAGAGCATCCCCCCCACAATTTAATGAACTGCTGCTATTTAATAATGCAACACTAGTCACTTTAATTATGTTTACATACTGCTTTACTCATTTCATATGTATATACTGTATATACTGTATTCTATTCTACAGTATTTTAGTCAATGCCACTCCGACATTGGTCGTCCTAATATTTATACATTTCTTCATTCCATTCTTTTACTTTTTTTATTTGTGTGTATTGTTGTGAATTGTTAGATACTACTGCACTGTTGGAGCTAGGAACACAAGCATTTCGCTACACCCGCAATAACATCTGCTAAATATGTGTATGTGACCAATACAATTTGATTTGTTACCCACAAATATGGTATAAGAAAAACAATTATTTTAACGTGGATTTTTACTCATTTTAGACTTTTACTCAAGAAACAGTTCATACAAACACCAGTACCTGGTTCTCCTTCCATATTGAAATCAAGAAGAAGAAAAATAAGGAGAAATAAACCTGTTTACTGCTGTGCAATGTCACATGCATCCATATCAATGAAGACTAGGGTTGGCCAATTTCTATTGTAGATTTTCTCAAATTGAAGTTGGTTCTGGAAGTTTTCTAAGGATGATTACTAGGTTGCATAAACATGATTAGTGCGTTCCCCTCACAATTTTGGCCTTCAAATTTGTTTTCTAAACTAACTAAAGAGAATAAGTTGCTGCTACTGGTCAGAGTCTGGGAGGCAGGCTGCCTCTGACTGAGGAGAGAAACAGGGTTGCTTGAGCCTAATGCCTGAGGTTCAGAGAAACAGCCCATGTCTAATTCTGTAGCCTACTAGAAACCAGATATTTTAAGGTTTATAATACTCAAAATTGAGCCGAATATGACTGTTACCAATTATCACTCGTTTTGAGAAATAGCGCTCACACACGAGATGCACATCTTGTCACTTCGCAATAGAAACTTCCTCCATTTGAAAAAGTATCCTTTTCAATATAATTATTATTTGTGCTTATGAATTTAGCATGTTAAATTTGACTGCATTATTTTATTTGTTCCAAGTTAACAAACCCGCAAATATGTGTGCTAAGAAAAGAGGAGAGAGAGCGAAAGGGGAGATATTGCGCGTTTCTCCATTCACCTTACCAGTCTTGCGCAACTTTTTTTCTCTTCACAAACCTCGGCCTCTGAGGACCGGGCCAAACCAAAAGCATAATTGGAGATGAGGGGGATTCAATCATAAAATAAAGGTAGCATTGTGTGGTGTAGGCCTAAAGCCATAGAAAGCCAGTAGCTGCCTGTCGCTTTACATGTAATAATTTTCAATCAATCAAATTCATCACGGTATATTATTGAGGGGGTGAAATTGACCCGTCTCTAATATTGGGGTTGGGGGTTACGTGCCTGGTACAACCATGAAACTAATGAATATGTGATAGCTTTATTTCTCTAGGGCACTCAGAAACAACGGTAGAGCGAAGCCTAATCATTACAACAATTATCTGGGTGATTTTCTTTTTCTAGGTGCACTGGTGCTCCCAAATTAATATTCCAGGTCGCACAGCTAAATTATTAGAAGCATATGCGACCAAAATGGTCGCACTTTAGAGCCCTGTGGACACGTACCGGTGCAGACAAGATTTCTGCAGAGTCCATTTCTGAAGTCGTGGAACACACGGTTTCTGTACTCCTGTGAGGATTAAAAAAACACTGAATGAGAGCACTGAACACACAACCTCAGAAAAGCATCTCTTCTCATGGCTCCCATAGATTGACTAGTACAAACTCATATATTCCCCATATTTCTGCCCAAAGGTCTGTCTCCTCTCTGGTCAGGTTTTTTCTTGTAGGACAACAAACATGAATCTGAATCATCATTAAATCTGGTATGGTTTGCAGACCCACTAAATATGTTAATAATAACAATAATAATCATAATAATGGGTTGGAACCGGTCCAGGGAACAGAACCAAAAACTGGAAAATAATGACATTTTTGGAGGAACAGAATCAGAACCACGAACAAAAGTAATCTATACTGTTCCGGAACATAACTGTTATTTTAAAACCATGGGAACCGGTTAACAACGTTCCAGGCATTTTCTTCCAGTTCCACAAAAAACACAAAGTTACGCAAAGCCCTCACTCTGTCACTCAGAAACGTATTCCAGTGTCTGCCTGCCAGAAAATCTTTGCCAGTGTGTAGGCAACCTGCCCTTCGACCTCATAAGAATAGTCTAGTAGCCTACTGACATTACAAGCGTGATTCAGAAGTTAGGGAGAGAGATTTTTCATTAGAGAAGAATGGATAAACCTTTTCAATGCTAGTTAAGGATACTATAGTTATCACCTTTCACATTGTATTTACGAACTACAAAAAGGTAAGACGTGTTTTTATTTTAATTCTGGTGCCGCTCTGCACACATAAGCTTGTTAGCTAGCTAGCTGGTCCAACGTTAAGCCAACTTTCTGAAGTTCAAAGATATTAAACGTTTCTTCATAGAAGTCACTCCTCCGTAGGTACAATTATGTGGGCCTAATTATGATGCTTGTCATAACAAGATGCCCAGTGCTTCAAGCCAAGCCTCCTGCACCGCCTCTCGCTCTCTCCCATAGCTTAGTGGGTAAGAGCGTTGTGCCAGTAACCGAAAGGTCGCTGGTTCTAATCCCCGAGCCGACTAGGTGAAAAATCTGTCGATGTGCCCTTGAGCAAGGCACTTAACCCTAATTGCTCCTGTAAGTCGCTCTGGATAAGAGCGTCTGCTAAATGACTAAAATGTAAAATGTCAGTCGCATCTCGCGCCTTACTCACGTCTGTCCAATGCATGTAAATAGCTTGCCCGCTCCATAGCAAGCTGCTCTATGCGCACTGATTGGTGAAGTAATTAATGTTGAGCTACAGTGCCTTCAGAAAGTATTCACACCCCTTGACTTTTTCCAAATGTTGTTGTGTTACAGCCTGAATTTAAAATGTATTAAATTGTGATTTTGTCGTCACTGGCCTACACACAGTACCCCATAATGTCAAAGTGGAATTGTTTTTCGAAATTGTTACAAATTAATTAAAAATGAAAAGCTGAAATGTCTTGAGTCAATAAGTATTCAACCCCTTTGTTATGGCAAGCCTAAATAAGTTCAAGAGTAAAAATTTGCTTAACAAGTCACATAATAAGTTGCATGGACTCACTCTGTGTGCAATAACAGTGTATAACATGATTTTTGAATTACTACCTTATCTCTGTACCCCACACATACAATTATCTGTAAGGTCCGCAGGAGGTTGGTGGCACCATAATTGGGAGTGGAATCAGTGGAATGGTATCAAATACATCAAACACATGGCTTGATGCCATTCCATTTGCTCTGTTCCAGCCATTATTATGAGCCGTCCTCCCCTCAGCTGCCTCCACTGGTAAGGTCCCCCAGTCGAGCAGTAAATGTCAAACACAGATTCAACCACAAAGAGTGAGGCACCTATTGGTAGACAGGGAAGAAAAGAAAAAAAGCAGACACTGAATATTCCTTTGAGCATGGTGAAGTTATTAATTACACTTTGGATGGTGTATCAATACACCCTGTCACTACAAAGATACAGGCATCCTTCCTAACTCAGGTACCGTAGAGGAAGGAAACCGCTCAGGGATTTCAACACGAGGCCAATGGGGACGTTAAAACAGTTACAGTTTAATGGCTGTGATAGGAGAAAACTGAGAATGGATCAACAACATCGTAGTTACTCCACAATACTAACCTAATTGGCAGAGTAAAAAAGAAGCCTGTACAGAATAAAAATATTCCAATACATGCATCCTGTTTGCAACAAGGCACTAAAGAGTAATACTGCAAAAAATGTGGCAATGCAATTCACTTTTTGTCCTGAATACAAAGTGTTATGTTTGGGGCAAATCCAATGCAAACATTACTGAGTACCACTTTCCATATTTTCAAGCATAGTAGTGGCTGCATCATGTTATAGGTATGCTTGTAATCATTAAGGACTGGGGAGTTTCTCAGGATAAAAAGAAAACGGAATGGACCTAAGCACAGGCAAAATCCTAGAGGAAAACCTGGTTTAGTCCGCTTTCCACCAGTCACTGGGAGATTAATTCACCATTTTGACTTAAATCTGCTCGAAAATCTAGGGCAAGAATTGAAAATGGTTGTCTAGCAATGATCAACAACCAATTTGACAAAGCTTTTAGAGACTTACCCAGAAACACTCACAGCTGCAATCACTGCGTAAGGTGATTCTAACATGTACTGACTCAGGGATGTGAATACTTATGTACATGTTCAATACATTAGCAGAAATCTCCCCCCAAAAAAACATGTTTTCAATTTGTCATTATGGGGTATTGTGCGTAGATGGTTGAGAAAAATAATAAATGTAATCAATTTTGAATTCAGGCTGTAACAACAAAATGTGGAATATGACAAGGGGTTTAGTTTAATTTATTTGCACCAAAGAAAACAAGTGATAGACAACAATACAGATAAAAAAATATAGAACAAATAAAACCGGTGTGCAGGTGTGGTTGGAAGCCCAGTGGCTTATATGAAAACCACACCACAAAAACGCAATATACAATACATAAGTACAAAAATAAAAAAGGTTTGTTAAAAAAGATAAAACCTACTATTCATGAATTAATTGATCAGTAATCAAAAATATAACAAATTGTTTTGTTTAAATGTGTGTGTGCTTGTGAGTGTGTGAGAGTTAGGCTATATGGAAGAGATTACTGAGTAGTTTGGTTCATCAGGCTGACCCCCAGTCTGTCCGTAGAACTCTGAGACAGGATTGTGTCGAGGCACAGATCTGGGGAAGGGTACCAAAATATTTCTGCAGCATTGAAGGTCCCCAAGAACACAGTGACCTCCATCATTCTTAAATGGAAGAACTTTGGAAGCACCAAGACTCTTCCTAGAGCTGGCCGCCCGGCCAAACTGAGCAATCGGAGGAGAAGGGTCACTCTGACAGAGCTCCAGAGTACCTCTGTGGAGATGGGAGAACCTTCCAGAAGGACAACCATCTCTGCAGCACTCCACCAATCAGGCCAAACGGAAGCCACTCCTCAGTAAAATGCACATGACAGCCCGCTTGGAGTTGGCCAAAAGGCACCTAAAGGACTCTCAGAACATGAGAAACAAGATTCTCTGGTCTGATGAAACCAAGATTGAACTCCAAGCCTGAATTCCAAGCGTCACGTCTGGAGGAAACCTGGCACCATCCCTACGGTGAAGCATGGTGGTGGCAGCATCATGCTGTGGGGATGTTTTCAGCGGCAGGGACTGGGGAGACTACTCAGAATCGAGGGAAAGATGAACGGAGCAAAGTACAGAGAGATCCTTGATGAAAACCTGCATCAGAGCGCTCAGGACCTCAGACTGGGGCGAAGGTTCACCTTCCAACTGGACAACGACCCTAAGCACACAGGCAAGACAATGCAGGAGTGGCTTCGGGACAAGTCTCAATGTCTCTGGCCCAGCCAGAGCCCGGACTTGAACCCGATCTAACATGTCTGGAGAGACCTGAAAATAGCTGTGCAGGGACGCTCCCCATCCAACCTGACTGAGCTTGAGAGGATCTGAAGAGAAGAATGGGAGGAACTCCCCAAATACAGGTGTGCGAAGCTTGTAGCATCATACCCAAGAAGACCCGAGGCTGTAATATTTCAGTTTATGTGTAATACATTTGCAAAAATGTCTAAAAACCTGTTTTTGCTTTGTCATTATGGGGTATTGTGTGTAGATTGATGAGGGGGGAAAAAATGATTTAATCCATTTTAGAATAAGGCTGTAACAAAATGTGGAAAAAGTCAAGGGGTCTGAATACTTTCCGGATACACTGTAGATTGGGATTAACAAAGGTCCAATTATCAAACGCTGTGGCATGCCACAGAATATCTTGGCCCTGGTAGATGCACAGCCTTTTGCATAAACAAATTGTTCACTATCATAAACATAACTATATAACCAATTATATGTATAATCATGAAAACCATAGTAATGCAATTTAGAAAGTAATATTTAATGATCAACCGTGTCAAATGCTTTGCATAAATCTAAAAAGATGCCAAGAGCGTATTCATTGTTGTTGAGGGCTGTAAAGATTTTATCCACAAGTTGCAAAAGAGCCATATCTGCGGAGTAGTTTTTACGATATAGAATACAGTGTTGATTTAAATGTTTCAACATTCCCCTATACACCAATTTTTCTAGGATTCTGTGAAAAACATGGTAGTACAGATAATTGGACGATAATTTGTAAAAGATATTGGATCCCCAGATTTATAGGAGGGGGATAACTTTGGCCATTTTCAAATATTCAGGAACAATACGAGTTTGCATAGATTTGGTGAAGATATACGTTAGAGGATCAGTAATCGAGGAAGACACTGATTTCACCAAAAAGGCACCAATCTCCTCATGACCTGCTGCTGATATCTTTAAGTTACCAATCACCTCCATTACATCAGGAGGATCAAACTGAAGCAGAGAAGGGAAATGGCCCTTAATGTAATCCAAGGGATTTCCATCAGCTTTCTCTATTTTCTTTGACAGAGAGGAACCCACATTCACAGTTGATTGATGATTTTCCAAGTTTACTTTATATTATTTAAGGATTCTTGGAATTTGTTAATAAAATATATATTTTTGGATATCTGAAGTAGGTGAGTCAATTTGTTCTTATACTTTTTGTAATTTGCAGAATTCAGGGGAGAGGGATTTGTTAGAAACTTTTTATACAACTAGCTTTTTTTACTGAGGATTTTCTGAGACCGGTTGTAAACCAAGGTTTCAAGAACCCTTCTGCTGCTCTCTTATGTGATTTAACTAAGGGAAAGCAGTGATGAAATACAGAATTGAAAGATGTGAGAAAAGTCTGGTAAGCAGACTCCACATCGGCCTGATTATAAAAATTAAAGCGCTCACAATTAATTTGGTTAAATATTCTACATTTACTGCTACTAATCATTACCATCTGTTCATTTCCAGCGGCCAAAGAAGTGGAACATTGGAAAGTGGTCAGGAATGTCAGCATAAAGTACATCTGTATTAGCCACATTATTCAAAGAATTTATATAAATATTATCAATAAGGGTGGCAGATGAACTGGTCACTCTTGTGGGCTTATAGATGAGGGGATACAGCTGGAGTATAAAGTATTCAAAAAGTCAGATGTCACTGAGTGGTTCTCGCTTTTAAATAAGTTTATGTTGTAATCACCCAATAGAAAACACATTTTATCTTCATTATTAATCAAATCCATGTTGATGCAAGGATATCAATGAAACTCCCAATATCAGAATCGGGTGGCCGATAGATGCATCCAATTACCACTTTACCACCCACAAATGAACTGGAGGGAATTTCTATGAAAAATTATCAGATGTAAGTGCAAGGTCCTCTACGAACAGAACAGAAATGGACACTCCTCCTCCCACTTGATGTTCTACAGTGGTGAACAGCATCATAAGGAGACATGCCATAAGTCTCTTCAGTCAACCATGCTTCTGAAAGGGCAACAATGGAAAATTCATGATTGAGAGAAGACAGATAATGAACAAGGTGGTCGTGATTTTTAGGAAGACTGCGAACGTTCAAATTAAAGGTAGAAAATAAGCTTGTCTTGGAATTAGATAAACTGCTATACAGGTTGTTACACAGGACCCGTGTAGCTCAGTTGGTAGAGCATGGCGTTTGCAACGCCAGGGTTGTGGGTTCGATTCCCACAGGGGGCCAGTATAAAAAGTAAAAAAAATATGCTCTGGATAAGAGTGTCTGCTAAATGACTAAAATGTAAATGTAAATGTTACATCTTTTAACATTAAAGTAATCACAAGTGATCGTCATCTCTGGTAAAATTCAGGAAATGTTAATCTGGATCAACACAATCATTATATTTATCATTCGCTTCATTAATATCTAAATGGGTTAAAGACCATGTTATCAGGGTTGATATCCTAACCAACTAAGAGAGATACACAGTCGGAATCATCCATTGAGTGGAACGGAAACATAGAAGTGCATGCTTCACATGTCCAATACAACCATACATTTGTGTTAGTTTTATCAATAGGGGTGGACTTCCTATGTAATGCACATTGACACAGTCCACATAACACCACTGAAGACTTCAGAGGGTTATGACATTTAGAGCAATGTGCGTTTTTGGTCATGAGGTTAGGTGAAACACATGAACAAAGTAGAGTAAATGTGTATGTGTGGGTGGGTGCGTGTGTGTGTGTGGTTGCTTGAATACTTTCTGAAGGCACTGTAAATGTATAAAAAAAAACAGGTATAAAAGAGGTATAAAAAGGAACACCAAGGAACGATATAAACTGTTATTTTTTTGTACGAACCCGTTCAGAACTATATTTTGCTGGTCTTAACATATGAACGTAACGGGAAAAAAATGTTTCTGTTCAGAACGAAAACGATTGGAAAATAATTTTGGTTCCAACCCGATAATAATGTTTTCCCTCTTTTCAGGCGGATGCAGATTTTCCTCTTGTAGGACAATAAGCGTGAATCTAAATCGCTCACCTGCATCATCTTGGCGTGGATGTAGAAGCAGGAGTAGCCCAGCTGGGTGATCTTCTTGGCCAGCAGCTCAACTCTCTGGGTGGAGTTACAGAATATGATGGACTGATTGATCTGCAGCTGTGAGAAACAAACCACAAGAGAAAGGAAATGTTAAAACTAACAAACAATATCAGATGTACTTTATATAGCGCTTTTCATGAGAATCTCAAAGCTTTAAATGCATTAAAAACAAAAATAGAGTTCTGGCAGGTCTTAGGCGATGGTTTAACATGAATGTAAACATTTCTGAAGTGGGTTTGAAAGATCTGAGTGGCTGCGGATCGGACTTTTTCCGGACCTTTCCAAGCCCCCGGACTAAAGATTGAAGATTATGCGAATGTGCGGAACACGTTCTGTGCATGTGTTTATTCTCTACGCAAAGTCTCTGCTCTACTAGTCTGACTACCAGTCTCTTTAGCTAACATTCCACTCGTCACAAGTCTAATAAATCAATTTAATATAGCGTACACCAACATAATAAATCCATTATTCTTTTAGACAGGTCTAAAGAAACATGATATGAAGAAAATGTACCCTATTTCATTTACATTTACGTCATTTAGCAGACGCTCTTATCCAGAGCGACTTACAAATTGGTGCATTCACCTTATAGCCAGTGGGATAACCACTTTACAATATGTTTTTTTTTCTTTCTTTGGGTTGGGGTAAGGGGGGGTAGAAGGATTACTTTATCCTATCCCAGGTATTCCTTAAAGAGGTGGGGTTTCAAGTGTCTCCGGAAGGTGGTGAGTGACTCCGCTGTCCTGGCGTCGTGAGGGAGCTTGTTCCACCATTGGGGTGCCAGAGCAGCGAACAGTTTTGACTGGGCTGAGCGGGCACTGTGCTTCCGCAGAGGTAGGGGGGCCAGCAGGCCAGAGGTGGATGAACGCAATGCCCTCGTTTGGGTGTAGGGACTGATCAGAGCCTGAAGGTACGGAGGTGCCGTTCCCCTCACAGCTCCGTAGGCAAGCACCATGGTCTTGTAGCAGATGCGAGCTTCAACTGGAAGCCAGTGGAGTGTACGGAGGAGCGGGGTGACGTGAGAGAACTTGGGAAGGTTGAACACCAGACGGGCTGCGGCATTCTGGATGAGTTGTAGGGGTTCAATGGCACAGGCAGGGAGCCCAGCCAACAGCGAGTTGCAGTAATCCAGACGGGAGATGACAAGTGCCTGGATTAGGACCTGTGCCGCTTACTGTGTAAGGAGAGAAAAGAAAGAAGGGATACTGGTCTGTAGTTGTTGACATCGGAGGGATCGACTGTTGGTTTTTTGAGTAGGGGTGCAACTCTCGCTCTCTTGAAGACGGAAGGGACATAGCCAGCGGTCAAGGATGAGTTGATGAGCGAGGTTAGGTAAGGGAGAAGGTCACCGGAGATGGTCTGGAGAAGAGAGGAGGGGATAGGGTCAAGCGGGCAGGTTGTTGGGCGGCCGGCCGTCCGTCACAAGTCGCAAGATTTCATCTGGAGAGAGAGGGGAGAAAGAAGTCAAAGCATAGGGTAGGGCAGTGTGAGCAGGACCAGTAGTGTCATTTGACTTAACAAACGAGGATCGGATGTCGTCAACCCTCTTTTCAAAATGGTTGACGAAGTCATCCACAGAGAGGGGGGGGGGATTCAGCAGGGAGGAGAAGGTGGCAAAGAGCTTCCTAGGGTTAGAGGCAGATGCTTGGAATTTAGAGTGGTAGAAAGTGGCTTTAGCAGCAGAAACAGATGAAGAAAATTATTTCAGAAGAATAGAATAGCATATTCTGAGTTGTCCTTATGTTAGGACCTGACCTGGCTGAGCCATATGGCTGTGGGCTACACTAGTTCATTTAGCAGACAGGATTTGCTAAGAATTATGTAGCATTATTTTATAGTATGAAGAATAGGCCTACAATTCAACATAGTTAAATAAATAAGAAAGGATATTTTCCCCAAATGATTTGCGAGGGACTTCGCTCATGCGGCTATTCTGTGTTGAGCGCTTAACAAAGAAACATGTCCTCCTATATGCTTAATTTAGAGTTATTTATGCAACTTTAGTTGTGATACGTTATACTATATGTTTTCATTAACTGTATGATATTACATTTAAGGCAAGAGCTCTGCACTGTTTCTTGTGCAGGCTGCACACACTTCAGTCTCTCATTCACAATTTGACAAGCACTTGTAATAATTTCAGCAGGGAGGAGAAGGTGGCAAAGAGCTTCCTAGGGTTAGAGGCAGATGCTTGGAATTTAGAGTGGTAGAAAGTGGCTTTAGCAGCAGAAACAGATGAAGAAAATTATTTCAGAAGAATAGAATAGCATATTCTGAGTTGTCCTTATGTTAGGACCTGACCTGGCTGTGCCATATGGCTGTGGGCTACACTAGTTCATTTAGCAGACAGGATTTGCTAAGAATTATGTAGCATTATTTTATAGTATGAAGAATAGGCCTACAATTCAACATAGTTAAATAAATAAGAAAGGATATTTTCCCCAAATGATTTGCGAGGGACTTCGCTCATGCGGCTATTCTGTGTTGAGCGCTTAACAAAGAAACATGTCCTCCTATATGCTTAATTTAGAGTTATTTATGCAACTTTAGTTGTGATACGTTATACTATATGTTTTCATTAACTGTATGATATTACATTTAAGGCAAGAGCTCTGCACTGTTTCTTGTGCAGGCTGCACACACTTCAGTCTCTCATTCACAATTTGACAAGCACTTGGTAATATTCTCACCCATCAGATCATACTTACATTTAATCTGTTCTTTACATATACAGTGGGGAGAACAAGTATTTGATACACTGCCGATTTTGCACGTTTTCCTACTTACAAAGCATGTAGAGGTCTTTTATCATAGGTACACTTCAACTGTGAGAGACGGAATCTAAAACAAAAATCCAGAAAATCACATTGTATGATTTTTAAGTAATTCATTTGCATTTTATTGCATGACATAAGTATCTGATCACCTACCGACCAGTAAGAATTCCGGCTCTCACAGACCTGTTCATTTTTCTTTAAGAAGCCCTCCTGTTCTCCACTCATTACCTGTATTAACTGCACCTGTTTGAACTCGTTACCTGTATAAAAGAAACCTGTCCACACACTCAATCAATCAGACTCCAACCTCTCCACAATGGCCAAGACCAGAGAGCTGTGTAAGGACATCAGGGATAAAATTGTAGACCTGCACAAGGCTGGGATGGGCTACAGGACAATAGGCAAGCAGCTTGGTGAGAAGGCAACAACTGTTGGCGCAATTATTAGAAAATGGAAGAAGTTCAAGATGACGGTCAATCAGCCTCGGTCTGGGGCTCCATGCAAGATCTCACTCCATGCAAGATCTCTCCAATGTGTATTGGTGCTAAACCGTGTTATTGGAGGCTGGCATGCTAGTTGGCTTTGGCGTCATAGGATTCGGTGCCCTGGACGGTTTTCACGGAAGAATACTGTACCAAGCTGCTAGCTGAATAAACTAAGTTAGTCTATTCCTAGAAACATTGAACCGCTGTAGTTTACAACAATTATAATTTCTAAAGTGGAAGTTGGGATAGTTATATTTGAGTGTTTCAGTGAAACGTAAGTGAGGGAGGCCCCGCTCTCTCGCTTTCCCAGATGTTTAATTCATTTCATTCCGATCTCCTTTGCATTATTGTAGCCTTTTTTTCTGTAGCCTGTCAACTATGTGTCTGTCTATCCCTGTTCTCTCCTCTCTGCACAGGCCATACAAACGCTTCACACCACGTGGCTGTTGCCACTCTAATCTGGTGGTCCCTGCGCGCACAACCCACGTGGAGTTCCAGGTCTCTGGCAGCCTCTTGAACTGCCGTTCTGCGGCCAACAAGGCAGTGTTCATCTCAGCCTATGCTACCCTCCAGTCCGTCGACTTCTTGGCGCTGACGGGAACATGGATTACCACAGAAAACACTGCTACTCCTACTGCTCTTTCCTCGTCTAACCATGTGTTCTCGCATACCCCGAGAGCATCTGGTCAGCGCGGCGGTGGCACAGGAATCCTCATCTCTCCCAAGTGGACATTCTCTCTTTTTCCCCTGACCCATCTGTCTATCTCCTCATTTGAATTCCATGCTGTCACAGTCACTAGCCCATTCAAGCTTAACATCCTTGTCATTTATCGCCCTCCAGGTTCCCTTGGAGAGTTCATCAATGAGCTTGACAAATTCCTTTCCTGAGGATGGCTCACCCCTCACAGTTCTGGGTGACTTTAACCTCCCTACGTCTGCCTCATTTCTCTCTGCCTCCTTCTTTCCACTCCTTTCCTCTTTTGACCTCACCCTCTCACTGTTCCCCACTACTCACAAGGTAGGCAATACGCTTGACCTCATCTTTACTAGATGCTGTTCTTCTACTAATCTCACTGCAACTCCCCTCCAAGTCTCCGACCACTACTTTGTATCCTTTTCTCTCTCGCTCTCCTCCAACACTACTCACTCTGCCCCTACTCAGATGGTAATGTGCCGTCGCAACCTTCGCTGTCTCTCTCCCGCTACTCTCTCCTCTTCCATCCTATCATCTCTTCCCTCTGCTAAATCCTTCTCCCTCCGATCTCCTGATTCTGCCACCTCAACCCTCCTCTCCTCCATTTCTGCATCTTTTGACTCTCTATGTCCCCTATCCTCCCGGCCGGCTCGGTCCTCCCCTCCTGCTCAGTGGCTTGACGACTCATTGCGAGCTCACAGAAGAGGGCTCCGGGCAGCCGAGCGGGAATGGAGGAAAACTAGACTCCCTGCGGACGTGTCATCTTTTCACTCCCTCCTCTCTACATTCTCTTCCTCTGTTTCCGCTGCTAAAGCCACTTTCTACCACTCAAAATGTCAAGCCTATGCCTCTAACCCTAGGAAGCTCTTTGCCACCTTCTCCTCCCTGCTGAATCCTCCTCCCTCCTCCCTCTCTATGGATGACCGTCAACCATTTTGAAAAGAAGGTTGACAACATCCGATCCTCATTTATTAAGTCAAATGACACTACTGGTCCTGCTCACACTGCCCTACCCTATGCTTTGACTTCTTTCTCCCCTCTCTCTCCAGATGAAATCTTGCGACTTGTGACGGCCGGCCGGCCAACAACCTGCCCGCTTGACCCTATCCCCTCCTCTCTTCTCCAGACCATTTCCGGAGACCTTCTCCCTTACCTCACCTCGCTCATCAACTCATCCTTGACCGCTGGCCATGTGCCTTCCGTCTTCAAGAGAGCGAGAGTTGCACCCCTCCTCAAAAAACCTACACTCGATCCCTCCGATGTCAACAACTACAGACCAGTATCCCTTCTTTATTTTCTCTCCAAAACTCTTGAGCGTGCCGTCTCTAGCCAACTCTCCTGCTCTCTCTCTCAGAATGACCTTCTTGATCCAAACCAGTCAGGTTTCACGACTGGTCAATCAACTGAGACTGCTCTTCTCAGTGTCACGGAGGCTCTCCGCACTGCTAAAGCTAACTCTCTCTCCTCTGCTCTTATCCTTCTAGACCTATCCGCTGCCTTTGATACTGTGAACCATCAGATCCTCCTCTCCACCCTCTCCGAGTTGGGCATCTCCGGCGCTGCTCACTCTTGGATTGCGTCCTACCTAACAGGTCGCTCCTACCAGGTGGCGTGGCAATGTGCACACGGCAGTAGGCTATAAGAACGAATGTTCCATTAGCAGGAAAACACCATTCTGAAAAGTGACCACAAATGCGATTATGCATGGAATGCTTTTATTATAAAGGTGCATTTTTATGGTGAATATCATCTTCCCCAAACTTGAAACTCACGCGCTCCGTATGTATGCCAGTTAGGCTCTACACCCGCTGTAAAGTGGATTAATGTGCTTCATTTTAAGAAGTCATTTGGCCACTCTAGTTGTGATACAAACCTTCTCAAAATATGTAGGCCTATGGGCTAGGCTACATGAGGTGTGTGACTATGATTTGAAAAAGTTGCAAAAAAAAGCATGCGCTGTTTGCCTTAAACTGGGCATCATTCACACATGATATAATTCACAATTCATAGGCTAATATTGTCACCCATCACACTATTCTTGATTTAACCTCGTCTTTACATATACTAAATAATATATGTGTGAAATTTGTTTTGATTTAGAATGGACCATTATCATGCACCTGTCTCGAAACAGGGGCAGTAACAACAAAAAACTACGTCATCTATGCACTTCAATAGCGAATGGAGGATGCTTTTCCCGTGGTTCATTTTCATGCCAGCCAGGCAGGCTGTTTTAAAGACAAGCAATGTGCTTAATATTATAAAAGGTTGAGAAATAAATATAGTAGGCCTAGTCTATAGAAAGCTGATGGGATCCTCCTCTTTTTAATTGAGGCCATCACTTTGTTCTTTCACTCAATTGCATAGCCTATAGAAATGTTGAACAACATGAGCGCTCATGAAGTGTTTGATTAGATTTTCGATTACATTTGCATTGATGTCAGAGGGACAATAGACTGCGGAGTGCCAGGCAGTTAGCAAGTTTGGTAGGCTACTAATGACCATCAGCAGCATCAGAGCTTGGAGAAGCCAAATGACTGTGACTAAACGGTCACATGGAATTTGACTGCCATCATGACTCATGACCGCTAGTGTGGCTGTAATACGGTCACCGTAACAGCCCTAGTTGTGGTCATTAGTTGTGTGGTTGTGGTCAGTAGCTGTGGTCACTAGCGGTAATTAGTTGTGTGGTTCAGTAGTTGTGTGGTCAGTAGTTGTGTGGTTGTGGTCAGTAGTGGTCAGCAGTTGGATGCTTCTGGTCATTAGTTGTGTGGTTCAGTAGTTGTGTGGTCGGTAGTTGTGGTCAGTAGTTTTGGTCAGTAGTGGTCAGCAGTTGTGTGCTTATGGTCATCAGTTTGATTCAGTAGTTGTGTGGTTGTGTTCAGTAGCTGTGGTCGGTAGTTGTGTGCATGTGGTAAATTAATCATGTGATTATGGTTCAGTAGTTGTGTGGTTGTCGGTCCGTAGTTGTGGTTAGTAATTGTGGTCAGTAGTGTGGTTGTGTGTTCAGTCATTGTGGTCAGTAGTTGAGTGGTTGTGTGTTCAGTCATTGTGGTCAGTAGTTGAGTGGTTGTGTGTTCAGTCGTTGTGGTCAGTAGTTGAGTGGTTTTGTGTTCAGTCATTGTGGTCAGTAGTTGAGTGGTTGTGTTTAGTCGTTGTGGTCAGTAGTTGAGTGGTTGTGTGTTCAGTCGTTGTGGTCAGTAGTTGAGTGGTTGTGTGTTCAGTCGTTGTGGTCAGTAGTTGTGGTTTAGTAATTTTAGTCAGTAGTTCTGTTGCAGGTTCTTTGGGCCCTACATTATGGACGTATTCAGTAGTTGTGTGGTTCATTAGTTGTGTGATTGTGGTCAATAGTTGTAATGAGTAGTTGTGGTCAGTAGTTTTGTTAAGTAGGTGTGTGGTTCAGTAGCTGTGGTCAGCAGTTGTGTGATTGTGGTTCAGTAGTTGTGTGGTTGTTGGTCAGTAGTTGTGGTAAGTAGTGTGGTTGTGGTCAGTAGGGTTCGTAAGTAGGTGTGTGGTTCAGTAGTTGTGGTCAGTAGATGTGTGGTTGTGCTCAGTAGTTGTGTGTTTCATTAGTTGTGGTCGATCATTTTTGACAGTAGATGTGTTGCAGGTTCTTTTGGCCCTACATTATGGACGGGGTCAGTAGTTATGTGGTCCGTAGTTGTGTGGTTCATTAGTTGTGTGGTTGTGGTAAGTTGTGTGGTTGTGGTCAGTTGTGTGGTTCAGTAGTTGTCGTCAGTAGTTGAGTGGTTCAGAAGTTGTGTGGTAAGTTGTGTGGTTTTGGTCAGTTGTGTGGTTCAGTAGTTGTGGTCAATAGTGTTTGTAAGTAGGCATGTGGTTCAGTAGTTGTGTGCTTCATTAGTTGTGGTCAGTAGTTGTGGGTTTCAGTAATTGTGTAGTTCAGTAGTTGTGTGGTTGTGGCCAGTAGTTGTGTGGTTGTGGTCAGTTGTTGTGTGGTTGTGGTTAGTTGTGGTGAGTCGTTTTGGTCAGTAGTTGTGTGGTTGTGGTCAGTAATTGTGGTCAGTAGTTGTGCGGTCAGTAGCTGTGTGGTTGTGGTCAGTAGTTGTGTGGTTCTGGTCAGTAGTTGTGGTCATTAGTGTTCGTAAGTAGGTGTGTGGTTCAGTAGTTGTGTGGTTGTGGTCAGTAGTTGTGGGGTTCAGTAATTGTGTAGTTCAGTAGTTGTGTGGTTGTGGTCAGTAGTTGTGTGGTTGTGGTCAGTAGTTGTGTGGTTGTGGTCAGTAGTTGTGAGGTTGTGGTCAGTAATTGTGGTCAGTAGTTGTGGGGTTGTGTTCAGTAGTTGGAGTCAGCAGTTGTGTGCATGTGGTCAATTTGTGTGATTGTGGTACAATGGTTGTGTGGTTGTGGTCAGTAGTGTGGTTGTGGTCAGTAATGGTAGTCAGTAGTTGTGGTCAGTAGTTGTGTGGTTCATTAGTTGTGGTCAGTAGTTTGTGGCTGTGGACAGTAGTTGTGGTCAATGGTTGTGGTGTGGTTCAGTCGTTTTTTGGTCAGTAGATATGTGGTTGTGTTCAGTAGTTGTGTGCTTGTGGTCATTAGTTGTGTGGTTCTGTAGTCAGTAGTTCTGTGGTTGTGGTCAGTAGTTGTGGGGTTCAGTAATTGTGTAGTTCAGTAGTTGTGGTCAGTAGTTGTGTGGTTGTGGTCAGTAGCTGTGAGGTTGTGGTCAGTAATTGTGGTCAGTAGTTGTGGGGTTGTGTTCAGTAGTTGGAGTCAGCAGTTGTGTGCATGTGGTCAATTATTTGTGTGATTGTGGTACACTAGTTGTGTGGTTGTGGTCAGTAGTGTGGTTGTGGTCAGTAATGGTAGTCAGTAGTTGTGTGGTTCATTAGTTGTGGTCAGTAGTTTGTGGTTGTGGACAGTAGTTGTGGTCAATGGTTGTGGTGTGGTTCTGTAGTTTTTTGGTCAGTAGATATGTGGTTGTGTTCAGTAGTTGTGTGCTTGTGGTCATTAGTTGTGTGGTTCTGTAGTCAGTAGTTGTGGTCAGTAGTGGTCAGCAGTTGTGTGCTTGTGGTCATTAGTTGTGTGGTTCAGTAGTTTTATGCTTGTGGTCATTAGTTTAATTCAGTAGTTGTGTGGTTGTGATCAGAAGTTGTGTGCATGTGGTCAGAAGTTGTGTGCACGTCTCCCGAGTGGCGCAGTGGTCTAAGTCAGTGCTAGCTGTGCCACTAGAGATCCTGGTTCGAATCCAGGCTCTGTTGTAGCCAGCCGCGACTGGGAGACCCATGGGGCGGCGCACAATTGGCCCAGCGTCGTCCAGGGTAGGGGAGGGAATGGCCGGCAGGGATGTAGCTCAGTTGGTAGAGCATGGCGTTTGCAACGCCAGGGTTGTGGGTTTGATTCCCACGGGGGGCCAGTATGTAAAAATAATGTATGCACTCACTAACTGTAAGTCGCTCTGGATAAGAGCGTCTGCTAAATGACTAAAATGTAAAATGTAATGTAAATGTCAATTCGTTTGGTGATTTTGGTTCAGTTGTTGTGTGGTTGTCGGTCCATAGATGTGGTTAGTAATTGTGGTCAGTAGTGTGGTTGTGGTCAGTAGTTGAGTGGTTGTGTGTTCAGTAGTTGTGTCTTGTGGTCAGTTCTGTGGTTGTGGTGGTCAGTAGTTGTGTGGTGGTCAGTAGTTGTGTTGTAGACAGTAGTGTTCGTAAGTAGGTGTGTGGTCAGAAGATGTGTGGTTGTGCTCAGTAGTTGTGGTCAGTAGTTGTGTGATTCATTAGTTGTGTAGTTGTCTGCAGTGGTCAGTATTTGTGGTCGTGATCAATAGTTGTGGTTTAGTAATTTTAGTCAGTAGTTGTGTTGCAGGTTCTTTAGTTGTGTGGTTGTAGTCAGTTGTGTGGTTTAGTAGTTGTGTTGTGGTCAGTAGTAGTGGTCAGTAGTTTTGTTGAGTAGGTGTGTGGTTCAGTAGCTGTGGTCAGTAGTTGTGGTCACTAGTGGTCAGCATTTGTGTGCTTGTGGTCATTAGTTGTGTGGTTGTGGTCATTAGTTGTGTGGTTCAGTAGATGTGTTGTGGTCAGTAGTTGTGTTGTGGTCAGTAGTGTTCGTAAGTACAGTTGAAGTCTGACGTTTACAAAAACCTTAGCCAAATACATGTAAAATCAGTTTTTCACAATTCCTGACATTTAATTCTAGTAAAAATTCCCTGTCTTAGGTCAGTTAGGATCACCACTTTATTTTAAGAATGTGAAAGGTCAGAATAATAGTAGAGAGAATGATTTATTTCAGCATTTCTTTCTTTCATCACATTACCAGTGGGTCAGAAGTTTACATACACTCAATTAGTATTTGGTAGCATTACCTTTAAATTGTTTAACTTGGGTCAAACGTTTTGAGTAGCCTTCCACAAGCTTCCCACAATAAGTTGGGTGAATTTTGGCCCATTCCTCCTGACAGAGCTGGTGTAACGGAGTCAGGTTTTTAGGCCTCCTTGCTCGCACACGCCTTTTCAGTTCTGCCCACACATTTTCTATAGGATTGAGGTCAAGGCTTTGTGATGGCCACTCCAATACCTTGACTTTGTTGTCCTTAAGCCATTTTGCAAGTATGCTTGGGGTCATTGTCCATTTGGAAGACCCATTTGCGACCAAGCTTTAACTTCCTGACTGATGTCTTGAGATGTTGCTTCAATATATCCACATAATTTTCCTTCCTCATGATGCCATCTATTTTGTGGAGTGCACCAGTCCCTCCTGCAGCAAAACACCCCCACAGCGTGATGCTGCCACCCCCATGCTTCACGGTTGGGATGGTGTTCTTCGGCTTGCAAGCGTCCAACCTTTTTCCTCCAAACATAACGATGGTCATTATGGCCAAACAGTTCTATTTTTGTTTCATCAGACCAGAGGACATTTCTCCAAAAAGTACGATCTTTGTCCCCATGTACAGTTGCAAACCGTAGTCTGGCTTTTTTATGGCGGTTTTGGAGCAGTGGCTTCTTCCTTGCTGAGCGGCCTTTCAGGTTATGTCAATATAGGACTTGTTTTACTGTGGATATAGATACTTTTGTATCTGTTTCCTCCAGCATCTTCACAAGGTCCTTTGCTGTTGTTCTGGGATTGATTTTCACTTTTCGCACCAAAGTACGTTCATCTCTAGGAGACAGAACGCGTCTCCTTCCTGAGCGGTATGACGGCTGCGTGGTCCCATGGTGTTTATACTTGCGTACTATTATTTGTACAGATGAACGTGGTACCTTCAGGCGTTTGGAAATGATGGATGAACAAGACTTGTGGAGGTCTACAGTTTCTGAGGTCTTGGCTGATTTCTTTTGATTTTCTCATGATGTCAAGCAAAGAGGCACTGAGTTTGAAGGTAGGCCTTGAAATACATCCACAGGTACACTTCCAACTGACTCAAATGATGTCAATTAGCCTATCAGAAGCTTCTAAAGCCATGACATCATTTTCTGGAATTTTCGAAGCTGTTTAAAGGCACAGTCAACTTAGTGTATGTAAACTTCTGACCCACTGGAATTGTGATACAGTGAATTATAAGTGAAATAATCTGTCCGTAAACAATTGTTGGAAAAATGACTTGTGTCATGCACAAAGTAGATGTCCTAACCGACTTGCCAAAACTATAGTTTGTTAACAAAAAAATTGTGGAGTGGTTGAAAAACAAGTTTTAATGACTCCAACCTAAGTGTATGTAAACTTCTGACTTCAACTGCAGTTGTGTGGTTAGTTAGTTGTGGTCAGTAGCTGTGGTCAGCAGTTATGGTCAGTATTTTTGTGTTTGTGATCAGTAGTTGTGGTTTAGTAGTTTTAGTCAGTCGTTGTGTTGCAGGTTCTTTGGACCCTACAGTATGAACGTGGTCAGTAGTTGTGTGGTTCATTAGTTGTGTGGTTGTGGTCAATAGTTGTGGTCAGTTGTGTGGTTCAGTAGCTGTGTGGTCAGTAGTTGAGTGATTGTGGTCAGTAGTTGTGGTCAGTAATTTTGGTCAATGGTTGTGGTCAGTAGTGTTCGTATGTAGGTGTGTGGTTCAGTAGTTGTGTGGTTGTGGTCAGTAGTTGTGTTCAGTAGTGTGGTCAGTAGTGGTCAGTAGTTGTGTGGTTGTGCTCAGTTGTGGTGGTGTTGTGGTCAGTAGTTCATAAACTCATTTACATCTCCTGGCTGCCTACAAGCAGCTGATGCAGACCTTTGGAACATGTACATTTTAAAAAGTCTAACAAATCCATATAACATACAATAAATCCATTATTTTAGACGGATCTAAAGAAACATGATATGAAGAAAATGTTGTACATTTCAGATGAACAGAATAGCATACTCTGTGTTGTCCTTATGTTAGGCCCTGATCTTTCAATCACAGAGGTCAGACGTTTCCTGTAGTTGGCCACCAGGTTTGCACACATCTCAGGAGGGATTTTGTCCCACTCCTCTTTGCAGATCTTTTCCAAGTCTTTTCCAAGTTTTCCGCGGCAGGTAGCTTAGTGGGTAAGAGCGTTGTGCCAGTAACCGAAAGGTCGCTGGTTCTAATCCCCGAGCCGACTAGGTGAAAAATCTGTCGATGTGCCCTTAAGCAAGGCACTTAACCCTAATTGCTCCTGTAAGTCGCTCTGGATAAGAGCGTCTGCTAAATGACTAAAACAAAACAAACAAAACAAGTCATTAAGGTTTCGAGGCTGACGTTTGGCAACTCGAACCTTCAGCTCCCTCCACAGATTTTCTATGGAATTAAGGTCTGGAGACTGGCTAGGCCACTCCAGGACCTTAATGTGCTTCTTCTTGAGCCACTCCTTTGTTGCCTTGGCCGTGTGTTTTGGGTCATTATCATGCTGGAATACCCATCCACGACCCATTTTCATTTTCGTCCCTTTGATGCGGTGAAGTTGTCCTGTCTCCTTAGCAGAAAAACACCCCCAAAGCATAATGTTTCCACCTCCATGTTTGACGGTGGGGATGGTGTTCTTGGGGTCATAGGCAGCATTCCTCCTCCTCCAAACACGGCGAGTTGAGTTGATGCCAAAGAGCTCGATTTTGGTCTCATCTGACCACAACACATTGTTCATTGGCAAACTTCAGACGGGCCTGTATATGTGCTTTCTTGAGCAGGGGGACCTTGCGGGCGCTGCAGGATTTCAGTCCTTCACGGCGTAGTGTGTTACCAATTGTTTTCTTGGTGACTATGGTCCCAGCTGCCTTGAGATCATTGACAAGATCCTCCCGTGTAGTTCTGGGCTGATTCCTCACCGTTCTCATGATCATTGCAACTCCACGAGGTGAGATCTTGCATGGAGCCCCAGGCCGAGGGAGATTGACAGTTATTTTGTGTTTCTTCCATTTGCGAATAATCGCACCAACTTTTGTCACCTTCTCACCAAGCTGCTTGGCGATGGTCTTGTAGCCCATTCCAGCCTTGTGTAGGTCTACAATCTTGTCCCTGACATCCTTGGAGAGCTCTTTGGTCTTGGCCATTGTGGAGAGTTGGGAATCTGATTGATTGATTGCTTCTGTGGGCAGGTGTCTTTTATACAGGTAACAAACTGAGATAAGGAGCACTCCCTTTAAGAGTGTGCTCCTAATCTCAGCTCGTTACCTGTATAAAAGACACCTGGGAGCCAGACATCTTTCTGATTGAGAGGGGGTCAAATACTTATTTCCCTCATTAAAATGCAAATCAATTTATCAACATTTTTTACATGCGTTTTCTGGATTTTGTTGTTGTTATTCTGTCTCTCACTGTTCAAATAAACCTACCATTAAAATGATAGACTGATAATTTCTTTGTCAGTGGGCAAACGTACAAATCAGCAGGGGATCAAATACTTTTTTCCCCTCACTGTACATTCTAAGGCTGCATGATGTGACTAATGATGATTTGAAAAGGCATGAGCTCTGCTTTGTTATTTGCGCAGGCTGCACACACTTCAGTCTCTCATTCACAATTTGACAAGCACTTGATAATGCCTCGAATTTCCCGGCGGCATCCCCTTTGTCTGGCCGTAATGCCCACAAAAAAAAAATCCATGCATTTTGCGGCCGGTGGCCTTTGTGCCCTTGGGCCGAATATAATCATTATAATTCCTTTTCTCCCGGCTGCGTGCTCCGAAGCACTGCTCACTCACGGCTCTCTCAGATAGCTCAATTCCTATTAGCCAATGCCAGTCACATAAATCAGGTCTTTTTCACAGGCTACAAGTGAAGACAGACACATTGGGGACGCAACTGTGCGCGCCCTTATCCAATTCCGAGGCACATAATAAAGATATTGGAAGGACTGTCTACGTTTACATTTCGTCAGCCAACAAAATTAATAACTAACAAACAGCAAAAGCACTAGCCTATCAACTTTTGTACATAGGCTGCCTATGTCAATCTACTATCCAACATAGTACAAAAGTTGACCTATTCTATTCTTTGCAATAAATAAATATTCCAAACATAGTCTGGGACAGTTGTGGGATGCGATAGATCCCAAATTAATACAACCACTAGCATAAAAAAAAAACATTAAGCAATGAGTCTGACGCAACAGATCAGAACGTTTAGCTTAAAACGTTGATAAACTATTAGGCTATTTCTTTACATTATAAGCCCAGCAATGCGCAAACAGGCAGTAAACTATAAGCACGAATGTTCCAAAATGCAATCAATTAGCGGGAAAACACCATTCTCAAAAGTGACCGCAAATGCGATTATGCATGTAATGCTTTTATTATAAAAGGTGCATATCTATGGTGAAAATGATGTTCCCCAAACTTCAAATTCATGCGCTGCGTATGTATGCCAATTAGGCTCTACAACCAATGTAAAGCGGATTAATGTGCTTAATTTTAAAGAAGTTATTTGGCCACTTTAGTTGTGATACAAACCTTATCAAAACATGTAGGCCTATGGGCTAGGCTACATGAGTTGTGCGACTGATTTGAAAAAGGTCACAAAAAAATGCATTAGCTGTTTCTTGTCTTACTGCACACAAGCTGGGCATTATTCACAACTGATAATATATAATTCACAAGTGATAGGTTTATATTTTCACCCATCAGAATGTTCTTGATTTAATCTTGTTTTTTCATATACTAATGGGCAGAAAAAAAGAAAAAAAAGTCATCTATGCACTTAAATAGCGAATGGAGGACGCTTTACCCATGGTTCATTTTCATGCCAGCCAGGTAGGCTATACTCCTGTTGTAAAGAGAAGCAATGTGCTTAATATTAGGAAAGTTGAGAAATAAATATAGTAGGCCTAGCCTATAGAAAGCTGATGGGATCCTCCTGTTTTTAATAGAGGCCATCACTGTTTTCTCAAGCAATTGCATAGCCTATAGAAATGTTGTGCAAAATGAGCTCATGGGCTCTCATTAAGTGTTTGATTAGATTTCCGATTACGTTTGCATTGATGTAAGAGTGATTAGAGGGACAATAGAGTGCTGAGTACAAGACAGTTAACAAGTTAGTTAAGGTCAGACGTTGAGGTTGTGGTCAGTGGTTGTGGTCACGTCACCCTCATCATTATTTTTGCCTATGCTGCCACGTGCTCCTGTGTCTGAATAACTGCTTTTTGTCACTCTAAATTCCGACAAACAGCTGTAACTTTTTATTGGTAGAAGCTATTCCTAATACTTTTTCAGGTTTGAAAAGCAGAGACGTGGAGGAAGATTTCATTTGCTCTATGTTTTAGTCTAACTTGTTGGGGGAGTGGTCGTTTGAAAAACGTTGGGGTTGGGGGGGGGGGGGGGGGGGTCCGTTAGATCCGTAGTGGATATTTTTTTACGAACAAATTTGAATAGCAGACAAGTGGATTAAAATGTCATACCCTCAAACTTTTTATCTAACTTTTGGGGTAGTGGTCAAAATTTCTGTTTATAATAGAAGTTACAGAAAATGCTGTTATTGCAGATACTAAAATAGCTGAAACTTTATCAGAATAAGATATTTTTGTTCCGTGTCAGATTTGAAAAGCAGAGAAGTGTCGTGACGTGACTTACTTTAATGTACGACAGTTATTTATCGAATCACCTAACTATGTTTTATTGTCACTTGATTAAATTAATCATGTAACAATTAACTCATTAGGAATTTGGGGCACCACGGAAGAGTTACTAACTCCCAAATTAAACTCTTAGAAGATATGTTATATATCGATAACAGTCACTTATCAAATAATTACCTCATCAGTCTCATTCTGAACATCGCATAATCCTTGAACCTGCAAGAACCCTAACCTTGTTGATGAATCAGCAATACACAAATTGGCTTAGTTATTTATTTACTAACTAAATAAATAATAACACAATACAAAACGCACAGGTTATTGATTACTAACGTAATACAATGAAAACAGGTCCCTAGTGGACTGGACTAACAATAGCATGAATGCTTGGGTAGAAGGAGGGTCACTTTGGAAACTATGCTCAAGGAAATACAAATGCTTAAAACCCCACTAAACGCTCATTCAGATTAGAAATGCAACATGTATTTACGTGTAGCTGTCCTCAATAGTTGAGTTGATGATGTAGGACTCTGGTTTGCCCACCAGAGATCCCAATGTCCTTGGTAGAGTTTCTGGTCGTAGTTTTGGTTAGAATGGATACTTCAGATGTACCAGCGGTTGTCTGAGAGTGATTGTCTTCTCCTCGCGTGTCTTTAGTGAAAGTTTCTTAGACAACTATACATGCCAGCTGCAGACTGAAATGATAAGGTCTAGTGCATCGTCGTCTTCTTCACCTTGTGTAGAGGTTGAGAGTTTCTCCATTTCAAACGTGTGGACTAACGTCTCACGTTTTCTGGTCTTTCTGGTCTAACCATTATGTAACGTGCAGCTTCAGCTTCACGCTTCTTGGTCTTGTAGAAATTCAACCATTTGCAACATTTGGCTTATACCGTAGTATGCTTGGTCTTCCTTTGGTAATGGAGTTGTAGTTTTAAACCATTTTGTAACGTTTAGCTCAAGCTTCACGTCTGCTGGTCTTGTAGTGTGTCAACCATTTTAAGCCGTGGGCTTCCTGGTCTGAATTTCGTCACAAGGCTTTTTATGCACTCGGGGTAAAAGGGGCGTTCCATGTTTGTGCTCATCTGGGCGTGGCCACTGACTGAGAACAAATCAATATGGAAAACAATCTCATCTAGAATGCTAAAATCACATTGTTATCTTCACAAAAGTATTATTATACTTAATCATTCATTTTATACAACAAATAGATGCAAACCTCATAACTGGGAAGTGTACACCCCCAGAGATACAGTTATGTTGTTCCACCGTCTTTAATGACATCACAACATAGTAACACATTTGACATGATTGTTCTTTAAGTCCCCACCAACAATTTCCCACATTCTTTTAAGTAGGAATATTGTTTCATTATCCACTTTTGGATGTTGGAGTCTTGGCGGGAAGACGTTCTTTTTCTGACAGGGAAAATCCCTCTCCAAATACTGCATGGCATGGAAAAGTAAGTTTCTGCAAGGAATTTACGACCGGTCAAAAAACTTGCCCCCAGGAAAGGGGTTGTTCAAACCTTTGCCTAGCCGGCATCTTTGATCCTCAGCCCATGAGGGCAAGTCATGACACATGGAGGAAGATTTCATACGCTCAAATTTTGTGTCTAAGTTGTTAACAAAGTGGTCAAAGTAGCCGATATGTGTCAAAAGTTGTATTGTTGTATTTACTGTGAATGGAATGTTGGAAGTGATGATGTCACAATGGAGAGATTTTGAATGTTGAGGAAATTCAATACAAGGGGATGGAGGACAAAAAGTTGAATATTTTAAAAAGTATAAAGGATATCAAAAACTTGTATACAAGCAACTCAAGCGAGACCAGTCTGCACGTTTGAAAGTTTGAACGGCGTTTCTAGCTTAAAGAAAAAATCCATTCCTTTAATTTAGTGTTAAATAACACTAATATGTATGAACAATATTTGTTGTGAACAAATACGTTTCATTTTGGCTTTATAAGAAGGTTGGTAGCAACATGGAAAATCGTTGTGGAAATCTGTTGCAGCTCAAGTAGACTACAAAACCCACAATGCTTTCTCTGGGCTAGCTAGTAAGAAAGAAAACGTAGCTACACACAATAATACCAAAGACAATATCAGCATGTAACGTAGCTAGTTAGCTGTAAAATCGCCTAAACAAACTGCACTATCAATTTAGGAGTCTACAATCTCACCATGTTCAACCTGCAGATCGATGTGCCACAGAGTGGAGTCTGACATTCGCAACGGCAGATATACTTTTGAGGAGCTGGGGAAACGTTGCCCATGCTACATCAATGAGCCGCACAGTGCATTCTGGGCGATTCTGGGACAAGGAGCGTTCTCCTTCAAGGAGTGAATGGGAGTCTACTGGGCGCTAGTTTAAAAACCCAACATTAGCACGAATTTCATCAACAAGAAGTAAAACACTACAAATCTTTTCCGATATGTGAGATAATTAACCTCCTATCTGTAGTATCGTATAGCTTTGGAATCATGACATTACATACTTGAGGAAAATAGGCACTTTCTCGACATATACAATGACTTTGAGAAGGGATTGCGTGACGATTAGCTTAGCAACCGCGTGACGCAGCATGACAACGTGAACGCGATTAGTCGACAGTCTGGTGGGTGGGGCGTTATATGTTACATCATTCAATGCCTAGATCTGCTCTATGCTATACTCGCTCAGCCATGCATTAAACTGTCTTTTTTACAAACAGTGATTGAATTATATTAGCCTAAATTATGACTATCCAATCTACTCATCACATTACGAATAGTAGGCCATCTTACATAAGTCTGCAAATGTGATGATGCATGGAATGCTTTATTACAAAAGGTGCACTTTTATGGTGAAAATTAGCCTCCCCAAACTTGAAACTCGCGCACTGCCTATGTACACCAGGTATGCTACACCGGTTGTAAAGCGGATTAATATTCAGTCTTTAAATATACTAAATAATACATGCGTGAAATTAGTTTTGATTTAGAATGGACCATTATCAGGCATTTGTGGGAACAGGAGCAGGGGAACAAAAACACGTAATCCGTATGCACTTAAATAGCGAATCGAGGACGCTTTTCCCACGGTTCATTTTCATGCCAGCCAGGTAGGCTACTCCTGTTGTAAAGCAAAGCGCATAATATTAGGAAAGTTGAGAAATAAATATAGCAAGCCTATAGAAAGCTGATGGGATCCTCTTTTTAATAGAGGCCATTAAAACTTCTCATGCAATTGCATAGCCTATAGAAATGTGGCGCAACATGAGCTCATGGGCTCTCATTAAGTGTTTGATTTGATATTGGATTGCATTTGATGTCTCATTGATTATAGGGACAATGGAGAGCTGTGTAAAAGGCCATTAGCGACTGGCAGTTATAGCAAGTTTGGTAGGCTACTAATGACCATCAGCCTAGTTACCGTGACTGAACAGGCACGTGGAATTTGACTGTGGTCATGACTCGTGACCGCTGGCGTGTCAGTAATCCGGTCACCGTAACAGCCCTAGTTGGTATGCAGATACTACGACTTTTCACCGGTAAAACTTAAAGAACTATCATTCACGATTGACAGTGAGAAATGTGAATGGAAGGAGACCATAAAAATGTGTGGGTAAAGAAAATGCATGTGCACAACGTGATCCTCACACGTGCAGAAGCTTCGGGACCTTTAGTCCAAGGGAAAAAAGGTCCGGGAAAAGTCAGAACTGCAGCCACGACCTTAAAATATTGTCTAACTCATTACTACCGATGGTAATAAAGGCTGCCTGTAAAGGCTCTGTGGTACACTAATCTGTGCCCACATACCAGACTACAAGTACATTCACATAAAAGAGTGTGTGTTCAACGTTGCCAAGGCTTACCCTGGAGAAGAGCGTGTTGAGACAGTGGACTTTTTGTCTCTCAGTGACGTAGGCATAGTACTGGGTGATGCCCTTCAGAGTCAGCTCCTCCATCAGGTTGATCTCATAGGGTTTCTGCAGGTGCTTGGCCTGGTGGAGGAGAGAGGGCAGAAAGGGAGGGGGGATACAGAGAGGATGCGAGAGTGAGGACAGAAAGGGGGACAGGAAAAGAGAAAAAAGCAGAGAGGGTTATTAAAGTGCCTGAGTAAATCAATGCTAGGATAACTACATGTGTGCATGGGCGCCCGCACACACACACGGCTAGACCCTTGCAGCAACTTAAGACAAAACGGACAGCCTTTTCTTGCGTGCAACCAAGAGGAAGTGAAAACCATGCAGAGGACAGTAAAACAACACATAGCCCAAGCTAAGGACAACTACAAAAAGAAAGTGGAAACCATGTTCCACAGAGGGAATCTCAGGCAGGACTGGCAAACCTTACCGGTCAAGTCAAGAAGAAAACCCAAGGGAAAACCAAAAGGATGAGGAACAGTTTGTCAATGAACTCAACACTTTTCACTTTAGTTTTGATAATCACGACTTCTCCACTGTAACAGAAAGCCTGAGGGAACAACCGGAGTTCCAGGCCTTGGATGGAGAAAACCGCAGAGGAGATGGTGAGACGTGTCTTCGAGAGTCAAATCCAACAAAGCGCCAGGAGCAGACAAAATCAAGGGACAGCTACTGAAGGAATGTGTAGATGACATCTTCTGCACTCGCTTTAACACTAAAACCACCTGGCCTTTCAGCCTATAAGTACCCGATAGAGAGCGTTGCCGTGTGTCCTCTTTAGCATATGTATCAGATGCATATCAACCCGCAAGGTGCGCAAACATGAGCACCAATGCTTGATAAATAGTGCATAAACTATTGTAAAGGATTAATTGCATGAATAAATATTTGTGGAAATATATCCAAAAAAATACACATATATTTTTTTAGAGCGTCAAGGATATGTTTTGTATAATTCTACAAAGTCCTATACAAAACGTAGGCCAATAAGCCCATTTTTCATTTCCCTTATAATGAAAAAATTAGTGTAATCCATTTGATCAACTTTATTTGTAGATTCGATTATAGTTACAGTAATTTATGAAGTCCAGTTACAGCTTCTTATGACAAAGTAGAAACTAAAAATATATTAATAATAATAATAATAATAATAATAAACCAGCCATGTGCACAGGTGAAATTATTTGCCGTATTCCTAAACAAAACCACCAGTGCATGAACAATTGTAAAGGATGACTTGCATAAATAAATATTTGTGGAACTATATTAAAATAGTAATTTGTTGATTGTATTGGACATTATATTGTGTCCTTATATGCATGCATTTAGCATGAAACAATATCTTCTTTATGCTTCTGGTCCACAGTCAGCACACAGCTTTGCGGCTTTGTGTGAGCAAGACCCACAAACAACAAAATTGGTTGCACTGCACACAGTTTATGGTCCTTGTTTCGTGTGCACCTGCCGCAGATTTGGCAGAATCTTTCTGAAGCGGTTGAGTGGCATGGTCTCTCGGAAAAAGTCCACCCAATACAGTTCATTCGGGAAGTATTCAGACCCCTTGATTTTTTCCCACATTGTTACGTTACAGTTACGTTACGTTTTGCATTATTCTAAAGGCCTACTGCAATCAATCAATCAATCAATTTTATTTTATATAGCCCTTCTTACATCAGCTAATATCTCGAAGTGCTGTACAGAAACCCAGCCTAAAACCCCAAACAGCTAGTAATGCAGGTGTAGAAGCACGGTGGCTAGGAAAAACTCCCTAGAAAGGCCAAAACCTAGGAAGAAACCTAGAGAGGAACCAGGCTATGAGGGGTGGCCAGTCCTCTTCTGGCTGTGCCGGGTGGAGATTATAACAGAACCATGCCAAGATGTTCAAAAATGTTCATAAGTGACAAGCATGGTCAAATAATAATCAGGAATAAATCTCAGTTGGCTTTTCATAGCCGATCATTAAGAGTTGAAAACAGCAGGTCTGGGACAGGTAGGGGTTCCATAACCGCAGGCAGAACAGTTGAAACTGGAATAGCAGCAAGGCCAGGCGGACTGGGGACAGCAAGGAGTCACCACGGCCGGTAGTCCCGACGTATGGTCCTAGGGCTCAGGTCTCTCAGTTGGCTTTTCATAGCCGATCATTAAGAGTTGAAAACAGCAGGTCTGGGACACCTAACATGTTTTCATTTCGCTTATAATACATTTGATTAGTAATCGAGATACAGTAAATAAAACAGTCCCGTAACAGCTTATTTTTACAAAAAGTAATATGTAAAAGAGAATGGAATCAACCCGCAAGGCGCGCGGTCAAATTAACATCAGCGCCAACGCTGATAAATAGGCATAACAAACTCATCATTACACTATTGTCTTTCGAATCTAAAATCAACCTCTTCACCCTCCTTATCATTCAGTTAGGCCTAATTTATATTAAATTGTGAAGTAAGGTGCACAATTGTTGCCAATTCATCCATTTGTCATTCATTCAGTGAGGAGAGAGACGCATTAGCGCCTGGCTGGGTACCAACATCCTACAGCACATTGTCTTGGCGGGTTAAGTTGGGAATAGGTGTGAAAAAAAAAACAGGTAAAAAAGGCTTCAAATACTTTACTGTAAACATTTAGGAAAAGTCAGGGTATGACTCGGACAGCTTTATTTTGTATCTTTATTTTTTGACAAAATCAAACATCAGTGGCCGTTAGCCTATGGCAGTTCTAGTGTTCAAATCAAATCAAATTGTATTTGCCACATGCGGCGAATACAGCAGGTGTAGACATTACAGTGAAATGCTTACTTACAAGCCCTTATCCAACAATGCAGTTTCTTTAAAGAAAAATGTAAAATAAAAGCAAATAGCTAAAGAGCAGCAGTAAAATAAAATAACAGAAGGGACGCTATATACAGGGAGGCCGAGCAGTTGACATTCCCGGCGGTGATGCAACCAGTCAGGATGCTCTCGATGGTGCAGCTGTAGAACTTTTTGAGGATCTGAGGACCCATGCCAAATATTTTCAGTCTCCTGAGGGGGAATAGGTTTTGTTGTGCCCTCTTCAAAACTGTCTTGGTGTGTTTGGACCATGATAGTTTGTTGGTAATGTGGACACCAAGGAACTTGAAGCTCTCAACCTGTTCCACTACAGCCCCGTCGATGAGAATGGGGGCATGCTCAGTCCTCTTTTTTTCCCCTGTAGTCCACAATCATCTCCTTTGTCTTGATCAGGGAGATCAAGGGAGAGGTTGTTATCCTGGCACCACGCGGCCAGGTCTCTGACCTCCTCCCTATAGGCTGTCTCATCGTTGTCGGTGATCAGGCCTACCACTGTTGTGTCGTCTGCAAACTTAATGATGGTGTTGGAGTCGTGCCTGGCCATGCAGTCATGGGTGAACAGGGAGTACAGGAGGGGACTGAGCACGCACCCCTGAGGGGCCCCCGTGTTGAGGATCAGCGTGGCAGATGTGTTGTTACCTACTCTTACCACCTGGGGGCGGCCCGTCAGGAAGTCCAGGATCCAGTTGCAGAGGGAGGTGTTTAGTCCCAGGATCCTTAGCTTTGTGATGAGCTTTGAGGGCACTATGGTGTTGAACGCTGAGCTGTAGTCAATGAACAGCATTCTCACGTAGGTGTTCCTCTTGTCCAGATGGGAAAGGGCAGTGTGGAGTGCAATAGAGATTGCGTCATCTGTGGAGTGGGTCTAGGGTTTCTGGGATAATGGTGTTGATGTGAGCCATGACCAGCCTTTTCAAAGCACTTCATGGCTACAGACGTCAGCGCTACGGGTCGGTAGTCATTTAATCTTAGTGTCCTTGGTCACAGGGACTATGTTGGTCTGCTTGAAACATGTTGGTATTACAGACTCAGTCAGGGACATGTTGAAAATGTCAGTGAAGACACTTGCTCAGCACATGCTCGGAGTACACGTCCTGGTAATCCATCTGGCCCTGCGGCCTTGTGAATGTTGACCTGCTTAAAAGTCTTACTCACATCGGCTACGGAGAGCGTGATCACAGTCATCCGGAACAGCTGGTGCCCTCATGCATGCTTCAGTGTTGCTTGCCTCGAAGCGAGCATAGAAGTGATTTAGCTCGTCTGGTTGGCTTGTGTCACTGGGCAGTTCGAGGCTGTGCTTCCCTTTGTAGTCTGTAATAGTTTTCAAGCCCTGCCACATCCGACGAGCGTCAGAGCCGGTGTAGTACGATTCAATCTTAGTCCTGTATTGACTCTTTGCCTGTTTGATGGTTCGTCGGAGGGCATAGCGGGATTTCTTATAAGCTTCCGGGTTAGAGTCCCGCTCCTTGAAAGCGGCAGTTCTACCCTTTAGCTCAGTGCGGATGTTGCCTGTAATCCATGGCTTCTGGTTGGGGTATGTACGTACGGTCACTGTGGGGACGACGTCATCGATGCACTTATTGATGAAGCCAGTGACTGATGTGGTGTACTCCTCAATGCTATCTGAAGAATCCCGGAACACATTCAAGTCTGTGCTAGCATAACAGTCCTGTAGCTTAGCATCTGCGTCATCTGACCACTTTGTTATTGACCGAGTCACTGGTGCTTCCTGCTTTAGTTTTTGCTTATAAGCAGGAATCAGGAGGATAGAATTATGGTCAGATTTGCCAAATGGAGGGCGAGGGAGAGCTTTGTATGCGTCTCTGTGTGTGGAGTAAAGGTGGTCTAGAGTTTTTTTCCCCTCTGGTTGCACATTTAACATGCTGATAGAAGTTAGGTAGAACGGATTTAAGATTCCCTGCATTAAAGTCCCCGGCCACTAGGAGCGCTGCCTCTGGATGAGCGTTTTCCTGTTTGCTTATGGCCTTATACAGCTCATTGAGTGCAATCTTAGTGCCAGCATTGGTTTGTGGTGGTAGATAGACAGCTACAAAAAATATAGAAGAAAACTCTTGGTAAATAGTGTGGTCTACAGCTTATCATGAGATACTCTACCTCAGGCGAGCAAAACCTTGAGACTTCCTTAGTATTAGATTTTGTGCACCAGCTGTTTACAAATATACACAGACCGCCACCCCTTGTCTTACCGGAGTCAGCCATTCTATCCTGCCGATGTAGCGTATAGCCCGCTAGCTGTATGTTATCCATGTCATCGTTCAACCACGACTCAGTGAATATTACAGTTTTTAATGTCCTGTTGGTAGGATAACCTTAGTCTTAGGTCATCCAATTTGTTTTCAAATGATTGAACATTGGCTAATAGGATTGATGGAAGAGGCAGTTTACTTGCTCGCCATCGGATCCTTACAAGGCACCCCGACCTACATCCACGATATCTCCGTCTCTTTCTCATGCGAATGACAGGGATTTGGGCCTTGTCGGGTGTCTGTAGAATATCCTTCGCGTCCGACTCGTTGAAGAAAAAAATCTTCGTCCAATATGAGGTGAGTAATCGCTGTCCTGATATCCAGAAGCTCTTTTTGGTCATAAGAGACTGTGGCAGAAACATTATGTACAGAATAAATTACAAATAACGCGAAGAAACACACATAATAGTACAATTGGTTAGAGGGCTGTAAAACGGCAGCCATCTTCTCCAGTGCCACGCCTAACAGCTCCCTCTCAGAACACATGGTTCCCTCACTCTGGAAGACCTGAGGTTACAAAGAACAATTCAGCAGAGCTGAATGACTATCGTCCTGTGGCGTTAATGTCAGTCGTTGTGAAGTGCTTTGAGCGCGTGATACTCAAGTTTCAGGTCTCATGTGGATGGAGCCCTTGGCCCAATGCAGTTTGCATACAGGAAGAACAGTGGAGGATGCAGTCCTGACGGTGTTGCACAGTGCCATGACACACCTGGAGAGGGCTCACTCTTATATGTGCATCCTTTTCCTGCGCTTCCCCTCTGCTTTTAACTGCATGTAGCCTCACCTACAGTATCTCACAAAAGTGAGTACACCCCTCTCATTTTTGTAAATATTTGAGTATATCTTTTCATGCGACAACACTGAAGAAATGACACTTTGCTACAATGTAAAGTAGTGAGTATACAGCTTGTATAACAGTGTAAATTTGCTGTCCCCTCAAAATAACAACACACAGCCATTAATGTCTAAACCGCTGGCAACAAAAGTGAGTACACCACTAAGTGAAAATGTCCAAATTGGGCCCAAAGTGTCAATATTTTGTGTGACCGCCATCATTTTCCAGCACTGCCTTAACCCTCTTGGGCATGGAGTTCACCAGAGCTTCACAGGTTGCCACTGGAGTCCTCTTCCACTCCTCCATGACGACATCACGGAGCTGGTGGATGTTAGAGACCTTGCACCCCTCCACCTTCCGTTTGAGGATGCCCCACAGATGCTCAATAGGGTTTAGGTCTGGAGACATGCTTGGCCAGTCCATCACCTTTACCCTCAGCTTCTTTAGCAAGGCAGTGGTCGTCTTGGAGGTGTGTTTGGGGTCGTTATCATGTTGGAATACTGCCCTGCGGCCCAGTCTCCGAAGGGAGGGGATCATGCTCTGCTTCAGTATGTCACAGTACATGTTGGCATTCATGGTTCCCTCAATGAACTGTAGCTCCCCAGTGCCGGCAGCACTCATGCAGCCCCAGACCATGACACTCCCACCACCATGCTTGACTGTAGGCAAGACACACTTGTCTTTGTACTCCTCACCTGGTTTCCGCCACACACGCTTGACACCATCTGAACCAAATAAGTTTATTATCTTGGTCTCATCAGACCACAGGACATGGTTCCAGTAATCCATGTCCTTAGTCTGCTTGTCTTCAGCAAAATGTTTGCGGGCTTTCTTGTGCATCATCTTTAGAAGAGGCTTCCTTCTGGGACGACAGCCATGCAGACCAATTTAATGCAGTGTGCGGCGTATGGTCTGAGCACTGACAGGCTGAACCCCCACCCCTTCAACCTCTGCAGCAATGCTGGCAGCACTCATATGTCTATTTCCCAAAGACAACCTCTGTATATGACGCTGAGCACGTGCACTCAACTTCTTTGGTCGACCATGGCGAGGCCTGTTCTGAGTGGAACCTGTCCTGTTAAACCACTGTATGGTCTTGGCTACCGTGCTGCAGCTCAGTTTCAGGGTCTTGGCAATCTTCTTATAGCCCAGGCCATCTTTATGTAGAGCAACAATTCTTTTTTTCAGATCCTCAGAGAGTTCTTTGCCATGTTGAACTTCCAGTGACCAGTATGAGGGAGTGTGAGAGCGATGACACCAACTTTAACACACCTGCTCCCCATTCGCACCTGAGACCTTGTAACACTAACGAGTCACAAGACACCGGGAGGGAAAATGGCTAATTGGGCCCAATTTGGACATTTTCACTTGGGGGTGTACTCACTTTTGTTGCCAGTGGTTTAGACATTAATGGCTGTGTGTTGAGTTATTTTGAGGGGACAGCAAATGTTCACTGTTATACAAGCTGTACACACTACTCTACATTGTAGCAAAGTGTAATTTCTTCAGTGTTGTTACATGAAAAGATATACTCAAATATTTACAAAAATGTGAAGGGTGTACTCACTTTTGTGAGATACTGTATGTTACAAACTCTCCCACCTACAGATAGAACCCAGCATTACCTTGTGGGTGCTGGAAAGGGGGCAGTATGTCAAGTTCAACAACAACATCCCTCCTCTGTGTACATCTAGCTGGTTCCCCCTCAAGGAACTGGCATCTCTCCAGTGCTATTCGCCACATACACCAATGACATGAGAGGCTCCGACGGGGACTGCTTGGCAGTGAAATATGCAGATGACACAGCATTTGTCGACCTCTCAGATGACACAATGCATTTCCAAACAGAAGGAAACAGGGTTCATGACTGGTGCAATAACAACTACCTTACACTAAACAGCAACAAAACAACTGCACAATGATTTCCGGAGGAAGGCAGATCCAGTGAGCCACCTAGTCCTGGATGGTGAAGCGGTAGAGTGGGGAGTTAAAGTGGGGAAAAAAAGTATTTAGTCAGCCACCAATTGTGCATGTTCTCCCACTTAAAAAGATGAGAGAGGCCTGTAATTTTCATCATAGGTCCACGTCAACTATGACAGACAAAATGAGGAAAAACAATCCAGAAAATCACATTGTAGGATTTTTTATGAATTTATTTACAAATTATGGTGGAAAATAAGTATTTGGTCAATAACAAAAGTTTTTCAATGCTTTGTTATATACCCTTTGTTGGCAATGACACAGGTCAAACGTTTTCTGTAAGTCTTCACAAGGTTTTCACACACTGTTGCTGGTATTTTGGCCCATTCCTCCATGCAGATCTCCTCTAGAGCAGTGATGTTTTGGGGCTGTCGCTGGGCAACACAGACTTTCAACTCCCTCCAAAGATTTTCTATGGGGTTGAGATCTGGAGACTGGCTAGGCCACTCCAGGACCTTGAAATGCTTCTTACGAAGCCACTCCTTCGTTGCCCGGGCGGTGTGTTTGGGATCATTGTCATGCTGAAAGACCCAGCCACGTTTCATCTTCAATGCCCTTGCTGATGGAAGGAGGTTTTCACCCAAAATCTCACGCTACATGGCCCCATTCATTCTTTCCTTTACACGGATCAGTCGTCCTGGTCCCTTTGCAGAAAAACAGCCCCAAAGCATGATGTTTCCACCCCCATGCTTCACAGTAGGTATGGTGTTCTTTGGATGCAACTCAGCATTCTTTGTCCTCCAAACACGACAAGTTGAGTTTTTACCAAAAAGTTATATTTTGGTTTCATCTGACCATATGACATTCTCCCAATCCTCTTCTGGATCATCCAAATGCACTCTAGCAAACTTCAGACGGGCCTGGACATGTACTGGCTTAAGCAGGGGGACACGTCTGGCACTGCAGGATTTGAGTCCCTGGCGGCGTAGTGTGTTACTGATGGTAGGCTTTGTTACTTTGGTCCCAGCTCTCTGCAGGTCATTCACTAGGTCCCCCCGTGTGGTTCTGGGATTTTTGCTCATTGTTCTTGTGATCATTTTGACCCCACGGGGTGAGATCTTGCGTGGAGCCCCAGATCGAGGGAGATTATCAGTGGTCTTGTATGTCTTCCATTTCCTAATAATTGCTCCCACAGTTGATTTCTTCAAACCAAGCTGCTTACCTATTGCAGATTCAGTCTTCCCAGCCTGGTGCAGGTCTACAATTTTGTTTCTGGTGTCCTTTGACAGCTCTTTGGTCTTGGCCATAGTGGAGTTTAGAGTGTGACTGTTTGAGGTTGTGGACAGGTGTATTTTATACTGATAACAAGTTCAAACAGGTGCCATTAATACAGGTAACGAGTGGAGGACAGAGGAGCCTCTTAAAGAAGAAGTTACAGGTCTGTGAGAGCCAGAAATATTGCTTGTTTGTAGGTGACCAAATACTTATTTTCCACCATAATTTGCAAATAAATTCATAAAAAATCCTACAATGTGATTTTCGGGAAAAAAAAATCTCAATTTGTCTGTCATATTTGACGTGTATCCATGATGAAAATTACAGGCCTCTCTCATCTTTTTAAGTGGGAGAACTTGCACAATTGGTGGCTGACTAAATACTTTTTTTCCCCACTGTAAGTACCTGGGAACCATCATGGACAGCACACTCAATACAAACACTCAGAACATCAATTTAAAAAATGCCAATAACGACTGTACCTCCTGCGCAGACAGACAACTGAATGTCAACACCACGATACTTTCCAACTACACTGAACAAAAGTATAAAACAACATGGTGGTCCTCTGTAGCTCAATTGGTAGAGCATGGCGCTTGTAACGCCAGGATAGTGGGTTCGATCCCCGGGACCACCCATACGTAAAAATGTATGCGCACATGACTAAGTCACTTTGGATAAAAGCGTCTGCTAAATGGCATATTATTTATTATGTTTCATGAGCTGAAATAGAAGATACCAGAAATTGTCCATACGCACAAAAAACGTATTTCTCTCAAATGTTGTGCACAAATTTGTTAACTTCCCTGTTAGTGAGCATTTCTCCTTTGCCAAGACAATCCATCCATCTGACAGGTGTGGCATATCAAGAAGCTAATTAAACAACATGATCATTGCACAGTTGCACCTTGTGCTGGGGACAATAAAGGCCACTAAAATGTGCAGTTGTGTCACACAAAACAATGCCACAGATGTCTAAAGTTTTGAGGGGGCGTGCAATTGGCATGCTGAATGCAGGAATGTCCAACAGAGCTGTCGCCAGAGAATTTAATGTTTATTTCTCTACCATAAGCGACTCCAACGTCGTTTTAGAGAATTTGGCAGTACGTCCAACCGGCATCACAACCGCAGACCACGTGTAACCACACCAGCGCAGGACCTCCACATCTGGCTTCTTTACTTGCGGGGTAGTCTGAGACCAGCCACCCAGACAGCTGATGAAACTGTGGGTTTGTACAACCAAAGAATATCTGGACAAATTGTCAGAAACCGTCTCAGGGAAACTCATCTGCGTGCTCGTCATCCTCACCAGGGTCTTGACCTGACTGCAGTTCGGCATCTTAACTGACTTCAGTGGGCAAATGCTCACCTTCGATGACCACTGGCAGCTGGAGAAGTGTGCTCTTCACAGATAAATCCTGGTTTCAACTTTACCGGGCAGATGGCAGTATGGCGTTGTGTGGGCGAGCGGTTTGCTGATGTCAACGTTGTGAACAGAGTGCCCCATGGTGGCGGTGGGGTTATGGTATGGGCAGGCATAAGCTACGAACACAATTGCATTTTATCGATGGCAATTTGAATGCACAGAGATACCGTGACGAGATCCTGAGGCCCATTGTCGTGCCATTCATCCGCCGCCATCACCTCATGTTTCAGCATGTTACAAGTCAGACTTAAAGCCGTACAAGCCATGTCACAAGAATCAATTCCTGGAAGCTGAAAATGTCCCAGTTCTTCCATGGCCTGCATACTCACCAGACATGTCACCCATTGAGCATGTTTGGGATGCTCTGGATCGACTTGTACGACAGAGTGTTCCAGTTCACGCCAATGTCCAGCAACTTTGCACAGCCACTGAAGAGTGGGACAACATTCCACAAGCCACAATCAACAGCCTGATCAACTCTATGCAAAGGAGATACATGAGGCAAATGGTGGTCACACCAGATACTGACTGGTTTTCTGATCCATGCCCCTACCTTTTTTAAAAGGTATTTGTGACCAACAGATGCATATCTGTATTCCCAGTCATGTTAAATCCATAGATTGGGGCCTAATGAATGTATTTCAAATTGACTGATTTCCTATATGAACTGTAACCAGGGCCTAAAATTAACACCAGCCACCTGCCAAATGCAGGTAGATTTTGGCATTGGCGGGAAAGATGTCTATTTCACCAGCCACGTTGGCGCGTGGTCAGGGCTCCACAGTGCGAGCATGTCACTCACATTTGTTTATAAAAATTAGTCAAGTACGATCACATTTATAGTAAAATGAATGCTACAGTAGCTGTTTAAAGTATTTCCGCCTTTTTGTTTCATAGCTGGTAAATGAATCGCACAAAGTAAAATAACTACGACCCCAATATAGCCTGTACCACCTCACATTGCAACACCGTCTGGCTGGGGGCTGTGCGCACGTGAAGAGCGGAGTGAAAGACACATTTTTAGAAGTACTGCGCAAAGGCATAAAAGTTGGTATAATTTACTTGAAACCAAAGTCTACTGAAGTGAGACTTTGTGTTTGTTGGCTGTTGACATTATTTTGTTCAGAAGCTAGGTTGTTTTTCTATGTTTGAGTTTCAACTGCTGGGTAAGAGAAGACAACACTTCTTTCTACTTGTCAGGATCAATCACACTGGCACAAACGTGACTTGAGTCGCGCTAACGCCATAACCTCACACATTTAAAGGGGCAGGTGAAAATGTTTGTCTCAACTGTGATATTTTGGTTAAAAGACTCAGGTCACAATATATTAAATTAAATAATATATCACATTACTTCTTACTAATAATACATTTACTGTTCTAGAACCATTACAAAGCATGCTCATCTGTTTTTGTGTTTTGTTGGTGTCATTTTAGCGGGGAAAAAATCTGAGTGGCTGGTAGATTTTTTTGATTTACCTGCCACAGTAGCTGGTGGACAAAAAAGCAAATGTTATGCCCTGACTAACTCTTCGAAATTGTTGCATTTCACGTTTATACTCATGTTCAATGTACTACACCTGCCATATAGAGAGGGTGCTGACTTTCAGTTTCCTGGCCTGGTACGGTGGGTTGTCAGTGGCTAATAAGGGTATCCTCAGGCGGACTGCGAACCTTGGGTCGAAGCTCTGTGGGCTGCAGTGCAGGGGGCTTCAGGGCCTCTATGATAAACGGGCAAGGGAGAAGGCCAAGCACATCAGAGGACCCCACACACAATCTTGCCCAATGTTTTGAGCTGCTGCTCTCCGGAAGGAGATCAAGGGTCCCACTGTTCAGCAAGAATTGGTGCATTTTCCATGTAAAGGGACAATAAAGTAAATTGTATCGTTACGAAATAGCAAAACAGACTGGCCTGTTGGTGATACCACATGGCTGCCAACATGTGGCTTAGGGCCATGTGGCACTACTCACCATGAACTTCTGCACGCTGATGGGGAAGGTGGCAGAGTAGAGCAGGATCTGACGGCCCTTGGCCAGGAAGCTAATGATATCCTCAATGAGCACCACAAAGTCCTGAGACAGCAGCTTGTCCGCCTGAGAAGAAGACAAAACATTAAATGGAGAATTAGCAGAGTCACACAGCATTCTGAAAAGTATGTTTTACTCTCGTGTATTTCTATTACATTTGCTATTACTGGTATGCAATTGACATTTGGCGCTGGTTGCTTGGGAAAATGTTCCATGTAGCTCCTTTACTAAATGTCTTCACTGACATTTTCAACATGTCCCTGATTGAGTCTGTAATACCAACATATTTCAAGCAGACCACTATAGTCCCTGTGCCCATGAACACTAAGATAACCTGTCTAAATGACTACCGACCCATAGCAATCACATCTGTAGCCATGAAGTGCTTTGAAAGGCTGGTCATGGCTCACATCAACACCATTATCCCAGAAACCCTAGACCCACTACAATTTCCATACCGCCCCAACAGATCATGGAATCTCTATTGCACTCCACACTGCCCTTTCTCACCTGGACAAGAGGAACACCTACGTGAGAATGCTATTCATTGACTACAGCTCAGCATTCAACACCATAGTGCCCTCAAAGCTCATCACTAAGCTAAGGATCCTGGGACTAAATACCTCCCTCTGCAACTGGACCCTGGACTTCCAAACGGATGGTAACAACACATCTGCCGCGCTGATCCTCAACACGGGGGCCCCTCAGGGGTGCGTGCTCAGTCCCCTCCTGTACTCGCTGTTCACCCATGACTGCATGGCCAGGCACGACTCCAACACCATCATTAAGTTTGCCGACGACACAAGTGGTAGGCCTGATCACCGACAACGATTAGACAGCCTATAGGGAGGAGGTCAGAGACCTGGCCGTGTGGTGCCAGAATAACAACCTCTCCCTCAACGTGACCAAGACAAAGGAGATGATTGTGGACTACAGGAAAAAGAAGAGGACTAAGCACGCCCCCATTCTCATCGACGGGGCTGTAGTGGAACAGGTTGAGAGCTTTAAGTTCCTTGGTGTCCACATCACCAACAAACTATCATGGTCCAAACACACCAAGACAGTCGTGAAGAGGGCACGACAAAGCCTATTCCCCCTCAGGAGACTGAAAAGATTTGGCATGGGTCATCAGATCCTCAAAAAGTTCAACAGCTGCACCATCGAGAGCATCCTGACTGGTTGCATCACCGCCTGGTATGGCAACTGCTCGGCCTCTGACCGCAAGGCACTACAGAGGGTAGTGCGTACGGCCCAGTACATCACTGGGGCAAAGCTTCCTGCCATCCAGGACCTCTATACCAGGCGGTGTCAGAGGAAGGCCCTAAAAATTATCCAGAAGACTCAAGCCACCCTAGTCATAGACAGTTCTCTCTACTACCGCACGGCAAGCGGTAACGGAGCGCCAAGTCTAGGTCCAAAAGGCTTCTTAACAGCTTCTACCCCCAAGCCATAAGACTCCTGAACAGCTAATCATGGCTACCCTGACTATTTGCATTGTCCCCCCTCACCCCACCCCCTCTTTAATGCTGCTGCTACTCTGTTTATTATCTATGCATAGTCACTTTAACACTACCCACATGTACATATTACCTAAATTACCTCGACTAACCGGTGCCCCCGCACATTGACTCTGTACTGGTAACCAATGTATATAGCCTCCCTGCTGTTATTTTATTTTACTGCTGCTCTTTAATCATTTTTTACGTATCTATTTTTTACTTAACACCTTTTTTCTTACATTTTTACAATTAATCATTGTTGGTTAAGGGCTTGTAAGTAAGCATTTCACTGTAAGGTCTAGACCTGTTGTATTCGGCACATGTGGCAAATTCAATTTTATATGATTTGATTTATTTAACCTCTTTGGTAGGTTGATGAACCAGAAGAGATTTGAAGGCCCTGATGAAGAATATTGAGTGGCTAGTAACAACATAGCGAGAGAGGACTGATTCTCTGGAGTCATCTACAGTAGTTTATTATAGTCAGTGGTTGATGGACTCATGTACCACATGTATTCACACACTAACCTCATCCATCACCATCATCTGGACTCTATCCACTTTGGCCACGCCCTTCTTGATCAAGTCCAGGATCCTGCCGGGTGTGGCTATGACCACATGCACTGAGAGAGAGAATCAGAAACACCACCATTACAGATGTGGCTTTGTGTACAGCTTTGAGGTTTTGTGACTTGTTTGTAGTGTACAGTGTGGTCCGAAATGATTGACACCCTTGATGAAGATGAGCAAAAACGACTATCAAATAAATCATTCAAATACGGAGCTACGCTATATATACACACATACAGTGCATTCGCAAAGTATTCAGACCACCTTCCCTTTTCCCACATTTTGTTACGTTACAGCCTTATTCTAAAATCGATTAAATAAAACATTTTCCTCAATCTACACACATTACCCCATAATGACAAAGCGAACAGTTTTTAAAACAAATTTTGCACAAGAAAGTAAAAAAATCTAACAGAAATACCTTATTTACTAAAGTATTCAGACCCTTTGCTATGAGAATCAAAATTGAGCTCAGGTGCATCCTGTTTCCATTGATCATCCTTGAGAGGTTTCTACAACTTGGGAGTCCACCTGTGGTAAATTCAATTGATTGGACATGATTTGGAAAGGCACACACCTGTCTATATAAGGTCCCACAGTTGACAGTGCATGTCAGGGCAAAAACCAAGCCATGAGGTCGAAGGAATTGTCCGTAGAGCTCCGAGATAGGATTGTGTCGAGGCACAGATCTGGGGAAGGGTACCAAAACATTTCTGCAACATTGAAGGTCCCCAAGAACACAGTGGCCTCCATTATTCTTAAATGGAAGAAGTTTGGAACCACCAAGACTCTTCCTAGAGCTGGCCGCCCAGCCAAACTGAGCAATTGGGGTAGGTCCTTGGTCAGGGAGGTGACCAAGAACCCGATGGTCACTCTGACAGAGCTCCAGAGTTCCTCTGAAGAGATGGGAGAATCTTCCAGAAGGACAACCATCTCTGCAGCACTCCACCAATCAGATCTTTATGGTAGAGTGGCCAGACAGAAGACACTCCTCAGTAAAAGGCACATGAGAGCCCGCTTGGAGTTTGCTAAAAGGCACCTAAAGACTCTCAGACCATGAGAAACAAGATTCTCTGTGATGAAAGTAACAAAATGTGGAAAAGGTCAAGGGGTCTGAATACTTTCCGAATGCACTGTATTTATCGCAAGGTACCATTTTTGGTATGAAGTAACTGAATGTGATGCTGCTGTTGGGTCATTACCAGTCTCGTCCAGGCGCATGATGTCATCTCGCAGGTTGGTGCCGCCCGTTGTGGCCATGACTTTCACTCCGCCCAGGTGCTTACTGATCTGGATAGTGATCTGGCTAACCTGCAGGGCCAGCTCACGAGTGGGCACCATCACAATAGCTTGGGAGAGAGGGAGAGGTATAGATAGGGCAAGTGCAAGACAATGTGGTTTGACAGAGGGGGAGAGAAAGTAGGAAGAAGGGTACAGTTTGAAAGATGATAGGAAGTTGAGTCATAGAGTAACAGTAGTAGTAGCAGGAGGGCTCCAGACAGCAACCATTTAGTCGCATTTTGCGACCCTTTGACTTGGCTGTGCAAGTTAAAGTAACTATCCAGTCAATGTTCCCTCTAAGCTGCGCGCCCACGCGCAGTATCCCCGGGACTGCAGCGGATGGAGAGAAGCACCAGATTGAACTTCACTCAACTTTCTAGAGTTTTCCCCGTTAACACTATCAACATACCGAAACAAAACGAACTATGCAAGATTTAGCATGCAAAAGTAACTATGCAAGATATTTTGATGTAGACAGAACGCATCGGAGCAGGATTCTATTGCATTGACAGACTCATCCCATACTCTACACAGACCGGTGCGGCATAACCAATCAGAGCAGCAGTAGGCCTATATGCAAATAGACTATTACCATATATGGATCTGTTCCATTTACATTGAACTGGACTGTTTACAGCGTGAGCGGTCATGAGCAGATGCGCTTGTTTTGAGATGTAGCCATGTGTGCACATTTAGTTAATTTTCTTTGCTAGTTAGTGAGTTATTAGCCCAGTTATATATATTTGTAGTCAACAATAGGGGAGTGAGGGCTTCCTACAAGAGCACAAAACCTGTACATTTCTAGACATCTTTGAAAAGCAAGTCAGGTAAAGAGCATTTTTTTTGTCTTAAAGGGGCAGTGTTGTATTTTGAGACTGTCTTGAATAAAGTAAGTAGCCAATAAGCAGAGGGTAGCATAATTTATCTGATTCTCTGTAATAATGGTATGGGAAGTTGTTTCCTGCATCAAACAACATTTTCAGTCACCTTGTCTGAAGGACAAGTGGATAAACAGGTTAATGTCAAGCCCTGCATGATTTTTTTTTTCTTTCAAAAGTCTCATGGAATGTAGGCCTACATTGAACACCACACATTTGCTGCTAATGTAGGCTGAATGATAGAAGAGTTATTTCCTTGGTAAAATGTTATGGGAAGCATTTTCTCCATTGTCTTTGATGGTAGGTCACTCCTGCAGGCCTACATTTTGATCAAATGGCCACTGTTAAAACTAACTTAAATTGTTTTGAGGGAACAGTGTGTCCAGTGCTTCCATATTTCATTGAAATATGACCTAGAAATACTTACTATGGTAAAAAGCAGCTTTTATGTGTTGGAATGGTGTGGGCGTACCCCAACAGAATGGTATGGGCGTATACCAGTCATAAAAAAATATTCATGCAAGTATACCGCTGATTGGCCAGCTCATCCTCCTCGGGAGTATGACATACTCCATGAGGAAATAGCAAGCATTTTTGAAACAGTCTGTTTGATATACAAGTTTGAGGAGGGTTTTTAAAAAGTATTTTTCTCCAATTTATGCTTTGGCCACAAATACGAGTATAGGATGAGTCAACAACATGATTTGGTTAAGCAGTAAGTGCATTATCCTCATGATTCCTGTAATGAAAGTGTTTGCCCTGACGCTCTGCCTGTTTCCCTGGGGCCCACTGCTGTGATGAGCAAGCCACCCTCCCTGCCTCTCCCACTTTGCTCTGGGTGAGAAAAACATTTTAATTGTATAACAAATTCAAAATCCAATTCCAGGAAAAACAGTTATCCTGTGTAACACTTGTCACAGTTGAAGAGAGGAGGTTCTCAGTTTCTGTTGGTATACTTTTTATTTCTCAACTCTCAATTTTTAGCTCTATAGCAATTATTTTACAACCGAGATATTAGATATAGCTTTGAGATATGGAGTGTGCGAAATGTGCATTGACCATTACGAGAGCATGGGCCTGATTGGGAAGTAGGCTACGACTGTAAAGTTATTTTTAGGACATTAAAATGTATTGTTATGCTTAATATGGCTACTATTATATTTAAGTTAGCGATCTAGCTAATGTGTTTTGAGTTTCCACTTACTCATGTGGTGAATTGGTCCCAAATAAATTAGCCTATATTAGCGCACATAAAGATGTAGGCAAATTCATCTCTATTGAAAAAATAATAATTCTGGAGTCCTATTTTAACAGTAAAATGTAACAATAGCCTTAATTGTCAACCCAAAATCCATGACAATCACAGGATTAGCTCGTACATGAAAATATCTGGAATCACGCATTCCTGCTTAAACATGTTAGATGAAACATATAACTTGAATACCTTCTCAGTAGTCTATAACACTTTTTTAAAAAGCACTGTGAATGACATAAGACTATTAGAAATGTTATTGGTGATGGCCTGGTGCCACCAACTGAAAAAGGGGAAAATGTTAGTCTGGAGCCCGGAGGAGGAGGAGTAGTAGTAGTAGTAGTAGTAGAGACAAGTCGAGTATAAAAGGAGGGAAAGAGTAAAGTGAAGAGCCTTGACTCACCCTGTATATAGTCCTTCTTCAGGTCTATTCTCTCCAGCATGGGGATGAGGTAGGCCCCACTTTTCCCTGTTCCATTCTTGGCACGGGCCAGGATGTCTCGTCCTGACAGGGCTATGGGAATGCTCTCCTCCTGAAAGTGACAAACTCTAGTTTAATGTATTTTTAATCAAAAACTGCATGGCTATTACCAAAATATGTAACTATGACTATGCCAAAGTACAAAAGCTAAGTCCAAAGACTGTTCAGGTATAACTTAAAAGACGCAGTCCGGGATCGTAAGCTCAACAAATTCGCAACATATTGTACGAATTTTTGCAGGAGGTAACATATCATACGAAATGTACACAACTGGATAACACAGAACACAAAAAACAGGGACCCACTTTGGCTCTTGAGCACCACTTTCAAAACTACTGGTTGAAATTATACAGAAGTTCTGGAGCATCACTTTAAAGTAGCTTTATAGGTTATAGGCACAAGAAGCAGGAGCCAATTTACAGCAAGGGAATCCCCCAGTTTCAAAAGGTGATCTGTGGGCAGAGACGCTTCCAGTGAGTGTCGTACCTGGATAGGGGAGGGCTTCTCCCAGCCCATCTCAAAGATGCCCATCAGGAGCTCCCGTTTCAGACAGTAGTCCTCAAACTCATTCCCCTTAGTGGACGTCACATCCTGGGACACAGAACGAAAGAGGTTAGACAACAGAAGTAACATAATTGATTAAAATGACACTGGGAGAATCCTGTGTGCTAGTGAAAAAGCATGCTGCATTGTACCATGACTTACAGAGGTTCTGACCCTGGTGTCTTTGGGAGGGAGCTGTAGCCTCTTTTTCCAGTCATCTCCAAACCTAACGTAGGGCAGCAAAGAGAGAAGAGAGCAAAACAAAATATGTGTCATCAGTTCTAAAACCTGGTATGAAAGTATAATAAACTATATGAGCAGAACACAATTGTTTCAGTCACTGGGTGAAACGGGGTGTAAGAGAGAAATGTGTACCTAATCCCAGTTCCCTCCTGGGCAGCACCCGCTTTCTGGGGTGCACCTGTGGCCTTGTCTGACAGAGAGCCCAGGACAAGGGGTCCTGATTGGGTAGAGGCCGGTTTAGGCCTAAGCTGCCCGTTCTGCTTGTTCAGTCCCATGACGACAGGGCCAAGGTTCTCTGTTCTGGCAGTTGCCATTTCTTCTTTCCTTTATTTTTATTCTCAAAGATTTACGTATTTTACCCCTCAGTTTTTTTTCTTCCTTAAAAAGCCTCTTCAAAAGTAGATGAGTCTAATAAAGCATTAACAAATAATATCTTATTTTTAGTCCAAAGCATTTACAACAGAAGTCTATTTGTAGTTTTCACATTTACACGTATGTGCAGTTCGGTCCCCTTCAACAGAGTTTACTGACGTATGAAAAAAAAGTATTTATACAAGAGCTCTTCCAAATGAAGAGATATATGCATTCAAATGCATAAATATAGAAACCTGCACACAATATAGAAAATTATATGTGAACAAGTATCAAGGAGTTTAATTCCTGCAATACAACTGCTAAGACAATTTGAACCGGGGGAATAGTATCTGTAATATAATCTTTGTTCAAACGTTAAATGTTGTTCAAACGTTAAATGTATCTGTTTTTATTTCCTTGTTTTGCATCAAGTCCCTTTGAATTGCTCAACATCGATGTCCTTGGAAATGATTTTTCAAACCTTTGTACAAATATTTATTCAAAATAATATGGTCCTTATTGTTCAACATTTGTTTTCCACTCTGTGTGTATATGTCCATCCACGTGTTAAAGTAGTTTCCTGACGTTGAAAATCAAACAAGGGATAACTGTAGTCCAAAAGCAAAACAGCTTTAAGTTCCCCTTGGGCTCCTCTTGGTCTGTCCCCTCTGCTCCAGGTGAGTCTCCCTCCTCTCTCAGGTCTTCTGTCAAAGTGTGTAGCTATGTGTGTGAGTGGGGGTGTATTCAGCTCATTTCGTACGCAGCAACTCAAACTTGTGCCTCCTGACAGGAAGAAGGAGAGTAGAGGGAGAATTTTATTTTATAAGTAAAGTCAGAGTGAATACTATATAAGCCCTAGACTTTGCTTTAAAACTGCCTAATACAATGTAGAATAGATGCCCAAACGTTCTATTCAAATCCCCAACTACATCATGTCAAAAATGTATTCGGCAGGCAGGCACAAGGTAAAATTGCTTTTCTAGTGTTGGGTTGGTGGATCAGTCTGTAATGTATTCCAACCAATTCGTGTATGGCATGACCACAGAAGAGTTGCCTACACTACAAGTGCATACATGGGACCAGACCATAGAAGAGAGTAACGTTAGGCTATAATGTCAACAATGTGGGACTCATAGCTACTTTATAGCCGTAATCACGTGCGAAGTTTTGAAGTTACTTTGAGGAAATTAGCTAACGTTAACTAGAAGCATCTGAATTTAAATATAAGTTAATTGCATATGTATGGACAAACAAACACGCGACTGGCATTAGCTAGCTAGCTAACGTTAACGAACAATTAGGATGCCCTTATCGGCCAAATAAAGGTAAAAAGCCAGCTAATGTTACCAGTCAGTAGTTAGCTAACTTACCTCAATTGTGGCAACTACGAAAAGTGATTCAAACCTAACTAATCGCGATTTGAGTTGGTGCTATAAAGGCCATTCATCTTGCCAACTTCAGAGGAAGATATTTAGTTAGCCAGTTAACTTATATTGCTAGATACCTAATGACGTTAGCCACTTCAGCTTCAGACATAAACATGCAAGTTGGCTAGTAAGTTACGTTAGCTAGCTCGCTAAATACTAATTTAGTTAGCTAACTAGGTAGCGTTACATCACTGATGAAAGGGGTTATTATAAACTAGCTAGCCAGTTTAGTTAACTTGGATGGCTAGTAGTGCAGGGGGCTCTCGTTTACCACGTCTGAATGTTAGCTGGCTGGCTAAATTATCTAGCTGACGAGCAAACGTCGACTTTATAAAATCTTTATTATGCAAATTGAATACAACACCACGAAACACTCACCTCTCTCTCACTTTGATGTTATATATCATACATGTTTTCGGCAGATCAATTACTTATTTTATTGTTAGATTAAATTCATTCCAAATAAAACGCTAATTCAACATGGTCGCCTCTTCTTCATCGCCTTCTTCTTCTATGATATCGTGGCGGTCCACAAACAAACTTTTAAAGTCCATGTTGCCACCTACTGTGCTGGAATGTAGGATCAATCATGATCTGCCCAATTATGTACTACCATGAAAAAAACATTCTAAACCAAATAAATCCCTAACACCACCAATTGCAGCACTTAACCTTCACATTGCTTCCACATTCACCGTAATCATGTGCCCCTCCACAGTTGGCACATATTTTCTTTCCTTTACACTGAGCAGCTACATGTCCCATTCTTTGGCATTTAAAAGACTGCAGTGCATATGGGACAAATTCTCTAACACTGAAGCAAAGGAATCCTATCTGTACTTTTCCCAGCAAGACTTTCTCAAACCTCAGCATCACTGATAAGCTTTCACTTCTTTGACCCTATTTCCTAATGATCAACCTTTTGGCCTCAATCACTCTGCCTCCCTTCACATATATATTGGGACCCCAGTGATGACTCCCCTCAATATAGCATAAGCACCAGGGTCCCAAAAAATAAAACAGATCTTATCCCTACACAGGCTCAAGGGGAACCTGGGTGGGCTGGTCTTCCGGCGCTAGTACATTTACATTTACATTTACGTCATTTAGCAGACGCTCTTATCCAGAGCGACTTACAAATTGGTGCATTCACCCTATAGCCAGTGGGATAACCACTTTACAATATGTTTTTTTTTTTTTTTTGGAGGGGGGGGGGGGGGGGGAGTAGAAGGATTACTTTATCCTATCCCAGGTATTCCTTAAAGAGGTGGGGTTTCAAGTGTCTCCGGAAGGTGGTGAGTGACTCCGCTGTCCTGGCGTCGTGAGGGAGCTTGTTCCACCATTGGGGTGCCAGAGCAGTGAACAGTTTTGACTGGGCTGAGCGGGAACTGTGCTTCCGCAGAGGTAGGGGGGCCAGCAGTCCAGAGGTGGATGAACGCAATGCCCTCGTTTGGGTGTAAGGACTGATCAGAGCCTGAAGGTACGGAGGTGCCGTTCCTCTCAAAGCTCCGTAGGCAAGCACCATGGTCTTGTAGCAGATGCGAGCTTCAACTGGAAGCCAGTGGAGTGTGCGGAGGAGCGGGGTGACGTGAGAGAACTTGGGAAGGTTGAACACCAGACGGGCTGCGGCATTCTGGATGAGTTGTAGGGGTTTAATGGCACAGGCAGGGAGCCCAGCCAACAGCGAGTTGCAGTAATCCAGACGGGAGATGACAAGTGCCTGGATTAGGACCTGTGCCGCTTCCTGTGTAAGGCAGGGTAGTACCCCTTGCAAGTCTTCAGATGTAAAATCCGTAAGACCCAAAAACCTTTCTGCCGCAGCCACAATAATGTTCACTGTTCACTGCTCTGGCACCAGTTTCTTAGACTTCTTTGCGACTTGTGCCATCCAGTTTATAACTGTGGCAATGAACGCAAAAAAAATCCACCTTTTTAACACACAGGGTATCTTTTGTCTGGAAGCAAACATTTACTACAGGCTGTGGTGTATCCACTACCATATCTTTAATAGCATCACTTGTTTTCTCAATTATTTTGATCGCCTCCGCATAGGAGATTCGATTGACCGCTCGAACTTTTGCCACCTCAATCTCCTTCACCCTAACAGGGCACTCCAGGAACTCAGGATCATGATCCCCACCACAATTGCAACACAGTCATCCTTCTACACACCGTTCTTCAGTATGCTCTGTCGGTCTGCTCACACTTGAAACATGGCCAAATCCTTTACAATTCTTACACTGCAGTGGTTTGGGTACGAAAGCTCTTACAGCGTATTTTACATAACCAAGCTTCACATTAGCTCTTTATCAAAAAACAACAGCACCAACAGACTTTCTTATTTTTCTCCATTCACCCAGCGGGTCAGACGCCAGCCACACCAGGAATTCTCTCAAAAATTCAACCTGAACATCCGTCGTCACCCCTGAAATGACTCCTTTGACGGGTGCTCTACTCCGAAGTTCAAAACACAAAACTTCTGTTGTCCGGATTATTTTGAGGCCACTGCAATCTTCCTCTGTTCTTAAGAAATATAATTAATCAAAATAAGACCACTCCCGGTCACTCTGACAGACTCCACTTTTCCAAGCGCATACTTCACCGTTTTCGACACCTCCTTATTCAACAAATGCATCCCAACAAGAAGCGATTCATTATCATTCATACACATATCCTCCACTCCAATTTGAGACAATTTCCTTTTTGTTCCAGTTTTCGACACTATTGTTGTCCATTCAGAACATTCGTCTTCACCAACTTTGCTCGACGCGCTGCTTGATTCGAACTCAGAATCCACTTCCGCTATCTTCTTGCCACCCCATCGCCTTCTTCTTTGTCCTCCTCTACGATTTAAATCACATGAAGTTCTAAACCAATGCTGCCATCTACTGAATTATTGCAATATGACCAGTTTCAAACAGTGCATCTACACAAGAGTAATGTTACTTTTTTATTTTAACCATACAGTCTATGGGGTTTTCTGGTGACGTCAAGTTGGCGACAAGTGCAGTCGCAACTTCTACTGTGTCCGCCTAATTTCAACTTTAACCCTCTCAATTTCTTTTTTAAGCTCTGAACAACGGTTAAAAACTAAGACTATAGCTAAAACAATTCCTCCTTTAGTCGAAAGATAATCTGCTAACATGTCACAAGAGGAGAGAAAAAAGGAAAAGCTAGCCACAAGGATGAGAAAAGAAGAAGAAAAAATAAGAGAAAAGCTAACCTAGGTTGCTGAACATGATTACTCGAACGCAAGACAGCCAGCCCTTAGCCCTGACTCATCTGAGGTCAAAATGCGGAGGATGGAAGGGGTTTTGAATGACTCAAATACCCCAAGAACAGCCCCAAATACAGCCCCTGCCCACAAGATGAAGTGAAAGGATCTCTCCCTTCATGATATGCAGGTGAACATCCATGCAGTTACGGCTAAAGTAAACCACAGAGCTGATAACCTGGAGAAGCTGGTGAAGGAGAACGCATCATGCATCGAAGCACTCAAGGCGTCTGTGAATTCAAGACATCAAGAAATAAAACAAAGACTCACCGAAAAGTGCAATAGTGTGCAACTGCAGCCCACAATTAGGGGCGTTCCTGAATGTGGGCATTCCTGCATCTGCAGGAACGCCCCCCCAAGAGCTTTACATTGGTTACTTCATGAACACCCCTCGAGCATCCCTTTGGTTCCTGCATGAACGCCCTCCCCCTCGTTCGAGCACGTCATTTTCATGCTTGCGTGGCACTTTTGAATGTGAAATAAAAGTATTATATTAGTTTTTCCCTCCCGTGTACCGGAGTCCTCCTTGCTAGCTAGCGGGAGCGACACCGGTAAACTGTCCTTTGCTCCCGTCTGCCGAACACCTGCCCTCATCGTTGTTAACAGACCTGGTGGAAAACAGTGCCCGACAGGCGGGGGCAAAGGACACTTTTATCGGTCGCTCCCACTAGCACAGCAGGCGGTAGGCTGGGGCGACACTGTGTGCTAGCTAACTTGCTAGTTAGCAAGCACACGATGTCGCCCTTGCATCCTGTGTATCTGAGAAAACCATGCCCGACAGGCAGGGGTGAAGGACACTGTCTACAAGCTACTCTGGTAGACGGGGCGACATCGTGTGCTAGCGACACCATGTGCTAGCTAACTTGCTAGTTAGAAAACACTGTGTGCTAGCTTGCTAGTTAGCTAGCTAGCACACGGTGTCGCCCCTGCCTCCTGTGTACCTGAGAAAACCATGCCCGACAGGTGGGGGCGACACCGTGTGCTAGCGACAGGCAGGGGCAAAAAACACTCTACCTGTGTGTACTAGTTATAGCTAGCTACCATTGTTGCCCCTGGCTCTTCTTCTGTGGGGTTTATCGCCGGTTGGCATCCAACGTTATGGTGCATTACCGACACCTACTGTACTGGAGCAACCCTGCCTCCCGCCTATGTTCTAGAGTCATAGCTTAAAAATGGGCCAATAGAAGTATAAAGAGGGGTTCCTGCAGATGCAGTAATGCCCACACTCAGGAACGCCCAGAATTGCGGGCTGCAGTTGCACCCTTCTCCACAAACAAGTACACATTTGCTCGGTCCGGACCAGACCGAATCTATACTGAACAAAACTATAAACGCAACATGTAAAGTGTTGGTGCCATGTTTCATGAGCTAAAATAAAAGATCACAGACATTTACAAATTTGTTGACATCCCTGTTAGTGAGCATTTCTCCTTTGTCAAGATAATCCATCCACCTGATAGGTGTGGCATATCAAGAAGCTGATAAAACACCAGGATCATTACACAGGTGCACCTTCTGCTGGGGACAATAAAAGGACACTCTAAAATGTGCAGCTTTGTCACACAATGCAGGAATGTCCACCAGAGCTGTTGCCAGAGAATTCTATGTTATTTTCTCTACCATAAGCTGTCTCCAACGTTGTTTTAGAGAATTTGGCAGTATGTCAAACTGGCCACACAAGCGCAGACCACGTGTAACCACGCCAGCACAGGACCTCCACATCCGGCTTCTTCACCTGCGGGATCGTCTGAGACCAGCCACCCAGACAGCTGATGAAATTGAGGAGTATTTCTGTCTGTAAAAAAGCCCTTTTGTGGGGAAAAACTCATTCTGATTGGCTGGGCCTGGCTCCCCAGTGAGTGGGACTGGCTCCCAAGTGGGTGGGCCTATGCTCTCCCAGGCCCACCCATGGCTGCACCCCTGCCCAGTCAAGTGAAATCCATAGATTAGGGCCTAATGAATTAATTTCAATTGACTGATTTCCTTATAAGAACTGTAACTCAGTAAAATTGTTGAAATTGTTGCATGTTGCGTTTATATTTTTGATCAGTATAAACAAATCATAGACGTCTAGGCTATGTTTTACAAGTTTAAACTGCACAGTACAGTATGGCACAGTTCAGTACAGTAGAGTACAGTAGAGTACGCTACAGGACAGTAGAGTTTTATTCAGTAGAGTACAGTAGCGTCTAATTCAGTAGAGTGCTGTACAGTAGAGTTTAATTCAGTAGAGTACAATACAGTTTAGTTCAGTAGAGTTGAGTACATTAGAGGAAAGTAGGGTACAATACAGTACATTAAACTGTACTATGCTCTACTGTGGTGTACTGTACTCTACTGTACATAACTATACTTTACTTTACTGTACTCTACTGTGCGCTACTGTATTGTACTATACTCTACTTTTCTTTATTGTACTATACTGTGCTAAATTTGGGCCAAATCAAGACCAGACCGTACCAAATCTGAACCAATTGTAGACGTCTATGTTTAAGCCAAATAAAGTCTGGGCCGGACGTCTGTGGCAGTTGAAATCGAGGCTAGTCCAGACCGGACCAAATATGAACGAAACATAGACGTCTATGTTTCGGCCAAATCAAGGCCGGTCCGGACCAAATCTGAACCAAACATAGACGTCTATGATTGCTTCAGATTTGGGGACGTTGATATAAAGGCCGGTACGGACCAAAAAATTAAAAAGACAGCCAGTACAAAAAATGATTTCCAAAATACTTTGTTTATTCATTGGCCAGTTCAGTACAGGTCAGTTAATTTGCCATGGAACAAGGAATGTAATGCATCTTCTTCTTCATGCAAGTTGAGCGTAAGTTTGCAGAAATATGTGAATCCTTTGTCATGATGCCATGGTGATATACAGTACACTATAAATACAAAAGTATGTGGACACCCCTTCAAATTAGTGGATTTGGCTATTTCAGCCACACCCGTTGCTGACAAGTGTATAAAATCGAGCACACAGCCATGTAATCTCCATAGACAAACATTGGCAGTAGAATGGCCTTACCCAAGAGCTCAGTGACTTTCAACGTGGCACTGTCATAGGATGCCACCTATCCAACAAGTCAGTTCGTCAAATTTCTGCCCTGCTGTAGCTGCCCCGGTCACCTGTAAGTGCTGTTATTGTGAAGTGGAAACGTCTAGAAGCAACAACGGCTCATCTGCAAAATGGTAGGCCACACAAGTTCATTTTTATTTTTTATTTTTAGGGGGTAGATCAGCTTTAATATTGCAGATAGATTGTAGCTTCCATCAATGTAATTGTCTGCATCATTTCCAATCTCCCATATATATTTTTTGTACATTTATATATTCAGAAAGTATTCAGACCCCTTGACTTTTTCACACTTAGTTACGTTACAGCCTTAATCTAAAATTGAGCAATCTACACACAATACCCCATAATGACGAAGCAAAAACAGGTTTGTAGACCTTTTTGCACATTTATAAAAAATAAAAAACCGAATTCAGACCCTTTGCTATGAGACTCGAAATTGAGCTCAGGTACATTCTGTTTACATTGATCATCCTTAAAATGTTTCTATAACCTGATTGGAGTCCACCTGTGGTAAATTCAATTGATTGGACATGATTTGGAAAGGCACACACCTGTCTATATAAGGTCCCACAGTTGACAGTGCATGTCAGAGCAAAAACCAAGCCATGAGGAGTGGGAGGCCCTGGTACACAATTGAGCAAGAGGACAAATACATTAGTGTGTCTAGTTTGTGAAACAGACACCTCACAGGTCCTCAACTGGCAGCTTCATGAAATAGTACCCGCAAAATACCAGTCTCAACATCAACAGTGAAGAGGCGATTCCGGGATGCTGACCTTCTAGGCAGAGTTGCAAAGAAAAAGCCACATCTCAGACTGGCCAATAAAAAGAAAAGATTAAGATGGGCAGTCTGACATATGGCTTTTTCTTTGCAACTCTGCCCAGAAGGTCAGCATCCCGGAGTCGCCTCTTCACTGTTGACGTTGAGACTGGTGTTTTGCGGGTACTATTTAATGAAGCTGGCAGGTGAGGACCTGTGAGGCGCCTGTTTCTCAAACTAGACACTCTAATGTATTTGTCCTCTTGCTCAGTTGTGCATCGGGGCCTCCCACTCCTCTTTTTATTCTGGTTAGAGCCATTTGTGCTATTCTGTTAAGGGAGTAGTACACAGCGTTGTACGAGATCTTCAGTTTCTTGGCAATTTCTCGCATGGAATAGCCTTAATTTCTCAGAACAATAATAGACTGACGAGTTTCAGAAGAAAGTTATTTGTTTCTGGCCATTTTGAGCCTGTAATTGAACCCACAATTGCTGATGCTCCAGATACTCAACTAGTCTCAAGAAGGACAGTTTTATTGCTTCTTTAATCAGTAAAACAGTTTTCAGCTGTGCTAACAGAATTGCAAAAGGGGTTTCTAATGATCAATTAGCCTTTTAAAATGATAAACTTGGATTAGCAAACACAACGTGCCATTGGAACACAGGACTGATGGTTGCTGATAATGGGCCTCTGTACGCCTATGTAGATATTCCATTAAAAATCAGCAGTTTCCAGCTACAATAGCCATTTACAACATTAACAATGTCTACACTGTATTTCTGATCAATTTGATGTTATTTTAATGGACAAAAAAATTGCTTTTCTTTTGAAAACAAGGACATTTCTAAGTGACCGCAAACTTTTGAATGGTAGTGTATATATAAATATACATATACACACATATATATATATACCTATAATTTTCCATTATTATTTTCTGCTAACCCTATCACTCCTCCCCTAATTGGAGTAAACTAATGACAAAACCGAATATACACTGGAGTTGCTTACAAAGACGACATTCAATGTTCCTAAGTGGCCTAGTTACAGTTTTGAATTAAATCAGCTTGAAAATCTATGGCAAGACTTGAAAATGACTGTCTAGCAATGATCGACAAACAACTTGACAGAGCTTGAAGAATTTAAAAAAGAATAATGTGCAAACATTGTACAATCCAGGTGTGCAAAGCTCACAGCTGTTATCGCAGCCAAAGATGATTCTAACATGTATGGACTCAGGGGTGTGAATTCTTATGTAAATTAGATATTTCTGTATTTCATTTTTATTAAATTTGTTAATATTTCTAAAAACATGTTGTCCCTTTGTCATCATGGGGTATTGTGTGTAGATGGGTGCGAAAAAAACAACAATTTAATCCATTTTGAATTCAGGCTGTAACACAATAAAATGTGGAATAACTCAAGGGGTATGAATCCTTTCTGAGGGCAGTGTGGAGTGCAATTGAGATAGCATCGTTTGTAGATCTGTTGGGGCAGTATGCAAATTGGAGTGGGTCTTGGGTGTCTGGGATGATGAAGATGATGTGTGGCATGACCAGCCTTTCAAAGCACCTCATGATTACAGATGTTAGTGGTAGTCAGCTTGAGATGTGGGGACTACATACTGGGACAAGGAGTGGTTGAAAATGAGTGTGAAGATACCTGCCAGCTGGTTTGCGCATGCTCTGAGAACGCACCCTGGAATACCGTCTGTCTCTGTGGCCTTGCGAGTGTTGACCAGATTAAAAACCCCGGCCTCGGAGAACGAGATCACCCAGTCCTCTGGGATGGCGGGGGCCCTCATGCACTGCTCGGTGTTGTTTTTGTCGAAGCGTACATAAAATGCATTGACTTTATCTGGTAGAGGCATCATTGGATAGATCACGGGTAGGTCTACCGTAATGGACTGTAGCCCCTGCCACATGCGTTGAGCGTTGGAGCTAGTGTAATAGGATTCCACCTTGTTCCTATACTGTAATTTTTCCTGTTTGATTGCTCTGTGGAGGTTGTAGCAGGACTTCTTGTACACGTTGGTGTCCTCATCCGTAGCATCTGGGTTGATAAATGTAATTCTTAGGATAGTTGGTCAATAATAGCTTTTCTGTTCTTGCCAAGATATTGAAGCCATTACACTAGACTAGTGCAATGCTCATAGTTAGAATATAATTCATGACCTTTATGATAGCATCAACTAGAGGAAATCATGCCCATGTTTACTACTCAGTGGAGTTTTCCTTATTCTATCTACCAGCCATGACCCTCATACTTGACAGCATCAGACACAAGATGTCCTGTCTCGGAAGTTATTTAAAGTTCCTAGTTATGAATCACTCTGTATCCGCTACCTTCTTCAGAAATGTTTAACCAGGAGAGGTGAGCTGAATCTATTCTCACACACATGCTTTTATGTGAATAGGTGAGTTATAAGAAACCACCGATGGACGGTTATATTTACACTGTCAATCAACCATATTCTGTTAAATGTACACATTGCACAATACCCTAGTACATAACAAAGGACCACAGTGCTGGTCATTTTGCATCTTCATTTTTTACCCATTCATCGCCAATTCTGAACTGTTTTTATGGTTTTGCATTATTTAATTTATTTCTGTTAAAATTCAGATGATATCCACAGCTAAATTTAATCTAAACCAGTAACAAGTTTCCTGGGTGAGACAAAACCCTACTCCTATTGTGCTTAAATAATTAAAAAGACAATAAATTGCATATATTGCCTGGGCGGCAGGTTCTTAGTGGGTAAGAGCGTTGTGCCAGTAACCGAAAGGTCGCTGGTTCTAATCTCCGAGCCGACTAGGTGAAAAATCTGTCAATGTGCCCTTAAGCAAGGCACTTAACCCTAATTGCTCCTGTAAATTGCTCTGGATGAGAGCGTCTGCTAAATGACTAAAATATAAAATCAAACTGTTCTGAGAGTTCACACAGCGCAAAAGGAAAGTTGTTTTTTACCTACCGTAGAAACCTTGTTACAGTGGCATGTATTCATGGGCCAAGGGAAGCCAGGCTTCCCCCAAAAATCAGCCAATAAAAAAATACTTATCTTTCGTCTCTCTGTGTTTCATAATTTTCCTTCAATTCGTAAGAGGCTAACTGCATCTCACTGGAGAAAGCATCTGAGTGAGTGAAAAAACACCCTTCTGTCTCTGTATGTGTAGCTCATCTATCTGATGCTGTCTTGTCAAAAATAGTATGATATTGTTGCCGCCCGTAGCATTGAATGCAAGGGAAGCCAGCGAGCATTTGGCCTCCCTTGATAATTAAAAACAATTATAATAGCCAATCAGCGTTCAGCTAAACTCAGTGAGCTCAACTGTGAATGGTCCTGGCACACCAAAAAAAAGTGTCAAGGGAAGCCAGTTTGGATTTGACCTCACACCAATCACATCACATCAAAAACCAAACGTCATTGACAGAAAAAACTTGAATTGTTGCATCTCGTTGTGTTGTTGTCCTCCGGTGGCTAGCTAGCTAGCTAAAATAGGCCCTTTCCTAAATTAGCCATGGATGGAGATAGGGATTTAGTGTTTTTACTCAATTTTCCGTACTGACCAATTATTATAACGGCAATTCTGACAGCTATTCTTGCCTGAGAGGATGGAAGTTCAATATGTAGCTAGACGTAGTAGGCTAATGTTAACTAGCTGGCTTATTGTTTCCCATGAAAATAAGTTAGGCTAGCGAGGAAGCATTTTAGCCAGGTAGCCTATAGGACAACAAAAACTAAAAGCGTATACTGTATGACAGAGTCATATACCGTTTCAGCGACATGAAAGAGAGGAGGATGTCATTGGCATTTCTCTACATTAGTGTGAGTCAACATGTTTTTTCTACTTGCAAGCACGAACACACACAGCAATCAGTACCATGGACAGCCACATCATATTTATCTTACGTTGATTGGACTAAATTGTTTTTGGTATCTTTTAGTTGTCACTGTATTAGACTACGCATAGGTGAGTTGATGATGATGAAATGTTCAAATTAAAATGGTGCTGGAATATTGGAGGCAGCTCCTGTTTTCTTTGCGACTTGCGGTAGCCTAACTCGACATGGTTTTAAATCTATAGTTGTTTAGTAGTCCGAACATTTTTGAAACATTAACTTGCTTGACCATTCTGTATGTCAAACTGTTTGTTACATGCAATATGCTTTGTGGACTTCCCCGGACAGATGTTGCTCTCCGGTTTTGTGATGAAACGCAGGTGTGGTTGAATTTATTCTGCCACTGTGTCTTCTTTGTCTCGGCCTTAGGCCTATATATCATGTGCACTTTCAGAAAGGATTACATGTATATGATGCAAATCCCTTCACATACAAGACCTAGCTTTCCATCATCCAAAACATAACTCCAGGGCCTGGCCAGACATATATTTTGACAACCCCATGCTTTCACTGATGCAAGCCTTTCCACACTCCCTTTGTTAGGTCTAAGTACTGTGTAAAGAGTGAAGACTGGTGTTAATATTCATTCAATGGTGACTTTAAAACAGTTACAGAGTTTAATGGCTGTGATAAGAGAAAACCTTGGATGGATCAACAACATTGTATTTACTCCACAATACTAACCGAAATGACAGAGTGAAAAGAAGGAAGTGTCATGATCGTCTGAAGGAGGAGACCAATGCGCAGCGTTGCGAGTGAACATGATGACTTTATTAACTTAAAGCAACCACGAAGAAAACAACAAATGACGATCCGTGAAGTTCTAATACTGAATACTACTAACAGCAACAAAGAAACAATAACCCACAACACAAAGGAGAAAACACACAGAATATATATGGCTCCCAATCAGAGATAACGAGCCGACAGCTGACACTCGTTACCTCTGATTGGGAGTCATCGACCAATCACCACATGACACAAACAAAATAAAACTCACCCATCCCCAACACCACCAAATGAAATACACCCAAACACAAGAAAATGAACAACCCTGGCTCAATATAAACGTCCATAGAGCCAGAGTGTTACAGTACCCCCCCCTAAAGGTGCGAACTCCGGGCGCACCAACATCAGGACTAGGGGAGGGTCTGGGTGGGCGTCTGTCCATGGTGGCGGCTCTGGCCCCGGTCGTGATCCCCACCCCACCACAGTCACAACCTGCTTCGGTAGCCTCCTCCCAATGACCACCCTCCACCTAACCCCACCTGGACTAAGGGGCAACCCCGGACTAAGGGGCAGCATCGGCCTAAGGGGCAGCACCGGGATAAGGGGCAGCACCGGGATAAGGGGCAGCACCGGGACAAGGGGCAGCACCGGACTACGGGGCAGCACCGGACTAAAGGGCAGTACAGGACTAAGGGGCAGCACCGGGCTAAGGGGCAGTACCGGACTAAGGGGCAGCACCGGACTAAGGGGCAGTACCGGACTAAGGGGCGGCACCGGACTCAGGGGCAGCACCGGACTAAGGGGCAGCACCGGACTAAGGGGCAGTACCGGACTAAGGGGCGGCACCGGACTCAGGGGCAGCACCGGACTAAGGGGCAGCACCGGGCTAAAGGGCAGCACCGGGCTAAGGGGCAGCACCTGACTAGATGGCGGATCCTGGCTGGCTGGCTCTGGCGGATCCTGGCGGGACGGCTCTGGCGGATCCTGGCGGGACGTCTCTGGCGGATCCTGGCGGGACGGCTCTGGCGGATCCAGGCTGGACGGCTCTGGCGGATCCTGGCGGGACGGCTCTGGCGGATCCTGGCTGGACGGCTCTGGCGGATCCTGGCTGGACGGCTCTGGCGGATCCTGGCTGGACGGCTCTGGCGGATCCTGGCGGGACGGCTCTGGCGGATCCAGGCTGGACGGCTCTGGCGGATCCTGGCGGGACGGCTCTGGCGGATCCTGGCTGGACGGCTCTGGCGGATCCTGGCTGGACGGCTCTGGCGGATCCTGGCTGGACGGCTCTGGCTGCTCATGGCTGGCTGACGGATCTGGCTGCTCATGGCTGGCTGACGGATCTGGCTGCTCATGGCTGGCTGACGGATCTGGCTGCTCATGGCTGGCTGACGGGTCTGGCTGCTCATGGCTGGCTGACGGATCTGGCTGCTCATGGCTGGCTGACGGATCTGGCTGCTCATGGCTGGCTGACGGGTCTGGCTGCTCATGGCTGGCTGACGGATCTGGCTGCTCATGGCTGACTGACGGATCTGGCTGCTCATGGCTGGCTGACGGACCTGGCTGCTCATGGCTGGCCGACGGATCTGGCTGATCCTGTCTGGCAGAAGGCTCTGGCTGATCCTGTCTGGCGGAAGGCTCTGGCTGATCCTGTCTGGCAGAAGGCTCTAGCGGCTCCGGTCTGGCGGACGGCTTTGCAGGCTCAGTACAGACGGGCGGCTTATGCAGCGCTTGGCAGACGGGCAGTTCAGACGCCCTAGGGCAGACGGCAGACTCTGGCCGGCTGGCGACGCACATCGTGGACCTGGTGCGTGGAGTAGGAACAGACCGGTCCGTACCGGGAACACCCACCACTGGCCTTAACTGGGGATCAAGAACGGACCGGACCAGACTGGGAACACACTTCAGTCTCTCATGCCGTGCCACAACAACTTCCCTCCCTCTACTCGCCAATGGCTCCCGTAATCCGATAGCCTTCTCTCCAGCTCTACCTGTGGCAGCCTCCTGCTGCCCAGGCGCCCAAGCCATGTGCCCCCCCCAAAAAAATTTTTGGGGAGTAACCACGGGCTTCCAGCCTCGACTCCGCGCTTCCTCTTCATACCACCTCCTCTCGGCTGCAGCTGCCTCCAGCTCTTCACGAGGGCGGTGATATTCCTCCTCATACCACCTCCTCTCGGCTGCAGCTGCCTCCAGCTCTTCACGAGGGCGGTGATATTCCTCCGGTTGTGCCCAAGGACCCTTTCCAGCCCGAATCTCCTCCCAAGTCCAAAAATCCTTAGGAGGCGTCCATAAATCCTGCGTAGGTAGGTCCTGTTGCCGCTTGTTACGCCGCTTGGTCCTCTTGGGGTGGGTTATTCTGTCATGATCGTCTGAAGGAGGAGACCAATGCGCAGCGTTGCGAGTGAACATGATGACTTTATTAACTTAAAGCAACCACGAAGAAAACAACAAATGACGATCCGTGAAGTTCTAATACTGAATACTACTAACAGCAACAAAGAAACAATAACCCACAACACAAAGGAGAAAACACACAGAATATATATGGCTCCCAATCAGAGATAACGAGCCGACAGCTGACACTCGTTACCTCTGATTGGGAGTCATCGACCAATCACCACATGACACAAACAAAATAAAACTCACCCATCCCCAACACCACCAAATGAAATACACCCAAACACAAGAAAATGAACAACCCTGGCTCAATATAAACGTCCATAGAGCCAGAGTGTTACAGGAAGCCTGTACAGAATACAAATATTCCAAAACATCCATCCAATGTGTGTATTGTTGTATTATGACTTTGGATTAGGAAGGTTTAAAGGAATTTTTCACTTAAACTAAATTGTAGAGCAACACAGTACCAAAATAATTACTGTAAGGTAATGTTGATGATGTTTAGTTGGTATTTGATGGTCATACGGGAAAAACGTCAGAAAACCCAACATTCTTTTTACTTATTCCATTTCCTTCAGCCAGTTGTGAGTGTTGCTCAATCAGTTTATTATTATTAATTGCCCGTATTAAATAGTACTGTATTCCTCAAAGGTCCCCTGATCAAAGCATTCACCTAAGCTTGTGCAAAAACTCCCTCTCTGTTGTTTGAGTACTGTGAGAATTACTGCCCTTGTCAGATCTCTTTGCCTACAGTGGTATTGTATACCCTGCATAAACTTTATGTTGCTTTTATTCAAGGATTTACGATGTTAACTCTATGGCAGTGGGACCTCTCTGACCAGTCGCCTGTATGCTAAGGGTGTCACGGTTTCGGCCGAGGCAGCTCCTCCTCCTTGTTCGGGCAGGTTTCGCCGTTCGTCGTCTCCGGAGTACTAGCTGCCACCGCTCCATGTTTTCTGTTTGACTAGTTTTGTCTGATTAGTCACACCTGTCTTGTGTTATGTCCAATTAAGCACCCTATTTAGTTTCCCTGTTTTGTGTGTTGTGTTGTGTGTAATTGTTTCGTGTTGGTGTCGTTTCGTACCTTTGTTTGGTACGCCACCTCTGTATTTTACCTACTTCTCATTTTGGAGGAGTTTTGCGCGCCTGTTTTGGGCGCTTGTGTTTCACGCCTGTGTGCGTTTTTCCTCTGGCTATTTTGGATTATTGCATTGCATTTTCCAGTAAAGTATTTTGGACTCTCCTTCTGCTTCTGCACTTGATTCCACACCACACCTTTTCTACACGGCTCTGACAGAATTACACACCACTTCGATGGAATCAGCAGGAGCACAAGTCGACAGCGTGGAGGGACGTCTCCAGGGACAGGAACATCGCATTAATCGGATCGGGCACGCGTTGGAGGGCGTCATGGACACTCTTCGGCGCTGGGAGATCAGCGGTGTTCCCACAGCCCCACCGATCGCTCCATCACCACCAGAGAACCTGCCTACTCATCCACCGGAACCCAGTGGGATTCGGCTCTCGCTCCCGAGGGCGTACGACGGCTCCGCTGCCGGGTGTCAGGGCTTCCTTCTGCAGGTGGAGCTCTACCTAGCCACTATACACCCGGCGCCCTCGGGATACGAGAGCGTTTCCGCCCTCATCTCCTGTCTCACCGGCAAGGCGTTGGAGTGGGCCAACGCCGAATGGAGGGGAATAGACTCCGCCACAGTCACCTATGCGGAGTTCTCCTGCCGCTTTCGTGCAGTCTTTGACCATCCACCAGAGGGAAGAGCGGCGGGGGAACGTCTATTCCACCTTCGACAGGGGATGAGGAGCGCTCAAGAATTCGCACTGGAGTTCCGGACTCTAGCGGCTGACGCGGGGTGGAATGAGAGGGCCCTCATAGACCATTTTAGGTGTAGCCTTAGGGAGGACGTCCGCAGGGAGTTAGCGTGTAGGGACGCTACGTTAACTTTTGACCAGCTTGTGGACATGGCTATTCGTCTGGACAACCTATTCACGACCCGCGGACGTCCCAGATGGGGGCCTCCCATTCCACCCTCCAGCACCTCCGAGCCTAGTCCGATTGAGCTGGGAGGGGCTGGCGCTAGAACTAAAAGAGGAAGGAACCCGAGGGGAGCAGTCTCCTGCACCAAGTGTGGCTGCGGAGGGTACACCGCGGCTAGGTGCTGGGGAGGGTTCCCTGAGGAGGGAGATGGCAGGCCATACAGTGGGGAGTCCACCCAGGTGAGTAGGCGCCCTACTTACCCAGAGCTTTCTGTCGTCCACTTTACATTGCCTGTTTGTTTTCCACAGGTTGCACCTCGTTCCCAGCATAAGGCGCTAGTCGATTCAGGCGCAGCTGGGAATTTTATAGATCGCAAATTTTGTGTTAAGTTAGGGATTCCCCTCCTTCCAGTCGATAAACCTTTCCCCGTACATGCTTTAGATAGTCGTCCGTTAGGATCTGGGTGGATTGGGGAGCTCACAGCGCCACTTAGGATGATGACGCAGGGGGGTCATGAGGAGACGATTCAACTCTATCTGATTGACTCTCCTGCGTATCCGGTGGTACTGGGGCTTCCCTGGTTAACCACCCATGATCCTACTATTTCGTGGCGAGAGAAGGCTCTTCAAGGGTGGTCTGCTCAGTGTGAGGGGTTTTGTCTGGGTGTTTCCGTAGGGGCGACCTCGGTGGAGAGTCCGAACCAGATGTCAGCACTGCACATTCCTCCTGAGTATGAGGATTTGGCACTTGTGTTTAGTAAGACCCGAGCAGCAAGGTTGCCACCTCATAGACAGGGGGATTGTGCGATAGACCTCCAGATAGGAGCAGCGCTCCCGCGGAGCCATGTGTATCCTTTGTCACAGGAGGAGAAAAAAGCAATGGAGACGTACATTGCCGAGTCTCTGAGACAGGGATACATACGGACCTCTACTTCTCCCGCGTCCTCGAGCTTCTTTTTTGTGAAGAAGAAGGATGGAGGTCTGCGTCCGTGTATTGATTACCGCGGTCTCAATCAGGTGACTGTTAAATACAGTTATCCACTCCCGCTGATTGGGACTATGACGGAGTCATTACACGGGGCACGGTTCTTCACAAAATTGGACCTCAGGAGCGCATATAATTTGGTGCGCATTAGGGAGGGCGATGAGTGGAAGACAGCATTTAGTACTACATCCGGCCATTACGAGTATCTGGTCATGCCGTATGGGTTAATGAATGCTCCATCAGTCTTCCAATCATTTGTAGATGAAATTTTCCGGGACATGCAGGCGCAGGGGGTGGTGGTGTACATTGATGATATTCTGGTGTACAGCCCTACCCGGGCCGAGCATGTAGCCCTGGTGCGCAGAGTATTGAGGAGACTGTTGGAGCATGACCTGTATGTCAAGGCTGAGAAATGTCTGTTCTTTCAGGAGTCAGTTTCCTTTTTGGGTTACCAGTTGTCTGCGTCAGGGGTGAGAATAGAGGTGGACCGAGTGTCCGCCGTGCGTAATTGGCAAACCCCAACGACAGTTAAAGAGGTGCAGCGGTTTTTGGGGTTTGCGAATTACTACCGGAGGTTTATCCGGGGTTTTGGTCAGGTGGCAGCTCCCATCACGTCTCTTCTGAAGGGGGGTCCGGTGCGCTTGCAGTGGTCGGCTGAGGCGGACAGGGCTTTTGGTAAGCTGAAGGACCTGTTTACCTCGGCTCCGGTGTTGGCGCACCCGGATCCCACTTTACCGTTTCAAGTTGAGGTAGACGCGTCCGAGGCTGGTATAGGGGCCGTTCTATCTCAGCGCTCGGGTACACCACCTAAGCTCCGCCCCTGTGCTTTTTATTCTAAAAAGCTCAGTCCGGCGGAGCGGAATTATGACGTAGGGGACAGGGAGCTGTTAGCCGTAGTCCAGGCCCTAAAGGTGTGGAGGCATTGGCTTGAGGGGGCTCAGCACCCTTTCCTTATTCTGACCGATCACCGTAACCTGGAATATATTCGGGCAGCTAGGAGACTAAATCCTCGCCAGGCTCGATGGACTATGTTTCTCGCCCGGTTTGTGTTTAAGATCACTTACATCCCTGGGTCCCAGAACGGGAAGGCAGATGCTCTGTCCCGCCGGTATGACGCGGAGGAGAGGTGCGTGGAGCCCATTCCCATACTACCGGAGTCGTGTCTGGTGGCACCGGTGGTGTGGGAGGTCGATGCGGAGATCGAGTGGGCGTTGCGTACCGACCCTAGTCCTCCACAGTGTCCGGTGGGTCGGACGTACGTCCCGCTCGAGGTCCGGGATCGGTTGATTTATTGGGCTCACACGTCTCCCTCCTCTGGACATCCGGGTATTGGCCGGACGGTGCACTGCCTTAGCATGAAGTACTGGTGGCCAACATTAGCCAGGGATGTGAGGGTTTATGTCTCCTCCTGCTCAATATGTGCACAGTGTAAGGCACCCAGACATTTGCCCAGGGGTAAATTACAGCCCCTGCCCGTTCCACAGCGACCCTGGTCACATCTATCGGTGGATTTTGTTACCGATCTTCCCTCCTCCCAGGGGAATACCACCATCCTGGTCGTTGTGGATCGGTTCTCTAAGGCCTGTCGTCTCCTTCCCATGCCGGGTCTTCCTACTGCCCTACAGACCGCTGAGGCTCTATTTACTCACGTCTTCCGGCATTACGGGGTACCCGAGGATATAGTGTCTGATCGAGGCCCCCAGTTTACCTCCAGAGTCTGGAGAGCATTTATGGAACGTTTGGGGGTCTCGGTGAGCCTTACCTCGGGTTACCACCCGGAAAGCAATGGGCAGGTCGAAAGAGTCAACCAGGATGTGGGTAGGTTTCTGAGGTCATACTGTCAGGGCCAGCCGGAGGAGTGGGCGAGATATGTGCCCTGGGCCGAGATGGCACAGAACTCTCTCCGCCACTCCTCCACTAGACTAACCCCTTTTCAGTGTGTCTTAGGGTATCAGCCGGTTCTGGCACCGTGGCATGAGAGCCAGATCGAGGCCCCCGCTGTGGATGAGTGGGTAAGGCGCTCGGAGGAGACGTGGAACGCTGCTCACGTCCATCTGCAGCGTGCCATACGTCGACAAAAGACGAGCGCCGACCTACGCCGCAGTGAGGGGCCAGTGTACGCACCTGGAGATCGAGTCTGGCTCTCAACCAGGAACCTGCCCCTCCGCCTGCCCTGCCGGAAGCTGGGTCGGCGGTTTGTGGGGCCTTTTAAAGTCCTGAGGAGATTGAATGAGGTGTGTTACAGGTTAGAACTACCTATTGATTATAAGAATATTAACCCCTCATTCCATGTGTCTCTCCTCAGGCCGGTGGTAGCTGGTCCACTCCAGGACTTCGAGATTGAGGAGACTCCTCCGCCCCCGTTGGAGATCGAGGGGGCTCCGGCGTACACTGTTCGGACCATCCTGGATTCCAGACGCCGGATGGGGGGTCTCCAATATCTCGTGGAGTGGGAGGGGTACGGTCCGGAGGAACGGTGCTGGGTGCCGAGGAGGGATATTCTGGATCCGTCCCTGATGACCGAATTCCATCGTGGTCATCCTACGCGCCCGGCGCCGCGCCCTCCGGGGCGTCCCCGAGGCCGGAGTCGGCGCACGGCTGGAGCCGCGCGTCAAGGGGGGGGTACTGTCACGGTTTCGGCCGAGGCAGCTCCTCCTCCTTGTTCGGGCAGGTTTCGCCGTTCGTCGTCTCCGGAGTACTAGCTGCCACCGCTCCATGTTTTCTGTTTGACTAGTTTTGTCTGATTAGTCACACCTGTCTTGTGTTATGTCCAATTAAGCACCCTATTTAGTTTCCCTGTTTTGTGTGTTGTGTTGTGTGTAATTGTTTCGTGTTGGTGTCGTTTCGTACCTTTGTTTGGTACGCCACCTCTGTATTTTACCTACTTCTCATTTTGGAGGAGTTTTGCGCGCCTGTTTTGGGCGCTTGTGTTTCACGCCTGTGTGCGTTTTGCCTCTGGCTATTTTGGATTATTGCATTGCATTTTCCAGTAAAGTATTTTGGACTCTCCTTCTGCTTCTGCACTTGATTCCACACCACACCTTTTCTACACGGCTCTGACAAAGGGAGAGAAAGCAGTGTCAAATTGGGCCGAGAGATGATAAAAGACATACAAAAGCATTAGCCATAGCTAGCTGAAATTGTCAAATATTTGTAGGTAAAGAGAATATGTTTTATGCAGTGACCTTGGTATTTGTTCCGGTCTTACTGCATGAGACTGACCAATAGACTGACTCATGGTGTAATGACGTGTAATTGAGAGGCCTGTTGTCTTTAGTTGGTTTGGTCAGGGCGTGAGTTTCTATGTTATATATTCTATGTTTATGATCTAGTTAGTCTATTTCTATGTTGCAGTGCTAGGTGGTGTTTCTAGGTTTGGCCGGGTGTGATTCCCAATCAGAGACAGCTGTCGCTCATTGTCTCTGATTGGGGATCATACTTAAGTAGCCCATTGCCTACTGTGTATTGTGGGATCTTGTTCCGGTTAGGCTGGTATGTGTATAGCCTTTTGGACGTCATGTTACGTTGTTTATTGTTTTGTTGAATGTTTATTTAGTTAAATAAACATGTACGCTTTTCACGCTGCACCTTGGTCCGACCCGTCTCTCAATGATCGTGACAGAAGATCCCACCAAACGAGGACCAAGCAGCGTGGCCAGGAGGAGCAAACACCCGGGACACAGCGGGAGGCTACGTTGGTAGATGTCCTCCTCGGTTGGGGGAAAATCACCGAGGAGGAGGCCGTCCGTTACAGTAGGGCAATGAAGGAGGAAGCCCGGGTAGGAGAGGATCAACGGCGACATCAACGGTGCCGGCCGAAGAGGAAGCCCGAGAAGCAGCCCCAATAAAAATGTTTTGGGGGGCTCACGGGGTGGACAACGAGGCAGCAGGAGGCCGGGAAAGGGCTGACTAGAGAGGAGGAGGCCGCTATTTTAGAGGTCCTCCAAGACTTGCGGATCGAGAGTCTGAGAGAGGAGGCCACCACGTTACGGGGGCTGTTAGATCAGAGGGAGCAGGAGTTATCCGTTCAGAGGAAGGCGCTACAGGAGGCTCAAAGGGAGAAGGAATTAGTGGAGGCAAGGAGAGAGGAGCTGGTCAGGCAACAGAAGGAGCGTGTGTTCATAGAGGAACCTAGGTATGCGGAGATACGCACTGTGTCGCCAGTGCGCATTCACAGCCCAGTGTGTCCTGTGCCAGCGCCCGCACGTGTCGTGTGAATGTGGGCATCCAGCCAGGACGGGTTGTGCCAGCTGTACACTCCAGACCTCCAGTACGCCTCCACGGTCCAGTATATCCTGCTCCGGTTCTACGCACTGTGTCACCAGTGTGCCTCACCAGTCCAGTACGGCCCGTACCTGCTCCCCGCACCAAACCAGTGGTGCGTGTCGCCAGCCCGGTACGCCCCTTACCTGCTACCCGCACCAAGCCAGTGGTGCGTGTTCCCAGTCCGGTACGGCCAGTGCCTGCTCCCCGCACCAAACCAGTAGTGCGTGTAACCGGTCCGGTACGGCCCGTACCTGCTCCTCGCACCAAACCAGTGGTGCGTGTCGCCAGCCCGGTACACCCCATACCTGCTCTGCGCACCAGGCCAGTGGTGCGTGTTCCCAGTCCGGCCCGGCCCGTTCCTGCTCCGCGCACCAGACCTGTGGTGCGTGTCCCCAGTCCGGTCAGCGGCTCCACTCCGGAGCCAGAGCAATCCGCTCCACCGGTGCCTGATCCAGCTCTGGTCAGCGGCTCCATTCCGGAGTCAGAGCATTCCGCTCCACCGGGGTCCAGTCCAGCTCCGGTCAGCGGCTCCACTCCGGAGCCAGAGTATTCCGCTCCACCGGGGTCTAGTCCAGCTCCGGTCAGCGGCTCTACTCCGGAGCCAGAGCAGTCCGCTCCACCGGTGCCTAGTCCAGCTCCGGTCAGCGGCTCCACTCCGGAGTCAGAGCAGTCCGCTCCACTGGGGTTTAGCTCCGGTCAGCGGCTCCACTCCGGAGCCAGAGAAGTCCGCTCCACCGGTGCCTAGTCCAGCTCCGGTCAGCGGCTCCACTCCGGAGCCAGAGCAGTCCGCTCCACCGGGGTCCAGTTCAGCTCCGGTCAGCGGCTCCACTCCAGACCCAGAAGTCAGCCCCTCTCCAGGGTCGGGGCCTCCCACACCAGTGTCCAGACAGGGCATGGTGCATCGTGGGGGGATTGCCGATCCAGGCCCAGCCGTCAGCCCCTCTCCAGGTTCGGGGTCTCCCACACCAGGGTCCAGACAGGGCTTGGTGCATCGCAGGAGTATTGCCGATCCAGGCCCAGACGTCAGCCCCTCTCCAGGTTCGGGGTCTCCTACACCAGGGTCCAGACCAGGGGCGCAACGTGGAGGCAGAGAGGAAGAGGTCGTCAAAGCCCACCCGGACCCTCCCCTAATGAGTCAGGTTGGTGTAGTACACACCTTTGGGGGGGGTACTGTCACGCCCTGGCCTTGAGAGGCCTGTTGTCTTGGTCAGGGTGTGAGTTTCTATGTTATATATTCTATGTTTATGATCTAGTTAGTCTATTTCTATGTTGCAGTGCTAGGTGGTGTTTCTAGTTTTGGCCAGGTGTGATTCCCAATCAGAGACCGCTGTCGCTCGTTGTCTCTGATTGGGGATCATACTTAAGTAGCCCATTGCCTACTGTGTATTGTGGGATCTTGTTCCGGTTAGGCTGGTATGTGTATAGCCTTTTGGACTTCATGTTACGTTGTTTATTGTTTTGTTTTATGTTTATTAAGTTAAATAAACATGTACGCTTTTCACGCTGCACCTTGGTCCGACCCGTCTCTCAACGATCGTGACACATACATTAACTTAAGTCCTTTTGTTCACCCGACCTAGAATACCTCACAATCAAATGCAGACCGTATTATCTCCAAAGATAATTTTCCTTGGTTATAGCCACGGCCGTTTATATCCCCCCCCTCAAGCTGATACCATGACAGCCTACCCTAACCCTAACCAGAAACCGTGGATAGATGGCAGCATTAACGCAAAACTGAAAGCGCGAACCACCGCATTTAACCATGGCAAGGTGACTGGGAATATGGCAGAATACAAACAGTGTAGTTAATCACTCTGCAAGGCAATCAAACAGGCAAAATGTCAGTATAGAGATAAAGTGGAGTCGCAATTCAACGGCTCAGACACGAGATGTATGTGGCAGGGTCTACAGACAATCACAGACTACAAAAGGAAAACCAGCCGCGTCGCCGACACCGACGTCTTGCTTCTGGACAAGCTAAACACCTTCTTCATCCGCTTTGAGGATAACACAGTGCCACCAATGCGGCCGCTACCAAGGACTGTGGGCTCTCCTTCTCCGTGGCCGACGCGAGGATTAATACGTTAAATGTTTACTCACAAGGCTGCCGGCCCAGACGGCATCCCTAGTCGCATCCTCAGAGCATGCGCAGACCAGCTGGCTGTTGTGTTTACGGGCATATTCAATCTCTCCCTAGCCCAGTCTGCTGTCCCCACATGCTTCAAGATGGCCACCATTGTTCCTGTACCCAAGAAAGCAAAGGTAACTGAACTAAATGACTATCGCCACGTTGTACTCACCTCCTGTTATCATGAAGTGCTTTGAGAGACTAGTCAAGGATCATATAACCTCTACCTTACCTGCCACCCTAGACCCACTTCAATTTGCTTACCGCCCCAATAGATCCACAGACGATGCAATTACCATCACTCTGCACACTGCCCTATCCCATCTGGACAAGAGGAATACCTACGTATGTAAGAATGCTGTTCATTGACTATAGCCCAGCATTCAACACCCTATTACCCTCCAAGCTCATCATTAAGCTGTAGGACCTGGGTCTGAACCCCGCCCTGTGCAACTAGGTCCTGGACTTCCTGACGGGCCGCCCCCAGGTGGTGAAAGTAGGAAACAACACCTCCACTTCGCTGATCCTCAACACAAGGGTGTGTGCTCAGCCCACTCCTGTACTCTCTGTTCACCCATGACTGCATGGCCAAGCACGCCTCCAACTCAATCATCAAGTTTGCAGACGACACAACATTAGTAGGCTTGATTACCAACAATGACGAGACCGCCTACAGGGAGGAGGTGAGGGCTCTGTGAGTGTTGTGCCAATAACCTCTCACTCAACGTCAACAAAACAAAGGAGATGATCGTGGACTTCAGGAAACAGCAGAGGGTGCACCCCCCTACAACATCGACAGGACCGCAGTGGAGAAGGTAGAAAGCTTCAAGTTCCTTGGCGTACACATCACTGACAAACTGAAATGGACCACCCACACAGACAGTGTGGTGAAGAAGGTGCAACAGAGCCTCTTCAACCTCAGGAGGCTGAAGAAATTTGGCTTGGCACCTAAAACCCTCACAAACTTTTACAGATGCACAATTAAGAGCATCCTGTCGGGCTGTATCACCGCCTGGTACGGCAACTGCACCACCCGCAACCGCAAGGCTCTCCCGAGGGTGGTGCGGTCTGCCCAACATATTACCGGGGGCAAACTAGCCGTCCTCCAGGACACCTACAGCACCCGATGTCACAGGAAGGCCAAAAAGATCCACAAGGACATTAACCACCCGAGCCACTGCCTGTTCAACCTGCTATCATCCAGAAGGCAGGGGCGGTGTGTTCAATAGGGCGATATGGGCGACGCACTGCCAAACGGGAAAAGGAAGGGATTTTTTTTCTAATCAATTATATCACGGCAACAGTAGTTATCAGTGTTGTAATCTAGACGTCTGATCTGCCACAGTGCCACTAAATGTCCAATCAGGCTAAAGTCGTGCTTCAAATGGCCCCCCCCCCCTTTTGGGGCGATTTCAGTCAGGTTGAAAATCGCCCAGAAGTCTGTCATAGACTCCCATGTAAAATCTATTTTTTTCAAATATCAGAGCTTTCAATACAATCTCTATGGGTTTCTGAGGGCTTGCACTTACGCGCTTTCGTCATACGTAACATAACCATGAACGTAACTAAGAAAAGAGCGGGTAGCAGCGTCAATCAATTCACTACTACTATCAAAATGGCTAGGCTTCAGTGCAACTCGATTGTGTCTTTGAAAGAAGTTCCTTTTTGTCGGCGAACAAATGAAGATAAATTGGCAACGAAACAATTAGGACCTCCCAGGCCAAATTTAATAATTCAACAGGTTTCTACTAAAGGGGGGAAGTCCTACACCCGAGGATTTTCCAAAAATTGGTACGAACGAAAAACCTGGCTAGCAGGCTGCGATGTAGCTAATGCAGTCTTCTGCTACCCCCTGCTTACTCTTTCACCCTGAAGGCGGCACGGCAGACAGCACCGCTTGGACAGCGGCTGGTGTGTAACGGACATGCACCATCTTTCAGGAAAGATTAAGAAACATGAGCTGTCAAAGACCCACATGGATAGCTGTTTGAGATTGTCTGCTTTGGGGAGAGTGAACATTCCCACTCAACTGGATGAGGGATACAGGCTAGCTGTCCGCCGCCACAACGATGAGGTTAGTGTTGATAATCACAAGTTTACTGGAGAACTGAAACTGACAAGGCTGACAAGATAGGACGCTTTTGTCCATTGTTATTGGATAAGAACAGAACTTATAACCAGCTCCTGACCTAAATAGATCTTAGCACAACATTTTACTCAACATATCATATTCCATATTCACTATAACAAATATATTTACTACGACATTAGCAAGAACCGCCACATCCTCAGCCGGCTAATCCAGTGTGTGAAGTTTTGCGGAGTGTTTGAGTTAGCTTTGCGAGGCAAAGATGAAACCGAGGGCTCCACCAACCCTGGTAAGCCAACACTTTTGAGATCAGTCAATAAATGCTTCTGGTATTGACTTATATGCTGCCCCTGTCTTCATGTTGTTGCTGGACATATCTTTTTTAAAATGTGTGTAGGTCACCTAAATCATCAGAAAAATTGCCCCCCCTGAGAATTTTTTCAGGAGCCGCCACTGCCAGAAGGTGAGGTCAGTACAGGTGCATTAAATTTGGGACCGAGAGACTGAAAAACAGCTTCTCAAGGCCATCAGACCGTTAAATAGCCTTCACTAGCACATTAGAGGCTGCTGCCTATAGACATAGACTAGAAATCCCTGGCCACTTTAAGAAATAAAACACTAGTCACTTTAAAAATATTTACATATCTTGCATTACTCATCTCATATGTATATAGTGTGGGAAATACACATGCAGACATCATCTGTTCACCCACACCGTGTCTCACAAAGCCACGGGGTTGGAACCAAAATTTTGGAAATTTGTGTTTCTTGGCCCAAGCAAGTCTCTTCTTCTTATTGGTGTCCTTTAGTAGTGGTTTCTTTGCAGCAATTCGACCATGAAGGCCTGATTCACACAGACTCCTCTGAACAGTTGATGTTGAGATGTGTCTGTTACTTGAACTCTGTGAAGCATTTATTTGGGCTGCAATTTCTGAGGGTGGTAACTCTAATGAACTTATCCTCTGCAGCAGAGGTAACTCTGGGTCTTCCATTCCTGTGGCAGTCCTCATGAGAGCCAGTTTCATCATAGCGCTTGATGGTTTTTGCGACTGCACTTGAAGAAACGTTCAAAGTTCTTGAAATGTTCCGTATTGACTGACCTTCATGTCTTAAAGTAATGATGGACTGTTGTTTCTCATTGCTTATTTGAGCTGTTCTTGCCATAATATGGACTTGGTCTTTTACCATATAGGGCTATCTTCTGTATACCCCCCATACCTTGTCACAACTCAACTGATTGGCTCAAACGCATTAAGAAGGAAAGAAATTCCACAAATTAACTTTTAAGAAGGCACACCTGTTAATTGTAATGCATTCCAGGTGACTACCTCATGAAGCTGGTTGAGAGAATGCCAAGATTGTGCAAAGCTGTCATCAAGGCAAAAGGTGGCTATTTGAAGGATCTCATATATAACATATATTTTGATTTGTTTAACACTTTCTGGGTAAGTCTCTAAGAGCTTTACACACCTGGATTGTACAATATTTGCCTGTAGCTTTGTAGTGACTGGGTGTATTCATACACCATCCAAAGTGTAATGAATAACTTCACCATGCTCAAAGGGATATTCAATGTCTGCTTTTTTTTTTTTTACCAATCTACTAATACTGTAGGTGCCCTTCTTTGTGAGGCATTGGAAAACCTCCCTGGTCTTTGTGGTTGAATCTGTGTTTGAAATTCACTCCTCGACTGAAGGACCTTACAGATAATTGTATGTATGGGGTACAGAGATGAGGTAGTCATTCAAAAATCATGTTAAACACTATTATTGCACACAGAGTAAGTCCATGCAAATTATTATGTGACTTGTTAAGCAAATGTTTACTCCTGAACTTATTTAGGCTTGCCATAACAAAGGGGTTGAATACTTATTGACTCAAGACATTTCAGCTTTTCCTTTTAATTAATTTGTTACATTTTCTAAAAACATAATTCCACTTTGACATTATGGTGTATTGTGTGTAGGCCAGTGACCCAAAATTTCAATTTAATCCATTTAAAATTCAGGCTGTAATAACAAAATGAGGAAGAAGTCATCTCATATTGCTCAAATAAACAGCAAACCTGGTTTCAAAAAACCTACCTCTGCCAGGAGGCTGAAACTTGGCCGCAAGTGTATCTTCCAGCAAGACGAAGACCCCAAGCACACACAAGGAAATGGTTAATTGACTTCAAAATAAAAAAATTCAATGGCCATCTCATTCTCCAGACCTGTGGTTTGAATTGAAGAGGGTAGTCTATAAGCACAGACCGAAGGATATCAAGAATCTGAAAATATTGTGAATGGAGGAATGGTCTAAGGTCCCTCCCACTCTCATAAAACAATATACTGTAGATAAAGGCTAAGTGCTGTTATCCTCGCAAGGGGAGGCTGTACAAAGTATTGAAAACATGGGTGCCAATCATCTATCAATTTGCTACTTTTTTTATTACTTGTTTAGCAAAATACTTTTCTCTGAGCAATAGTATTAGTATAAAATAATATAATTTTCCATTTTTTCCCCACACAATATATCTCAGTATTTGTATTATTTATTTAATACAGTCTTATTTGCTTGTCATTATCAAGGTTGCCAATAATTTCGGACTGTACAGTGGCTTGCGAAGGTATTCACCCCCCTTGGAATTTTCCCATTTTGTTGCCTTACAACCTGGAATTAAAATTGATTTTTTGGGGGTTTGTATCATTTGATTTACACAACATGCCTACCACTTTGAAGATGCAAAATATTTTTTGGGGTGAAAAAAGCAAGAAATAAGACAAAAAACAGAACTTGAGCGTGCGTAACTATTCACCCCCTCCCCAAAGTCAATACTTTGTAGAGCCACCCTTTGCAGAAAATACAGCTGCAAGTCTCTTGGGGTATGTCTCTATAAGCTTGGCACATCTAGCCACTGGGATTTTTGCCCATTCTTCAAGGCAAAACTGCTCCAGCTCCTTCAAGTTGGATGGGTTCCACTGGTGTACAACAATCTTTAAGTCATACCACAGATTCTCAATTGGATTGAGGTCTGGGCTTTGACTAGGCCATTCCAAGACATTTCAATGTTTCCCCTTAAACCACTCAAGTGTTGCTTTAGCAGTATGCTTAGGGTCATTGTCCTGCTGGAAGGTGAACCTCCGTCCCAGTGTCAAATCTCTGGAAGCCATCCTCACGTACTTTGTGCCCCCTCCGATTTTTGGGGTGCATGACCCCCTGGATGCAATCTTAACAGGAAGGTTTTCAGCTCTCTCCAACCTGTTCCCTACCTCTTCATTGTATCCACGTCAGTGCATACAGTACATTCCAATGGCAATGCAGGACTGAGAATCAATACATGCTGATCTCTATAAGCATTTTAAGATGTCATCAGCTATCCACCTTATGTAATCTAACTCTGCTTAGTTCTGGCCTGATCCAGTTTCTGGCACTTGCAGCAAAACCTCTGCTACTTACCGTGGCCAAGGATGTCAGAGCCACAGACTCACCTGACCCCTCTAACTGACCACTATACCCTTGCCCTCAGCAACCGCTCGATCCTTGGTCACTTTTGACAGAAGAATCATGGTGTCTTAAACACAAGCCAGTATAACAATAGGCGCCAGCTTACACACAAACTGTAAAAGAGTTGTCGTGCAAGCAGCTGCTCATTAGTCCATGCTGGTGTCCTCGAAAAAGTATTCTTGCCGGCATGGACTTCACCTCACTAGTTCCAACTTGTGAGGTTCATGCCACCTGTAAAATGTAAATAATTACAATGAAAGCTTGATGTATTGTAGTTAAATTAGGATGTAGAATGTAGAGTTTCAGAATCCCTTCCAAGTAACCCTTCAAACTGATATCAATTGGCAAACATCTGAGTGTTTTCAGTGCCAGTAGATAATGAAATTGTACAACATGTACAGTAGGTTTAAGCTGAATCATGGGCAAAAATTAGTTTGCCTGTTGAGAAATGCTTTCCACAAAAGCAGAAAGCAGATTTTTTTTGTTTAACCTTTTATTTATCCAGGAAGTCCAATTGAGGTCAGAAGACCTCTTTTACCTTGGGGCTTTTCTCATTTGGGCAAAAGTCCGTCCTCCACCCTCGCTCCGGAAACCGATAAGTTTCTTGAGGAGATGTAAATTCGTTAGTAGGTGAACGGAAGGTCCTCGATAGCCACCTTTCATCGAAGATAGTCATGTGTGTCCTTCGCGGAAGAGTTTTGAAATCTGCCACACCCCCTTAGAATCAGCTTTTGTTTGTCGGAGGAGAAAAGAATGCACACGTTTAAAAACAACATAATGTGGCCTCCCGAGTGGTGCTTGAGGCGTCACTACAGCCCCGGGTTCGATCCCAGGCTGTGTCACAAACGGCCGTGACCGGGAGTCCCATATGGCAGCACATGATTTGCCCAGCATCGTCTGGGTTAGGGGAGGGTTTGGCCGGGGGTGCTTTACTTGGCTCATCGCGCTCTAGTGACTCCATGTGGCGGTCCGGGCGCCTGCAGGGTGACTTCGGTCGTCAGTTGAATGGTGTTTCCTCCGACGCATGACTTGACCTTCACCTCTCCCGAGCCCGTTGGGGAGTTGCAGCGATGAGACAAGATTGTAATTGGATAATACAAAAAGGGGGTGAAATGTATTAACAATACTTATCGTTTTATCTATAAAATCTCTTGATCACTTTACACATAATTTGCCTGAGTCTCATTTCATACAAGCACGTTCCTTCTCCTCGCCGCCTCTCCTCGATTACCTTTGATATTTTTCAAAAGGAGTCGAGAGAGGACAGACAAATCATGGAGCAGCCAAAGTGGATCGTTAGATGCTTTTTTTCCCCACAGAAGATCTCCGCTAAACATACAATTAAGATGTTTAGACTGTCTGATTGATTGTGACCACCGATAACTTACAAACGAAGTCGACTACAAATACAAAGTTGCAAAAGTATTTGCAATTGTTACAAACAAGTGAAGGATAAAACAACGCATCAAATGAAAACCGAGATGACTTGAAAGATAAATAGGCTACATGGGCCTTCATGGGCTATTTCTATCATACTGAAATCTAGTTTAATGTCAAATCAAATTTTATTTGTCACATGCTTTATAAACAATAGGTGTAGACTAACAGTAGGTGTAGACTACAGAAAAACTACAGAAAAATAATAACACATGGAATAAATGCACAATGAGTAAAGATAACTTGGCTATATACACAGGGTACCAGTACCGAGTCGATGTGCAGGGGAACGAGGTAATTGAGGTAGATATTTACATATAGGTAGGGGTAAAGTGACTAGGCAACAGGATATATAATAATCAGTAGCAGCAGCGTATGTGAAGAGCAAAAAGGGTCAATGCTATTTAGCAGTCTTATGGCTTGGGGGTAGAAGCTGTTCTGTCCTGTTGGTTCCAGACTTGGTGCATCGGTACCGCTTGTCGTGAGGGGGAAGAGGCATTGTCGTGCCTTCTACACGACTGTGTTGGTGTGTGTGGACCATGTTATTTCCTTAGTGATGTGGACACCGAAGGAACTTGACGCTCTCGACCCGCACCACTACAGCCCTGTTGATGTGGATGGGGGCGTGCTTGGCCCACCGTTTCGTGTAGTCCACGATCAGCTCCTTTGTCTTGCTGACGTTGAGGGAGAGGTTGTTGTCCTGGCACCCTATAGGCTGTCTCGGTGATAAGTCCTACCACTGTTGTGTCATCAGCAAACTCAATGATGGTGTTGGAGCCATGTGGGTGAACAGGGAGTACAGGAAGGGACTAAGCATGCACCCCTGAGGGGCCTCAGTGTTGAGGGTCAGTGTGGTGGATATGTTGTTGCCTACCCTCGCCACCTGGGGGCGGCCCATCAGGAAGTCCAGGAACCAGTTGCAGAGGTAGGTGTTCAGTCCCGGGGTCCTGATCTTAGTAATGAGCTTGGATGGTGTTGAACATATGAACAGCATTCTCACATAGGTGTTGTTCTTGTCCAGGTGGAAAAGGGCGGTGTGGACAGCAATATAGAATGTGTGGTCTGTTGGGACAGTGTGCCAATTGGAGTGGGTCAAGAGAGTCTGGAATGATGGTGTTGATGTGAGCCATGACCAGCCTTTCAAAGCATTTCATGGCTACAGATGTGAGTGCTACGGGGTGATAGTCATTTAGGCAGGTTACCTTGATGTTCTTGGGCACAGGGACTATGGTGGTCTGTTTGAAACGTAGGTATTACAGACTGGCTCAGGGAGAGGTTGAAAATGTCAGTCAAGACACTTGCCAGCTGGTCCGCGCATGCTCTGAGTAAGTGTCCTGGTAATCCGTCTGGCCCCGCGGCCTTGTGAATGTTAACTTGTTTAAAGGTCTTACTCACATTGGCTACGGAGAGCGAGTTCACACAGTCATCTGGAACAGCTGGTGCTCTCATGCATGGTTCAGTGTCTGGTAGTATCGCGTCACTGGGCGGTCGCGGCTGGGTTTCCCTTTGTAATCTGTGATAGTTTGCAAGCCCTGCCACATCCGTCGATCATAGTCCTGTATCGACGTTTTGCCTGTTTGATGGCTCGTCGGAGGTCGTAGCGAGATTTTCTATGTACGTAGCGGGATTGTTAATCTTGGTATATGTACTATCGGATGAATTCCGGAACATATTCCGGTCTGTGCTAGCAAAACAGTCCTGTAGCTTAGCATCCACTTCATCGGACAACTTTCCTATTGAGTGCGTCACTGGAACTTCCTGTTGGAGTTTTTGCTTGTAAGCAGGAATCAGGAGGATAAAGTTATGGTCAGATTTGACAAAGGGAGTGTGAAGGAGAGCCTTGAATGCGTTTCTGTGTGTGGCGTAAAGGTGATCTAGAAATTTGTCGCCTCTAATTGCACAGCTGACATGCTGGTAAAAATGAGGTCAAACGGATTTCAGTTTCCCTACATGAAAATCACCAGCCACGAGAAGCGCCACCTCTGGGTGTGCATTTTCTTCTTTGCTTATGGCCCTATACAGCTCGTTGAGTGCAGTCTTAGTGCCAGCATCGGTTTGTGGTGGTAAATAGACATCTACGAAAAATATAGATTAAAAATCTCTTGGTAACTATTATGGTCTGCAGCTTATCATGAGGTATTCTAACTCTGGCGAGAAAAAACTTGAGACTTCCAACGTAGTCTAGTCAGGATGCTGGCTCGTCTGCCTCTTTTGCGCCGTTGCTTCCTCTTTCGAGTCCCGGGGATTAGTGCCTGGTCCGAATTAAGTAGAACGCCCAGAGCTTCCGACTCGTTGAAGTGGAAATTGCCATCCAAATTGAGGTTAGTGATCTCTGTTTTTGGTTATAGGCATTATGTACACAAAAAGTTACGTGTGAAAAAAAGAGCATAATTGGTCGTAAAATGGCTGCTTTCCACTGCAGCGCCATCTTAGATCAATTGAGTTCTATTTTACCGCTAGGCTGCTGTCTGTAATTTCATGACGTGCCCAGTCTGTGATTTAGTTCATTATTGGGTAAGCATAATAAGCATTTGCAGTATTTGCAGTATTTGCAGCCAAAGGTGGTTTTCAGATGTAATAACTTTTTTTAACATTGTCACCTTAGTTACATTGATATTTCTTAGTTGTACAGCCTTTCTTTAATGGTCAGATTGGATTGTCAAAACCGAATCCCTATCCAGAGGATCAGAATCTCATTTTTTATTATTTTAAATCCCAATTCTATGGAAGCTCGTTCCCGCCACCAAAATAATAAAATAATAATGTTTGAGCTGCATTTGAAAGTAAAAGTTGAATTCAAAATATTATTGGCATTGTTGAATTCAATTTTCATAATAGCGAGCTAGGACTGAAAATGTGTTAGCTAAACTAGCAAGTCTGTTTTTTGGTTACCAAGGCAACTACTTCAGTGGATGTTGAACACATTTCTACTGGCACATGAACACATCGTGTTAAATTATAGCCATGGTATAAAAGGAATAATCAACTCGGGGCTCTATGCTTTCTCTGGAAAGTAATGCAAGGTTAGTTCCACTCCTCTAGCATGTCGTGGAACACACCTTCCACGTCATTCATTATTTTCCAAAGAACGCATAGCCCCTCGTTGATTATCCCTGAAATAGTAAGTCGTTATTATGAGATAGTAAGTCGTTGTTATGAGATAGTAAGTCTGGATCGATGTCTGTGCACGCCTGAATCTAATTAGCATAATAAAATATTAAACATAAATCTGTCTGTTTAAGCTAGAGATATCTGTTTTGCATTGGATGTTTCTCAATCCACCGCATCCACCTATGTCGCACTTCCGCATCTGCGGTGAAAAGTGACAGAGCTAGAGCGATGTTTGTCAGACAATGAGAAATGTCGAAAATCGGTCTTCTCACAAAATCATGTTTCCTCTATGACTAAACAAGTGTCAGGAGACTCATCGGTACAACCAATCTGCCAACTTCTGTCTGTAACGTCCATACCGTTTAGGCTACACACTAATATGACCCCTCTGTGCAAAGGTGAGACTCTCACGAACATGTACAGTGGGGAAAAAAAGTATTTAGTCAGCCACCAATTGTGCAAGTTCTCCCACTTAAAAAGATGACAGAGGCCTGTAATTTTCATCATAGGTACACGTCAGCTATGACAGACAAATTGAGAAAAATAAATCCAGAAAATCACATTGTAGGATTTTTTATGAATTTATTTGCAAATTATGGTGGAAAATAAGTATTTGGTCACCTACAAACAAGCAATATTTCTGGCTCTCACAGACCTGTAACTTCTTCTTTAAGAGGCTCCTCTGTCCTCCACTCGTTACCTGTATTAATGGCACTTGTTTGAACTTGTTATCAGTATAAAAGACACCTGTCCACAACCTCAAATAGTCACACTCCAAACTCCACTATGGCCAAGACCAAAGAGCTGTCAAAGGACACTGACCTGCAGAGAGCTGGGACCAAAGTAACAAAGCCTACCATCAGTAACACACTACGCCGCCAGGGACTCAAATCCTGCAGTGCCAGACGTGTCCCCCTGCTTAAGCCAGTACATGTCCAGGCCCGTCTGAAGTTTGCTAGAGTGCATTTGGATGATCCAGAAGAGGATTGGGAGAATGTCATATGGTCAGATGAAACCAAAATATAACTTTTTGGTAAAAACTCAACTCGTCGTGTTTGGAGGACAAAGAATGCTGAGTTGCATCCAAAGAACACCATACCTACTGTGAAGCATGGGGGTGGAAACATCATGCTTTGGGGCTGTTTTTCTGCAAAGGGACCAGGACGACTGATCCGTGTAAAGGAAAGAATGAATGGGGCCATGTATCGTGAGATTTTGAGTGAAAACCTCCTTCCATCAGCAAGGGCATTGAAGATGAAACGTGGCTGGGTCTTTCAGCATGACAATGATCCCAAACACACCGCCCGGGCAATGAAGGAGTGGCTTCGTAAGAAGCATTTCAAGGTCCTGGAGTGGCCTAGCCAGTCTCCAGATCTCAACCCCATAGAAAATCTTTGGAGGGAGTTGAAAGTCTGTGTTGCCCAGCGACAGCCCCAAAACATCACTGCTCTAGAGGAGATCTGCATGGAGGAATGGGCCAAAATACCAGCAACAGTGTGTGAAAACCTTGTGAAGACTTACAGAAAACGTTTGACCTGTGTCATTGCCAACAAAGGGTATATAACAAAGTATTGAGAAACTTTTGTTATTGACCAAATACTTATTTTCCACCATAATTTGCAAATAAATTCATTAAAAATCCTACAATGTGATTATCTGGAGAATTTTTTTTTCATTTTGTCTGTCATAGTTGACGTGTACCTATGATGAAAATCTGATCTTTTTAAGTGGGAGAACTTGTACAATTGGTGGCTGACTAAATACTTTTTTCCCCTGTCGTATCTGATGAGTGGTGGCCATTATTGCTGATGAACAAAAGGAGTCTGCTCATACTGAACATTGATCATAAGGTTTATTCAGATCACAAGCTTCAGCATGGGTGACAGACTCGCGAGGTCTGGAGAACAGTGTCCTCCCATTCTAGGGGCTGCTCTGGGGTTTATTGTCTAAAACCCTTCTTATATAGACAATACCAAAATAAGGGTTACCCCCTCTTCTGGCCAATCACCAGTCTCTCCTCGGGCGTCACCCTCCAAGCGGCACATTTCAAATAACATCATAAAACATCCCCCCTCTGGCCTGAACAACCAACATTCCATTTCGTCATGAAAAACATTTAACAAAGACATAATTTTAATACACTACACCCCCACTGTATGGATGCAAGGACTGACCATCCATGAGATAAAAATGACAGTTTTAACCATGTTTTAAAGCTACAGTATACAGTGTTGGTTTACAATTACATTGTTTACAAACAGTTAAAGAAAACAAGCTTTTGTGGGTTTCTGACTGGGTAAGACTGTTGCCCATGAGGTATTTCTACTTTACATTCTTCAAGAATCAATGGCTACATATGAATAATTTAAACTCAAAAAATTGACGTACCAAACCCATATTGCCCCTTTAATGGATTAAATTGAATTAATGAATACATCAGACAGCCAGATGGGGGCATGTCCCCGCATGGGGGGTCCAGAGGGGGGCTTGGCCCTGAATGCATTAATTGGAGAATTTGGAATTTTTCAAACACCTGTAACAGCTTTTTCCTGCAATCTAGAGCCATAATCATTACGCTTAATTCTATGCATACCTCTTGAGCTGTCTGTATCCTCCTGACTGGTGGTTATTCTTAGAAACTAAATGTATCTTCTAAAATTTGAGCAAAATATTTAAAGGAATATAAGTCTTATTCAGTACATTTAGTAATTGCTTGCTTTTCTAAAGCAACAACAAATCTGATTTTTGTTGTATCTCTGTAACACTTCTAGCCACCTAACAATTGTATGAAGTTGGCTTTAGCTAGCCCAGACAGGTTCCCTATCTCCCAACCTCATAACTAGCTACCAAGAAGCCATTTCAGGCTATCATTCAAGTTAGAGTAGCTAGCTTGTCTAACTAAGCTGGCATGCCTGCTGGCAAGGTTGGTAGACTTTAGAAAAGCCTCTGGTGTCCTGAGCGAGTGAGTACCAAGAGGGTGGTAAGGTTGGGCAGAACTTCCGCCCCTGCCCATTGAAGAAGTGGCCCAACTAGCTGGTCTGGCTAAAGAATGGGAGGGGCTTTCACCTGTAGTGAAAAGGTGTACCCTAGCCTGAGCGAGGACAGAGAGGAGCAAACATACTTAGGGCCAGCACTGAAAATCCAGAGACCGTGAGAGAGGACAGAGAGGGAGGGAATGAGAGACAGACACCAAGATCGATCAAAGAGCAAAAGATTTGAGAAGCATCCAGCTCCAAGATGCCAGCTCTATGGCACTCCACGTTCTTCCTGGTGATGGTGCTGCTTGCCATCAGTAGGCCCAGCCTGGCATCTCAGGCAGGGAATGATGACCTTCAGATGGGCACAGAGCACAGGACAGACAAGGGCACAGAAAATGGAACACAGAATCTTATCACCACCCTGCCCATCGTCACCTGGAACTGGCAAGAAATTCAATTCCCGTACTTGGTGGCACTCTGGATCCTGGTCAGCTGGCTCTGCAAACTCTGTGAGTACCATACATCTACATCCCCTTCCCCAGGCTACTTATCTTTATAGCACTTCATCGTACCATAGATCGCCATCCCCTAGTCACCCTCTGAGAGTTTTAAAAGATGTTAAACCAAGTTGGTGTCAGCTTAAGACAACTGACTTTACACTGTCATAACACAGCCAATTTAACTGTGTGTTAGTGTAGAATTGTACAGGATTTATGTGTTTCGACAGGAAAGCTGAGGAAAACTTTGGTAGAGTCTGGCAAGTGATAATGTAATTTGTGCAAATGTGTATGTAGGTACAGATGTTAGTTATGGAGTTTCAGCTTTTGAAGGTGAATGGTTAAAGGTAATGGAGTATCCACAGTGTTGTGTTGTCATTAGCGTTGTCAGTGTACACAACGGACACAATTGAGATGTGACGTTAGTTACACTCTGTGTATAGGTACATATACAGTAGATACAGTGCCTTGCAAAAGTATTCCCCTTGGCGTTCTTCCTATTTTGTTGCATTACAACCTGTAATTTAAATGGATTTTTATTTGGATTTCATGTAATGGACATACACAAAATAGTCCAAATTGGTGAAGTGAAATGAAAAAAATAACTTGTTTCAAAACATTCAAAAAAATAAATAATGGAAAAGTGGTGTGTGCATATGTATTCATCCCCTTTGCTATGAAGCCCATAAATAAGATCTGGTGTGATAAGTTGCGTCAATTCAAATCTGGTATTGGAACAAAAAGAGGTCAATACACGTCTTCTAAAATAGACTAGTATTTTAATTAATGCAAACACTTCAATGGTAAATATGATGTTCGTAAATACGGGTCCACTGAAATACCACGCAGGGCAGACAGAGAACTGGTCCATTGTTATAAGTTCTTCTTAAAATACTCTGACAGAGATAGTTCCCGCTCCCTGCTGGCCTATCAAAGTAGAGACTGAGCCTGGTTTAGACTTACTCAGCCTATCGCTGGTCCCAGCCCCTTGGTGCTTCACTGTTGCCAGGTGTTCAGTTGTTTTGCAACTTCAGACATAGTCTGTTCCTCTCCACTGTAGCAGAACACATGTCCTTGAGCGTTCTAACAAAGAGGCTGTGTTTGTGTGAGTCACAAGCCTGTCTCAGCCTACCCCCATAACAGTTCCCCACATTAATCACAGCTTGTTATATTAAACAGTCTATATCAGTACAGCACAAATCTATTATGTTTAATCATTAATGCTTTCTTATTAAGCTAACAGCACATCTAAAATATAAGATAATAATATCCCACAATCCCCCTTTTCACACCCACTGGGTGTGAACCCAAAATAAGAAAACCCAAAATAAGAAATTTCAGGGAAATTTAGGATTCCCCCTTTTGACACCCACTAGGGTGTCACTCATTAAAATACAATACAAACAAAAATAATCAAACTTGTATTAATATAAAACATAAACAGGGAAGTAAACTTTGGCCCCCTTTAGACACCCACTAGGGTGTCACTCCACCACCTCACCAATAGCAAACCAAGGGTCATACTTGTCAACCCCATCTCAGTGTCTGCATCCCCTTCTTGAGCCCCTAGGAGGGGCATCATACCAGCCATATGCACGACATCTGTAACAGACTTTCTCAGACAAGGAATTACACAGGCAGTACAGCACATTAATATTAGAAACACAACTACTAGGGTCAGAAATCCAGTAACCACCAATGATGCGAACTTACCAAACCACTCCCCCAACCAGGAGAACAGTCCGTTTCCCTCCATTCCAGCCATGCTCTTCATTTCAGCTGATAGTTTATCTAAACCAACTAGGGCTTTAGAGATACTCCCGTCAGGACTGGTATTGTTAGGGATAAACGTACAACAATGGCTTACCATTCTATAGACACCACCCCTTTCTGCCTGATCTAGAGCCAACCTCTTTTTACTAAGTCATAAGAGTGAGATGGCGGATAATTGTTCAAAAGATCCCTTCTGTTGCATCCCTAGTCCAGCCAATAAATCGTTGTTGGTCGTAATAGATATAATTAATCCAATTCACAATTTTGTTTATTGTCACCCACCAAAAGAACGTGGTAGTAAACCCTTCCCCTAATTGTTTCATAGCTCGGTATCCATCCGATACCCCCTTTGGTAGCCCAATCGCATCCATCTAAATAGGGCTATTCTCCTTCTTGTTAAAACTCCTCCTACATCTGTTTAATCCTTGTTTCCTGGTGACTAATTCTAACTAGCTGAATCAGTAGAACCAGGGCGCACGTATCTAGCCACCCCTTTGGAATTCTCTGCCTTACACTGCCCTTACTGGCACATGCCCACCACACATCAGTTACAGGGGCTGTAAGGTTCAGAATTCTCTCCTGTGCTTCCGAACTTAAGTCTGTCACATTACTACTATCTCCAATTGATAATTGGTGATGTCTTTGTTTCTCTTTACCCCCCATCTGGATGTTCAGTCCCACCCGGTCTCATATCCCCATCCCCAAGTGTGTTTAAACACTTGAGTCTAGGAACAATCCGCCGTGGGGGCCGAACACGAATATAATAGGATTTTATAATCCCAATTTGTTTATTGACATGTACCCCACTCATTGGCTACATCCCCAACCCTTATTTTGAATCTGACAGTCTGCCCTTCTCTGACTCCTATTTTGTAGGCCACTCGTCCTTAAAGGTCAGTATGTCGGGTCGCTTCTCTTCTCTTTTACTTCTTAACAATGGTAAGGGCATAGCATAATTGGTGGTGGATCTTGACATATCAAGACCATTACCGAGACTATGATGCAACCCAAGTTATCCATATTCCCAAAAACCGCCAACCCTCTCCTGTCCTCAGTCTTTCTGCTTGGTACTACCCCAAACTCACACCCTGAGAACACACTACAGTGATGATAGGTCGGGGTAGGAGATCTTCGTTAACAGAGGTGATCCCCAGACCCTATTGGGTCAGTTCTTCTCTCTAACTCTGCATGTCAGTTCTTCTCTCTAACTCTGCATGTGTTCAATGGTGCTTGTATGTGTTCTTACCTCTTTGCAGTGGGTAACGTGGACCCAGGTTGCTCTTTCTGCTATTCTAATGGCAAAGGCAGTGACCAATATAACCTGATAGGGCCCTTGTCAACAGGCCTGCTTCCAGTTTTTCTTCTTTAGGGACTGGATGCTCACCAGTCACCTGGTTAGATAGAGTGGGTCACCTTCTCCTTTAGTTCACCAGTGGGGCACAAAACCTCTGACATACGGGTGTGGTTAATAAACTATCTTCACACATGTTCAGCTCTCAATTTCTATTTCTGACTTTTTTTGTAAAAATATTTTGTCCTCTCCTTCGTGTATATTTATTATTTAATCCTACCATCTACTTATCATCCCCCTTTTGACACATGTTTTGCCCATGTGTCAATATTACCACCTACCTAAACAATCACTTAGGTAATATTGGTAATTTATCATCAAATTGCCATCCCTTATTTATTTTTGAGACTGTCCCTTGCTTCTTTATTGCTCCAATCTTCCTGATCTCATTACTAAATAAATGATCTAGGTAAATTGTTTCGCATTAGATTGTGCCTTCCTCTGATTACTGCAGCTCATTGCATTAATTTAGTTTCAAATACCAACTTGTTGTTTATTAAAGCATACTAAAAATGAAATTTAAATGACAACATTTGATAATACCTCAATTTACTTCTATCCCGTAAAAGTAATCCAAGATTAGTACAATTGACTAGCAACAGGTATCCCTCATTCAGGGAAAGCTCTCTCTCTCTTCTGTTATTTTATGGTTCAAATCATATATATTATTACCAAATTATAATCTTCTTCACACTTTTCACAGTATTATAAATTACCCTCAACTTAGTTTATTTTCCTATCTTAAAGTCCTCCTCTCATGCCTTTAGAATGTACTAGTGTGGATGATTAATTAACACCAGAAAGTTAAAGCAGAGTTCAGAGGCAATTGAAATTATTCAACGAACTGTTCCATCCCATAGTATACCAAACATTACCATTATTCTAAATATTTCATAAATGTTACTTATCCCAAGTGTTCATTAAGTCCTCATGACATTCATTCTCATAAGAAATCATATATACCCCAAACTCAGCCAAAACCGAAAAACTCCATAAAATTCACTGTGCGTGCTCCTCCAAGACCTATCACCCTTGACCTGCTGAAAACCCCCCAAAATTGAAACAACAAGGCTTTATAAACATCATACTAGGTGTGTTGTTTTTTGTTTGAAAAACCCTATTTGAAAAACAACAACCACAAATAGCCAGGCCCCACTTGATTTGGTAGCTCACTGCCTAACTTCACTACTGCTCCCCCTCGCCCTGGGCAACATTCCAATGAGATAAGCTAATCTCTTTCTCCTGGTTATAATTTTGTTAACCTTCAATTACCATCAGTAATCTAAAGATGGTAGTACACACAAAACATGATACAGATATCCCCAGTCCTAACCCATCAATAATTGTTTGTATCAATCTAATTCCTCATAACTAATCCATAAAACCACTCAAAATTCCTTGAGTATACAATTATTATTTAATTGATTACCCTAACATGTGATCTCATCTCAAATGATCCATTATCAATTATTTGATCAACCCCCTAAGAAAATATGTCTCCCCTTCTATTGTTCCTGTCCCCCCTGTAAATGTCATATTTCATTTTTTAGCCAATACAATCACGGTTACATCAAAAGTAATGCAATGTCTATAATAGGGTGTAAGGTAAATTATTCCTGTTGTCTTTTTCAGCTAAACGTTTTATATCCCTCAGTTAATGGTATTTTCTCCCTAATATATCTTCATACTCTTCTCCTTTCCCTAAATGAGATTTAATCCCTTGCCTTTCCTCTACTATCCTTATATCATTACTGGATCAATGATATTAACTGTAATAACTATTAATAATAATTGTAATAACTACTTTAACATTAAATTGTGCCTTTTTCTGATAATGTTATAATTGTAGCCTATTGCATTACTTTAGTTTAAAATATATGTTTGTTTATTTAACAAATCTAGAACCCACTATAGGTTGGTGCTATTCCCTCAGCATAATAGCTAAAGCTACTTGCATCCCCTGGTCCCCGTAACGAAAATAAATTATTGTTCTAGAATTCACCAACTATTTGCATACACCACTGGTGTTAAGCAACCTATCGAATAAAGTAATAACAATTAGAATTTATCAAAGCACTGCCTTTCAGTCAAGTATTCAGACCTCCACTTGAAATCTTACAGCTCAATCTAACTCGCTTGACTGTCTCTACTTTTTTTTCTCCCGCTAACCAGAGCCATAAGTTATTCTCCTTTGTCCTCAACTCAATTTTCACAGCTCTATCGCCATTTCAGTTCGCTATTCAATTTCTTTAACTGTTCTCTCTGATTAGGCCCTTATTAATAAAACAAATACTTGCTATCGTTGATAAGCATACATTTAATGATATTCCTATCATTTGAACTATCTCTCACCCCTCCCCTTGCTCCTTCCTACACAACGGGGAAGGCGCGGGGACCTTGTAACATATTTTCATAGACCTTTCTAGAATACTTCTACTTAAGCTATCTAATTCAACCTTTCACATTTCTCAATCCACGTAGTAATCTAGGTCTATAGCCCCAATGCGAAAGCTTTACCCACTGTCCCTACCTGTGTTCGAACCAGGGACCCTCTACATACATTGCCAGTCACCCCACACAATCCGCAATGCTTTCAAAGTACGCCAAACAACCACTTCCATGTCGCACAACCAGCCACGTCATCACTCCCGACTAGCCAGCCCTTTCATCTCAAACACTAAATCCCCTAGTAGCAAAAATAAAACACTCTCAAACAGCGTTCTGCATTTACCTCTCATCGGGTTTAAAAACTAACGTAACAACATTAACCATCCTCTATTGCTGTAGTAACGTCTTGTTTGGTTCAGTTTATTTATTACGGAGTGTCCATAATACTTCTCTATTCTCAGTAGTTTAAGTCTCACCTCATTCAGTAACACAAAAATTCTCTCCCCGCACCTATTTCGGTTGAATAAGTGAGCCTTTCTATTTAACCCAAAACACGCTACAAATCGTCCATTCAACATCACCAAACTAAATACTCAGTAGTATCCGGTCACCACCCATACCAGCCGTCGAATTCCACTCATACATACAGATTTCACCTTATGCCATTGAAATGCCAAATAAACCATAATAGTTCAATGGAACCCTCTGTTGGCTCTCTACTATATTATACATTACTTCTATACCCACATTAGTTATGGTCCGATTACCCATTAAACCTTATCACATGATCAAACAACGGTACAACCTTAAACTCATATTCTCTACTTTCTCACCCATTACGTACGTCTACGTTCAGGTGAGCAAGTTCATACGTATATATCGTTAGAAATGTATAGGTACCTCTCAAATAATCGCTTCGTGGTGTTTTTAGCCAATTCTTAATCGACACAAATCACTTCTTAGTCTTTCCTGACTCTCCAAAAGCCATACTCTCGCTGTCTCTAGCCCCTCCCTCCTTTTGTTTCAAGGGTGGACTTCAGTACTTTCAGCACTCGTTCCGCCTCTGTGTGTCCTGCCATATTAATGTACACAATGCTTCCTTCTTTTTATTTCTATTCTAAGCGTTTTTAAAATTTTAGGTTCAAGTTTCTATTTCTCACTTTTAATACGTTTTATTTTAATTTCTCTACCTTAGTATATCTATTCCCAATTATCATTCACAAATTATACGGTTTAAACAACCACAAACCCAATAGTTATTCACAAATTATACAGTTTGGACAGCCACAGATGTCTTTAATTCCTAATTAGTTTTCTATCAATGTATACAGGTTTATTAATTTTAGTAACCCGCATTCACTCTTTTATTTCGTCTGCAAACACTATTTTATTACACTGGGATCATTCACACTCTCATGCATATGTCACGATCGCTTACAGACGAGAAGGACCAAGGCGCAGCGTGATATGCATTCATATTTATTTACGGCTAAACACACGACAAAACAACAAACGAAACGTGAAGTCCAAGGTAGCATTCAAACAACATACCTTACACGGAACAAGATGCCACAACTAACAGGTGCCAAAAGGCTGCCTAAGTATTGTCCCCAATCAGAGACAACGAGCAACAGTTGCCTCTGATTGGGAACCACACAGGCCAACATAGATCTACACATTCTAGATCTTAAACATAGAACATCGACATAGCAAACACAACACAGAAAATACACACCCTGACTCAACAAATACAAGTCCTCAGAGTCAGGGCGTGACAGCATACGACACCCTATACTTTAAAGTGCTCCTCCGATCTGGGCCGTACCCCCAAGTACAACTCCCTGCCGAAGCGCAACACTATAGTGTACTTTAAAGTGCTCCTACGATTCTAGCCGTACTAGTTACGGACCTTGCCGATAGCGCAACACTATCTAAAATTGTAAGTGTCCCTCTGATCCTAGCCGTACCCTCGTAGTTACGATCCTTGCCAGTAGCGTTTAGACCAATAATTCCCTATATCCCACAGTTCCCACCCCCGGTGGTCCTAGCCTGGGGATTTCAGTATTTTCTCCGATCCTAGCCGTACCCCCGCAGTTACGGACCTTGCCGTTAGAACAATAATCTATGGTACCATGGTTTAACATCACATTCACCACAGGTTTGCATGTCACAATATGGTGCTTATCTACTCATAATAGTTTCATAATTTAGTTCACTTACATCAGAAAGGTGTTTCACAAAATTAATTTGGATAAAGGCAATGTGCAGAACTTTAGTTATATAACAATAGGTGTCTGCTTACCTGTTTTTAGTAGTCCGGACTCTTTGTGAAACACACCGTCCAATGACAGAGATGTCCAATGGGCCGGACAATACCCAGCGAAGTCCCTCTACCAGATCACGTTGGTGGTCACCAATTGATAAGTTGCGTCAATTCAAATCTGGTATTGGAACAAAAAGAGGTCAATACACGTCTTCTAAAATAGACTAGTATTTTAATTAATGCAAACACTTCAGTGGTAAATATGATGTTCGTATATACGGGTCCACTGAAATACCACGCAGGGCAGACAGAGAACTGGTCCATTGTTATAAGTTCTTCTTTAAATACTCTGACAGAGATAGTTCCCGCTCCCTGCTGGCCTATCAGAGTAGAGACTGAGCGTGATTTAGACTTACTCAGCCTATCGTTGGCGCACAGGCTGGTCCCAGGCCCTTGGCGCTTCACTGTTGCCAGGTGTTTAGTTGTTTTGCAACTTCAGACATAGTCTGTTCCTCTCCACTGTAGCAGAACACATGTCCTTGAGCATTCTAACAAAGAGGCTGTGTTTGTGTGAGTCACAAGCCTGTCTCAGCCTACCCCCATAACAGTTCCCCACATTAATCACAGCTTGTTATGTTAAACAGTCTATATCAGTACAGCACAAACCTATTATGTTTCATCATTAACGCTTTGTTATTAAGCTAACAGCACATCTAAAATATAAGAGAATAATTTCCCACAGGTGCAACCAATTATCTTCAGAAGTCACGTAATTAGTTAAATAAAGTCCACCTGTTTGCAGTGGCTTGCAAAAGTATTCACCCCTCTTGGCATTTTTCCTATTTTGTTGCCTTAAAACCTGGAATTATATATATACATACTGAGACCATGTGACAGATCATGTGACACTTAGATTGCACACAGGTGGACTTTATTTAACTAATTATGTGACTTCTGAAGGTAATTGGTTGCACCAGATCTTATTTAGGGGCTTCATAGTAAAGGGGGTGAATACCTATGCACGCACCACTTTTCCGTTATTTATTTTTTTGAATGTTTTGAAACAAGTTATTTTTTTCATTTCACTTCACCAATTTGGACTATTGTGTGTATGTCCATTACATGAAATCCCAATAAAAATCCATTTAAATTACAGGTTGTAATGCCACAAAATAGGAAAAACGCCAAGGGGGATGAATACTTTTGCAAGGCACTGTACTTCATTTTTTCCTCAATTCATGCACTTTGGTTGGAGAGCAATGTAGCAGTGCTCCCTTCCCTTAGGATCTACATGCAAGAACATGATCAACTACCCAAATTGAGTACTAATCAACTGTAGACTGTATTGTGCACTCATCCTCTGTCACCAGTCTAACCAAAACACAACCAGGCTATAGCCACATTTATACCTGGTTCTAACATGCAACCTTTGTCCTGATCTGATTGTGCCTACATTTCTAGACAGGATTGGTGTAGACGATTAAAAGACTCATTGTGATCAGATCCTATAAGTGTAAGCAGACAAGATTAGGTCAAGATCAAGACAAGCTCAGGACGTAGGACGCATGCTAGGGGCATGTATAAACAGGGCTTCTGAAATTAATTCCCAGCCTATAGGCCTAGTTCTGGTAGGAATGGATAGAATAGGAATGGCTAATTAGCCTAACCTAGGGTTGACAACTTGGAATGGACTCAGACAATCCTTAAACTGTTTATTGATTTCTTCTATTCATGTAATTCAGTCATCAAAAAAATCTCCTGGACTGGCTTCACTGTTTGACAGGAGGTAAAAGCCCATTTCTGGTAAATCCAGTCCAAACTGGAAGGTTGGCAGTCCTGATTAGTAATCTGTAAAGAGACCTTACAAAGAGGGTTTTGTCATGGGTAGAACATCAAAAACATATTTGGCAGTGGTTACTTATGGAAATGTGATATTAAGCATTTCACTGCAAGCGTAATGTCATTTTGTACAATGATGAAAGTTTAAAGAACATTACAAAGCACATAAGTGTTCTGAAAACGTCTTCCTAGAGGTTGCTGTAGGTCGCCCTCAGGGCATTAGTAGAAGAAAAGCAGAAGGGTTAAAAGCAAACCTGAATGCTATAGCTCATGGTGACTCTATTGTAACCGGTATGAACTTCGCAAATGTTAAATATACACTACAAAGACCCAATTTTGTATTCCACAAGAATATGTACTGTCTACAACTTCCGGCCCCAAAATGCCCTATGTCTGACCTTTCCATCTTGCCAAGACTGAACCTTTCTAATCAGGTGTTAAAAATTGCATACTTATACATGCTTGATGGAACATGGGTCTCAAGGCCATAATCATGTTTAACATTTTAAAGGCTAAACAGCAAGCTGGGCGCTGGTTAAAATGATACATTGGGACATTAGTTAATTTATATGGCTAATAATGTGAATTTATGCATGCCATCTTTTCCCACCCTATTTAGCCATGGAGTTAAACATTTGGCTGTAAATTTACATTTACATTTACGTCATTTAGCAGACACTCTTATCCAGAGCAACTTACAAATTGGTGCATTCAACTTATGATAGCCAGTGGGACAACCACACAATTCTTTTTTTGTTGTTGATTTTTTAAAATATTTTTGGGTGGGGTAGGGGGGGGTAGAATTATTATTTTTATACTATTCCAGGTATTCCTTAAATCAAGTAGATAATAATAAACCCACCTCTATTTTATGTTAAAATTACATTTGATGTATTTATAATGTGTGAAAATAGATTACTCATAGGGTCTGTTATGCAAATGCACCTCAAGTTAATGGCTTCAGTTTCTAAACACTTCCAGCCAATGTGAAAATGTCCACCTGTTAGGTCTTACTAAGTCCAAAAGGCTTATGTGAGCACTGTGTGACATTGACTGCTGAATGTCAGTATATACATATACTGACACATACTGTATACTGACTTATTCACTTATATACATATTACAAGCTATGATAATAACAAACACAAACAAATCCAAGTAAAAAAAAGTTTCAGTTGGATTACCTGTGCCAACTGTGTAACGAGTAATATTTATTATGCTGATTGAGTATTATGCCTCCGTACCCAGCTCCTGACCGAAACAACATTGTCACTATGGAGTTCACCAGAATGTGAACAGTGTTCACATCACAAATACATAATGCCATTGTTTCCTACTTGACAAGTTTCTGTTGTACAGTATATCAATAACGTTAACGAATACATACAAATACGTACCCACAGATTTATTGTCCCATGTACACACACCTGCGTGAGAATGTGGTTATGAAACAGCCCTCTGTGGCCAGGTAAACAATGAACTTGTAAGCAGGAATCAGGAGGATACAATTATGGTCAGATTTGCCGAAGGGAGTGTGAGGGAGAGCCATGTGTGCGTTTCTGTGTGTGGCGTAAAGGTGATCTAGAATTTTGTCACCTCTAGTTGCACAGCTGACATATTGGTAAAAATTAGGTCAAACGGATTTCAGTTTCCCTACATGAAAATCACCAGCCACGAGAATCGCCACCTCTGGGTGTGCATTTTCTTGTGTCCTTATGGCCCTATACAGCTCGTTGAGTGCAGTCTTAGTGCCAGCATCGGTTTGTGGTGGTAAATAGACATCTACGAAAAATATAGATTAAAAATATATTGGTAAATGGTATGGTCTGCAGCTTATCATGAGGTATTCTAACTCTGGCAAGAAAAAACTTGAGACTTCCAACGTAGTCTAGTCAGGATGCTGGCTCGTCTGCCTCTTTTGCGCCGTTGCTTCCTCTTTCAAGTCCCAGGAATTAGTGCCTGGTCCGAATTAAGCAGAACGCCCAGAGCTGCCGACTCGTTGAAGTAGAAATTGCCATCCAAATTGAGGTTAGTGATCTCTGTTTTTGGTTATAGGCATTATGTACACAAAAAGTTAAGTGTGAAAAAAAGAGCATAATTGGTCGTAAAATGGCTGCTTTCCACTGCAGTGCCATCTTAGATCAATTGAGTTCTATTTTCAGATGTAAGAACGTTTTTTAAACATTGTCACCTTAGTTACATTGATATTTCTTAGTTGTACAGCCTTTCTTTAATGGTCAGATTGGATTGTCAAATCCGAATCCCGATCCAGAGGATCAGAATCTCATTTTTAATTTTTTTAAATCCCAATTCTATGGAAGCTTGTTCCCGCCACCAAAATAATAACATCTGACTACGAGTTATGAGATAGTAAGTCATTATTATGAGATAGTAAGTCGTTGTTATGAGATAGTAAGCCTGGAACGATGTCTGCGCTCACCTGAATCTAATTAGCATAATAACATATTAAACATATCTGTCCGTTTAAGCTAGAGATATCTGTTTTGCATTGGATGCGTCTCAATCCACCGCATCCGCCTATGTCGCACTTCCGCATCTGCGGTGAAAGGTGACAGAGCTAGAGCGATGTTTGTCAGACAATGAGAAATGTCGAAAATCGGTCTTCTCACAAAATCATGTTTCCTCTATGACTAAACAAGTGTCAGGAGACTCATCGGTACAACCAATCTGCCAACTTCTGTCTGTAGCGTCCATACCGTTTAGGCTACACACTAATATGACCCCTCTGTGCAAAGGTGAGACTCTCACGAACATGTACATGTCAGTTTTGTTTTGATCTAGGTCGCCACAGGCCTCACAAGACTTGTCTGAAGGTCCCCGGTACCAGTTGAAAAAATGAATGGAAGTACAGTACATGGAGACTGTTTTACTGCCAAAAATATGGGGTTAGAAACTCTGATATAGGAGAGACACTTCAGAACAAACTTCATTTTTATATTTTGGGGGCTATCTGTTATTCAATGAATTTTTTTCCTCAAATAATATATATATATGTATACAGTGGGGGAAAAAAGTATTTAGTCAGCCACCAATTGTGCAAGTTCTCCCACTTAAAAAGATGAGAGGCCTGTAATTTTCATCATAGGTACACGTCAACTATGACAGACAAAATGAGGAAAACAAATCCAGAAAATCACATTGTAGGATTTTTTATGAATTTATTTGCAAATTATGGTGGAAAATAAGTATTTGGTCAATAACAAAAGTTTCTCAATACTTTGTTATATACCCTTTGTTGGCAATGACACAGGTCAAACGTTTTCTGTAAGTCTTCACACCGTTTTCACACACTGTTGCTGGTATTTTGGCCCATTCCTCCATGCAGATCTCCTCTAGAGCAGTGATGTTTTGGGGCTGTCGCTGGGCAACACAGACTTTCAACTCCCTCCAAAGATTTTATATGGGGTTGAGATCTGGAGACTGGCTAGGCCACTCCAGGACCTTGAAATGCTTCTTACGAAGCCACTCCTTCATTGCCCGGGCGGTGTGTTTGGGATCATTGTCATGCTGAAAGACCCAGCCACGTTTCATCTTCAATGCCCTTGCTGATGGAAGGAGGTTTTCACTCAAAATCTCACAATACATGGCCCCATTCATTCTTTCCTTTACACGGATCAGTCGTCCTGGTCCCTTTGCAGAAAAACAGCCCCAAAGCATGATGTTTCCACCCCCATGCTTCACAGTAGGTATGGTGTTCTTTGGATGCAACTCAGCATTCTTTGTCCTCCAAACACGACGAGTTGAGTTTTTACCAAAAAGTTATATTTTGGTTTCATCTGACCATATGACATTCTCCCAATCCTCTTCTGGATCATCCAAATGCACTCTAGCAAACTTCAGACGGGCCTGGACATGTACTGGCTTAAGCAGGGGGACACGTCAAACACTGCAGGATTTGAGTCCCTGGCGGCGTAGTGTGTTACTGATGGTAGGATTTGTTACTTTGGTCCCAGCTCTCTGCAGGTCATTCACTAGGTCCCCCCGTGTGGTTCTGGGATTTTTGCTCACCGTTCTTGTGATCATTTTGACCCCACGGGGTGAGATCTTGCATGGAGCCCCAGATCGAGGGAGATTATCAGTGGTCTTGTATGTCTTCCATTTCCTAATAATTGCTCCCACAGTTGATTTCTTCAAACCAAGCTGCTTACCTATTGCATATTCCGCCTTCCCAGCCTGGTGCAGGTCTACAATTTTGTTTCTGGTGTCCTTTGACAGCTCTTTGGTCTTGGCCATAGTGGAGTTTGGATTGTGACTGTTTGAGGTTGTGGACAGGTGTCTTTTATACTGATAACAAGTTCAAACAGGTGCCATTAATACAGGTAATGGGTGGAGGACAGAGGAGCCTCTTAAAGAAGAAGTTACAGGTCTGTGAGAGCCAGAAATCTTGCTTGTTTGTAGGTGACCAAATACTTATTTTCCACCATAATCTGCAAATAAATTCATTAAAAATCCTACAATGTGATTTTCTGGAAAAAATTTTCTAAATTTGTCTGTCATAGTTGACGTGTACCTATGATGAAAATTATAGGCCTCTCTCATCTTTTTAAGTGGGAGAACTTGCACAATTGGTGGCTGTAGTGGAACAGGTTGAGAGCTTCAAGTTCCTTGGTGTCCACATCACCAACGAACTATCATGGTCCAAACACACCAAGACAGTCGTGAAGAGGGCACGACAAAGCCTATTCCCCCTCAGGAGACTAAAAAGATTTGGCATGGGTCCTCAGATCCTCAAAAAATTCTACAGCTGCACCATCGAGAGCATCCTGACTGCTTGCATCACCGCCTGGTATGGCAACTGCTTGGCCTCTGACCGCAAGGCACTACAGAGGGTAGTGAGTACGGCCCAGTACATCACTGGGGCAAAGCTCCCTGCCATCCAGGACCTCTATACCAGGCGGTGTCAGAGGAAGGCCCTCAAAATTGTCAAAGACTCCAGCCACCCTAGTCATAGACTGTTCTCTCTGCTACCGCACGGCAAGCGGTACCGGAGTGCCAAGTCTAGGTCCAAAAGACTTCTCAACAGCTTCTACCCCCAAGCCATAAGACTCCTGAACAGCTAATCATGGCTACCCGGACTATTTGCACTGCCCCCCCACCCCATCCTTTTTACGCTGCTGCTACTCTGTTAAGTATTTATGCATAGTCACTTTAACTCTACCCACATGTACATATTACCTCAACTACCTCAACTAGCCGGTGCCCCCGCACATTGACTATGCAACGGTACCCCCCTGTATATATAGCCTCCCTACTGTCACTTTATTTTACTGTATATATAGCCTCCCTACTGTCACTTTATTTTACTTCTGCTCTTTTTTTCTCAACACTTTTTTGTTGTTGTTTTATTCTTACTTTTTTGTTTAAAATAAATGCACTGTTGGTTAAGGGCTGTAAGTAAGCATTTCACTGTAATGTCTGCACCTGTTGTATTCGGCGCATGTGACCAATAAAATTTGATTTGATTTGATTTGATTTGACTAAATACTTGTTTCCCCCACTGTATATATATATATATATATATATATATATATATATATATTTATATTATGTTTTTTTATACTTCAAGGGATCTTAAAATTCAAAATCAAATAGCTAAATGATCCTTGGTATGACCTTCTTAAAACAGTTCCCCCCGGCTTAGACTCTGATGGGTTAAAGGGCCAATCTGGGATTCAAACAATATCCCCGCCACTTTATTGGGTAAAAAGCTGAGGAATGGGGCAGGAGAAATGTAACAACTCTTAAATAAATATAGACGCAAGGACTCTCTCACATGGATGCAAGGACTGACCATCCATGAGATAAAAATGATAGTTTTAACCATGTTTTAAAGCTACAGTATACAGTGTTGGTTTACAATTACATTGTTTACAAACAGTTAATGAAAACAAGCTTTTGTGGGTTTCTGACGGGGTAAGACTGTTGCTCATGAGGTATTTCTACTTTACATTCTTCAAGAATCAATGGCTATATATTAATAATTGAAAACGCAAAAAATTGACGTACCAATCCCATATTGCCCCTTTAATGGATTAAATTGAATTAATGAATACATCAGACAGCCAGATGGGGGCATGGCCCCGCATGGCTCTGTCGCAGCCGGTTCTGTCGCAGCCGGCTCTGTCGCAGCCGGCCGCGACCGGGAGACTCATGGGCGGCGCACAATTGGCCCAGCGTCGTCCAGGGTAGGGGAGGGAATGGCCGGCAGGGATGTAGCTCAGTTGATAGAGCATGGCGTTTGCAACGCCAGGGTTGTGGGTTTGATTCCCACGGGGGGCCAGTATAAAAAAAATTATATATTCACTAACTGTAAGTCGCTCTGGATAAGAGCGTCTGCTAAATGACTAAAATGTAAATGTAAATGTCCAGAGGGGGGCTTGGCATTGCATGCATAAGTTGGAGAATTTGGAATTTTTCAAACACCTGTCACAGCTTTTTCATGCAATCTAGAGCCATAATCATTACACTTAATTCTATGCATACCTCTTGAGCTGTCTGTATCCTCCTGACTGGTGGTTATTCTTAGAAACTAAATGTATCTGCAAAAATTTGAGCAAAATATTTAAAGGAATATGAGTCTTATTCAGTACATTTAGTAATTGCTTGCTTTTCTAAAGCAACAACAAATCTGAGGGGGCACATGTCCCTGTGCCCCCTCAGATGGGGGCACAGGGACATGTGCCCCCTCAGATTTTTGTTGTATCTCTGTAACACTTCTAGCCACCTAGCAATTTTATGAAGTTGGCTTTAGCTAGCCCAGATAGGGAACCTATCTCCCAACCTCATAACTAGCTACCAAGAAGCCATTTCAGGCTATCATTCAAGTTAGAGTAGCTAGCTTGTCTAACTAAGCTGGTATGCCTGCTGGCAAGGCTGGTAGACTTTAGAAAAGCCTCTGGTGTCCTGAGCCAGTGAGTACCAAGAGGGTGGTAAGGTTGGGCAGATCTTCCGCCCCTGCCCATTGAAGAAGTGGCCCAACTAGCTGGTCTGGCTAAAGAATGGGAGGGGCTTTCACCTGTAGTGAAAAGGTGTACTCTAGCCTGAGCAAGGACAGAGAGGAGCAAACATACTTAGGGCCAGCACTGAAAATCCAGAGACCGTGAGAGAGGACAGAGAGGGAGGGAATGAGAGACAGACACCAAGATCGATCAAAGAGCAAAAGATTTGAGAAGCATCCAGCTCCAAGATGCCAGCTCTATGGCACTCCACGTTCTTCCTGGTGATGGTGCTGCTTGCCATCAGTAGGCCCAGCCTGGCATCTCAGGCAGGGAATGATGACCTTCAGATGGGCACAGAGCACAGGACAGACAAGGGCACAGAAAATGGAACACAGAATCTTATCACCACCCTGCCCATCGTCACCTGGAACTGGCAAGAAATTCAATTCCCGTACTTGGTGGCACTCTGGATCCTGGTCAGCTGGCTCTGCAAACTCTGTGAGTACCATACATGTACATCCCCTTCCCCAGGCTACTTATCTTTATACCACTTCATCGTACCATAGATCGCCATCCCCTAGTCACCCTCTGAGAGTTTTAAAAGATGTTAAACCAAGTTGGTGTCAGCTTAAGACAACTGACTTAACACTGTCATAACACAGCCAATTTAACTGTGTGTTAGTGTAGAATTGTAAAGGATTTATGTGTTTCGACAGGAAAGCTGAGGAAAACTTTGGTAGAGTCTGGCAAGTGATAATGTAATTCGTGCAAATGTGTATGTAGGTACAGATGTTAGTTATGGAGTTTCAGCTTTTGAAGGTGAATGGTTAAAGGTAATGGAGTATCCACAGTGTTGTTGTCCTTAGCGTTGTCAGTGTACACAACGGACACAATTGAGATGTGACGTTAGTTACACTCTGTGTATAGGTACATATACAGTAGATACAGTGCCTTGCAAAAGTATTCCCCTTGGCGTTCTTCCTATTTTGTTGCATTACAACCTGTCATTTAAATGGATTTTTATTTGGATTTCATGTAATGGACATACACAAAATAGTCCAAATTGGTGAAGTGAAATGAAAAAAATAACTTGTTTCAAAACATTCTAAAAAATGAATAATGGAAAAGTGGTGTGTGCATATGTATTCATCCCCTTTGCTATGAAGCCCATAAATAAGATCTGGTGCAACCAATTACCTTCAAAAGTCACATAATTAGTTAAATAAAGTCCACCTGTTTGCAGTGGCTTGCAAAAGTATTCACCCCTCTTGGCATTTTTCCTATTTTGTTGCCTTAAAACCTGGAATTATTTATATATATATATATACTGAGATCATGTGACATATCATGTGACACTTAGATTGCACACAGGTGGACTTTATTTAACTAATTATGTGACTTCTGAAGGTAATTGGTTGTAGCAGATCTTATTTAGTGGCTTCATAGCAAAGGGGCAAAGTTCTTTTTTTCATGTATGTCCATTACATGAAATCCCAATAAAAATCAATTGAAATTACAGGTTGTAATGCAACAAAATAGGAAAAACGCCAAGGGGGATGAATACTTTTGCAAGGCACTGTACTTCAGTTTTCCTCAATTCATGCACTTTGGTTTGAGAGCAATGTAGCAGTTCTCCCTTCCCTTAAGATCTACATGCAAGAACATGATCAACTACCCAAATTGAGTACTAATCAACTGTAGACTGTATTGTGCACTCATCCTCTGTCACCAGTCTAACCAAAACACAACCAGGCTATAGCCACATTTATACCTGGTTCTAACATGCAACCTTAGTCCTGATCTGATTGTGCCTACATTTCTAGACAGGATTGGTGTAGACGATTAAAAGACTCATTGTGATCAGATCCTATAAGTGTAAGCAGACAAGATTAGGTCAAGATCAAGACAAGCTCAGGACGTAGGACGCATGCTAGGGGCATGTATAAACAGGGCTTCTGAAATTAATTCCCAGCCTATAGTCCTAGTTCCGGTAGGAATGGATAGAAGAGGAATGGCTAATTAGCCTAACCTAGGGTTGACAACTTGGAATGGACTCAGACAATCCTTAAACGTTGTTTATTGATTTCTTCTATTCATGTAATTCAGTTATCAAAAAAATCTCCTGGACTGGCTTCACTGTTTGACAGGAGGTAAAAGCCAATTTCTGGTAAATCCAGTCCAAACTGGAAGGTTGGCAGTCCTGATTAGTAATCTGTAAAGAGACCTTACAAAGAGGGTTTTGTCATGGGTAGACCATCAAAAACATTATTGGCAGTGGTTACTTATGGAAATGTGCTATAAAAGCATTTCACTGCCGGCTTAATGTCATTTTGTACAATGATGAAAGTTTAAAGAACATTACAAAGCACATAAGTATTCTGAAAACGTGTTCCTAGAGGTTGCTGTAGGTCGCCCTCAGGGCATTAGTAGAAGAAAAGCATAAGGGTTATGTCAGTGTTGCTGTAGGTGGGTGTGGTGGTGGAATCAGGCGCAGGACGCAGAAAGTAAGTCCAAAAGACTTTAGTGGATGCACAAACACAAGCACGAATAAATGCCCTGAGGCGAGAACTCCGCACGCAGGCGAAAACAAAACGGGCGCACTAAACAGGTGCGACAAAACACTCCAACACAATGGAGAACAGCTCAACCGAGCAAACAGTATACGTACTAGCAAAACGCACGACAGTGAAAACAATCACACACAACACTTGACAAACACAACGAGAACTTATAGGACACTAATGACACTAAACGATAACAGGTGTACAATACCAGACCAGACCAAACGAACATAGAAACATACAACGGTGGCAGCTAGTATTCCGGAGACGACGAACGCCGAAGCCTGCCCGAGCAAGGAAGAGAGGCAGCCTCGGCCAAAACCGTGACAGGTTAAAAGCAAACCTGAATGCTATAGCTCATAGTGACTCAATTGTAACCGGTATGAACTTCGCAAATGTTTAAATATACACTACAAAGACACAATTTTGTATTCCACAATAATATGTACTGTCTACAACTTCAGGCCCCAAAATGCCCTTTGTCTGACCTTTCCATCTTGCCAAGATTGAACCTTTCTAATCAGGTGTTAAAAATGGCATACTTATACATGCTTGATGGAACATGGGTCTCAGGGCCATAATCATGTTTAACATTTTAAAGGCTAAACAGCAGGCTGGGCGCTGGTTAAAATGATACATTGGGACATTAGTTAATTTATATGGCTAATAATGTGAATTGATGCATGCCATTTTTTCCCACCCTATTTAGCCACATTTACGTCATTTAGCAGACGCTCTTATCCAGAGCAACTTACAAATTGGTGCATTCAACTAATGATAGCCAGTGGGACAACCACCCACATTTTTATATATACAGTGAGGGAAAAAAGTATTTGATCCCTTGCTGATTTTGTATGTTTGCCCACTGACAAAGAAATGATCAGTCTATAATTTTTATGGTAGGTTTATTTGAACAGTGAGAGACAGAATAAGAACAAAAAGATCTAGAAAAACGCATGTCAAAAATGTTATAAATCGATTTGCATTTTAATGAGGGAAAAAAGTATTTGACCCCCTCTCAATCAGAAAGATTTTTGGCTCCCAGGTGTCTTTTATACAGGTAACGAGCTGAGATTAGGAGCACACTCTTAAAGGGAGTGCCCCTAATCTCAGTTTGTTACCTGTATAAAAGACACCTGTCCACAGAAGCAATCGATCAATCAGATTTTGTTGTTATTCTGTCTCTCACTGTTCAAATAAACCTCCATTAAAATTATAGACTGATCATGTCTTTGTCAGTAGGCAAACGTACAAAATCAGCAGGGGATCAAATACTTTTTTCCCTCACTGTATATATATATATTTTTTTTTTTTAAATATATTTTTTAATGGGGGGGGGGGGGGTAGAAGGATTACTTTTATACTATTCCAGGTATTCCTTAAATCAAGTAGATAATAATAAACCCACCTCTATTTTATGTTAAAATAACATTTGATTTATTTATAATGTGTGAAAATAGATTACTCATAGGGTCTGTTATGCAAATGCACCTCAAGTTAATGGCTTCAGTTTCTAAACACTTCCAGCCAATGTGAAAATGTCCACCTGTTAGGTCTTACTAAGTCCAAAAGGCTTATGTGAGCACTGTGTGACATTGACTGCTGAATGTCAGTATATACATATACTGACACATACTGTATACTGACTTATTCACTTATATACATATTACAAGCTATGATAATAACAAACACAAACAAATCCAAGTTTAAAAAAGTTTCAGTTGGATTACCTGTGCCAACTGTGTAACGAGTAATATTTATTATGCTGATTGAGTACAGTAAATAACCAATAAGTGACAGTCGTTAGTGCCGTTTTTAAGGAAATAAAACACATATCCTAAATAATTTGTGAAGTCATGATGCCTCCGGATCCAGCTCCTGACCGAAAACAACATCGTCACTATGGAGTTCACCAGAATGGGAACAGTGTTCACATCACAAATACATGATGCCATTGTTTCCTACTTGACAAGTTTCTGTCTTACAGTATATCAATAACCTTAACGAATACATACAAATACGTACCCACAGATTTCTCCCATGTACACACACCTGCGTGAGAATGTGGTTATGAAACAGCCATCTGTGGCCAGGCAAACAATGAACTGAAATTATACACCCACAAATCAAATGTAACAACTTTTCATTCGGCTTGAAAGCACACATTAGTATGAAGTTTCCTCCTTGAGAGGCATAGTAATCTCTGCCCTTGATTGAGTACAGTAGAGACTAAGGAACCGAAGCCAAGCATTGAAAACACTGCTCAACGTGACTGAGTAACCAGGAGCAGTGGTCCTAAAGAGATACTGTATTTCCTCCCTCCACACCCTCCCACCTTGAGAGGACATATAAATGCCTGAGAGTGAGAGAAAAAAGTGTGTTGTACTGATTGGCTCCAGTTTTCTCTGGGGGGCGTAAAGAGGGCATCAGGAGAGGCCAAACACTCTCAGAGAACAAGTTTTGCGGCATTATTTATTTGGTGAAAGGCCATGCAGAACTTGCGTCTGGCTGCTGGGGGCAGTGTTGCTGACTTGCACCATGTAGGTGGTCCTCTGTAGCTCAGCTGGTAGAGCACGGCGCTTGTAACGCCAAGGTAGTGGGTTCGATCCCCGGGACCAACCATACACAAAAATGTATGCACGCACGACTGTAAGTCGCTTTGGATAAAAGCGTCTGCTAAATGGCATATTATTATTATATTATTATTATGGGTCTGGTGGTTGAGGGTATGGAGGTGGGAGCACCCCATGGGTCGCATCCAGAGTCAGGGGTGGTGGGATCGAACCACAGCCATATCCAAAATGGGTTCGTATACAGCGGGGTGCGGTCAGCTTTACGGGTCTTGACCGATTACATGACACAGCTGCAGATTCACTGTTAGACAGTGGGGCCTGCTTTGATTTCAGTCCTAACGAAGATTATGATTGATAAATTGTTTTAATTGAGTGTTTTGAACTTTTGGGGAGAGCAGTTGTGATCAAATAAAAGCTTAAAAAGAGGAGAGAAAATAATACTCAGACCAAATCCAGGGTCCACTTTTGCCACAGTTTAAAATAATGTTACAGACACAAAACTATGTCAGGGAAGATATTGCAGGGCATTCACAACGATGCTGGCAGACAGTTGTAATGACTTTCCCTGTGGCCTGGACTCAAAGATTACTCTTTCATGATCATAAAACATAATCAAGAATTTGTTCTTAGATTCTGACCTTCCATTTATACTTTGGGTCTCATTTCAAAGGAGAAAGTTAACTTTCATAATTCAATACAATGTTCATGGGAGGAAAGATGTAGCCCTAACTGAGTGCAGGACGAAGAGGGGAAGAACAGGATTTGAAGTAAATTGTAAACATCAGACAGATCGAAGGGAGCAGGCAATATCATCCAGTGAGAACGAAAGCTGTGTTTTGTGTAGCATTTGTGCCATAACTAGGCTCAACTTAATGCTACTACTGTCTGGCAACTGTAGCCCTTGTCAGTGTTCTCAACAAGTATAGGTAGCTGCATCCTGGACTGGTCTCGGAATAGTGGGTGTATCGAAAGGAGTGGGTGTGTCCAAAGTGCTATAGGTTAGACGCTCTTAATTGAACGGTGTTGCCCGTGCCATTAAAAGTGTTCCCATTGGTCAATTCCAGACCGTTCTCTACCTGATGTTGCGGAGACTTCTGACATGCTGCGCTGTTTTGTAGCTAAAATACTTCCTTTGTTTGCTTTTGCCGATTTCAAAGTCACTTACTATCCAGAGCAACTGCATCACCAGATTAGTATAAACAATGGGTAACACTGTAACGATAGCTTTGTACCAAGTAGGTTGCCTACAGTGGATGACTAAATATAGCACGCACGCTGTAATGAGGGATGTTGGACGGAGTCAGGCGCAGGAGAGGAAATCACGGAATAAATGGTTTATTCAAATAAACAGAGGTACGCAGCAATGTGTAATATCCTCCAGTGCGAAAAACGGCGCACTGGGGAAGACAAGGCACACGGGTGAATATCCCGGCGATACAAAATATAAATCTAGCTCCACCGAGCTACAGTGGGGGAAAAAAGTATTTAGTCAGCCACCAATTGTGCAAGTTCTCCCACTTAAAAAGATGAGAGAGGCCTGTAATTTTCATCATAGGTACACGTCAACTATGACAGACAAAATGAGATTTTTTTTCTCCAGAAAATCACATTGTAGGATTTTTAATGAATTTATTTGCAAATGATGGTGGAAAATAAGTATTTGGTCAATAACAAAAGTTTCTCAATACTTTGTTATATACCCTTTGTTGGCAATGACACAGGTCAAATGTTTTCTGTAAGTCTTCACAAGGTTTTCACACACTGTTGCTGGTATTTTAGCCCATTCCTCCATGCATATCTCCTCTAGAGCAGTGATGTTTTGGGGCTGTCGCTGGGCAACACGGACTTTCAACTCCCTCCAAAGATTTTCTATGGGGTTGAGATCTGGAGACTGGCTAGGCCACTCCAGGACCTTGAAATGCTTCTTACGAAGCCACTCCTTCGTTGCCCGGGCGGTGTGTTTGGGATCATTGTCATGCTGAAAGACCCAGCCACGTTTTCACTCAAAATCTCACGATACATGGCCCCATTCATTCTTTCCTTTACACGGATCAGTCGTCCTGGTCCCTTTGCAGAAAAACAGCCCCAAAGCATGATATTTCCACCCCCATGCTTCACAGTAGGTATGGTGTTCTTTGGATGCAACTCAGCATTCTTTGTCCTCCAAACACGACAAGTTGAGTTTTTACCAAAAAGTTATATTTTGGTTTCATCTGACCATATGACATTCTCCCAATCCTCTTCTGGATCATCCAAATGCACTCTAGCAAACTTCAGACGGGCCTGGACATGTACTGCCTTAAGCAGGGGGACACGTCTGGCACTGCAGGATTTGAGTCCCTGGCGGCGTAGTGTGTTACTGATGGTAGGCTTTGTTACTTTGGTCCCAGCTCTCTGCAGGTCATTCACTAGGTCCCCCCGTGTGGTTCTGGGATTTTTGCTCACCGTTCTTGTGATCATTTTGACCCCACAGGGTGAGATCTTGCGTGGAGCCCCAGATCGAGGGAGATTATCAGTGGTCTTGTATGTCTTCCATTTCCTAATAATTGCTCCCACAGTTGATTTATTCAAACCAAGCTGCTTACCTATTGCAGATTCAGTCTTCCCAGCCTGGTGCAGGTCTACAATTTTGTTTCTGGTGTCCTTTGACAGCTCTTTGGTCTTGGCCATAGTGGAGTTTGGAGTGTGACTGTTTGAGGTTGTGGACAGGTGTCTTTTATACTGATAACAAGTTCAAACAGTTGCCATTAATACAGGTAACGAGTGGAGGACAGAGGAGCCTCTTAAAGAAGAAGTTACAGGTCTGTGAGAGCCAGAAATCTTGCTTGTTTGTAGGTGACCAAATACTTATTTTCCACCATAATTTGCAAATAAATTCATAAAAAATCCTACAATGTGATTTCCTGGATTTGTTTTTCTCAATTTGTCTGTCATAGTTGACATGTACCTATGATGAAAATTACAGGCCTCTCTCATCTTTTTAAGTGGGAGGACTTGCACAATTGGTGGCTGACTAAATACTTTTTTCCCCCACTGTATATTTCCTCTACAATGAACAATCACACACAAAGACAAGGGGGGGCAGAGGGAACACTTATACAGGTACTGATGAGGGGATATGAACCAGGTGTGTGTAATAAACAAGACAAAACAAATGGAATGATGAGATGAGGAGCGGCAGTGGCTAGAAGGCCGGTGACGACGAACGCCGAAGCCTGCCTGAACAAGGAGAGGAGGCAGCCTCGGAGGAAGTCGTGACAGTACCCCCCCCCCCCCTTGACGCGCAGCTCCAGCAGCGCACCGACACCGGCCTCTGGGACGACCAGGAGGACGCGGAGCCGGATGGCAACGGTGGAAATCCCGCAACAGGGAGGGATCGAGGATATCCCTCACCGGGATCCAGCACCGCTCCTTCGGACCTTACCCCTCCCACTCCACGAGGTACTGAAGGCCCCCCACCCGATGCCTCGAATCCAGGATGGAACGGACGGAGTACGCCGGGGACACCTCGATGTCCAGAGGGGGCAGAGGGACCTCCCGCACCTCAGACTCCTGGAGCGGACCAACCACCACCGGCCTGAGGAGAGACACATGGAACAAGGGGTTAATGCAGTAATCTGGAGGGAGTAGTAACCTATAGGTAACCTTGTTTATTCTCCTCAGGACTTTGAACGGCCCCACAAACCGCGGGCTCAATTTCCGGCAGGGTAGGCGGAGGGGCAGATTCCAGGTCGAGAGCCAGACCCGATCACCCGGTACAAAGACCGGGGCCTTACTGCAGTGGCCATCCCCCTGCTCTCTCCTTCCCCAGTACCCACCATGACCCTTCTCCCTAGTTCACCTAAATGGAGTCTTATAGTGCAAAATACATAACTAAAGCCTTTGATACAGATGTAACCCCCCAACCTTCCTACCTCATCCACCCTTTTCACCCACATGGAGTCTTCTCCTTTACCCACATGGAGTCTTATAGTGCAATGGATACAGTATATACCAGCCACCACACCCCTCTTCTCTCCAGTATCCATCATGCACCCCCCCACACCTAAATGGAGTCTTATAGTGCAAAATATACAACTAGAGCCTTTGATACAAATCAAATCAAATCAAATTTTATTGGTCACATGCGCCGAATACAACAGGTGCAGACATTACAGTGAAATGCTTACTTTTTTACAGATGTAACCCCCCAACCTTCCTACCCCATCCACCCTCAGTTCACCAACATGAGGTCTTATAGTGCAACAGATACAGAATATATATGTATTCATTGATAGTGCAACATGTACCAGAACCCCACCTCTCTCTTTCCACAGTATCCACCCTGCCTCTCCTCCACAGTACCCACCATGACCCCCCCCATCAACTACTGTTAACAGATATATCCCCTGCTCTCCTTCTCTTCCACCCCTCTGTCACAGATATGACAGACCCCCATCCCCCTGCTCTCTCCTTCCCCAGTACCTAAAACTGGCAGTCTGAGCACTGTCCAGGAAAGGATGGGTCTGTGAAATACCCCAGCAGAATTCCACACTTCCCATTCGTTAGTAGGAGCATTGGGCCAGTAACCGAAAGGTTGCTGGATCGAATCCCAGACCTGACAAGGTAAAAATCGGTAATTCTGCCCCTGAGCAAGGCAGTTAACCCACTGTTTCCCGGGCGTCGAAGACGTGGATGTCGATTAAGGCAGCCCCCGCACCTCTCTGATTCAGAGGGGTTGGGTTAAATGTGGAAGACACATTTCAGTTGAATGCATTCAGTTGTACAACTGACTAGGTATCCCCCTTTACCTTCCCTTTCCCTGTGTACCCCACACAGTCTTTGAAGTACTCATTGCAGTTAATGCCCATCAACTTCAAACGTCTGTTGCATGCTCTCTATGTTCACCACACCTCTATCAAGAAACAGACGGAGAATCAGGGAGAACATAACATTATTAAAATGAACATGCTTATGAGAATACTGTTTAAGACGACATGATACATGAAACGGATGAAACACTAATTCAACTCTTGAATCAATCAACTGTGCTGTAACATTTTCATACCACTGTTGCTCTGCTGCCTGAGACACAAGTAAAGGTTTTACATTTTCTTACTATCATTATTGATATTGTCTAAAACATTGAATAATACTTAACAATATAGCAAGAGACGTGTTGATTGGTACCTATCAAATTACATTTCAGACTAATTGCATTGGCTACTTACCAGGCAAAGTGGGCCCGCTTTCTAAATTCTCCACTGCTCACATCCATTAAACCCTTACATATCAAGGAGAGGGTCAGGTAGGCAGAATCCCTGTATGAGAGGACGACCTCCAGACAGATCTCCTTCAAGATGACAAGTTGTGACTCCTGAAGGGCAACTGGCAAATTCAGTGTATTGTAAGAGTTGTTACTATTACCAATGGACAATGCATAAATGTTTGTAATTACAATCATTCTTAAAATTATTCAAAGTCATGTGCAGGCCCCTACCTGTAAAATCCATTTAGGACATTTGATCTTTGGCTTGCCTAGAGGTGCCAGTGTTAAATGAGCTGGTTCCAGGGGTCCCGTGGCCGGAAGGGCTGGTCCCGTGGCGAGAAGGGCTGGTTTTGCACAAACGGCAAATAAATATAATGAATTCTGTAATGGAAAACATATATCATACTGTTAGTGTTCACGCTAGGAGATATAGCATAACATAATTGGCAATAAAGCTGAATGATTTCAATCACTAATGTGTAGGAGCGAAACAATTCAACAAAAGCAGATGCTGTATTATATAGTGGTACAGTACCATTCAGGTCTCTACAGTGCGACCATTTTACTCACATATGGGCCTAAATATTTTGCTGTGCGGCCTGGAATTTCTCTTTAGGAGCACCATTGCACCTAGAAAAATTAAGGATTCTAGCTTAAAATCGCTAATATTTTTCATTATGCTCCTACATTTCTTTGTGGGTGCCTACATTTTTCAACTAAGGCGCACACCTGCTCCTTATAAAAAAGGTCAGTGTAGAGCCCTGCCATTGCAATACCAACCTCTATGCAGGACTGCCGTCAACCTATGAGACACCAGGTGTAAACGGCTATATCGGTCCGCTAATATAGGACTATTAAAGGCTCAGTACACTACTTTTGTGGAGCGGATGAGTTTCTACCTATTCAGGGGGTCATATTGAGTTTGACCATGTAATAAGTAAAACCTAGAGAATTTCTGCAAGCATTGCAACACTGTAGTGTTTGACTGCACACAGCTCGGTCGAGTTGTTCAACATACTGTATTATACTTTCATCTCGAGTTGTTGTACGTCGGACAGAGTATAATCTCTGAGTCTGAGCTTGCAGAGGGTTAGGCGTAGTAGTAATATCTGATCAATTACCTGCTTGCTTTCGAAATACCCACCCCCTTTCGACACACCCACTCCTTTCCACACGCCCATACTCCGGTCACCATATTGGGACCCATCTATTGTCGCGGCAACACGCTGTTCTTCTGACCAAGTGCTTTTCACTCAAGTTCATGGGATATATTAAGATATTCCGTAGATGTAAACAAAAAATTACAACAGTTTTTGAGTAGGTGGTAAGTGTGAATATGGCATTTTCTTAAATACATACAGTACGATTTATTTTCAAGGTCAATCATTGTGCTTAAGACAGGAACAGTGCCTATGTCCAATACGATGCAAAAAAAAATGAAAACTGAGAATAACCGAAGAAAAAGCAGACAGAAGGGAGCAAATGGTGAACAAAAATGTGTTTTATTAAGTTGAACGTTTCTCCAAATAAGTGTAAAGAATAATTTACTCAAACATACTTTTCTAAGAGGTCATCTGGATTGGACTCCAATCCAAACAACTAACCAATAACAATTAATGTCATAAAGGGAAAAATCCTTTGAACAACAGCGTGGGGACTGGTTATCTATTTGTTTCCTTATCATTTAACTAACTTATCCCAGATCCGTACTGTTGGTAATGAATCATTAGAGTATAAGTAACTCATAAAACAGATACAAACATTCTAAATAGCTTTTGCTACTTGCTAAATATTACATTTTCTGAGCAGAGGTCTTAAAGGATAAAATAAACAGAATAGTTAAAGGAGCATTATGTAGATTTCTTAGGCAAGCATCCAGCCCCACCGGTTGCGGATACAGGTGAAAAAAAAGTTTAGCCAAGCGACTAAATTATAAGGCTCTGGGAAAAACCGGAGTAAATATAGGTAACAATTTTAATTGCTGGAGAGAAATTATGGCCCTAAAAGGGCTGAAGTCTGATGCAGAGATGGCCTGTTTTCTGCTTGACAGGTAAGGTTACCAAGACGTGGCGCCAGCTAGCTAGTAATGTTAGCTGTGATGTACATTTTATGGCTGTCTTGATAAATAACTACGGTGTACATGGTATTTATGATCTAAAACCAGTCAGGATATTGACATAAGCATGTGTGTTTTTGAGAGTCATGATCATTTAGAAACTACTTGTCTTTTGCATTGGTGGCTAGCTAACGTTTCACATGCTTTTCTCTGTTTGAGAGTGATAGAACTGTAATGGTGCTCGGCTGTACCGTTAGCAACTGTAATGGTGCTTGGCAGTATAGTTGCCTCGCCTTCTTGAGTCTTCCAAGTGACTGACTAACGTTATTACACAACATTACTGAAACAATGCTAGCTAACATTATATAGCTTGGTAGAGAGTTGACAAGCAAGCTCACTAGCTAGGTTTTGTGACATACTGTACATTAGCAAGCTAGCTAGCTAGATATAATGGGACATGCACAAAATAAAAGTGTAATTTCTCATCTTGTAGTTATGAAAAGGCCCCACCACAATCCACTCCAAGGAAAGTGTTACCTTTGCCTGCTTTATCAAGCATTGGAGTGGCATCCAGCACCACACTGTCAGATAGTTGAGAGCACACACTTAATTTCAATAGGAGAATAGCTAGATACCTTTTCCTTTTCCTTTCAATGATGGCTATTGGGTAGTGTGAACTTTCTTTTGTGTGCATAATTTATGGTTGGTTTCTGTATCCCTTTCTTTGTGCCTGCCTGCCTTTAAGTAGCCTATGTGGGGGTGTATCTCTCTGGTACTGCCGTGTGTGTGTGTGTCTGTCTCTCTCTCTATCTCTCTCTCTCTAGTATTCAAAATGTTTGCCAGTAATGAAGATACTATATGCTTGGAGTATTACCAATTGTCTTTTTCGAAAGGGGGCATGAGTTTCTGGAGGAGCCTGGAGTGGTTGATCTAGATGGGAGTACCATGGAGGCAACAGCAGGTTTTTTTTCATTAACTATTCCCAGACATTATCACCCTATATGTGTATTGCCATTGTTGTACAGATCTTATTTAGTGAATTTACTTTTTTGTTATGTTCTATCACTTCTATTTAGTCTGAAAATGAGCATCTCCGAAGAGACCATAGAAGTAAATGAAGATGAGGTCATTGACCTAATGAGTGTAATATTTTTCTTAGTATTTGTGATGCACTAGTGTGCTTAATTTTGTTGTTTGTATTTAGAATTTACCATTTATTACATTTATTATTCTGTCTTATTTGTGATAGCATCGATTGGGATGATGAAATTGGTGCTGATGAGAGTGGTGCTGTTGAGACCGGAGTCCCTCAAAGGAATCACAGGTGAATTAAGATTCTGATGAAGAGGAGTCTGACGAGTTTGAAGATTCTGGGGACAGCAGCTCCTTCACTTTGTGTGTGGTATGTTTATCATTCCATGCCTTTAGTCATGTATACATTTTTAAATGTGCATCTTAATTTTTGCACTACAGAATTATTTTCCCCTCATAGTAACAATTATATTTTTTCTGACTCATCTGTTGGAATACATCTCAAGATTGACAGTAAAGGCCCTGATGGACCAAGACCCCTGCTGCTGGACCTCTCTAAAGATCCCTCTGAAGCCTCCACTATCAAGCAACTAGGGGGAGACCTCCCAGCCTGCCTCCCAGTCCCAACCCCAAAACTGATGCAGCACTTTCTCCATGTACCAGGCCACACACACAGACTGATGACAGGAACATACACATGAAGATAAAGGCGAAAGAAACGCACACCTATTTAGGCGAGGTGCTGGCTGAAGGCGTAAAACACTTCAAAAAGAAAAGGAAAGCCTCACACTCTAGGAGCTCAGATGCAATAATTTAATATCTTAATAACCAATGTTTCATTTCCTTTTCTTTTTGAAGGAACATACACATGGACAGCTTAAGATCTATGGCTAGCTGGCATAGTGAAGGAATGGGATGAAATTAGCATTGATTTAAGTATCCTTATGCTGTGCAGAGGGCATACAGTGTCAGACCATTTTCGTAGGTTTACTTTGCTCTGTTAACATGGCCTTACTTTTGAGAGTACCTTACTTCATTAAAGGCCCACCATCATCACATGATCCCCCCATTCAATTTGCCAAGCAGCTCCTCCTAAATGGCTCTTCACAAAAAGTGACACACATTCCAACTTGCAAACAAATCATTGGTTTATAAGACAGAATGAGTGACAACGTGATTCTAGCCTATTGAAACACAGAGCAGACCATCCCCCTTCCCAAACCCCTTGCTGCACACCTGAACCTTATTTTGATTTAGATTGTGATCGGTGGTGTACACATGAGTTCATTCGAATTGGGTGATCAAGTGACGACAGTGGGCCTTTAAACAGTTAGTTCAGATTAAATCTATAGAGGTCTTTACACAGCTAGATCCATTGATCCACCTACTGTATGCTGCTACGTTTTACCCGGACTACCTGTCAGCCATAGCTCTATTAAAATATATTGTTGGCCTCTTTACCCTCCTCTAATCCTCCCATCCCTGTGTTCATGGGGCTCTACCTGCCTCTAGGGATGTATATTATGTCTGGGCTGGCACACAAATATTTTATTTCTTGTTAGGTGACAGAAGGTTCTGGATCATAGGTGTTTTTGATCTGGTTATATTCTGAGTTTCTGTTTTAGCCATTTAGCAGTTAACCCTTAGCTACCAAGACAAATGGTCAACTTGCATCATGTTCACATTGCATCTTAATGAACTCCTTAAAGCTGTAATCAGCGAGTCTTCGGCGACCCCCAGGACGCACCTCTTCTTTTGTTATTTCATTTTGAACGAAACCCAACACTTACCTCTTTTTATCACTTCTCTTTTCGGGTCGAGTTTATACAGATCCAATACTAATGATTATGATGATGGTTGTTCAGTAGAACATTTCTGAAAACGTTGTCCCTGCTACCACAACTGTTTATCTACAACTAGCTAGCAGCTGACTACTCTGCTGTTTATATTCTAGCTCTCTCGCGAACGCTCATGCGCGCTCTCTCTCGCTCACACAACCATAGATTGTATATATAAACAACACAAGAAGCGGGGAGAAGCCTGGGGTCATGGATGACTCGCTGATTACCACTTTAAATATGTAATTTAGTTCATTTGTCCAGGGGTAGTTATGTGTTTTATAGCCCAGTTGAAAAGTCCTCTCGAATATCGGTGCCATAACCTAACAATTTCAGGCCTCTTTCTTATTTCGCTGTCTTACATCTTATTTCACTGGACATCCCATGTCTCCTTGAATAGTAAGGCTTGGAGTAAGTTCTCATTTACCTGCATAGACCTGGCACAAGTCATTGGCATTAACTATTGTTTTGAGGGTGAAATTTGAACCGTAGGATTATGTCATAATGGTAACCAATTTTCAATATAAACAAACGTTGTCTAAAATGTGTAACATTGTACCTTTGAAACGTTATATCCAGAAAAAAACTAATATGCAAACAAACTAATGTAACATTGTTTATTCAAGCACACTTTCAGTTATATAAATTAAATCAGACATTGTCCCATTTAAACTGCTGTGCTGGGAGAAAGTGCAGTTATGTCACTTTTGGGTGAGAAATAAACTAACAACCTTTAGAATCTTTCATATGACATGGTGTGCCCAGTAAGGTTTTTGATGTCCTGAAGATGCACCTGGCAACGGACACACTTTGGGCATAACACTAGTATGGCATCATGCCACATGCTTTGAGAATCCTTATGCCCAGGGTGGAACCCAGTGTACTGTGAATGGGGATCAGGGAAAGTGTCCCTGATTCTCCAAACACAGCAACTGGGGATGACAACTCGGTTTCCTGCACCAAGGGCACCATGCTGCCACATCACAAACTGTGTGTAGGCAGAATGCCGGTACTCCCGGGCATCATTTCCAGGCTCTGCTGCATCAGCCACTGCCAACAATTCAAGCCTATACCACCTGTGCAAGCGTAAATATCCGTTGTCTAGGCAGTAATGGGCGAAATGTGGCAGCTGGCTTACACAGAGGTCTGGTCCCTGACCGCAACAGTTCCTCTTTCTGTCTATAGGCATCTCCCTGCAGTTGCCACAGGTGCACCTGGTACATGTGCAGGTGGTGGCTCACCATTCCGCCTCCGGTAAATCTCTAGGACAGGGGTGTCAAACGTCCGGCCCGCGGGCCGGATCAGGCCCGCAAACGGGTTTAATCCGGCCCGCGAGATGATTAAAAAAAAAATATATATATATATATATTTTTGTAAAGTATAAAAATGCGCTGCAATTTTTCAATAAAATAAACTGCTGTTCCAATTGCGTCCACTGGATGGCGCAATAGCAATTGTGTTAAGCAAGCAAACTGTTTATACCGGGGCAGAGCAAGTAGGTCAAGCACGTGCAGCCAATGAGCTACTTTGTTTTGCCCGCGATATTTATTACGGCTTCTACTTTTAACATTATGTGCTTTGGCACCCTCATTGCCCCAATATGTCTCTGTCAAAAAAGAGAAAAGTGGACGCAGAGTGCAGAGTGTTCCAAGAAAAATGGTCATCCTATTTCTTCACGGAATTGAATGGGAAAGCTGTATGTTTGGTGTGTTCAGAGCATGTTGCAGTGCTGAAAGAATATAACCTTCGTCGCCACTATGTGAGTCTTCATGCCGACAAATATGACAACTTTCAAGGACAGCGGAGATGAGAGAAGGTGAATGAACTGTTGGCGGGTCTGAAGAAACAGCAGTCTGTGTTTACTCACAGCCGAGACATCAGTGACGCTGCAGTGAAAGCTAGCTACCTCATTGCTAATGAAATCGCAGTGGCTTCAAAACCATTTAGTGAGGGTGAATTTGTAAAAACATGCATGATGAAGGCAGCGGAGATTGTGTGCCCTGAAAAGCGGCAGGCTTTTGCAAATATCAGCCTGACAAGAAACACAGTTGCAGACAGGATTTCCGATCTTTCAGTGGATTTGGACAGCCAGTTGAAGCAAAAAGTAAAGTAATTTATTGCGTTTTCGGGTTGCAATTGATGAAAGCACGGACATTACAGATGTTGCACAACTGGCCATTTTCATCTGCGGAGTTGATGACACATTGACCGTCACCGAGGAGTTCGTGGAGTTGGTGCCGATGACAGATACAACGACAGCAGCTGATATTTTTACCGCACTCGTCGGCGCGCTGGACAGGGTCGGAGTGGACTGGTCCCGCGCTGTCAGCCTGGCTACAGATGGTGCGCCCTCAATGATCGGGAAAAAAGCAGGCGTTGTGACAAAGTTCAGAGAGAAAGTGCAATCTGCAAATGGAGGACGTGATTTTTTGACTTTTCACTGTATTTTGCACCAGGAGGCTTTGTGTTGCAAGTCAATAAAGATGGATAACGTCATGAAGGTGGTCATCCAAACTGTTAATTTCATCCGATCCAGAAGCCTGAATCACCGTCAGTTTGACAGCCTTCTCAGAGAGAAAGACCACATCTATGGCCTGCCATACCACACTGAGGTAAGATGGTTAAGCCGAGGTGCTGTGCTGAGGCGTTTCTTTGATTTACGAGAAGAAATTGAACAGTTCATGGAAGAAAAGGGCAAACCAGTGTTAGAATTTCATTCCGCAGAATGGATGCAGGACCTTGCATTTATGGTGGATGTTACAGAGCACCTGAATAACTTGAACAAACAGCTGCAAGGGCGCAACAAAGTTGTCACGCAGTATTATGACAGCATACGTTCTTTCAAGTTGAAGCTGTCATTGTGGGAGACGCAACTTGCCGGTGGTGATGCAGCTCACTTCCCCTGTCTGAAAAATGTGTGCGTGACCCAACATGTGGCAGACATGAAGCGGTTCAAAGATAAAATAACGGGACTGTTACGGGAGTTTGAGCAACGCTTTCAGATTTATGTTTATATGTTTTTATGTTGATGTGCTATTGTTTTTAATTGTTTTTATTTTATTTGTATATTTAACCTATTCTTGACTCTGTGGTTCTTGCACTTGTTTGGGGAACAGGATTTCATTATTTGTATCTACATTTCTGCCTGAGAAATGACACCCTGATATAGTTCTGTGATCTGTGATATACTTCTGTGAATCACTGAGGCATTGTGTGGTTGTGTGTTCTTTGTCCTCAGAACTTTCAAATAACTTGAGGTGTTTTATGATTAATAGTGATGTTGTGCTTTTGGACACTGTCCTCAGGCTCCAGCTTTATGTTTATATGTTTTTATGTTGATGTGCTATTGTTTTTAATTGATTTTATTTTATTTGTATATTTAACCTATTCTTGACTCTGTGGTTCTTGCACTTGTTTGGGGAACAGGATTTCATAATTTTTATCTACATTTCTGCCTGAGAAATGACACCCTGATATAGTTCTGTGATCTGTGAAACAGTTCTGTTAATCACTGAGGCATTGTGTGTTTGTGTGTTCTTTGTCCTCAGAACTTTCAAATAACTTGAGGTGTTTTATGATTAATAGTGATGTTGTGCTTTTGGACACTGTCCTCAGGCTCCAGCTTTATGTTTATATGTTTTTATGTTGATGTGCTATTGTTTTTAAATGATTTTATTTTATTTGTATATTTAACCTATTCTTGACTCTGTGGTTCTTGCACTTGTTTGGGGAACAGGATTTCATAATTTTTATCTACATTTCTGCCTGAGAAATGACACCCTGATATACAGTGGGGAGAACAAGTATTTGATACACTGACGATTTTGCAGGTTTTCCTACTTACAAAGCATGTAGAGGTCTGTAATTTTTATCATAGGTACACTTCAACTGTGAGAGACGGAATCTAAAACAAAAATCCAGAAAATCACATTGTATGATTTTTAAGTAATTAATTTGCATTTTATTGCATGACATAAGTATTTGATCACCTACCAACCAGTAAGAATTCCGGCTCTCACAGGCCTGTTAGTTTTTCTTTAAGAAGCCCTCCTGTTCTCCACTCATTACCTGTATTAACTGCACCTGTTTGAACTCATTACCTGTATAAAAGACACCTGTCCACACGCTCAATCAAACAGACTCCAACCTCTCCACAATGGCCAAGACCAGAGAGCTGTGTAAGGACATCAGGGATAAAATTGTAGACCTGCACAAGGCTGGGATGGGCTACAGGACAATAGGCAAGCAGCTTGGTGAGAAGGCAACAACTGTTGGCGCAATTATTAGAAAATGGAAGAAGTTCAAGATGACGGTCAAACACCCTCGGTCTGGTGCTCCATGCAAGATCTCACCTCGTGGGGCATCAATGATCATGAGGAAGGTGAGGGATCAGCCCAGAACTACACTGCAGGACCTGGTCAATGACCTGAAGAGAGCTGGGACCACAGTCTCAAAGAAAACTATTAGTAACACACTACGCCATCATGGATTAAAATCCTGCAGCGCACGCAAGGTCCCCCTGCTCAAGCCAGCGCATGTCCAGGCCCATCTGAAGTTTGCCAATGACCATCTGGATGATCCAGAGGATGAATGGGAGAAGGTCATGTGGTCTGATGAGACAAAAATATAGCTTTTTGGTCTAAACTCCACTCGCCGTGTTTGGAGGAAGAAGAAGGATGAGTACAACCCCAAGAACACCATCCCAACCGTGAAGCATGGAGGTGGAAACATCATTCTTTGGGGATGCTTTTCTGCAAAGGGGACAGGACGACTGCACCGTATTGAGGGGAGGATGGATGGGGCCATGTATCGCGAGATCTTGGCCAACAACCTCCTTCCCTCAGTAAGAGCATTGAAGATGGGTCGTGGCTAGGTCTTCCAGCATGACAACGACCCGAAACACACAGCCAGGGCAACTAAGGAGTGGCTCCGTAAAAAGCATCTCAAGGTCCTGGAGTGGCCTAGCCAGTCTCCAGACCTGAACCCAATAGAACATCTTTGGAGGGAGCTGAAAGTCCGTATTGCCCAGCGATAGCCCCGAAACCTGAAGGATCTGGAGAAGGTCTGTATGGAGGAGTGGGCCAAAATCCCTGCTGCAGTGTGTGCAAACCTGGTCAAGACATACAGGAAACATATGATCTCTGTAATTGCAAACAAAGGTTTCTGTACCAAATATTAAGTTCTCCTTTTCTGATGTATCAAATACTTATGTCATGCAATAAAATGCAAATTAATTACTTAAAAATCATACAATGTGATTTTCTGGATTTTTGTTTTAGATTCTGTCTCTCACAGTTGAAGTGTACCTATGATAAAAATTGCAGACCTCTACATGCTTTGTAAGTAGGAAAACCTGCAAAATCAGCAGTGTATCAAATACTTGTTCTCCCCACTGTAGTTCTGTGATCTGTGAAACAGTTCTGTTAATCACTGAGGCATTGTGTGTTTGTGTGTTATTTTTCTTTAGAATTTTCAAATAAACTTGACGTGTTTTATGATTAATAGTGATGTTGTGCTTGTACTATTTTGGACACACTGTCCTCAGGCTCCAGCTTTATGTTGTATGTTGATCGTATTAAAACAAAGAAAAGAATCTGAAGTTGTTGTTTTTAAGTTATATATACCATGATTTTTCCGGTCCGGCCCACTTGGGAATAGATTTTCCTCCATGTGGCCCCTGAGCTAAAATGAGTTTGACACCCCTGCTCTAGGACATCAAAAACCAACCCTGACTCTCACTGAAACATCAGCCTCACCACCTCCCTGTTGTCTGCATCATCCAGATCCCTGAGGAGGAATTCCTGAATGAACAGATGCACACACAGCCTATTATCAGTAAGACAGAATGTGATATTTCTCTCCACACCCCACTAAAGGTATTTCTCATACAGTGGGGAAAAAAGGTATTTAGTCAAAATCAAAAATCAAATAAAATACAATTTTATTGGTCACATGCGCCGAATACAACAGGTGCAGACATTACAGTGAAATGCTTACTTACAGCCCTTAACCAACAGTGCATTTATTTTTAACAAAAAAAAGTACAAATAAAACAACAACAAAAAAAGTGTTGAGAAAAAAAAGAGCAGAAGTAAAATAAAGTAACAGTAGGGAGGCTATATATACAGGGGGGTACCGTTGCAGAGTCAATGTGCGGGGGCACCGGCTAGTTGAGGTAGTTGAGGTAATATGTACATGTGGGTAGAGTTAAAGTGACTATGCATAAATAATTAACAGAGTAGCAGCAGCGTAAAAAGGATGGGGTGGGGGGGCAGTGCAAATAGTCCGGGTAGCCATGATTAGCTGTTCAGGAGTCTTATGGCTTGGGGGTAGAAGCTGTTGAGAAGTCTTTTGGACCTAGACTTGGCACTCCGGTACCGCTTGCCGTGCGGTAGCAGAGAGAACAGTCTATGACTAGAGTGGCTGGAGTCTGACAATTTTGAGGGCCTTCCTCTGACACCGCCTGGTATAGAGGTCCTGGATGGCAGGAAGCTTGGCCCCAGTGATGTACTGGGCCGTACGCACTACCCTCTGTAGTGCCTTGCGGTCGGAGGCCAAGCAGTTGGCATACCAGGCGGTGATGCAACCAGTCAGGATGCTCTCGATGGTGCAGCTGTAGAATTTTTTGAGGATCTGAGGACCCATGCCAAATCTTTTCAGTCTCCTGAGGGGGAATAGGCTTTGTCGTGCCCTCTTCACGACTGTCTTGGTGTGTTTGGACCATGATAGTTTGTTGGTGATGTGGACACCAAGGAACTTGAAGCTCTCAACCTGTTCCACTACAGCCCCGTCGATGAGAATGGGGGCGTGCTCAGTCCTCTTTTTTTTCCTGTAGTCCACAATCATCTCCTTTGTCTTGGTCACGTTGAGGGAGAGGTTGTTGTCCTGGCACCACACGGCCAGGCCTCTGACCTCCTCCCTATAGGCTGTCTCATCGTTATCGGTGATCAGGCCTACCACTGTTGTGTCGTCGGCAAACTTAATGATGGTGTTGGAGTCGTGCCTGGCCATGCAGTCATGGGTGAACAGAGAGTACAGGAGGGGACTGAGCACGCACCCCTGAGGGGCCCCCGTGTTGAGGATCAGTGTGGCAGATGTGTTGTTACCTACCCTTACCACCTGGGGGCGGCCCGTCAGGAAGTCCAGGATCCAGTTGCAGAGGGAGGTGTTTAGTCCCAGGATCCTTAGCTTAGTGATGAGCTTAGAGGGCACTATGGTGTTAAATGCTGAGCTGTAGTCAATGAATAGCATTCTCACGTAGGTGTTCCTCTTGTCCAGGTGGGAAAGGGCAGTGTGGAGTGCAATATAGATTGCATCATCTGTGGATCTGTTGGGGTGGTATGCAAATTGGAGTGGGTCTAGGGTTTCTGGGATAATGCTGTTGATGTGAGCCATGCCTTTCAAACCAGCCTTTCAAAGCACTTCATGGCTACAGACGTCAGTGCTACGGGTCGGTAGTCATTTAGGCAGGTTATCTTAGAGTCCTTGGGCACGGGGACTATGGTGGTCTGCTTGAAACATGTTGGTATTACAGACTCAGTCAGGGACATGTTGAAAATGTCAGTGAAGACACTTGCCAGTTGGTCAGCACATGGCAAGTGTCTTCACTGACATTTTCAACATGTCCCTGACTGAGTCTGCCACCAATTGTGCAAGTTCTCCCACTTAAAAAGATGAGAGAGGCCTGTAATTTTCATCATAGGTACACGTCAACTATGACAGACAAAATGGAAAAAATAATCCCGAAAATCACATTGTAGGATTTTTAATGAATTTATTTGCAAATTATGGTGGAAAATAAGTATTTGGTCAATAACAAAAGTTTCTCAATACTTTGTTATATACCCTTTGTTGGCAATGACACAGGTCAAACGTTTTCTGTAAGTCTTCACAAGGTTTTCACACACTGTTGCTGGTATTTTGGCCCATTCCTCCATGCAGATCTCCTCTAGAGCAGTGATGTTTTGGGGCTGTCGCTGGGAAACACGGACTTTCAACTCCCTCCAAAGATTTTCTATGGGGTTGAGATCTGGAGACTGGCTTGGCCACTCCAGGACCTTGAAATGCTTCTTACGAAGCCACTCCTTCGTTGCCCGGGCGGTGTGTTTGGGATCATTGTCATGCTGAAAGACCCAGCCACGTTTCATCTTCAATGCCCTTGCTGATGGAAGGAGGTTTTCACTCAAAATCTCACGATACATGGCCCCATTCATTCTTTCCTTTACACGGATCAGTCGTCCTGGTCCCTTTGCAGAAAAACAGCCCCAAAGCATGATGTTTCCACCCCCATGCTTCACAGTAGGTATGGTGTTCTTTGGATGCAACTCAGCATTCTTTGTCCTCCAAACACGACGAGTTGAGTTTTTACGAAAAAGTTCTATTTTGGTTTCATCTGACCATATGACATTCTCCCAATCCTCTTCTGGATCATCCAAATGCACTCTAGCAAACTTCAGACGGGCCTGGACATGTACTGGCTTAAGCAGGGGGACACGTCTGGCAAAAAAATCTCAATTTGTCTGTCATAGTTGACGTGTACCTATGATGAAAATTACAGGCCTCTCTCATCTTTTAAGTGGGAGAACTTGCACAATTGGTGGCTGACTAAATACTTTTTTCCCCCACTGTATGTCTGGTCAAAGTCTACGATTCATTCAAAGCCAATTCAAACACTAATTTCTATTGCAAATTGATCAAACTAGATCATGTTTCTATTAAACGTAGTATGTGTGGAGAAATACCAAAAACTAAAATATATTCAGCCACCAATTATTCTGTTCATACATGAACTATTCAAGAAAGAATACTTACTTTTTGTTAATATAATATTTTTTCAACATAATACAAACCTGTGTGGCAGCCATTCTATCACCTCGGAGAGCAAAAAGCCTCTCCTCATCCTCATTTCTCATTCTGCCCCTGGCTCTCCCTCTGCCCCTGGCTCTGCCTGTCCATCCTCTGCCCCTGGCTCTCCCTCTGCCCCTGCCTCTGCCTGTCCGTCCTCTGCCCCTTGCTCTCCCTCTGCCCCTGGCTCTCCCTCTGCCCCTGGCTCTGCCTGTCCGTCCTCTGCCCCTGGCTCTCCCTCCCCCTGGCTCTGCCTGTCCGTCCTCTGCCCCTGGCTCTCCCTCTACCCCTGCCTCTTGCTCTGCTAGTCTGACTCCCATCAACATTGTCCAACGCAACCTGCGCATACCATGAATGATGTAAGCTAGATGTTAGATGTCCTGCTATGTGAAATACTTTCTTACATACATTGGCTATTACAAAACAATTTGACAAGGTTGAAACTATTGCATCTAGCTAGAGCTGCAATAGTGTCAAACTAATTTTGGTTTAGCAAACGTTAGCAAGGCTAGCAAGGGAACCGACAGAACACATTACAGAAAGTTGACAGATTGAAGTACAACGTCGCCATATGGTATTACAATACAAATACATATTGGAGTTTAACGTTATTTCACCTCATCACTCAACATTCTTTGTGTCCAGTGGTTCGCTAGTAGACTGCTGCTGTAGCCGTATGAAATGGCTGGCTGGCTAGCTAGTTAGCTATGCCTATGTAAACAAATCCACACGTTTTAGAACAAAAGGGAGAGAGTGTGCAAAGGGGGAGTGACTCGCTTGTTGAGAAAGGGGGAGGGGGGAAGAGTTGTTTGAAAATAGCCTAACTGTTGTAATTCGCCAAGCTTCCACAATGTGGGAGAAAAATAGGTATATCACCTTTAAGTAGAATCTTCAACTTAATTTTTAACTGAGGCAACACTTAAAACACCTCATCAAAAGATACAGCCCTGAGCCCTGTGTCTGGATGACAAATCAAGAGGTTACTGTTCAGTCAGTGAACATTTTCACTTTGAGATAGAAAATAAATAATCTTGTCCACCAACTGGCTTGGTAGCAATTGAGCCTGTGAAAGAAGTTAGAGAAGGAGTAACCTGAACGATAGCATGGAATCTGAAAAAAACATTAAAGACTTTAAAAACTCTTGCCTCTCTCCACTAATCCAGAGTGTGTGACAAGAACATGTATAATGACACATTGCTGGTTAATCATACTCCAGGGAGCCCAGTCCATGTGATATCAAGTATGATTTTTAAGGTACAACTGAGCCTACAGTATATCAGCATTTCTACTCTAAGACACATTATGAATACATCCCCAGTGATCAAGAATGTGTAAGGAGGCCTGAACTAAGAGTTAATTATGCTCAAGTGTTGGAAGCAACTTGTCCGTGAAAAATGTATGTTTTACTTCAGTGGTTTATGAGAGCAGAGCACAAGGGCCATGATTTCTCTCTGACGAATCATTGGAGTAATAAACCAAGTATGAGTGGCTGGGTTGGTGCCTGAGACATTTTATGGACCAGGGCCCGGTTTCCCAAAAGCATCAGAAGGCTAAGTTCATCGTTAGAAGCATCATTAACTTAGTTATTTCCCAAAACCATTGTTACTAAAGTTGCTCTTGAAACCGCTTGTTATTTAACCGGGCCCAGGTCTGTTTGACTTGGCTGCACCTGAATCTACCAAATTATCCCTGTTATCGTTCTACTCTCTGACCCTCTTTATCTCTCATTCAATCTACATATCTCTGAATTTGTCTCTTTTGTCCTTGTCTCTCTCTGTTCACCAACAGTTTTCCAGCTGAACCCCAGCCTGACCGGTGTGATCCCGGAGAGCGGCCTCCTCATTTGCATCGGTTGGGTCCTGGGGGGCATCATCTATGGGGCAAACAAGGCGCAGACCTTCAGGCTGCAGCCCTTCACCTTCTTCTTCTACCTGCTGCCCCAGATCATCCTGGACGCGGGCTACTCCATGCCCAACAAGCTGTTTTTCAGCAACTTGGGCACCATCCTGGTTTACGCTGTTATTGGCACCTGCTGGAACGCTGCCACTTTGGGACTCGCCCTTTGGGGGTGCTGGTTGGGCGGGGCAATGGGTAAGGCGGCCAATGTGTGTGTCCCAAATAGCACCCTATTTCCTATTCTAGTGCACTACTTTTGACCAGGGGGCCGTAGAGCAGATCAACATAAAATATGGGTTCTATAGTTTTCCGATGATTGAAACTGGCATTTGTGAGGTCGTCAATCAGAGTACATGTGTAAGGTAGATGAAAGGTCTGAGATCATAATACCTTTTACCCTGGGCCTCTGTAGGCGATATCGACATTGGCCTCCTGCAGTTGCTGCTGTTTGGGAGTCTGATTGCTGCTGTGGACCCCGTGGCTGTGATTGCCGTGTTTGAGGAGGTCCATGTCAACGAGGTCCTGTACATTCTGGTGTTTGGGGAGTCCCTTCTCAACGACGGCGTCACAGTGGTCAGTCTGACTAACTTCATTATCCTCATTTATCATTATTAGGCTGCGTCCCAAATTGAACCCTTTTCCCTATGTCAGCATACTGACCAAGAACGGTGTCAATATGGAACGGGGGCCTACATATATATATATATATATTTTTGAACTCAGTAGGGCTTTCAACTTACTCTTCTTGAAAGTTGTAATAGTAGAATACACAAGCTGCAATTTTGTAATTTCGCTGCGCTTCAGCAGTTTTACTCTGTCATAGCTGACCTTAAAGAGCTATTTATGACAGTTGATCAACTAGCCCATATCAGCTAACATTTTTTAGCTAGGTTTTTCAGCCCACTGATTTTGTTGTAACGTTTGAGTCGCTCAGATATCACATGAACACACATAAGACATGCCAAAATGTGTACAATTGAAGGAAATTAGCTTTAGAACTGCAAAATGTTCTCTCCACCCCATGGAAAAATTTATAGAATTGCAGGAAATGAGCTTTAAAACTGCAAAATGTTTCTTCCACCCAATGGCAAAATTAGAAGTTGGGGTTTGTTACTACGCTGATAATGACAATATCCATCCGGACCTTAGCCGTCCTAGGAGATTTGTGTGATTGGACCTTCTCAAATAGTATTTGAATACCCCTGTCCTACTGTATATAGTGCACTACTTTTGGTCAGGGCCCATAGGCACTTTTGATCAGGTTCCCTTCAGTTGGTAGCCTACAGTTCATATAATTTCATTCCATTTGCTAAATCTGTAAACGCTGTCACATCCGTGTTGTTGTTGCTGAGGATCACTAGTAATAGTTGATCATATTTCATGTAAAACATATTTTACATGTAGGCTAATTAAATCATTATCGAGTGCAGACCAAGCCGTAACAGTTTGAACCTGAGGCATGGCGCAATACTTAGCCGTGCAATCCCACTGAGCACACCACGTCATTTCAACGTGGACATTTGGGTAATATTTGGTTGAGATGTTGACCAATGAGATTTAAACCTTTATTCACCCACTCCAAAATACATTTGTTGAATTCCTAATGTGCACAACCAAATTCCAATTGATAAACTGTCCGATTTTTGGTTTAGTTATCATCTAAATGTGTCATCACTGCGCTTTCAACCATTTAAAAGCACAACAAAGTTTAAATGGGAATACAATGTCCGAATAGTTTTTATTTATACAACAACTGAATGTATTATCACTGTGCTTCATCTAGAAATGCAACCAAATGACCTGGATTGCAGTTGAGATTACAGTGCATTCGGAAAGTGCATTCGGAAAGTATTTTTCCACATTTTGTTACGTTACAGCCTTATTCTAAAATGTATTAAATAAATAAAAATCCTCAGCAATCAACACACAATACCCCATAATGACAAAGTGAACAGGTTTAATTGTTTTGTGCAAATGATTTACAAATAAAAAAAACTATTCAAACCCTTTGCTATGAGACTCGAAATTGAGCTCAGGTGCATCCTGTTTCTATTGATCATCCTTGAGATGTTTCTACAAATTGATTGGAGTCCACCTGTAGTCAATTCAATTGATTGGACATGATTTGGAAAGGCACACACCTGTCTATATAAACCTGTTTTTGCTTTGTCATTATGGGGTATTGTGGATCAATTTTAGAATAAGGCTGTAACCTAACAAAATGTGGGAAAAAGTCAAGGGGTCTGAATACTTTCCGAATGCACTGTACATTAGAAGTACATAGTGCAAGTGATCAATGCTGTTTGAGATTCTGCTCAGATTATTATAGCAATTGTGAAGATCAATACAGACCTGCAACCTTTTCATGCTATCTTGAACATTAATGCTTTCTATGATAACATAAGAAGACATTTAGTTAAAGTAACTTCAATGTGACCATGGATATGTTACTCATTTTAAGGTTGAATAAATACTGTTACATTAGTTCGTAAGATAGGCTATTTACTGTATTACAAAAGTAATATTGAATGGTGTTTGGTTAACAACACAACCAAATATTAAAATCTAAAGGAGATGTCTCTAATGCTTGTATAATTTGAGATGGAGACGTGAATCCAACATATCAATTATTAATTTGTAGACAAACTGGAATTAAAGCCAGGCTAAGTCAGTGGCACAGAAGATACATCTCCTTCAAATGTGTGGACAACCAAACAAAATTCAATTTCACTTTTGCAATACAGTAAATAGCTTATTAAGTTGGCGACAAGTTAACAAAGAATATGTTGGATTTACGACTCCAACTAAACCAAAAATAAAAGTTAAAGAATAGGATTAAGACATCTCCTTCAAATGTTGATATTTGGTTGCTTTGACAATCAAAAACAATGCAATAATCCAGTTTGTCTACAAATTAATAAATTATATGTAGGATTCACATCTCCATCTCAACCAAAAATCGAAGTTAAAGAATAGCACTAAATCAAATCAAACTTTAAATGAAATTAGTCCTATTATTTAACTTAGATTTATTTTTATTGAGATGGAGACGTGAATACAACATTAATGATTAACCTGTAGATTAAACTTGAAAACAACCAAAGCTTGAAACCCTAGGCTTGTATGTATTGTCTATTTTTGGTTGAATACTGGGTTGAAATAGTATCATTTTTATTTATTATGGATCCCCATTTCTTGGGATCCAGCAAAATTAAGGCAGTTATACAATTTAAAAAACAGTACATTACAATACATTCATAACAGATTTCACAATACACTGTGTGCCCTCAGGCCCCTACTCCACTACCACATATCTACAACACAAAATCCATGTGTATAGTGCGTATGTTATCATGTTTGTGTCTGCGCATATGTTTGTGTTGCTTCACAGTCCCCGCTGTTCCATAAGGTGTATTTTTATCTGTTTTTTTTTTCAATCTAATTTTATTGCTTGCATCAGTTACTTGATGTGGAAGAGTTCCATATAGTCATGGCTCTTTGTAGTACTGTGCGCCTCCCATAGTCTGTTCTGGACTTGGACTGTGAAGAGACCTCTGGTGGCATGTCTTGTGGGGTATGCATGGGTGTCCGAGCTGTGTGCCAGTAGTTCAAACAGATAGCTCGTAGTGATGAAGTCAATCTCTCCTCCACTTTGAGCTGCAGAGATTGACATGCATATTATTAATGTTAGCTCTCTGTGTAGATCCAAGGGCCAGCAGTGCTGCCCTCTTCTGAGCCAATTGCAATTTTCCTAAGTCACTCTTTGTGGCACCTGACCACACGACAGAACAGTAGTCCAGGTGCCTGTAGGACCTGCCTTGTTGATAGTGCTGTTAAGAAGATAGAGCAGCGCTTTATTATGGACCGACTAATCCCCATCTTAGCTACTGTTGTATCAATATGTTTTGACCTTGACAGTTTAAAATCCAAGGTTACTCCAAGCAGGTTAGTCACCTCAACTTGCTCAATTTCCACATTATTTATTACAATATTTAGTTGAGGTTTAGGGTTTAGTGAATGATTTGTCCCAAATACAATGCTTTTGGTTTTAGAAATATTTAGGACTAACTTATTCCTTGTCACCCATTCTGAAACTAACTCCAGTTCTTTATTAAGTGTTGCAGTCATTTTAGTCGCTGTAGTAGCTGATGTGTAAAGTGTTGAGTCATCCGCATACATAGACACAATGGCTTTACTCAAAGCCAGTGGCATGTCATTAGTAAAGATTGAAAAAAGTAAGGGGCCTAGACTGCTGCCTTGGGGAATTCCTGATTCTACCTGGATTATGTTGGAGAGACTTTCATTAAAGAACACCCTCTGTGTTCTGTTTGACAGGTAACTCTTTATCCACAATATAGCAGGGGGTGTAAAGCCATAACACATCGTTTTTCCAGCAGCAGACCATGATCGATAATGTCAAAAGCCACACTGAAGTCTAACAAAACAGCCCCCACAATCTTTTTATCATCAATTCTACAAGGTGGACTCTACAATGTGTCAAAAGCGTTCCCTTTGGGTGGTGGACCATTCTTGATACACACAGAAACGGTTGAGCATGAAAAACACAGCAGCGTTGCAGTTCTTGACACACTCAAACCGGTGCGCCTGGCACCTACACTCTTAGAAGAAAGGTGCTATCTAGAACCTAAAATGGTTATTTGGCTGTCCCCAAAGGAGAACCCTTTGGAGAACCATTTTTGGTTCCAGGTATAACCCATATATAGAACCCTTTTGGGTTCCATGTAGAACCCGTTTCACAGCGGGTTCTACATGGAACTCAAAAGGGTTCTACCTTTTATAAGAGTGTACTACCATACCCTGTTTAAAGGCACTTAAATATTTTGTCTTATCCATTCAGCCTCTGAATGGCACACATTCACAATCCATGTCTCAATTGTCTAAAGGCTTAAAAATCCTTCTTTAACCTGTCTCCCCTTCATCTACACTGATTGAAGTGGATTTAACAAGTGACCTCAATGGAAAGAGCAAGTGTTCCTAATGTTTTGTACACTCAGTGTATAAAGTATGGTTACATTTTTATTTTTTATTTTTTTCATTTGAAGGAGTTGCCATGGCGCCCTGGTAGCAACCTAGACAGAGCTCTTGTAATGTGTACATATTTAGTTATTTTAAAGTGTTTTTATCCATTGTTTTGGAACCAACATTTTAATTTTTGATAAGCATATACTGTATATGGTGGTTTTGAGCCACGGATTTGCAGATTGACTGACAGGTCAACTCTTTTTGTCTTAGCTGGCTAATGTTTTTGTTTGAAAAATGCATCTGGACACAGTACCAGCTTTTTTATTTCACTTGGCTGCCAGTTTCTGATCTTTTGAGAACATCGTGAGAGAAATGGGAGATGGAGGAATACAGTGCTGAGGCAGAGGGCTCGTAGAGAGGATACTTTCTACTATTCTGAACTTTGTGTGGTGAGCTTTCTGGTGCCCAGAGCTGCCGAGGCATCACCCAAGTGGGTGCTTCACAGAGTGGAAAAGGTCAAGTCCAGTGGCTATATGACTCAGGCTGGTACCCAGACTTGCCCAATGCAAGTTCACCAGCAGACTCCATCACCATCATTTACCATCCTCTGACCAGCTCCCTCCGCTCAAGCCATGAACTGACCCTCTCCATCAGCAGAGGATGCAGCATTGAAATACTTGGCCTCTATTGGTTGACCTGACCTGTCATGATACAGTGGGCATAAAAAGTATTTAGTCAGCCACCAATTGTGCAAGTTCTCCCACTTAAAAAGATGAGAGAGGCCTGTAATTTTCATCATAGGTACACGTCAACTATGACAGACAAAATGAGAAAAAAAATCCAGAAAATCACATTGTAGGATTTTTTATGAATTTATTTGCAAATTATGGTGGAAAATAAGTATTTGGTCAATAACAAAAGTTTCTCAATACTTTGTTATATACCCTTTGTTGGCAATGACACAGGTCAAACGTTTTCTGTAAGTCTTCACAAGGTTTTCACACACTGTTGCTGGTATTTTGGCCCATTCCTCCATGCAGATCTCCTCTAGAGCAGTGATGTTTTGGGGCTGTCGCTGGGCAACACGGACTTTCAACTCCCTCCAAAGATTTTCTATGGGGTTGAGATCTGGAGACTGGCTAGGCCACTCCAGGACCTTGAAATGCTTCTTACGAAGCCACTCCTTCGTTGCCCGGGAGGTGTGTTTGGGATCATTGTCATGCTGAAAGACCCATCCAGGTTTCATCTTCAATGCCCTTGCTGATGGAAGGAGGTTTTCACTCAAAATCTCACGATACATGGCCCCATTCATTCTTTCCTTTACACGGATCAGTCGTCCTGGTCCCTTTGCAGAAAAACAGCCCCAAAGCATGATGTTTCCACCCCCATGCTTCACAGTAGGTATGGTGTTCTTTGGATGCAACTCAGCATTCTTTGTCCTCCAAACACGACGAGTTGAGTTTTTACCAAAAAGTTCTATTTTGGTTTCATCTGACCATATGACATTCTCCCAATCCTCTTCTGGATCATCCAAATGCACTCTAGCAAACTTCAGACGGGCCTGGACATGTAATGGCTTAAGCAGGGGGACACGTCTGGCACTGCAGGATTTGAGTCCCTGGCGGCGTAGTGTGTTACTGATGGTAGGCGTTGTTACTTTGGTCCCAGCTCTCTGCAGGTCATTCACTAGGTCCCCCCGTGTGGTTCTGGGATTTTTGCTCACCGTTCTTGTGATCATTTTGACCCTACGGGGTGAGATCTTGCATGGAGCCCCAGATCGAGGGAGATTATCAGTGGTCTTGTATGTCTTCCATTTCCTAATAATTGCTCCCACAGTTGATTTCTTCAAACCAAGCTGCTTGCCTATTGCAGATTCAGTCTTCCCAGCCTGGTGCAGGTCTGCAATTTTGTTTCTGGTGTCCTTTGACAGCTCTTTGGTCTTGGCCATAGTGGAGTTTGGAGTGTGACTGTTTGAGGTTGTGGACAGGTGTATTTTATACTGATAACAAGTTCAAACAGGTGCCATTAATACAGGTAACAAGTGGAGGACAGAGGAGCCTCTTAAAGAAGAAGTTACAGGTCTGTGAGAGCCAGAAATATTGCTTGTTTGTAGGTGACCAAATACTTATTTTCCACCATAATTTGCAAATAAATTCATTAAAAATCCTACAATGTGATTTTCTGGATTTTTTTTCTCAATTTGTCTGTCATAGTTGACGTGTACCTATGATGAAAATTACAGGCCTCTCTCATCTTTTTAAGTGGGAGAACTTGCACAATTGGTGGCTGACTAAATACTTTTTTTGCCCACTGTATGATGCTTGTAAGTTTGTTCTTTGCTTATGCGCTTTGAGATTTCTATTATGAAAAGCGCTATAGAAGTTACATTTATTATTATTTGCTCTGTTAAACCCACCCTTTTGGAATGACTTTGATAGCAACAGTGAATCTATTTAGTTATTAAGTGGAGACCTCTCAATAATCATTCTCACAATAGCACATTGGTAGTAGTCAGTGACAAATATCAAAGCTAAGCAGGGCAGGGCTAGGTTAAAACCCTGGGTGGTAGACCATAGGAATAGCTGTAGATACATCCAGTTGGAGGTGCTGCCCAGCATATTTTTTCTGATAGTGGATATTACGTCGAAGATCTGACGTTGTTAAAAAGGTACAAATTTAACATTTTATACATGGTTTGTCTATGTTGAATGATGAAACAGTACTGGTTGACTTTTTGCAAATCCAAATGTGTTTTACACGTAGATTCTACGTCACAATACGTGTGGCAAATTACATTGAAACAATGTTGATTCAACCATTTTGTGCCCAGTGGGATCACACAGTTCCATGGTCAGGGCAACCAATAGGCCAGGGTATACTATTGTACACTATTCTCCCTATTATAATTCTATGTACGCTAATCTTCCAACATTACCATTGGTTGAATACCTGAATGTGGCAATTTTTCAAATGAATTAAAAGTTTTTTTATTTTGTGTGTAAATGCGCTCTAACCATATTTTTCCATGTGCAGCCTAGGGTTCATAAAACTTTAAATCTATGCATGGATTCTGAAACTAAAGATAAATATGTTTTGATGGCTATCTTTCATTGATCTCCATTATGAACGCCTTCTTCATAGGCTACATTCTAATGTTGTGCAGATCAAATTCTGTATTTAAAGGGATTGCTTTAGAAAAATTAACCAAAAATAAAACACCCTGATCAAATTGGTAGGCTACCCAGTGGGTGTATTTTCTGGGATTTAATTAATTATATTAATTGTGCTCCACGGACCCACACGCAAATCTTGTTGCGCACGTGCATAGGGTAAGTCTGAATACGCCCTTTGTATGGAATAGGGTGCCAGCCTTAATGTTTACACAACAATTTTTTGGCAGAAACATTTACTTCACTTTTCATAATGTGTTAAATAAGAAGTAAGTTGAGTTCCAAATTTAATGATATTCATCATTGGAAACCTAAACCCGACAAATTAAGTACTAAGGCAATACACAAGACAAGGCACCTTGACTGAACTGCACCAGTCAGTCACATGATTTACTTCTGGGAATGCTGTCTGTTTGTAGGTCTACATAACAACATCAATCACATATAAATAGACCAAGAATAAAATTGTAATCTAATGGATTACATTACACAATTGATTAAATGTATTGTAACACATTAAATAACGTTATATTCAATGGATTTGGTTGCTTAACCTCCCCACCTCCTCAGTGACCAGGCATCTTTATTTTCATGTTCCCTCAGGTGCTGTTCAATGTGTTTAATGCATTTGTGTCGCTTGGAGGGGCAAAAATCGACGCTGTAGAGATCATCAAAGGCATAAGTACGTAAGAGCACCACACCTTGGCTACGTCCCAAATGGCACCCTATTCCTTATATAGTTCACTTATTTTGACTATGGCCCATATGGCTCTCGTAAAAAGTACTGCATTATGTAGGGAATAGGGTGCCATTTGGGACGCAGTGTTTGATTCTCAGGCCAACAAATAGTGCCCTGTCACGTAGTCAACAGGGACAGCTTGAAGCAAACTGCTAGGGTAATGCAACAAGCAATATAGTATGTAATCTGTCTAACCCAGGGGTAGGCAACCCTGGTCCTGGAGAGCTGTTTTTGATTTAACCAACCTGAAAGACCAGGTATGTTGAATTTAGGCAGTCACTGAACTGATCAATTAGCTCAGTTGGTCAGGTGGGGTGCCTAGTTGGGACAAAATCCTGCGGCTCTCCAGGAACAGGTTGTATGTATTGTATTTATTCATGAAATAATGAATATCTTTGTTCCCTGTTTGCCTCTCCATATGTCATTCTGTCTCGCTTTTTCTTCCCCTCTCTTTCACCCTCCTTCCCTTTTCTCTCTCTTATCACCCTCCTCTCTCTTCCTCCTCTGCCCTGTGCAGTCTCGTTCTTCGTGGTGGCACTCGGAGGCTCCCTGGTTGGTGTTATCTTTGGTCTGCTGATCTCGCTCCTGACCAGATGCACCAAAAACATCCAGATTATCGAGCCAGGCTTCATCTTCGTCCTGGGCTACCTCTCTTACCTCACAGCCGAGATGCTCTCGCTATCCGCTATCCTGTCGTAAGTCCTTCTGAGTGTTATGTTGATTTATTAGGACTTTTACAACCTTTCCATTAAGGGGTATTCCACTGAAAACCTAACATGATATTTCCACTTACCTTGGCTTAGTTTTTAGATACAGTATGTATTTCAGTTACATAACTCATTTTTTTCTAAGAGTGTACTACCTAGAACCTAAAAGAGTTCTTCAGCTGTCCCCATAGGAAAACCATTTGAAGAACCCTTTTTGGTTCCAGGTAGAACCCTTTTTGGTTCCAAGTAGAACCTTTTTGGGTTCCATGTAGAACCCTTTCCACAGAGGGTTCTACATAGAACCCAGAAGGGTTCTACATGGAAACAAAAAGGTTTCTACTATGGGGACAGCCGAAGAACCCTTTTGAGCCATGTATGACCCTTGAGGTTGACTCTGGTCAACTATGGCAGAGCGCTCTACATACCATTTATATACAGTACCTACTGCGTTTTAGTCTATATTCTAAGTGACATGACCCTTTTCTTGCTTTACCATAGGTGTACATTCTGTGGCATCTGCTGTCAGAAGTATATTAACGCCAACATGGACGAGAGGTCGGTCAGCACGGTACGATACGTAATGAAGGTGTTCGCAAATGGCTCAGAGACCATCATCTTCGTCTTCCTCGGCATCTCGGCCATAGATCCGTCTATATGGGTGTGGAACACAGCCTTTATCCTCCTCACACTCCTCTTCATCTTTGTGTTCAGGTTCATAGGTGAGTTTGGTTCATAATCTTTAGTATTATTTTGTGAGAGGGGGAATCAATGGAGATTCTATTTCGCTCAATTTCTATAGGATGAACAATATTGTAGTTTGGAAATGTAGGGACAATTACCAACATACAATCCCTGTGTGTGTAGCTCAATAGGATTCTCATTGAAGGCTTCACATTACCAGCACTGACACTATGTGTGTGTATGCAGAGATAGGCAAAAGATACATCTAAAAGTATCTTGTTTCAAATACAAAATACCCGACTGACCAATGTAGTAAAATATACTTTCGCAAGGTATTTTATCTACACTGAGTGTAATATAAATATAAATTAGTGTACAAAACATTAGGACCACCTTCCTAATATTGAGTTGCACCCCCTTTTCCATTAGAACAGCCTCAATTCGTTGGGGCACAGACTCTACAAGGTGTCGAAAGCGTTCCACAGGGATGCTTGCCCATGTTGACTCCAGTGCTTCCCACAGTCGTGTCAAGTTGGCTGGATGTCCTTTGGGTGGTGGACCATTCTTGATACACACGGGAAACTGTTGAGCGTGAAACACCCAGCAGCGTTGCAGTTCTTGACACACTCAAACCAATGCGCCTGGCTAGGGCTGTTGCAGTGACCATATTACTGCCACACCGGCAGTCATGAGTCATGACCTCAATAAAATTCGACGTGACCATTGAGTCACGGTAATTTCCTCTTATGCACTCTGGAAATGTGTTGGTAGTACCCAACTCGCTAACGATCATCAGGTCGCTAATGGCCTGGTACTCAGGGCTCTATTGTCCCTCTAACCAAATGCAATCGAAAATCACATGAAACACTTATCATCAAAACAGTATGTGCTTTTAAAACTCACATCACTGTGATGGATCAATTTGAAGAAAAAAGTTCAACAACCTGTTGAAACTGAGTGGAAAACATGGTCATTGTGGATGTTGTTTCAAAGCCTAACACAACTAAATGGACAGCGCTTTCTAAGGTGATGATTAATTAAAAACACCATATGCATATTAGAGCTTAAGCATACGCATAGACCTGTATATGAGCCAAAGCGGGAAAAGAAACCTGAATTAAAAATAATAATTGTGCAGTTATACAATACATAGCCTACTGCATATTGCACATGGCAGAATCATATTTTTTTTAAATACTGATTTAAGATATATTTGGTAAATAATTGGTCTAGCCTAAATTAAACACATTTAGCCTACAATTATAGTGAATTCGTATTAGATTTTGAATAGCCTAGTAAGTTTTTTTTTTTCAGAATTAATAGGCTGACACATTGCCTTTAGCTACCAAATACAGTGAGGGAAAAAAAGTATTTGATCCCCTGCTGATTTTGTACGTTTGCCCACTGACAAAGAAATGATCAGTCTATCATTTCAATGGTAGGTTTATTTGAACAGTGAGAGACAGAATAACAACAACAAAAATCCAGAAAAACATATGTTATAAATTGATTAGCATTTTAATGAGGGAAATAAGTATTTGACCCCTCTGCAAAACATGACTTAGTACTTGGTGGCAAAACCCTTGTTGGCAATCACAGAGGTCAGACGTTTCTTGTAGTTGGCCACCAGGTTTTAATGAGGGAAATAAGGATTTGACCCCCTCTCAATCAGAAAGATTTCTGGCTCCCAGCTGTCTTTTATACAGGTAACGAGCTGAGATTAGGAGCACACTCTTTAAGGGAGTGCTCCTAATCTCAGTTTGTTACCAGTATAAAAGACACCTGTCCACAGAAGCAATCAATCAATCAGATTCCAAACTCTCCACCATGGCCAAGACCAAAGAGCTCTCCAAGGATGTCAGGGACAAGATTGTAGACCTACACATGGCTGGAATGGGCTACAAGACCATCGCCAAGCAGCTTGGTGAGAAGGTGACAACAGTTGGTGCGATTATTCGCAAATGGAAGAAACACAAAAGCACTGTCAATCTCCCTCGGCCTGGGGCTCCATGCAAGATCTCACCTCGTGGATTTGCAATGATCATGAGAACGTTGAGGAATCAGCCCAGAACTACACGGGAGGATCTTGTCAATGATCTCAAGGCAGCTGGGACCATAGTCACCAAGAAAACAATTGGTAACACACTACGCCGTGAAGGACTGAAATCCTGCAGCGTCCGCAAGGTCCCCCTGCTCAAGAAAGCACATATACATGCCCGTCTGAAGTTTGCCAATGAACATCTGAATAATTCAGAGGAGAACTGGGTGAAAGTGTTGTGGTCAGATGAGACCAAAATGAAGCTCTTTGGCATCAACTCAACTCGCCGTGTTTGGAGGAGGAGGAATGCTGCCTTAGACCCCAAGAACATGGGTGGTCCTCTGTAGCTCAGCTGGTAGAGCACGGCGCTTGTAACGCCAAGTTAGTGGGTTCGATCCCCGGGACCACCCATACACAAAAATGTATGCACGCATGACTAAGTCGCTTTGGATAAAAGCGTCTGCTAAATGGCATATTATTATTATTATTATTAACACCATCCCCACCGTCAAACATGGAGGTGGAAACATTATGCTTTGGGGGTGTTTTTCTGCTAAGGGGACAGGACAACTTCACCGCATCAAAGGGACGATGGATGGGGCCATGTACCGTCAAATCTTGGGTGAGAACCTCCTTCCCTCAGCCAGGGCATTGAAAATGGGTCGTGGATGGGTATTCCAGCATGACAATGACCCAAAACACATGTCCAAGGCAACAAAGGAGTGGCTCAAGAAGAAGCACATTAAGGTCCTGGAGTAGCCTAGCCAGTCTCCAGACCTTAATCCCATAGAAAGTCTGTGGAGAGAGCTGAAGGTTCGAGTTGCAAATGCAAATCAATTTATAACATTTTTGACATGCATTTTTCTGAATGTTTTTGTTGTTATTCTGTCTCTCACTGTTCAAATAAACCTACCATTAAAATGATAGACTGATCATGTCTTTGTCAGTGGGCAAACATACAAAATCAGCAGGGGATCAAATACTTTTTTCCCTCACTGTATATCACCACCATGAGTTTCCATCTCCTCCCCTCTCTCCATCGTGCAGAGAGAGGGGCTGTCAACAGCTTAATTAAATATGTTTTTTTGTGAAAACATGTTACTATGGATGTTCCCGAACATACTTCACTTGGTTTCCCAAATTAAGCACTGGGTAGTTGCAGGAACAGGGTTGGAGAGCCCATGGCATACATTGTTAGGCGGAATATCACCTGTTACTTAGCGAAATAACCGGAGTAGCCTACCTGACTAGAGTGAAAAACGGCCTCTATTCGCTATTCCAGTGCATACAGATGACATGTCTTTTTTGTCTTGCCCCTGTTCTTGCCCATTTAATAATGGGCCATTCTAAATCTAAACTAATTTTACATATTAGTAAAGACAAGATTAAATTAAGAATAGTCTGATGGGTGAAAATATGATCACTTGATGAGAGAAGAGCTGTGCAGCCTGAGGCAAGGAACAGAGCGCAACCTTTTTTGGGGGGGACTTTCTCAAATCATCAATAGTCTATAGTCTCATCATGCAGCCCATATATCTTTTGATTTCAAAGGTTTGTATCAACTAAAGTTGCCAAATAACTCTAAATCTAGCATTTAGGACCTGTTTCAAATTATCACTTTTACACTCAACATAGCAACATATGAACGTACTCTCACTCCTGAATGGGAAAAATATCCTTTCTATTTTATTCAGCTAAGTTCAATTATATTGTTCTTACCATAAAATTATGTAATATAAAATAATGGCATGGAACTTATAAGCATATCTTGTCTGCTAAATGAACAAGCCTACAGCCTATGGCATGGTGCATAGCCAGATAACATACAGTAGGCCAACTCACATTCTGTTCTTCTGAAATACATTTTTTTTATATCATAATGTTTCTTTAGACCTGCCTAAAATAAATAATGGATTTATTTTGATGGTGTATATTCAATTGACTTTTTTAAAATGTAGATGTTCCAAAGGCACACGCGCATCAGCGGCTTGTATGTGTGGAGGCCTGGAAATGCTAAAATTTTGTTAATTAACAATTACCGTGAGACCGGCAGTCTTTTGCATGATAATAACTGGCTAACAAAATTTCATGACCACTGCAGCCCTAAGCCTGACACAAACTACCATACCCCAGTTCAAAGGCACTCAAAGGCACTTCAAAGGCACGTTCAAAGGCCAGTTCAAAGGCACTCAAAGGATTTAACAAGTGACATCAGTAAGGGATCATAGCTCCTAATGTTTTGTACACTCAGTGTAGATAAATACAGGCATTTTAGGTATTTTAGTATTTTCAAAATATAAAATACTTTTGAAAGTAAGCGCCTTAACTACAACAACATTATCAGTAATGGTAACAAAAATATTGCTATGACTGACTGTGATGTGTTTTTTTAACTACCTTATTTGATTAAGACCTAAGTTGCTCTGGATAAGAGCGTCTGCTAAATGACCTAAATGTAAAAATGAACAATTGCAAAGCACATTAGCTATTATTATTGGCTTTGTTTTGGGGGCGGCACTCATTAAAAGAATACCCAGTATGCTTTGTAAATGTTAATTTTAACATTTACATATACATTTTGGTCATTTAGCTGAAACTCACACCAGTGCCATCAGACTTCTGATACCAATGCAGGGTAAAGGGGGCCACAAAATTGTGAACTGCTATAAAAACTGGTATAGAAAAGTATTTTGTATTTATTTTTGAAAATACAAATTAAAGCTCTCAAGTATCTTGTTACAAAGTAATTCAAAATTAATTGAATACTTATTTAAATACAGTCGCTAGTGAAAGTCTACACACCGCACATGAAAATATACTATAGTATACTATGGTACAAATACTGTAGTATTACTATATTTATATACTATAGTATTCAATGTAGCATTTTTGCTGACTTTACTGTAATATAGTGTAGTAATTACTGTAGTGTTTTTGAGGACAATTGCAGTATTTACTATAGTGTTTTTGTTTGATTACCTTTGACATACACATGGGTGGTTTCTCCTTGTGGAAATCTACTGAACAAATACTAAAAGCACAAATGTTCCATAACCTGTAGGTAGGTAGCACTGGAGTCTGAATGGATAGTTCAGAGCTTCTGCTCTTTTCTATAACCTGTAGGGAACACAATATATACTTGGCATGTAGGTTTCTCACTCATGGGTGGCACAAATTGGGATATGTGGGATGGGAATGGGTGGGGTATATGCACATTAAATACTGTAGTATTACTATAGTAAAAATAAATGTAGTGTTTTTGGAGACGTTACTGTAGTATTTACTATAGTATTTTATGGTATCATACAAAAATCTATAGTAAGTACTACACATGATCGAGGGATACTACAGTGTGTAGTACAGTATTCGGCAGTATACTACAAAAGGTATAGTAAGTACTACACTTGAGCAAAGGATACTACAGTGTGGAGTATAGTATTGTACAGTATACTAGAGTTTACTACAGAATTCTATAGTAAATACAATAATAGTCGATAGTAAACTGTAGTATTTTGTCATGTGGGTCCCCTTGCACAGTCTTCAAATTTTGCTACCATAAAATGTATATTATATATTTTTTCCTAACGATCTACACAACCTCCTCTATATTTTCTAAGTGAAAGAGAAATTATAGGAAATGTTCCAAATTACTTAAATAAAGAATGAAGAGGTATTGATTGTCTTCACACCCCAGAGTGGAAGCACCTTTGGCAGCCATTACAGCTGTGAATTATTTTGAATAATATTCTACTAACCTTGCACAACTCTTAGGGCAACAACATATCCATTGTTTTTGTCCAAATTGCTCATACTGAGTACATTTCTATTTTGTATTTGTTTTAGGGGGTAGATCAGCTTTAATATTGCAGATAGATTGTAGCTTCCATCAATGTTATTGTCTGCATCCCTTCCAATCCACCATATTTCTTGGTAAATAAATGTATGTATTCATTTACAAAAAAATATATATGGGGGATTGGAAGTGATGCAGACAATTACATTGATGGAAGCTATACACACACACGCACAGTACCAGTCAAAAGTTTGGACACGCCTACTCATTCAAGGATTTTTCTTAATTTTGACTATTGTCTACATTGTAGAATAGCAAAGACATCAAAACTATGAAATAATACATACAGTGGGGAAAAAAAGTATTTAGTCAGCCACCAATTGTGCAAGTTCTCCCACTTAAAAAGATGAGAGAGGCCTGTAATTTTCATCATAGGTACACGTCAACTATGACAGACAAATTGAGGAAAAAAATTCCAGAAAATCACATTGTAGGATTTTTAATGAATTTATTTGCAAATTATGGTGGAAAATAAGTATTTGGTCAATAACAAAAGTTTCTCAATACTTTGTTATATACCCTTTGTTGGCAATGACACAGGTCAAATGTTTTCTGTAAGTCTTCACAAGGTTTTCACACACTGTTGCTGGTATTTTAGCCCATTCCTCCATGCAGATCTCCTCTAGAGTAGTGATGCTTTGGGGCTGTCGTTGGGCAACACGGACTTTCAACTCCCTCCAAAGATTTTCTATGGGATTGAGATCTGGAGACTGGCTAGGCCACTCCAGGACCTTGAAATGCTTCTTACGAAGCCAATCCTTCGTTGCCCGGGCGGTGTGTTTGGGATCATTGTCATGCTGAAAGACCCAGCCACGTTTCATCTTCAATGCCCTTGCTGATGGAAGGAGGTTTTCACTCAAAATCTCACGATACATGGCCCCATTAATTATTTCCTTTACACGGATCAGTCGTCCTGGTCCCTTTGCAGAAAAACAGCCCCAAAGCATGATGTTTCCACCCCCATGCTTCACAGTAGGTATGGTGTTCTTTGGATGCAACTCAGCATTCTTTGTCCTCCAAACATGACGAGTTGAGTTTTTACCAAAAAGTTCTATTTTGGTTTCATCTGACCATATGACATTCTCCCAATCCTCTTCTGGATCATCCAAATGCACTCTAGCAAACTTCAGATGGGCCTGGACATGTACTGGCTGAAGCAGGGGGACACGTCTTGCACTGCAGGATTTGAGTCCCTGGCGGCGTAGTGTGTTACTGATGGTAGAATTTGTTACTTTGGTCCCAGCTCTCTGCAGGTCATTCACTAGGTCCCCCCATGTGGTTCTGGGATTTATGCTCACCGTTCTTGTGATCATTTTGACCCCACGGGGTGAGATCTTGCGTGGAGCCCCAGATCGAGGGAGATTATCAGTGGTCTTGTATGTCTTCCATTTCCTAATAATTGCTCCCACAGTTGATTTTTTCAAACCAAGCTGCTTACCTATTACAGATTCAGTCTTCCCAGCCTGGTGCAGGTCTACAATTTTGTTTCTGGTGTCCTTTGACAGCTCTTTGGTCTTGGCCATAGTGGAGTTTGGAGTGTGACTGTTTGAGGTTGTGGACAGGTGTCTTTTATACTGATAACAAGTTCAAACAGGTGCCATTAATACAGGTAACGAGTGGAGGACAGAGGAGCCTCTTAAAGAAGAAGTTACAGGTCTGTGAGAGCCAGAAATCTTGCTTGTTTGTAGGTGACCAAATACTTATTTTCCACCATAATTTGCAAATAAATTCATTAAAAATCCTACAATGTGATTTTCTGGATTTTTTTTCCTCAATTTGTCTGTCATAGTTGACGTGTACCTATGATGAAAATTACAGGCCTCTCTCATCTTTTTAAGTGGGAGAACTTGCACAATTGGTGGCTGACTAAATACTTTTTTTCCCCACTGTATGGTATCATGTAGTAACCAAAAAAAGTGTATATTTTATATTCTTCAAAGTAGCCACCCTTTGCCTTGATGACAGCTTTGCACACTCTTGGTATTCTCTCAACCAGCTAGAATGCTTTTCCAACAGTCTTGAAGGAGTTCCCACATATTCTGAGCACTTGTTGGCTGCTTTTCCTTCACTCTGTGGTCCAACTCATCCCAAACCATCTCAGTTGTGTTGATGTCGGGTGATTGTGGAGGCCAGGTCATCTGATGCAGCACTCATCACTCTCCTTCTTGGTCAAATAGCCATTACACAGCCTGAGGTGTGTTTTGGGTCATTGTCCTGTGGAAAAACAAATGATAGTCCCAATAAGCGCAAACCAGATGGGATGGCGTATCGCTGCAGAATTCTGTGGTAGCCATGCTGGTTAAGTGTGCCTTGAATTCTAACTAAATCACAGACAGTGTCACCAGCAAAGCACCATAACACCTCCTCCTCCATGCTTCATGGTGGGAAACCACACAAACAGAGATCAACCGTTCACCCACACCACGTCTCACAAAGACACAGCGGTTGGAACCAAAAATCTCCAATTTGGATTCCAGACCAAAGGACACGTTTCCACCAGTCTAATGTCCATTGCTCGTGTTTCTTGGCCCAAGGAAGTCTCTTCTTATTATTGGTGTCCTTTAGTAGTAGTTTCTTTGCAGCAATTCGACCATGAAGGCCTGATTCACACAGTCCCCTCTGAACAGTTGATGTTGAGATGTGTCTGTTACTTGAACTCTGTGAAGCATTTATTTGGGCTGCAATTTCTGAGGCTGGTAACTCTAATGAACTTATCCTCTGCAGCAGAGGTAACTCTGGGTCTTCCATTCCTGTTGCGGTCCTCATGAGAGCCAGTTTCATCATGAAATGTTCCGTTTTGACTGACCTTCATGTCTTAAAGTAATGATGGCCTGTCGTTTCTCTTTGCTTATTTGAGCTGTTCTTGCCATAATATGGACTTGGTCTTTTACTAAATAGGGCCATCTTCTGTATACCACCCCTACCATGTCAAAACACAACTGATTGGCTCAAACGCATTAAGAAGGAAAGAAATTCCACAAATTAACTTTTAAGAAGGCACACCTGTTAATTGAAATGCATTCCAGGTGACTACCTCATGATGCTGGTTGAGAGAATGCCAAGAGTGTGCAAAGCTGTCATCAAGGCAAAGGTTGGCTTGATATATTTTGATTTGTTTAACACTTTTTGGGTTACTACATGATTCCATATGTGTTATTTCATAGTTTTGATGTCTTCACTATTATTATACAAAGTAAAAAAATAGTAAAAATAAAGAAAAACCCATGAATGAGTAGGCGTGTCCAAACTTTTGACTGGTAGTGGTTGAGAACAAGTATTTGATACACTGCCGATTTTGCAGGTTTTCCTACTTACAAAGCATGTAGAGGTCTGTAATTTTTATCATAGGTACACTTCAACTGTGAGAGACGGAATCTAAAACAAAAATCCAGAAAATCACATTGTATGATTTTTAAGTAATTAATTTGCTTTTTATTGCATGACATAAGTATTTGATACATCAGAAAAACAGAACTTAATATTTGGTACAGAAACCTTTGTTTGCAATTACAGAGATCATACGTTTCCTGTAGGTCTTGACCAGGTTTGCACACACTGCAGCAGGGATTTTGGCCCACTCCTCCATACAGACCTTCTCCAGATCCTTCAGGTTTCGGGGCTGTCGCTGGGCAATACGGACTTTCAGCTCCCTCCAAAGATTTTCTATTGGGTTCAGGTCTGGAGACTGGCTAGGCCACTCCAGGACCTTGAGATGCTTCTTACGGAGCAACTCCTTAGTTGCCCTGGCTGTGTGTTTCGGGTCGTTGTCATGCTGGAAGACCCAGCCACGACCCATCTTCAATGCTCTTACTGAGGGAAGGAGGTTGTTGGCCAAGATCTCGCGATACATGGCCCCTTCCATCCTCCCCTCAATACGGTGCAGTCGTCCTGTCCCTTTGCAGAAAAGCATCCCCAAAGAATGATTTTTCCACCTCCATGCTTCACGGTTGGGATGGTGTTCTTGGGGTTGTACTCATCCTTCTTCTTCCTCCAAACACGGCGAGTGGAGTTTAGACCAAAAAGCTCTATTTTTGTCTCATCAGACCACATGACCTTCTCCCATTCGTCCTCTGGATCATCCAGATGGTCATTGGCAAACTTCAGACGGGTCTGGACATGCGCTGGCTTGAGCAGGGTGAACTTGTGTGCGCTGCAGGATTTTAATCCATGACGGCGTAGTGTGTTACTAATGGTTTTCTTTGAGACTGTGGTCTCAGCTCTCTTCAGGTCATTGACCAGGTCCTGCCGTGTAGTTCTGGGCTGATCCCTCACCTTCCTCATGATCATTGATGCCCCACGAGGTGAGATCTTGCATGGAGCCCCAGACCGAGGGTGATTGACCGTCATCTTGAACTTCTTCCATTTTCGAATAATTGCGCCAACAGTTGTTGCCTTCTCACCAAGCTGCTTGCCTATTGTCCTGTAGCCCATCCCAGCCTTGTGCAGGTCTACAATTTTAACCCTGATGTCCTTACACAGCGCTCTGGTCTTGGCCATTGTGGAGAGGTTGGAGTCTGTTTGATTGAGTGTGTGGACAGGTGTCTTTTATACAGGTAACGAGTTCAAACAGGTGCAGTTAATACAGGTAATGAGTGGAGAACAGGAGGGCTTCTTAAAGAAAAACTAACAGGTCTGTGAGAGCCGGAATTCTTACTGGTTGGTAGGTGATCAAATACTTATGTCATGCAATAAAATGCAAATTAATTACTTAAAAATCATACAATGTGATTTTCTGGATTTTTGTTTTAGATTCCGTCTCTCGCAGTTGAAGTGTACCTATGATAAAAATTACAGACCTCTACATGCTTTGTAAGTAGGAAAACCTGCAAAATCGGCAGTGTATCAAATACCACTGTATTTTCAAAGAAGCGTGAATCATCATTATTTGGACCATTTAGGTTAATGAGCCATATCTGTTTATGGTCCAATTAAATTTAAATCATCCATCTACCTTGAGGATCTGTTTGGACAATTTGCACATTCTGATAAAAATGTCTGTTAATTAATATGACCACCCCTTTTGAATTTCTTTGCCCATGGGAGAAATATACAGCGGGGAAAGAAAGTATTTAGTCAGCCACCAATTGTGCAAGTTCTCCCACTTAAAAAGATGAGAGAGGCCTGTAATTTTCATCATAGGTACACGTCAACTATGACAGACAAATAGAGAAAAAAAAATCCAAAAAATCACATTGTAGGATTTTTTATGAATTTATTTGCAAATTATATGGTGGAAAATAAGTATTTGGTCACGTACAAACAAGCAAGATTTCTGGCTCTCACAGACCTGTAACTTCTTCTTTAAGAGGCTCCTCTGTCCTCCACTCGTTACCTGTATTAATGACACCTGTTTGAACTTGTTATCAGTATAAAAGACACCTGTCCACAACCTCAAACAGTCACACTCCAAACTCCACTATGGCCAAGACCAAAGAGCTGTCAAAGGACACCAGAAACAAAATTGTAGACCTGCACCAGGCTGGGAAGACTGAATCTGCAATAGGTAAGCAGCTTGGTTTGAAGAAATCAACTGTGGGAGCAATTATTAGGAAATGGAAGACATACAAGACCACTGATAATCTCCCTCGATCTGGGGCTCCACGCAAGATCTCACCTCGTGGGGTCAAAATGATCACAAGAACGGTGAGCAAAAATCCCAGAACCACACGGGGGGACCTAGTGAATGACCTGCAGAGAGCTGGGACCAAAGTAACAAAGCCTACCATCAGTAACACACTACGCCGCCAGGGACTCAAATCCTGCAGTGCCAGACGTGTCCCCCTGCTTAAGCCAGTACATGTCCAGGCCCGTCTGAAGTTTGCTAGAGTGCATTTGGATGATCCAGAAGAGGATTGGGAGAATGTCATATGGTCAGATGAAACCAAAATATAACTTTTTGGTAAAAACTCAACTCGTCGTGTTTGGGGGACAAAGAATGCTGAGTTGCATCCAAAGAACACCATACCTACTGTGAAGCATGGGGGTGGAAACATCATGCTTTGGGGCTGTTTTTCTGCAAAGGGACCAGGACGACTGATCCGTGTAAAGGAAAGAATGAATGGGGCCATGTATCGTGAGATTTTGAGTAAAAACCTCCTTCCATCAGCAAGGGCATTGAAGATGAAACGTGGCTGGGTCTTTCAGCATGACAATGATCCCAAACACACCGCCCGGGCAACGAAGGAGTGGCTTCGTAAGAAGCATTTCAAGGTCCTGGAGTGGCCTAGCCAGTCTCCAGATCTCAACCCCATAGAAAATCTTTGGAGGGAGTTGAAAGTCTGTGTTGCCCAGCGACAGCCCCAAAACGTCACTGCTCTAGAGGAGATCTGCATGGAGGAATGGGCCAAAATACCAGCAACAGTGTGTGAAAACCTTGTGAAGACTTACAGAAAACGTTTAACCTGTGTCATTGCCAACAAAGGGTATATAACAAAGTATTGAGAAACTTTTGTTATTGACCAAATACTTATTTTCCACCATAATTTGCAAATAAATTCATTAAAAATCCTACTATGTGATTTTCTGGATTTTTTTTTGTCATTTTCTCTGTCATAGTTGAATGTACCTATGATGAAAATTACAGGCCTCTCTCATCTTTTTAAGTGGGAGAACTTGCACAATTGGTGGCTGACTAAATACTTTTTTTCCACACTGTAAGTCAGGACTGAGACGGGACCATTCAGGAACACTAAACACCTATTGAAAAGCCATTCTGGTGTGTATGGCATAAACATTTGTGTAATTGTCTCGCTGAAAAATACAATTCTATCCCAGGGTTAGGTTTTCAGAAGACTACGTCGGGTTTTCCTTTAACTTTTTACTTGGGCTTTGCTCCTTTCATATTTATTTTGGTCCTGTCAAACTCCCCAATCCCTGCCGGTGACAATCATATCCATAACATGATGCTGCCACCACAATACTTGAAAATACAGAGGATCAACAACATTACATTCACTCCACATTACTGGCCTGTATGACATAGTGAAAAGAAGAAAGCCTGTGTTAAAAAATCCACTCTAAATCATTGATTCTGTTTGCAACAAGGCCGTTAATTAATACTGCAAGACAATACGGCAAAAACATTTGGGGGCCTGAATTAAAAACGACAGGTTTGGGTAAAATCCAATACATTGTGAAACTAAAGGTTATTTACATAACGAGTGAAATATTTCACAATAGAATTTTGTTCTGTAACTCCCATAACTCAAAGTAACCAATCACAAATGTCTGTTGAAGACAGACCTAGAGAACAGCGAATAGGGTTCGAATCCTAAGCAGGATAGTGTAGGAGAAAAGAGAGGTATCCACCCTCTGTCGAAGGCAGCTACCAAGGAGAGCATAACAGCATAGGCTCTTGTCCCCTCCAGCAAAGGAGCAGAGCGCACACTGGAACAAAAGGAGACTCTCTTCTGGGGAAGGTGGCGGACAGGAAGTCAAAGACTCCCAAGGTCCAATCTTGAATAAACTACTGGACCTAAGTCACAGAGAGGGATTAGGCAGGCTACGTGAAGGTAACCCAACGAAAAGAGACTGTGTTAGCATCGGGCCGACAGAAAACAGTCCACATGCCGGTCGTGCACAGGGCATGTAGCCTACTGGCGACCGGGGTAGAAACACATGTCAAAAGGGTTCTGTATGCTAGGGTGTCATATGCAAAAGCCAACCCCACCAGGACTGGACATAAGCAGGTAAAGAACTGGCTGACTAGAATGTCACTGTTTATCAAGCACACACCCCAGCAGGGTGCAGAGATCCTGTAGTGGCTGCAAAAGTACCCCAGAAGCTGGGGCATTTTTGGAACCGTCTGGGGTAGGCACATACAAAAAAAAAAGAGCCTATTTGAGCCTTTTCGAGACAGAGTCCATAGTGCGTGGCAGCAGGGAGGTGAACCATGTCAACCCGCAGGACTACCGTTCACGAGAGCGCAGACAAATGCGTGACGTATGAAGTCAGGCTGTGAAGTGAAACGATAAGAAAAAACTGTGGGCCAGATTTCTTAATCCAGTGCAATAGGACCGTATGTCTTGATCCTGCTCCGTGTAGGAGAGAGGGTGTCAAGAGAAGTGAATGCTCAGCCACTCGCTCCTGTATGACGGGAGGCAGAACAGGCACCAGCCCGACTGCATGAACCAATCGCAGAAGGGAAAGAGGACAATGGTAAAAAGCTTAAACTTAGTGGAGTCTCTAGGAGCAGGAGCTCGCCTAAGTTAGAATACCTCATGACCATACTATTTACCAAGAGAGTTTTCATCTATATTTTTCGTAGCTGTCTATTTACCACCACAAACTGATGCTGGCACTAAGACTGGACTCAATGAGCTGTATAGGGCCATAAGCAAACAAGAAAATGCTCAGCCAGAGGCGGCGCTCCTAGTGGCCGGTGATTTTAATGCAGGAAAACAAATCAATTTTACCTCATTTCTACCAGCATGTCACCTGTGCAACTAGAGGGGGGAAAAAAACTCTAGATCACCTTTACTCCACATACAGAGATGCATACAAAACTCTCCCTTGCCCTCCATTCGGCAAATCTGACCATAACTCTATCCTTCTGATTCTTGCTTACAAACAAAAACTCCATACGGAAGTACCAGTGATACGCTCAATTGAGATGCGCTCAATAGTGAAGTGGTCCGATGAAGCGGATGCTGAGCTACAGGACTGTCAGAGTAGCTACATTATCCATATTGATAAGGTTGTCATTGTCAAAAATTGATTTGTCATTTTTTGGATGAAAAGGTAAAAGGTCAGTTGTGAAATGTCACAACTCGGGTAACAACATTTTTCTCTGAGTTTCCCACTTGTAATTCCGACTTGGACGGTCATTCATTTCCCACTGTTTCCGATAACTCCGATAGCATGTGAACGCGGCGGTGTGAAAACTCTGAGGTGTGAAAACATACACAATCAAGACATCTTCGTTTTTTTAAATTGTATTAATTAGGAACATTTTCTATAATTGTATGTCACTTTTAAAATGTGAAGTAGGTTGTGTATCTGTAGGAAAAACATCTAATTTTATCCCTTTTTAGATGTAATTTTATGGCAGCAAAATGTGAAGACTACAAGGCACATGTAACAGAAATACTGCCTTTCTCTGTGTGTATGTCTATATCACAGGGGTCTTTTTACTCACCTGGATTCTCAACCAGTACCGACTGGTTCCCTTGGAGTTTATTGATCAGGTAGTGATGGGCTACGGTGGCCTACGAGGGGCAGTAGCCTATGGCCTTGTGGTCTCGCTGGATGAGAATAAGTTCAAGGAGAAGAATCTGATGATCAGCACCACCCTCCTAGTGGTGTACTTCACTGTCGTGCTGCAGGTAAAATAGCTCATTTAAATGTCAAACTTCAGTCGATAGATAGTGAAATATTTGTTGTTTTCTTTCATAGTGTAATGTGTTCACTTGAACAGACTGGTATATTTTAATTGGCCACCGGTTTACTATATTTTCTTATTTGTTGCAGGGAATAACCATGAAACCACTGGTCAACTGGCTGAAAGTGAAGAGGGCAGCAGTGACAGAACGCACACTAGCTGAAAAAATACAGAATAGGGTAACTATCTGGTCAGAAGTCTTTGTTGTTCATCAACCCCAAAGACTCAGACAACACACCTTACATCTCTCTAATTAATCCCCAAAGTAAAGTTTTTACTTTTTGTAAACTGTACTACACCACCTTTGTTAATGACAAGGTATATTAAGAGAACACACAAATAAATTAGTAGCAGGGCGAGATTCATGCAGACTTTAAATAAAGCACACTCGTGATGAAATACTCTTTGTAAGCTAGTACACTCGTGATGAAAAACTTTGTGAGATAGCACACTCATGGTATAATATTCTTATAGGATAATAACACACTGGTGGTAATTGGTATAACAACACAATGGTGGTAATTGGCATGTGAATGCACACTGCTTTCGAATGAAATAGCTCCCTCCTAAGGAGGTCTCTAGGGAAGTGGTGACGCAACATACAAACAAACATGTATATTACAAAGAAAATTGTACTAATCCGCCCGCTAAGGCAACCCCAAATCTTTTGCCTGGATACCAGCTCACCAGGGCAGACTACAGAGAAAAAACCTACCTACCTATCGGGACACAAACTAACTCAACAGTAAGAACAGCGCTCCAAAAGCTCTGTGAAAAATAAAAAACATAATTATAACCCCGGGTCATTTATACAATAGCAGTATTTTTTTAGTAGCCCTTTCCTGCAGTCAAATAACCTAGTGGCCTCATGGGTGGAATGTGATTAATATTTTTCATAATTAATAAACATCATTTATTTTTAAAACGCTGAAAATCCGGTGTTTCTATGTCAAACTGTTTTGTTATATTTCAGTATTTTGTGATGTATATTATCAAGTGTAATATTGGGATGCAAACTCAAAATTGAATGCATTTCAACTCTATATCTGACATGGTACAGGTGTCTTCTTTTTTTTAGGCCCATAACCATGTGTGAGGTGTATACCTTTTTTCAAAGTATATTTGTTTAAGACTACCAAGAAACACTCTGTGTGACCATGATTTAGCCCACTGCAGCAAAAGGTTAAATAAACAGCGTTATTAGATAGACTTGATTCACATTACAATGTTAAAAGCGAATACCTTTAAAATGAATGAGCTATACCGGTCTCCCAGCTCATACACTCACAACCGGCTTCCAAGCCGCTTCTCCCCATCAAAAAAAATGAGGGAATGGGCAATGGGAGTGGATTGTCTTGCTTTCTCTACCATCTCTGCTGTCACAACCCACAGCCCACAGGTATGTTTTCCACTAGATAACACAGCCACAAAGTCAAAATTGGCTATATTGTGGCGTTAGCGGACCCACTCCTTAGCTAGCTAACTAACTAGAAGAACGAGGAGACTGTAGCTGAACCGGCAAATCAGGTTTTAATGCCCTCGAAATAAAGGCTAACAGAGGGTTAGAAGGGTTGCCCAAAACAATAAAAGCATCTGGCTGTCAAATAACTCAGAGGAGATGTTATTGTGTCCCATTCAGTCTCTCAGACCCCCCTCAACCCCAAAAACTAGTGGCCTATCAGCTATGTGAACTAGGTGCAACTCCTCCCCCCATAATTTCCCCATGAGCCCCCCCACATGATTTTTGGTATTTTATGATAGAGCTAGAGGGTCGCTACACTGATCTTTGTTACTCCAAAGTGGCCAACGACGGGGGATCCATGATGTGCCTACAACACCTTTTCTCAAAGATCCTTGGGCACCACCACTTGCCAACAGGGTTCACAGGTGGCTGGCAGGAGCTGTACACCAGGCCATTCAGATCATAGGCCTCTTACAGTGGCAGACCGTGCCACTACTTCTTCCCAGGGTGGCCGGGACCCTTCCTCCAGCCAACCCATGACCATCCTGAGGTCAGGATCATCCAGCTGCAGTTCTCGCCAACTTTGTTCATTTGCTGGTAGCAGTGCCCAGCACTTCACCTCTTCGACATGCAGGTTCACGGCCTCACGTGCTTCTGCTCAGTTGCAGATGTGGCATTCTGGTGCACATGGCAGCCGAGACATGCTATCTGCATTAGTATGGCTTTCCCCGGCTCTGTGCTGAATGGTGAATTGGAATGCCTGGAGCTGTTTGATCCACCGAGCTACTCCTTCCGGCTCTTTGAAGGACAGGAGCCACTTCAAGGCAGCATGATCGGTGCACACGGTGAAAGGAAGGCTACAGAGGAGATGCTTGAAGTGCTCAACTGAGTCGACGACCGCCAGAAGCTCCCGGCGGGTTATACAATTATTCTCTGGCTTGTCAAAGGTGCGATTGTAATATGCAACTCATTTTCCTTCCGGGGTTAGCTGCGACAAGACTGCACCGAGGCCTTCATTGCTGGCATCCGTATCGAGGTTGAACGGATTTCCCGGATCTGGGGATCTGATGCACACAGGGTCCTGACACAAAGCCTGCTTCAGGATGTTAAAGGGTGTATGTTGGTCCATCCCCCACTCAAAGAGGGTATTGACTGCCATGTGGATATCAGTGAAAATTGGAAAACTTTGAACTTCCGCAAAAGGTAGTAAAAGGGGGCTGCCATAGTGGCGAACCCAGCAATAAATCATCTGTAATAGGAGGCTAGCCCTAAGAAAGACCGAAGCTGGTGTATGTATGGTGTAAGCCAATCCCTGACAGCGGCAACTTTGTTCGGTTTTGTCATGACTCCTGCCTGGCTGACTCTGTGTCCGAGGAAGGTAACATCTTTCTGCATGAAACTGCACTTTTCTCTTTGGATTCGGCCTAGAACTTCCTCCAAGTTTTCCTACGCAATCTCGAAGCTTGTCCCATGCACCAGTAGATCATCGAAATACACCACACATTGTTCCGGGGGCACACCTTTGAGAACCTTCTCTATAAGCCTCTTGAAGGTGGCAGGGGCATTATACAAGCTAAAGGGCATAGTGGTAAACTGCCACAGGCCTCGTCCTATGGTGAAGGCAGTCTTTGCTTTGTATTTGGGTGCCAGAGATACCTGGCTATCCGCTCCGTAGATCCAGGGAAGAGAACCAAGCTGAGCCAGCGACATAATCGAGACACTCGTTTATCCGATGCAGTGGATAGGAATCTTTCACCGTCTTGTCGTTCAGTTGCTGATAGTCGGCAGAGAACCTATAGGTTCCATCTCTTTTTGAGGACCATGACCACGGGGGAGGCCTATCAAACTGTTTGATGGTGTCAGTAGATGCCATCTGTTCTATGAGCTCATCCGCTGCGGCTTGGTGGGCATAGGGCATCCATCTGGCGCGTTGTCGGATGGAGCACGTTGCCTGTGTCAATGATGTGCTGCACCAAGTGGGTTCGACCTACATCATTAGGAGTGACAGCAAAGCTGTGCCAGAATGTGTAAAGTAGGTCCCAGACTTGTCACTCCCACATGGCTTTGCTGCCGATTCTGCGACTGTGGTGACACTTGCCGTCTGTATAACTGGTGTAGGCAGGGGCTGTAGTTACTCCTGTGGCTCCATGGTGGTGGGGCTATCATTGGAGAGGGGGAACGTGCACTCTGCAAAGGGGGCTTCCCACTAAAGGCTAGGGCTTGTCGGTTGGCAGGGTTTGTTTGCGCCACAGTGGGCATCATGGGAAAGGCAGCCTCACTGAAAGGGGGGATGGGTTTATCATCTTGGAAAATAATGGTATTTGTCTGGAAGTCCAGCTTTGCCTCTGCCTTACACAGGAAAGCCATGCCTAGTAAATAGTGCACTTTAACTTCAGCAACCCAGACAGGGTGACGTGCAGAGTAGTCACCCACCTGTATCAAGACTTCACACCTTCCCAGAATAGGAGCTCTTTCTCCAGTTACTGTGATGAAGGGAACTTCGGTGGCTTGGGGTTGAGCACCAGGAGGCAGAAGGTCAGGATGGATAAGGGTCATTGTGGAATCTGTGTCCAGTAGTGCACATGTCAACCGGCCCTCAACCCAAACATGAACTCAACAGCAGTTAGTGTATAGAGGGAGAGGGGTCTGGAAGATGAAGGGTGTTTATCAAGGGCTGAGTGTCAGTTGCTAAACCCCTCTTTTTATAAAACATCAACCAGTTAATCTAACAGTGTTGAAAATGGTCAACCTAAATCTAACCTTGATTAAATATATCCATGAATCATCATTCCATTTTATTTTTTCAGACCTTTGACCACATGCTTGTCGCCATAGAGGACATTTCTGGACAAATAGGACATAACTACATGAGGGACAAGTATGTGGACACTAACATCATATTATCAACTTCAATAAGTTGTCATCATATAAGTATTATTTAAATTAATGTATTACATACCATACCTTTCAAAGATTAAATTTAACACAATTGTTTTGTTTTTATTCTCTTCTCGTATCCTTCTAAGGTGGAATACATTTGAGGAGAGGTGGTTGTACTGGCTCTTGATGACTCCCTCTGCCAGGAAGTCTTGTGACCACATATTCAACATCTTCCACAAGCTCAACCTCAAGGATGCCATGAGCTATGTGAAAGAGGTAAGAGCGACTAAAGGTTTGGGAAAGCCATGACAACTTAATACTGTAGTTACAATGCTACACAATAAATTAACCACCAGGATCACTGATTTACATTAACATTACAAATATATTTTTTTTGTTTATTTTTTATAGCAGATGTTACAGCGGGTGCAGCAAAATGCTTGTGTTACTCGAACTGTTAAGAGCAAGTAACACAAGCATTTCACTGCTACATCTTCTAATCTGATGGAGACTGTGTACAACTTTGATTTGATGAAATATTTTTATCCCATTATAGGGAGAAAGCAGAGGCTCATTGGCGTTCGTTCGGCATGAATCCAAGGCTGATGTGGATTTCAATAAGATGTTTGGTGCCAACTTCTCAGAGATGATGCCTTCCATCATGACAGAAAATATGGGACCGGATCATGTTCCAGTCTCCATCTTGTAAGCAACATTGCCTGACTTAATTTGCATCCCAATGGCACATGCATCCCAATGGATCATGTTCCAGTCTCCTCCATCTTGTAAGCAACATTGCCTGACTCAGTCCGCATCTCAATGGCTCAAGTCAAAAGTAATGCACTATAGGGTTGGACAACCCTGGGGCAAAGTACAGGTACGAATGGTGAAACTGACATTGCGTGCAGTTTACTTACCCATTTTGCATGTACAGTGGGGAAAAAAAGTATTTAGTCAGCCACCAATTGTGCAAGTTCTCCCACTTAAAAAGATGAGAGAGGCCTGTAATTTTCATCATAGGTACACGTCAACTATGACAGACAAAATGAGAAAAAAAATTCCAGAAAATCACATTGTAGGATTTTTAATGAATTTATTTGCAAATTATGGTGGAAAATAAGTATTTGGTCAATAACAAAAGTTTCTCAATACTTTGTTATATACCCTTTGTTGGCAATGACACAGGTCAAACGTTTTCTGTAAGTCTTCACAAGGTTTTCACACACTGTTGCTGGTATTTTGGCCCATTCTTCCATGTAGATCTCCTCTAGAGCAGTGATGTTTTGGGGCTGTCGCTGGGCAACACAGACTTTCAACTCCCTCCAAAGATTTTCTATGGGGTTGAGATCTGGAGACTGGCTAGGCCACTCCAGGACCTTGAAATGCTTCTAACGAAGCCACTCCTTCGTTGCCCGGGCAGTGTGTTTGGGATCATTGTCATGCTGAAAGACCCAGCCATGTTTCATCTTCAATGCCCTTGCTGATGGAAGGAGGTTTTCACTCAAAATCTCACGATACATGGCCCCATTCATTCTTTCCTTTACACGGATCAGTCGTCCTGGTCCCTTTGCAGAAAAACAGCCCCAAAGCATGATGTTTCCACCCCCATGCTTCACAGTAGGTATGGTGTTCTTTGGATGCAACTCAGCATTCTTTGTCCTCCAAACACGACGAGTTGAGTTTTTACCAAAAAGTTCTATTTTGGTTTCATCTGACCATATGACATTCTCCCAATCCTCTTCTGGATCATCCAAATGCACGCTAGCAAACTTCAGACGGGCCTGGACATGTACTGGCTTAAGCAGGGGGACACGTCTGGCACTGCAGGATTTGAGTCCCTGGCGGCGTAGTGTGTTACTGATGGTAGGCTTTGTTACTTTGGTCCCTGCTCTCTGCAGGTCATTCACTAGGTCCCCCCGTGTGGTTCTGGGATTTTTGCTCACCGTTCTTGTGATCATTTTGACCCCACGGGGTGAGATCTTGCGTGGAGCCCCAGATCGAGGGAGATTATCAGTGGTCTTGTATGTCTTCCATTTCCTAATAATTGCTCCCACTGTTGATTTCTTCAAACCAAACCAAATACTTATTTTCCACCATAATTTGCAAATAAATTCATTAAAAATCCTACAATGTGATTTTCTGGATTTCTTTTTTTCAATTTGTCTGTCATAGTTGACGTGTACCTATGATGAAAATTACAGGCCTCTCTCATGTTTTTAAGTGGGAGAACTTGCACAATTGGTGGCTGACTAAATACTTTTTTCCCCACTGTATAACTCAATCCCTCCTTAGAGCAACCTGCTAGAGGGTGGTTTCCCTTGTCGTATTGTTCCAATACGGAGGCTAGACATCTGTATTAGTCTAGCAACAGTGCAAGAGTACAGAAGAACTGAGCGGATGATCTATTACAGCCGCATCACCTTAGGAAAACACACACATGGTGTGTTCCAATGATCCCATAGTCACCGTCCCATAGTTTGCACCAATGTAGCGAACGGCGGGACAGGGAGGCCAAGCCGGATCGCTGGTGTGGGAAACAAACACCCTACGCATGGCGCCCAATGGTGGCTATAGTTATAGCTAGCCGAACAGGTGAAAAGTGCCTGCTGTGTCTAACAGTCTGGGAGCCAGTCTGCTTGGTGAAGAGAGCGAACACACACTAGCGGTTGCGAATCGTCAGTGTAGTAAAATCCCTCTATTGTAGGATAGGATGGAAATGATGTTGCAGGACAGTTTGATGTAAAACTAGTGACCAGCCCGAGGAGATTGTATATGAGCCTAGTGGATCCTGGCTCGAACCCTTTAGGATGTGCTCCACACCCACATGAAAAAATACTATAGTATACTATGGCATAAATACTATAGTATTCACTGTGGTGTTTTTGCTGACTTTACTGTAGTATTTCCTGTAGTGTTGCGGACATGACTATAGTATAATGCAGTATTTAAAGTTTACTATAGTATAAATACTGTAGTAAAAAGAAAACGACTATAGTAATGAATAATGTTTTTGCGGACTGTTTTATACTGTAGTGTTTTTGCAGACATTACTGTAGTATTTACTACAGTGTTTTTTTTATTATTATCTTTCCCATTGCAGTGGGGGCTTTCTCCTCGAGGAAAACTATTCGACTGAACTGCTCTTTTCATAACCTGTAGGGAACACAATATATGGTCTATACTTGGCATGTAGGTTTCTCACATTTGAGTGGCACAAATTGGGATATGGGGGAGGAAAATGGGAAGGGTATATGCAAATAAATACTGTAACATATACTATAATAATTACTGCAGTGTTTTGTGGACTATAGTGTTTTTGCAAACATTACTGTAGTATTTACAGTGCATTCTGAAAGTATTCAGACCCCTTCTCTTTTTCGAAATTGTTACGTTACAGCCTTATTCTAAAATTGATTAAATATTTTTTTCCCCTGATCAATCTACATACAATACCCCATAATGACAAAGCAAAAACAGGTTTTTAGAAATGTTTGCACATTTATTAAAAATAAAAAAAACATTGCATTTACATAAGTATTCAGACCATTTGCTATGAGACTCGAAATTGAGCTCAGGTGCATCCTGTTTCCATTGATCATCCTTGAGATATGTTTCTATAACTTGATTGGAGTTGATTTGGAAAGGCACACACCTGTCTCTATAAGGTCCCACAGTTGACAGTGCATGTCAGAGCAAAAACCATGCCGTGAGGTCGAAGGAATTGTCTATAGAGCTCCGAGACAGGATTGTGTCGAGGCACAGATCTGGGGAAGGGTAGAAAAAAATGTCTGCAGCATTGAAGGTCCCCAAGAACACAGTGGCCTCCATCATTCTTAAATGGAAGAAGTTTGGAACCACCAAGACTTCCTAGAGCTGGCCGCCCGGCTAAACGGAGCAATCGGGGGAGAAGGGCCTTGGTCAGGGAGGTGACCAAGAACCCGATGGTCACTCTGACAGAGCTCCAGAGTTCCTCTGTGGAGATGGGAGAACCTTCCAGAACAACCGTCTCTGCAGCACTCCACCAATTAGGCCTTTATGGTACAGTGGCCAGACGGAAGCCAATCCTCAGTAAAAAGGCACATGACAGCCCGCTTGGAGTTTGCCAAAAGGCACCTAAAGGACTCTCAGACCATGAGAAACAAGATTCTCTCCTCTGATGAAACCAAGATTGAACTCTTTGGCCTGAATGCCAATCGTCACGTCTGGAGGAAACCTAGCACCATCCCTACAGTGAAGCATGGTGGTGGCAACATCATGCTGTGGGGATGTTTTTTAGTGGCAGAGTGACTAGTCAGGATCGAGGGAAAGATGAACGGAGCAAAGTACAGAGAGATCCTTGATGAAAACCTGCTCCAGAGCACTCAGGACCTCAGACTGGGGCGAAGGTTCACCTTCCAACAGGACAACGACCCTAAGCACACAGCCAAGACAATGCAGGAGTGGCTTTGGGACAAGTCTCTGAATGTCCTTGAGTGGCCCACCCAGAGCCCGGACTTGAACTCGATTTAACATATCTGGAGAGACCTGAAAATAGCTCTGCAGCGACGCTCCCCATCCAACCTGACAGAGCTTGAGAGGATCTGCAGAGAAGAATGGGAGAAGCTCCCCAAATAAAGGTGCTTCAACAAAGTACTGAGTAAAGGTTCTGAATATGTATGTAAATGTGATATCAGTTTTGAATTTAATACATTACAGAATCAGAGTCACAAACAGGTAATGGGGATTAGAGGGCCTAAAATCAAACAGTTATTCTTAATATTTAATTATTGGGATTATAGGAAAAATGTACTTACTATGCCTGTGATACAGTATCTGGTTGTCCCACCTAGCTATCTTAAGAGGAATGCACTAACTGTAAGTCGCTCTGGATAAGAGCGTCTGCTAAATGACTCAAATGTAAAATTATAGGAGAAATACAGATAGTAATAATAAAGTAACAGATACACGCTCACATTCAAATCAGGGAAAATATATGTGAGATTGAGCTGGATACTCTTATGTATATACTGTCTGGAACTAATGGTCTTCAGAGAACTCTCCAAAACAAAGGATTTCAGAAGTCCAGTAGTTAGCCACAGTCATCCTCAGTCTTCATCGGGTCCCAGCTGAGTCTCTCTCTGGCACAAGTCCCTTTGGTTAAAAGCTGTCGTCCTTGTTGCTGATAGGAGAAGCTTTGATGTAGACTAGAGGTGTGAGATGAGCAAAAGAGGGGAAGGACGACTCCTGCCGGTAGATTGCTGTGGGTGGCCCCCCTCTTTCTTTGTTCTCTGGCCACTGAAGAGAGGTCCTTGTGTATTCTCATTGTGGTTGACGTCTGGCGTTGATGTGTTAATTCGACTCTCCTCTACACTAACAACCCGGCTTCCAAACCGCTCTTGTATCCTAAATCATGCAATGGAGCCACAGTGTTTTTGTAAATGTACACTACAAGTCAAAAGTTGACACCTACTCATTCAAGGGTTTTTCTTTATTTTGTATTATTTTTTACATTGTAGAATAATAGTGAAGACAACCTATGAAATAACACATATGGAATCATGTAGTAAAACCAATTCTTCAAATAGCCACCCTTTGCCTTGATGACAGCTTTGCACACTCTTGGCATTCTCTCAACCAGCGTCACCTGGAATTATTTTCCAACAGTCTTGAAGGAGTTCCCACATATGCTGAGCACTTGTTGGCTGCTTTTCCTTCACTCTGCGATCCGACTCATCCCAAACCATCTCAATTGGGTTGAGGTCGGGGGATTGTGGTGGCCAGGTCATCTGATGCAGCACTCCATCACTCTCCTTCTTGGTAAAATAGCCCTTACACAGCCTGGAGGTGTATTGGGTCATTGTCCTGTTGAAACTTAGCCTTAAGATGCTTTTGGGAAACCGGGCCCTAGTACGTTTTCAGAGTCTGCCCTCCAGTCGCCAGCAAATTACTAACAGTGAACATTTAATGTTTCTTCCCTTCTAGATGGGACAGTGTAACCCCTGTCTGCCTGAACATGCATGAGCAGGACCTGAAGATGAGGGAGTCAGAGGACATTAATGCACACCATCTACTGCAGCAGCACTTGTACAGAGGCAAGAAACAGGTATTGCTTAGTTGAAGACAATTAGATCCCCCCAAAAAATGCCAAGGGCGCTAAAAAGAAAGCAGTTTTTTACCCTCTTCCTCTCATTCCTTGACCTAACAGCACAGACACTGGTACAGTCGGAAACACCTTGACGTCAACAAGGATGAGAATGAGGTGCAAGAGATCTTCCAGAGAACCATGAGGAGCCGTCTAGAGTCCTTCAAGTCCGCCAAAATGGGTGTCGCGCCACCCAAGAATATAACCAATCATCTAAAGAAAGACCAGCCACAAAAGGTCAGGGATGACTACACTTTTTTCTCCTTCCCCCTTGTCTTCATAGCCATCCTCTTGGAGGCAATGTGATAATATGTACAGTATGTTGTGTATTTCATTTTGTGTCATTTTTAGATGCCAAACGGAAAATCCACGGATAACAGTAAAAGCCATGCTTATGGGGACGAAGGTACTTCTTTGCTTTTCACTTCTCTTTTGCATTATATAAGAGGCTTGTGGGTAGGGGCGTTCTTGAATTACGGTTGCGTTTTTCTAAATCAACTACAGTGCCCTTAAAGTATTCATATCCCTTGACTTATTCCACATTTTGTTGTATTACTGGCAAGTGTCTTCACTGACATTTTCAACCTCTCCCTGACCGAGTCTGTAATACCTCATGTTTCAAGCAGACCACCATAGTCCCTGTGCCCAAGAAAGTGAAGGTAACCTGTCTAAATGACTACCGCCCATAGCGCTCATGTCGGGAGCCATGAAGTGCTTTGAAAGGCTGGTCATGGCTCACATCAACACAATCATCCCGGAAATCCTAGACCCACTCCAATTCGCATACCGCCCCAACAGATCCACAGATGACGCAATCTCAATCGCACTCCACACTGCCCTTTCCCACCTGGACAAAAGGAACACCTATGTGAGAATGCTGTTCATTGACTACAGCTCAGTGTTCAACACCACAGTGCCCAAAAAGCTAATCACTAAGCTAAGGACCCTGGGACTAAACACCTCCCTCTGCAACTGGATCTTGAACTTTCTGACGGGCCACCCCCAGGTGGTAAGGGTAGGCAACAACACATCTGCCACGCTGATCCTCAACACTGGGGCCCCTCAGGGGTGTGTGCTTTGTCCCCTCCTGTACTCCCTGTTAACCCACGACTGCGTGGCCAAGCACAACTCCAACACCATCATTAAGTTTGCTGACGACACAACAGTAGGCCTAATCACCGACAATGATGAGACAGCATATAGGGAGGAGGTCAGAGACCTGGCAGTGTGGTGCCAGGACAACAACCTCTTCCTCAGCGTGAGCAAGACAAAGGAGCTGATCGTGGACTACAGGAAAAGGAGGGCCGAACACGCCCATTCACATCGATGGGGCTGTAGTGGAGCGGGTTGAGAGTTTCAAGTTCCTTGGTGTCCACATCACCAACAAACTATCATGGTCCAAACACAAGAAGACAGTCGTGAAGAGGGCATGACAACACCTTTTCCCCCTCAGGAGACTGAAAGGTTTTGGGATGGGTCCCCAGATCCTCAAAACGTTCTACAGCTGCACCATCGAGAGCATCCTGACCGGTTGCATCACCGCCTGGTATGGCAATTGCTCGGCATCCGACCGTAAGGCGCTATAGAGGGTAATGCGTATGGCCCAGTACGTCACTGGGGCCAAGCTTCCTGCCATCCAGGACCTATATACTAGGCGGTGTCAGAGTAAGGCCCAAAAAATGGTCAAAGACCCAAGTCATACTGTTCTCTATGCTACCGCACGGCAAGCGGTACCGGAGTGCCAAGTCTAGGTCCAAAAGGCACCTTAACAGCTTCTACCCCCAAGCCATAAGACTGTTGAACAATTAATCAAATGGCCACCCGGACTATTTATATTGACCCCCCCCCCCCTTAGCTAATAGTTTTCTTTAATATAAACCCCTCCCTCGATAACAGTTTTCCACTGGAGGGAATGCTCAAGGTCCTTGTATATCTTTGGAGTAATTTCCAAGGTGGGAACACCAATGACATAAAACTTACTGACACATGCAGTATTATATTTGTAAAAAATAAACATGTATTTTAATAGCCTTTTTTATTGATCTATACAATATATTAAATACTTTTGTTTACATTGCATTCAAAATAATAGATATCTCTAAATCCCCAAAACATGTCACTACAACTGTACTGGGTCACTACTGGGTCCAGCCAATTTGCTTACCCTAAGTACTTCTAACATAAACAAAATGTTTTGCTGTATAAAGGACTTGCATTGTTTTATTATTGATAAAGAGTTCAATATATTGAAAAACATGTATGATGTAACCATATATTTGTAATTTAAAAGGGTTTTTCATGTTTGCAAAGGCAAGGGATGCAAATGCCACCACAATCCAAGAACTACCCGGGGGGGAAAAAGAGGATGAGGCTGATTACATTTGCTTTCTGACATAAACAGAATTTAATTGTTTTCTGGTTGGCTGTTTCTTTCTGCCTTCAGATTTGGAGTTTTCTGAAGGAGACAGTGCCTCTAGTTGCGAGGCTGCTGGTGGTTCATTCCCCATGAGAGCCTATAGAGGTGGTAAGTCTTCACATCAACTCAAAACTAATGAAGTAAACCAAGTTAAACATGTCAAAGTCAGACACTAAAACACTTCAGTCACTAAACAACAACCTCACCTCTTAGAGACCTTTCAATTGAATAAATACATTTCAATTAATTGAAATCTCCTTCCTGGTCTAGCTGGGATCATGAACCCAGCTTTCATGGCAGAGATGGACCCCATGCCACCAATGCAGCAGATTCCGCCATTGCTGGCTGAAGCAGAGGTGGACTTTTGGTAAATATGCTAATTGTATTAAGAATATGAGCAGTAGTAATTAATGTGTTATGGGTTAGATGGAATGTTTTATGTGCAAATGTATTTGTGGCTGGAGACTATGTGTAGAGGAGGAAGATGGCCCTGCCACTGCATAGCATTGTTTTATTTTGTGTCTGTGTGTGTCTTTGCAGCAGTGACTCTCAGCTTCCCTTACGGTACTCTGCTGGAAGGACACACTCCACAGATCGATGTTGATACATTGAGAAAGATTCTGCCTGAGCCCGAGACCCTAGTGACGGAAGAAGGTCCAGAGCCAAAAGGGACCATACATCATCACCCAGGCTACACCAAATGGCTGTACTGATAGAGGGTAGCTCGACCTGGTATCATCTGCACCACAGTAACTTCAAGATCTTCCAGACTCACCTGACTTCCCCACCATTGATTTCGCTACCCTTGACTAGTCCCCCTAACAGAAATTGAGGTCTAACTTGCTGATCCTGGTACTCTGCGGTGAAGTCGACAGTGTGATAAGAGTATATTAGAAATTGGTATTAAGAATAATTGGTAAAAATAATTTGTCTGAATCAGAAATGAACTCAACTGTTCTGATCTTTCCTCTCTCTCGAGGTTACTACAGATGGTGTCTTAATGCATAGCAGGGATAATTTGGTAAAGAACGGTGTGATCCTCAAAACCCCCTCTAACCGGCTGAAGAGGAGCAACAAAGGCATTCAATAAGGCCCTGTCCGCACCACTTCTACCGGGAGACCTGAATCAGAGCCAGCAACTGGTGTACAGCATCCAATTGAAGCTATCAACTGCTTCTCTCTCATGCCTTTCTCTCGGGAGTGTGACAGGAGTCAACGTGGAGTGAGCATGGAGAGTGATCCATTCCAAAACATCTCTCATGTTGCTGGTATACTGGTTGGCAAATGGACAAGACAGAATGGGGGGGGTAGAGATGGTGGCAGATCAGGTGAGACATTGAAATTGGGACATTGTCATGGGCCATCCATTTTGAACTATGAAGCCATCTGAAGAACATAATGAAGAGACGCCAGAAGATTGAGTGCCGGGGAAGGAAGGGGTTGGTCAACTGTGCCCGTAATTCATTATTTGTGGTATCAGGTTGATTGAGGTCTACACACTGCTAAATTTATAGTAATTTAGACTACGAATGCATTGAGATACAGATCTGTGGTTACTCTCCTGATGAGGAAGTTAATACTAGAATTATGGATAAGTATACTGTATGTTAATATAAATGTACATTCCGCCAGTGTCGATGTGTGCTAAATTGAGGGTTTTAACTTTGAGTGATAGGACCAATGAATCACTAAGAATTGTCATTCTAAATTAGGTTTGGATAATTAATTAGGTTTTGATTATGATTTGTAAACTGACTGATTGATTTGAGTAAGTTATTAGTATGTTAATAACTAAAGATGTTGACACTATTCTCAGCATGCCCTGTTATTGCTTATACAATCGCAAGATATCTGCCTTAAATAGATATTATGGTTAAAACGAAGTTGCATTATTTTTTATGTGTTAGGATACACTTATATTGTTTATTTTGAGTAGAAACTTTTGAATCTTACTGTGAAAGATGTAAGTGCAAAGTCAACTGATATTTCTATGAAATAATGTTTTCACTGGTTGGTTTTAAAATTCCTAGATTTTGTTGAGACTAGTAGTCTCAAAGAGGGGAATGATGGGGTATACACATATTTACCTGATTTTGTTTAATATTAATAGTTAACCATTAATATGCTTAACAATAGTAGAGACATTTCTTTAGTGCAAATGCTGTGCTTCTGAGAAAGGATGGTTCCCTCTAGCTCCCTGCAGCTGCTCTGGGCGTGTAGTCAAGGACATGGGATGGAGATAAACTTCAGGAACAGATAGACCTGTATTGTTTCTCGTTGCTTCGGAGTAACCTGGTCACACGGTTAAAACAAAGAGCCTTAGTGACCACAGTTTTCCAGTTCATCCTGTCTTTTACTATCTTCCAAGGGCACAGCTGTGTGGAGATATGGGCAGTGACGGAGCTAACATTATCACTTGTTTGTGCGCTATGACTTGATACACATAGCCACAGGAAGAGAACAAGATGGCTCCTGATCTTTTTGTGACCACCTCACCCCTCAATGTGATAACATGACCTAGTTATATTGTAGACAATAAAGTTTATTGGCCACTTGTATCAGCCTGTTCGCCTTTGCATTAACTAATTGTCGGGGGGGGGGGGGGGGGGGGGCAACAACAGTATGAAGTAACACAAGCGTAGACAAAAATGTACCTTTCTCCAGGGATATGACCCAGGACTTTTATTCAGGGAAAGAAACAGAATGTGCCACCGCGCTGGGTAACAATAAAACCAAAACCTAGCTTGCCTTTGAGCCTTTCTACACGGGTCTTCCGGTCCCTCTCTGCGACCAGACAGCTAAGCTGTTTACCAGCGTATCCAACAAAAGAAAACAGAAATTCAACAGGTTTGTCCTTACTTGGGTCAGGCCTACGGCCAAGTAACAGCCGGTAGGTTTCCTGTCCAGTTGGGTTCGATATTCCTCCCAGGGTTGGAGGGCCCTGCATGTCAGCTCTTGCTGCTCTAGACCAACAACAAAAAAATCTGGCCAAAGCCAGGTTAAAACAGACACCGCCCAAGCTAATTAGATTCAGGTGTGTGTAATTAGGCTCTTACTCTTCCGGGCCATCCTCTCTCCTGGCCAGCAGATGTAGCCAACGAGCAGGAATATACCGGCCTTCACACGTCCACCACATAATCTAAACATAATATTTTTCAGGGAAGACATATTTACTGATGGTGAGAGGCTGCAAAACTCATTCACTTACAATGGTGTCATTCATAATAGCCAGGAGTTTTACCACAATGACTAGCTTGGTGCTTCATTCTATAGCTGGAGGACTCCTGATATCTCCAGGAGTGATATGTATAATTTCTCTATTTATCTGTTGTCTAGTACTGTCTTTTTGCTAGTTAGGGCCATCTACTTTAAGTGCTGCCTGTCTTCCCAGTAGCCTACTACTAGGTGTATGAACTGCTGGCAGGGTAATTTGTGACTTGTTTTGGTAATCATTGGCTGTATTGGAGGGGTAGTGGTTTCCTAGGCAATCAGCAATTAGTACAGGGATGCATGCTCTTCACCTCTGTAGGCAATTAGCAATTAGTGCTAGTACTTCAATCAGGTGCACAGGTCAAGAGAAAAAATTGAGTAATCAAGGTGACAGACAGTGACACATTCAATACCGCCTTGCACACATTTGCCTGCATCTAGCTGATCTAGGGTGTAATCATTAGTCCAACAGTTACAAACAAGAGTTCTTGTTGGACAAATTCAGGTATGTTTATCCCCGTTTTGTTCCGTATGCTTCCGTTTAAGAAAAGTTTTTCACCAGAATTGGTAGAATGAATATTCCCCTGATCACGCGCAAACACAGTTCACTTTCATAGCAGCCACATACAAACAGAATGATCATTTTGCTCATTGTATAATTCCTTCACGCATCAACACGCTCTCCTTTTCCCTTCGCTTGTGGACTTCAGTGCACAACACATCAGTTGTCTGTGACCAGATTAAAAAACCTTTACAAGCCAAACATTCATATGATAACCGCTACACACAGCCTACATCTCATTGTCACCATATTAGATAACGTTATAGTCAACATATCTACTAGAACTTAGCGTTAGTAAACCCACTACAATCGTGCAATACAGTCAGCAAGCAGTTACACCGGCTGGCCCCAGTGCCAATTAATAAAACCAAAAGCTTACCTTGACTTGGAAGAGTTCCAGTGTTGGATAGCCATAGCCAGCTAGCTAACATAGCATCCCTCTCTGTTTGAGTAGGCTAAACTAGCTAGCTGCATTCACCAGCTAAGTGAAAGTGAAAAAGAAATACGAAATCGCTCTCTTGCTTCTCCTTCATTTTTTAATAAATAAATGTGTTCAAAACTGTTAAACTATTGTCTTTCTCAACTACTCACCACACTGCAGTGCTAGCTAGCTAGCTGTAGCTTATGCTTTCAGTACTAGATTCATTATCTGATCCTTTGATTGGGTGGACAACATGTCATTTCATGCTGCAAGAGCTCATTGGTTGGAGAACGTCCTCCGGAAGTCGCCATAATTGCTGTGGAAGTCTGTGGAAGGGAGTGAGAACCATGAGCTTCCTAGGTTTTGTATGGAAGTCAATGTACCCAGAGGAGGACGGAAACTAGCTGTACTCCGGCTACACCATGGTGCTACCCTACAGAGTGCTGTTGAGGCTATTTATCAAATTTGATTGATCGTTATCATTTTTACAGTCTTAAAGCACACAGAGTATGGAAAATTATTATAAATTGAGAATTATTTTTCTTTTTGTCACAATTCATGCTGTCACAACAAGGAAATGAAATGGCAAACATGAGAAATTGTCATTGAAGCATTCACATTTAGTTTTTAAATGTGTCAGTGTTGTACTGGATAGTGCCATGGAAATGAAATATTAAACACACTGTGCTATTTCTTATTCAAAATGGCAGGCATGTATACCCAATCAATTTGAATTTTGTCACAAAAAATACATACCGATTTAGGAAAAGGAATTGCAAAAATGATATTGATTTATCATTTGACCATTTGCATTTCCAATTGAGTTTTGGCAGCTAAATGCTTCCATAGTATGTAACAGTGATGCATAGCTATTCAATGTATGAGAGTAGTCTTCTGTAACAAGCATGACTGAATGGTTTCATGAACTCCTTTAGGAGGTTTCAAGAAAGTTGTAACAATTCATTTAACCTTTTATTTTGACAGGGAGTCCTATTGAGAACAAGGTATCTTTTGCAAATGTAATAACAAAAATACAAAACGCAAAAAAACGAATACAAAACAGAATCATAAAAAATGAACACATTCTTCATTAAATAGGTCCTCAATCAGCAGTCTGAATTGCCCTAGAAGGATCAAAACATAACATTTTAGAGAATTTTGTAGATTATTCCACAAGTAAGGTGCAAAAAGCTGATTTACCCAACTCTGTACACACCAAAGGAATTTACAGAGATAGCCATCCCTGAGACCGGATATAGGTAACTCATACGTCTAAAGTTATTAATGATGTTAGGTACAGCGGGAGTTTGTGTTAAAGAGCTTTATAAATGAAAAGAGACCAATGAATTGACCTACGTGACAGAGGGTCCACCTACTTTCTGATAGAGAATGCAGTGATGTGTACACAACCTGTACCCATAATAAAACAAAGTGCTCCATGGTAAACTACATCTAATGGCTTTAATGAAGTGGCAGCTGCATTCATTTAGATGATGTCGCCATAGTCTATGACTAGTAAGAACATCGATTGAATTACCTGTTTTCTACTATTAAGCGAGAGGCCTGACCTATTTCTATAGAAGAACCCCCTTTTTATACTCAGCTTCTTAAAAAGCCACAAATCCCTTCGAAAATGGCCTATGTGGCATCGATACGAATCAGAAACAGTTATTATAGTATCAAAATTTACTACAAAGTGTAAATAGGATAACTTTGGTCATAAAGTCAGTTTCGTGATTGCTCTCTAGCCATTAGCATAGACAGTGCGACATACCTGCTCAGCAGCTCCGACTGTTTACATAACCTCGCATATTTTTTTACTTGAGAAATACTGCACCAAACACCTTTAGTTAGATACAAAATTGCGCAACTTAAACATCACGGCAAAAACGTCAACATTTATTACAGATTTCTTGAGTTGTCTTAGATTTAGTCTGGAGATTTTGAGGAAGTGAAATAAGCTTCCGCGTCTACAGTGTCTCATGGGGGACAAACATCATTAACCACACGGAATCAGTCAGGAAACACACCTCCAAGACTGAAATGTCGTTTTTCTAATGAGCAACAGAAAAACATGTGCCAATCGGCATGTTTAATGGCTCTTTAACTCATCAATATGTTTATATTGAACTGTTTATCAATGAAAAAACATAATGCAACTCCTTTATACTGCAAAACGTTATGTTTATGTTTTAAGTACTTAGTATAAGCAAATTGGCTGGACCCAGTAGTGACCCAGTACAGTTGTAGTGACATGTTTTGGGGATTTAGAGATATCTATTATTTTGAATGCTAAGTAAACAAAAGTATTTAATATATTGTATAGATCAATAAAAACAAAGGCTATTAAAATACATGATTTTTTTTTACAAATATAATACTGCATGTGTCAGTAAGTTTTATGTCATTGGAAATTACTCCAAAGATATACGAGGACCTTGAGCATTCCCTCCAGTGGAAAACTGTTATCGAGGGAGGGGTTTATATTAAAGAAAATTATTAGCTAATCACACCATTTAGTATGTTATAAAATTAAGGATTCCATTGATAATTTGATGTGTCTAAATTTAACCGGTGTGAAATGGTTAGCTAGTTAGCGGTGTGCGCTAGAGGCATTTCAATTGTTGACCACTCGCTTTGAGACCTTGCAGCGATATAAACCTGTATGCATGTCCCAACCGCTAATAGTGGATGTCTACGGTTACTCATGTTATCAAGGTTCTGTGATCTAAGAAACATTCTGCTGACTGAGTGAAAGCAATTTGCACAACACATACAGTACCTTCAGAAAGTATTCACACCTCCTGACTTTTCCCATATTTTGTGTGTTACAGCCAGACTTTAATACGGATTAAATTGAGATCGTGTCACTGACCTTCACACAATACCCCGTAATGTCAAAGTGGAATTATGTTTTTAGAAATGTTTAGAAATTAATAGAAAATGAAAAGCTGAAATGTCTTGAGTCAATAAGTATTCACCCCTTTTGTCATAGCAAGCCTAAATAAATTCAGGAGTAAAAATGTACTTAATAACTCACAAATTGCATGGACTTACTCAGTGTGCAATAATAGTGTTTAACATGATTTTTAAATGACTACCCCATCTCTGTACCCCACACATACAATTATCTGTAAGGTCCCTCAGTCGAGCAGTGAATTTCAAGCACAGATTCAACCACAAACACCAGGGAGGTTTTCCAATGGTTCGCAAAGATGGGCACCTATTGGTACAGTGGCTTGCGAAAGTATTCACCCCCCTTGGCATTTTTCCTATTTTGTTGCCTTACAAGCTGGAATTTAAATGGATTTTTATTTGGAATTCATGTAATGGAAATACACAAAATAGTCCAAATTGGTGAAGTGAAATGAAAAAAATAACTTGTTTCAAAAAATTCTAAAAAATAAATAACGGAAAAGTGGTGCGTGCATATGTATTCACCCCCTTTGCAATGAAGCCCCTAAATAAGATCTGGTGCAACCAATTACCTTCAGAAGTCACATAATGAGTTAAATAAAGTCCAACTGTGTGCAATCTGAGTGTCACATGATCTGTCACCTGATCTAAGTAATGCCTCTAGCGCGCACCGCTAACTTCTGACCCACTGGGAATGTGATAAAAGACATAAAAGCTGAAATAAATCATTCTCTCTACTATTATTCTGACATTTCACATTCTTAAAATAAAGTGGTGATCCTAACTGACCTAAGACAGGGAATGTTTTACTAGGATTAAATGTCAGGAATTGTGAAAAACTGAGTTTAAATGTATTTGGCTAAGGTGTATGTAAACTTCCGACTTCAACTGTATAGTTTAAGAATGTGAAATGTCAGAATAATAGTAGAGAGAATGATTTATTTCAGCTTTTATTTCTTTCATCACATTCCCAGTGGGTCAGAAGTTTACATGCACTCAATTAGTATTTGGTAGCATTGCCTTTAAATTGTTTAACTTGGGTCAAACTTTACGAGTGGACTTCCACAAGCTTCCCACAATAAGTTGGGTGAATTTTGGCCCATTCCTCCTGACAGAGCTGGTGTAACTGAGTCAGGTTTGTAGGCCTCCTTGCTCGCACACACTTTTTCAGTTCTGCCCCAACATTTTCTTTAGGATTGAGGTCAGGGCTTTGTGATGGCCACTCCAATACCTTGACTTTGTTGTCCTTAAGCCATTTTGCCACAACTTTGGAAGTATGCTTGGGCTCCCGAGTGGCGCAGTGGTCTAAGGCACTGCATCTCAGTGCTTGAGGCGTCACTACAGACCCCCTGGTTCGATTAAAGGCTGTATCACAACCGGCCGTGATTGGGAATCCCATAGGGCGGCGCACAATTGGCGCAGCGTCATCCGGGTTTGGCCGGTGTAGGCCGTCATTGTTAATAAGAATTTGTTCTTAACTGACTTGCCTAGTTAAATAAATTTATATATATATATATATATATATATATATATATATATATATATATATATATATACACAGTGGGGAGAACAAGTATTTGATACACTGCCGATTTTGCAGGTTTTCCTACTTACAAAGCATGTAGAGGTCTGTAATTTTTATCATAGGTACACTTCAACTGTGAGAGACGGAATCTAAAACAAAAATCCAGAAAATCACATTGTATGATTTTTAAGGAATTAATTTGCATTTTATTGCATGACATAAGTATTTGATACATCAGAAAAGCAGAACTTAATATTTGGTACAGAAACCTTTGTTTGAATTACAGAGATCATACGTTTCCTGTAGGTCTTGACCAACATTGCACACACTGCAGCAGGGATTTTGGCCCACTCCTCCATACAGACCTTCTCCAGATCCTTCAGGTTTCGGGGCTGTCGCTGGGCAATTCGGACTTTCAGCTCCCTCCAAAGATTTTCTATTGGGTTCAGGTCTGGAGACTGGCTAGGCCACTCCAGGACCTTGAGATGCTTCTTACGGAGCAACTCCTTAGTTGCCCTGGCTGTGTGTTTCGGGTCGTTGTCATGCTGGAAGACCCAGCCACGACCCATCTTCAATGCTCTTACTGAGGGAAGGAGGTTGTTGGCCAAGATCTTGCGAGACATGGCCCCATCCATCCTCCCCTCAATACGGTGCAGTCGTCTTGTCCCCTTTGCAGAAAAGCATCCCCAAAGAATGATGTTTCCACCTCCATGCTTCACGGTTGGGATGGTGTTCTTGGGGTTGTACTCATCCTTCTTCTTTCTCCAAACACGGCGAGTGGAGTTTAGACCAAAAAGCTCTATTTTTGTCTCATCAGACCACATGACCTTCTCCCATTCCTCCTCTGGATCATCCAGATGGTCATTGGCAAACTTCAGACGGGTCTGGACATGCGCTGGCTTGAGCAGGGTGAACTTGTGTGCGCTGCAGGATTTTAATCCATGACGGCGTAGTGTGTTACTAATGGTTTTCTTTGAGACTGTGCTCTCAGCTCTCTTCAGGTCATTGACCAGGTCCTGCCGTGTAGTTCTGGGCTGATCCCTCACCTTCCTCATGATCATTGATGCCCCACGAGGTGAGATCTTGCATGGAGCCCCAGACCGAGGGTGATTGACCGTCATCTTGAACTTCTTCCATTTTCGAATAATTGCGCCAACAGTTGTTGCCTTCTCACCAAGCTGCTTGCCTATTGTCCTGTAGCCTTGTGCAGGTCTACAATTTTATCCCTGATGTCCTTACACAGCTCTCTGGTCTTGGCCATTGTGGAGAGGTTGGAGTCTGTTTGATTGAGTGTGTGGACAGGTGTCTTATACAGGTAACGAGTTCAAACAGGTGCAGTTAATACAGGTAATGAGTGGAGAACAGGAGGGCTTCTTAAAGAAAAACTAACAGGTCTGTGAGAGCCGGAATTCTTACTGGTTGGTAGGTGATCAAATACTTATGTCATGCAATAAAATGCAAATTAATTCCTTAAAAATCATACAATGTGATTTTCTGGATTTTTGTTTTAGATTCCGTCTCTCACAGTTGGTGTACCTATGATAAAAATTACAGACCTCTACATGCTTTGTAAGTAGGAAAACCTGCAAAATCTGCAGTGTATCAAATACTTGTTCTTCCCACTGTGTATATATATATATATATATATATATATATATATATATATATATATATATATTGTCCATTTGGAAGACCCATTTGCGACCAAGCTTCAACTTCCTGACTGATGTCTTGAGATGTTGCTTCAATATATCCACATAATTTTCCTTCCTCATGATGGCATCTATTTTGTATAGTGCACCAGTCCCTCCTGCAGCAAAGCACCCCCACAACATGATGCTGCCACCCCTGTGCTTCACGGTTGGGATGGTGTTCTTTGGCTTGCAATCAACCCTCTTTTTCCTCCAAACATAACGATGGTCATTATGGCCAAACAGTTCTATTTTTGTTTCATCAGACCAGAGGACATTTCTTCAAAAAGTATGATCTTTGTCCCCATGTGCAGTTGCAAACCATAGTCTGACTTTTTTATGGCGGTTTTGGAGCAGTGGCTTCTTCCTTGCTGAGCGGCCTTTCAGGTAATGTCGATATAGGTGTCACGCCCTGACTCTGGGGACTCTTATTTGTTGAGTCAGGGTGTGATTTTTCTCTATGTTGTATTTTCTATGTTTGTGATCTAGGTTTTGTAGTTCTATGTTTGGCCGGGTCTGTTTCCCAATCAGAGGCAGCTGTCGCTCGTTGTCTCTGATTGGGGAGCATACTTAGGCAGCCTATTGGCAATTAGGTGTTGTGGGATCTTGTTCCGTGTGAGGTTTGTTGTGTGTACCTTAGGACGTCACGTATCGTTGGTTTATTGTTTTGTCATTGTGTTTATTCGTTAAATAAACATGTATGCATATCACGCTGCGCCTTGGTCCGTCCCGTCTATGAACGACCGTGACAGAAGATCCCACCAAACGAGGACCAAGCAGCGTGCCCAGGCGGAGAGAGTAGCCATGTCACAGGTGGGCAATTGGTGGTCATGGGAGGAGATATTTGCAGGGAAAGGGCCATGGGCGAAGGTAGATGCCCAGGCAGGAGAGGAGCAACGGCAACACAGAGGACGCCGGTCGAGGAAGAAGCCCGAGAGACAGCCCCAAGAAAAAAAAATTGGGGGGCTAAAAGGGTGGTTGGCGGAGCCTACTGTTAGAGCAGAGCCAACTCCCCGTACTCATGCGAGGAGGCGTGTGACTGGGCAGGCTCCGTGTTATGCGGAGCTACGTACTGTGTCGCCAGTGTGCCGGCACAGTCCTGTACGTCCTTTGCTAGCACCAAGCACGTGCCGTGCGAAGATGGGCATCCAGCCAGGACGGGGTGTGCCGGCTCAACGCTCCTGGTCTCCAGTATGCCTCCTCGGTCCCGCATATCCTGCGCCGGTTCTACGTACTGTATCGCCAGTGCGCATGCACAGCCCTGTGCGTCCTGTGCTAATGCCTCACACATACTGTGCGGAAGTAGGCATCCAGCCAGGACGGGTTGTGCCAGTTCTCCGCTTCAGACCTCCAGTCCGCCTCCACAGTCCGGTACGGCCTGTTCCTGCTCCTCGCACCAAACCAGTGGTGCGTGTTCCCAGCCCGGCCCGGCCTGTTCCTGCTCCTCGCACCAAACCAGTGGTGCGCGTCGCCAGCCCGGCCCAGCCTGTTCCTGCTCCTCGCACCAAGCCAGTGGTGCGCGTCGCCAGCCCGGCCTGTTCCTGCTCCTCGCACCAAGCCAGTGGTGCGCGTCGCCAGCCCGGCCCGGCCCGGCCTGTTCCTGCTCCTCGCACCAAGCCAGTGGTGCGTGTCGCCAGCCCGGCCCGGCCTGTTCCTGCGCCTCGCACCAAGCCAGTGGTGCGCGTCGCCAGTCCGGCCCGGCCTGTTCCCGCTCCTCGCACCAAGCCAGTGGTGCTCGTCGCCAGTCCGGCCCGGCCTGTTCCCGCTCCTCGCACCAAGCCAGTGGTGCATGTTCCTGGTCCGGTTCGGCCCGTGCCTGCTCCTCGCACCAGACCAGTGGTGAGTGTGTCCAGTCCGGCACGGCCCGTGCCCGTTCCACCGGAGCCTGGTACGGCACCAGTCAGCAGCTCCAGTCTGGAGCCAGAGCAGTCCGCTCCACCGGTGCCTGATCCAGCTCCGGTCAGCTGCTCCAGTCCGTGCCAGAGCAGTCCGCCCCACCGGTGCCTGATCCAGCTCCGGTCAGCGGCTCCACTCCGGAGCCAGAGCAGTCCGCTCCACCGGTGCCTGATCCAGCTCCGGTCTGCGGCTCCAGTCCGGAGCCTGAGCAGTCCGCTCCACCGGTGCCCGGTCCAGCTCCGGTCAGCGGCTCCAGTCCAGACCCAGACGTCAGCCCCTCTCCAGGTTCGGGGTCTCCCACACCAGGGTCCAGACAGGGCTTGGAGTATAGTGGGAGGAAGGAGAGGGGAAGCAGCGCGCCGAGGTCCAGACCAGACCAGGGGCACAACAGGGAGGCGGAGAATAGGTGGTTGTCACGCCCGGAGCCGGATCCGCCTCCGAGGCGGAATGCCCACCCGGCCCCTACCCTGTTAAGTAAAGGTTGTGCGGTCGGAGTCCGCACCTTTGGGGGGGGTACTGTCACGCCCTGACTCTGGGGACTCTTATTTGTTGAGTCAGGGTGTGATTTTCTATGTTGTATTTTCTATGTTTGTGATCTAGGTTTTGTAGTTCTATGTTTGGCCGGGTCTGTTTCCCAATCAGAGGCAGCTGTCGCTCGTTGTCTCTGATTGGGGAGCATACTTAGGCAGCCTATTGGCAATTAGGTGTTGTGGGATCTTGTTCCATGTGAGGTTTGTTGTGTGTACCTTAGGACGTCACGTATCGTTGGTTTATTGTTTTGTCATTGTGTTTATTCGTTAATAAACATGTACGCATATCACGCTGCGCCTTGGTCTGACCCGTCTGTCAACGATCGTGACAATAGGACTCGTTTTACTGTGGATATAGATACTTTGTATCTGTTTCCTCCAGCATCTTCACAAGGTCCTTTGCTGTTGTTCTGGGATTGATTTGCACTTTCGCACCAAAGTACGTTCATCTCAAGGAGACAGAACGCGTCTCCTTCCTGAGCGGTATGACGGCTGCGTGGTCCCATGGTGTTTATACTTGCGTATTATTGTTTGTACAGATGAATGTGGTACCTTCAGGCGTTTGGAAATTGCTCGCAAGGATGAACCAGACTTGTGGAGGTCTCCAATTTTGGCTGATTTATTTTGATTTTCTCATGATGTCAAGCAAAGAGGCACATAGTTTGAAGGTAGGCCTTGAAATACATCCACAGGTACACCTCCAATTGACTCAAATGATGTCAATTAGCCTATCAGAAGCTTTTAAAGTCATGACATCATGTTCTGGAATTTTCCAAGCTGTTTAAAGGCACAGTCAACTTAGTGTATGTAAACTTCTGACCCACTGGAATTGTGATACAGTGATTTATAAGTTAAATAATCTGTCTGTAAGCAATTGTTGGAGAAATTACATTGGGTCATGCACAAAGTAGATGTCCTAACCGACTTGCCAAAACTATAGTTTGTTAACAATACATTTGTGGAGTGGTTGAAAAACGAGTTTTAATGACACCAACCTAAGTGTATGTAAACTTCCAACTTCAACTGTACACCTGTTCTGAAAGGCCCCAGAGTCTGCAACACCACCAAGCAAGCGGCACCATGAAGACCAAGGAGCTCTCCAAACAGATCAGGGACAAAGTTGTGGGGAAGTACAGATCAGGGTTGGGTTATAAAAAAATATCTGAAACTTTGAACATCCCACGGAGCACCATTAAATCCATTATTTAAAAAATGGAAATAATATGGCACCACAACAAACCTGCAAAGAGAGGGCCGCCCACCAAAACTCACAGACCAGGCAAAGAGGGCATTAATCAGAGAGGCAACAAAGAGACCAAAGATAACCCTGAAGGAGCTGCAAAGCTCCACAGCGTAGATCGGAGTATCTGTCCATAGCACCACTTTAAGCCGTACACTCCACAGAGCTTGGCTTTACGGAAGAGTGGCCAGAAAAAAGCCAATGCTTAAAGAAAAACATGAGCAAACACGTTTGGTGTTCGCCAAAAGCCATGTGGGAGACTCCCCAAACATATGGAAGAAGGTACTCTGGTCAGATGAGACTAAAATTGACCTTTTTGGCCATCAAGGAAAACACTATGTCTGGCACAAACCCAACACCTCTCATCACCCCGAGAACACCATCCCTACAGTGAAGCATGGTGGTGGCAGCATCATGCGGTGGGGATGTTTTTCATCGGCAGGGACTGGGAAACTGGTCAGAATTGAAGGAATGATGGATGGCGCTAAATACAGGGAAATTCTTGAGGGAAACCTGTTTCATTCTTCCAAAGATTTCAGACTGGGATGGAGGTTCACCTTCCAGGAGGACAATGACCCTAAGCATACTGCTAAAGCAACACTCGAGTGGTTTAAGAGGAAACATTTAAATGTCTTGGAATGGTCTAGTCAAAGCCCAGACCTCAATCCAATTGAGAATCTGTGGTATGTACACAGCAAAGATTGCTGTACACCAGCAGAACCCATTCAACTTGAAGGAGCTGGAGCAGTTTTGCCTTGAAGAATGGGCAAAAATCACAGTGCCTAGATGTGCCAAGCTTATAGAGACATACCGCAAGAGACTTGCAGCTGTAATTGCTGCAAAAGGTGGCTCTACAAAGTATTGACTTTGGGAGGGTGAATAGTTATGCACGCTCTGTTTTTTTGTCTTATTTCTTGTTTGTTTCACAATAAAAAATATTTTGCATCTTCAAAGTGGTAGGCATGTTGTGTAAATCAAATGATACAAACTCCCAAAAAATCAATTTTAATTCCAGGTTGTAAGGCAACAAAATAGGAAAAATGCCAAGGGGGGGTGAATACTTTCGCAAGCCACTGTAGATGGGTAAAAAGCAGACATTAACATGCCTTTGAGTATGGTGCAGTTTTTAATTACACTTTGAATGGTGTATCAATACACCCAGTCACTACAAAGGTACCTGGCGGCAGGTAGCTTAGTGGTTAAGAGCATTGTGCCAGTAACTGAAAGGTCACTGGTTCTAATCCCCGAACCGACTAGGTAAAAAATCTGTTAATATGCCCTTGAGCAAGGCACTTAACCCTACTTTCTCCTGTAAGTTGCTCTGGATAAGAGCGTCTGCTAAATGACTAAAATATAAAAATATACAGGCGCTCTTTCTAACTCAGTTGCCAGAGAGGAAGGAAACCGCTCAGGGATTTCACCATGAGGCCAATGGTGATTTTAAAACAGTTACAGAGTTTAATGGCTGTGATAGGAGATAACTGAGGATGGATCAACAACATTGTAGTTACTTCACAATACTCAGATAAATGACAGTGAAAAGGAAGCCTGTACAAAATACAAATATTCCAAAACATGCATCCTGTTTGCAATAAGGCACCAACTGTCCTAAGTGTTATGTTTGGGGCAAATCCAACACATCACTTAGAACCACTCTTCATATTTTCAAGCAAGGTGGTGGCTGCATCATGTTATGGATATGCTTGTCATCAGCAAGGACTAGAGAGTTTTTTAGGATAAAAGAGCACAGGCAAAATCCTGGAGGAAAACTTGGTTCAGTCTGCTTTCCAACAGACACTAGGAGACAAAATCACCTTTCAGCAGGATAATAACCTAAAACAGGCCAAATATACACTGGAGTTGCTTACCAAGGCAACATTGAATGTTCCTGAGTGGCCTAGTTACAGTTTTGACTTAAATGGGCTTGAAAATATATCAACAACCAACTTGACAGAGCTTGAAGAATTTTGAAAAGAATAATGGGCAAATATTGTGCAATCCAGGTGTGCAAAGCTCTTAGAAAGACTCACAGCTGTAATCGCTGCCGAAGGTGATTCTAACATGTGTTGACTCCGGGAGTTGACTACTTATCTAATCAAGATATTATTGTTTTATTTCCCATGAATAAAAAATACTGAATTTTTCTTCCACTTTGACCGAGTATTTTGTGTAGATCGTTGACAAAAAAAAGTCTATTAAATCCATTTTATTCCCACTTTGTAACACAACAAAATATGGAGAAAAAAAAGTCAAGGGGTGTGAATACTTTCTGAAGGTACTGTACATTTTTGACCGACCTGCTTGAGTCGGTCTTATGTAGCAACATTTGAAATTGTGTTTTTTACATTGGATAAAAGTAGAGACTCAGAACTAGAAAATGGTATATCATACACTACAGTTGAAGAACAATGGGAAAGTAATTCTGCTTTGAAAGTTGATAAACTTGTAACCTCACTTTTGAGAAAATGGGCCTTGAATGTTTTGGTACCTACTGGAGAGCTCTTCTTTGTCTACACCCATTCAGCATCGTTAACACCCTTTTAAGCCTTAGTCCTACCCATCTCTTTAAGGATTCACATGTGAGGCTATGTACTAAATAACCAAAGATTTCAAGACTAAAGGCTGGTTTATACTATGGGTGTGTTCGTAAATTTAATCTGGAGTGCCAATGTGTGCTCTGGCCGTTCGTAAATTCAGAGCGTTTTGCTCTCGGAGCGCACACTGGACGCTCTGGCCGAAAAGTAGGGTTGATCCAAGCGTTCTGACCTACCAACAGCAGTCAAGCACCCAAGCTAACTGGCTAACGTTGGCTAGCCACTTCCAGACACAAATGAGAGAACAGCTCACTCTGACCATTTTACTCGCCCTAGTAAAACTGGTTAGGCTGTTTTTATGTTATCCAGAGCGTTGGTGACTGCAACTGTGCTGCTGGAAAACAATTTAATTACGTTTTTTTGCCAACGTTTACTGACACCGGCCATATTCCATGGGTGGGTGTTGAGCGTTTGTAAATTCGTCAGTTATTCTGCGCTCTGGCACACTTAGACGAGAGTGCTCTGAAATCGGAGCAGATAGCCAGAGCGAATTTACCAGCTAAGTCTATCGACAGTTGTCGCAGTGACATCATAAACATTCTATTGAAATAGTTACTTGCATAGTGGAGTCTTTTGTTTAGACATGTAACTAGCTAGCTAAACAATTAACCATAATCCCAACTCATAACGTTACTACCCTGCATGAATCTGCAGGTAGCTAACCAACCAGGTTCAATGTTAGCTAGCTAACATTAGGCTATAACTAGCAATGCAAATGGATCTGAGATACGAATAATATTACTACACAGATCATACATGTAACGTTAGCTAGCTAGCCAACGGTACACTTTAACGTGAAATGAAAATGATTTTCTGACAAAATTAGAAAAGTGTAATATCTGAATATGTAGCTTGCTAGACTCTCTTACCCGTATACACGGATGGACACTTATCCCTCTCTATCACGGATGTCATGGTCGCCCTTAGTTTGAAGATGTAATCCGGAGCCTTCTGTGTGTTCTCTTTTCGACTCCGTCTGCATATTTGCAATCAAACGCCAGAAAATCCTTAGCTATCATACTCTAATTGCACTGATTTCAAAACTCTGTCCTCCAGAAAGTGGAGAGCAACACTTATGCAGTTCTACTACGTGATATCTTTCAAAAAAGCCACATTAGAATGGATTATCTACACATACTGACCAGCTCATATTATAGACAGAAGCGTGCTACATGGCAGACCAATCCAAACTCATCTCTCGGCATGTCCAGCCCACTCATTATCTCAGCCAACCATGGCTAGCGGGAAGGTTGCTGTCTTTTTCCATGGATAAACCAACTAGGGTCGTAATTTAACAATTGTATTCATATTTACAGATGGCATACAAGTTTGTTATTAAGGCACAAGAAAGTTCACATGTTCCAGAAGGCATTTCTGCCCAAAAAAACACATTTAGATTTTTTTTTTAAGTTCACGTTCAAATGGCACTCCTGTGAAGTAGTGACGCGCGACATACGCCTAGTTTCCTGAAATGAGTCACATTTAGATTGTCACGATTACAGTTGCAAAGCTACCAGTATTTTAACAAAGTTACTGACATTTTCTGTAATTTTGGTACAGTTCATCTATAGAAAATATAGTCATTTTTACTTGAATAACTTTAAAAAATGTATTCATATAAAATATATATTTTTCTTAATCTTTATAGCTGTGTCTATATTATCTATGAGTTTCTAGTGGATATACCATATGGCTCAAGAGAAAAAAGCCAAAATAATGAAAAATAATAGAATCAACAATGACATCGGCAATTAACTCTACAACTCATCCAACTATTGACTTTGTTTTACAACTGCCAACAGTTTGGTGCCAAAACATTTACAACAAAGACATATTAAAGGTGCTACATAGAATTTCTCAGAATTTCTCCCCTATGGGTAAGTAATACTGTGAAACACTATCATTCCACTATCACTGCAAAAATTCAAACAAATCCTGTGTAGCACCTTTAAAATAAACAAAAGCGTGTAAAAAGAAAATACAGGATCTTCCATGCTGAAACCTTCATATTAAACACAAAAGGTATTCAGTAAGTTGATGGTTGTATTATTTAGGATAATGTTTCATTGAGTTGTCATTCTATTTAAACATTCAATTCATCATATTTTATCATTTTATATCTTTAACATGATATCTTTTTTTAAAAAAGTTATTCAATTATGAATTACAGTATTTTCGATAGATGAACTGTTAAATAAACAAAATTCCAGAAAATTCCAGTAACTTTGTTAAAACACCAGTAGAATTGCTACTCTAATCGCGACAATAATCTCAATGTACAGTGAGGGAAAAAAGTATTTGATCCCCTGCTGATTTTGTACGTTTGCCCACTGACAAAGAAATGATCAGTCTATAATTTTAATGGTAGGTTTATTTGAACAGTGAGAGACAGAATAACAACAAAAAAATCCAGAAAAACACATGTCAAAAATGTTATAAATTGATTTGCATTTTAATGAGGGAAATAAGTATTTGACCCCTCTGCAAAACATTACTTAGTACTTGGTGGCAAAACCCTTGTTGGCAAACACAGAGGTCAGACGTTTCTTGTAGTTGGCCACTAGGTTTGCACACATCTCAGGAGGGATTTTGTCCCACTCCTCTTTGCAGATCTTCTCCAAGTCATTAAGGTTTCGAGGCTGACGTGGCAACTCGAACCTTCAGCTCCCTCCACAGATTTTCTATGGGATTAAGGTCTGGAGACTGGCTAGGCCACTCTAGGACCTTAATGTGCTTCTTCTTGAGCCACTCCTTTGTTGCCTTGGCCATGTGTTTTGGGTCATTGTCATGCTGGAATACCCATCCACGACCCATTTTCAATGCCCTGGCTGAGGGAAGGAGGTTCTCACCCAAGATTTGACAGTACATGGCCCCGTCCATCATCCCTTTGATGCGGTGAAGTTGTCCTGTCCCCTTAGCAGAAAAACACCCCCAAAGCATAATGTTTCCACCTCCATGTTTGATGGTGGGGATTGTGTTCTTGGGGTCATAGGCAGCATTCCTCCTCCTCCAAACATGGCGAGTTGAGTTGATGCCAAAGAGCTCGATTTTGGTCTCATCTGACCACAACACTTTCATCCAGTTCTCCTCTGAATCATTCAGATGTTCATTGGCAAATTTCAGACGGGCATGTACAGTGGGGAAAAAAAGTATTTAGTCAGCCACCAATTGTGCAAGTTCTCCCACTTAAAAAGATGAGAGAGACCTGTAATTTTCATCATAGGTACACGTCAACTATGACCAGACAAAATGAGAAAAGAAATTCCAGAAAATCACATTGTAAGATTTTTTATGAATTTATTTGCAAATTATGGTGGAAAATAAGTATTTGGTCACCTACAAACAAGCAAGATTTCTGGCTCTCACAGACCTGTAACTTCTTCGTTAAGAGGCTCCTCTGTCCTCCACTCGTTACCTGTATTAATGGCACCTGTTTGAACTTGTTATCAGTATAAAAGACACCTGTCCACAACTTCAAACAGTCACACTCCAAACTCCACTATGGCCAAGACCAAAGAGCTCTCAAAGGACACCAGAAACAAAATTGTAGACCTGCACCAGGCTGGGAAGACTGAATCTGCAATAGGTAAGCAGCTTGGTTTGAAGAAATCAACTGTGGGAGCAATTATTAGGAAATGGAAGACATACAAGACCACTGATAATCTCCCTCGATCTGGGGCTCCACGCAAGATCTCACACCGTGGGGTCAAAATGATCACAAGAACGGTGAGCAAAAATCCCAGAACCACACGGGGGGACCTAGTGAATGACCTGCAGAGAGCTGGGACCAAAGTAGCAAAGCCTTCCATCAGTAACACACTACACCGCCAGGGACTCAAATTCTGCAGTGCCAGACGTGTCCCCCTGCTTAAGCCAGTACATGTCCAGGCCCATCTGAAGTTTGCTAGAGTGCATTTGGATGATCCAGAAGAGGATTGGGAGAATGTCAGATGAAACCAAAATAGAACTTTTTGGTAAAAACTCAACTCGTTGTGTTTGGAGGACAAAGAATGCTGAGTTGCATCCAAAGAACACCATACCTACTGTGAAGCATGGGGTTGGAAACATCATGCTTTGGGGATGTTTTTCTGCAAAGGGACCAGGACGACTAATCCGTGTAAAGGAAAGAATGAATGGGGCCATGTATCGTGAGATTTTGAGTGAAAACCTCCTTCCATCAGCAAGGGCATTGAAGATGAAACGTGGCTGGGTCTTTCAGCATGACAATGATCCCAAACACACCGCCCGGGCAACGAAGGAGTGGCTTCGTAAGAAGCATTTCAAGGTCCTGGAGTGGCCTAGCCAGTCTCCAGATCTCAACCCCATAGAAAATCTTTAGAGGGAGTTGAAAGTCCGTGTTGCCCAGCGACAGCCCTAAAACATCACTGCTCTAGAGGAGATCTGCATGGAGGAATGGGCCAAAATATCAGCAACAGTGTGTGAAAACCTTGTGAAGTCTTACAGAAAACGTTTGACCTGTGTCATTGCCAACAAAGGGTATATAACAAAGTATTGAGAAACTTTTGTTATTGACCAAATACTTATTTTCCACCATAATTTGCAAATAAATTCATTAAAAATCCTACAATGTGATTTTCTGGATTTTTTTTTGTCATTTTGTCTGTCATAGTTGACGTGTACCTATGATGAAAATTACAGGCCTCTCTCATCTTTTTAAGTGGGAGAACTTGCACAATTGGTGGCTGACTAAATACTTTTTTTTCCCACTGTATATGTGCTTTCTTGAGCAGGGGGACCTTGCGGGCGCTGCAGGATTTCAGTCCTTCTCGGCGTAATGTGTTACCAATAGTTTTCTTGGTGACTATGGTCCCAGCTGCCTTGAGATCATTGACAAGATCCTCCCGTGTAGTTCTGGGCTGATTCCTCACCATTCTCATGATCATTGGAACTCCACGAGGTGAGATCTTGCATGGAGCCCCAGGCCGAGGGAGATTGACAGTTCTTTAGTGTTTCTTCCATTTGCGAGTAATCACACCAACTGTTGTCACCTTCTCACCAAGCTGCTTGGCGATGGTCTTGTAGCCCATTCCAGCCTTGTGTAGGTCTACAATCTTGTCCCTGACATCTTTGGTCTTGGCCATGGTGGAGAGTTTGGAATCTGATTGATTGATTGCTTCTGTGGACAGGTGTATTTTATACAGGTAACAAACTGAGATTAGGAGCACTCCCTTTAAGAGTGTGCTCCTAATCTCAGCTCGTTACCTGTATAAAAGACACCTGGGAGCCAGAAATCTTTCTGATTGAGAGGGGGTCAAATACTTATTTCCCTCATTAAAATGCAAATCAATTTGTAACATTTTTGACATGAGTTTTTCTGGATTTTGTTGTTGTTATTCTGTCTCTCACTGTTCATATAAACCTACCATTAAAATTATAGACTGATAATTTCTTTGTCAGTGGACAAACATACAAAATCAGCAGGGGATCAAATACTTTTTTCCCCCTCACTGTATATGTTTATTAGTTTGAGAAAATAACATAAAATATGAACTTATGTACACTGAACCAAAATATAAACGCGAAATGTAAAGTGTTGGTCCCATGTTTCATGAGCTGAAATAAAATATCCCAGAAATGTTCCATATGCACAAAAATCTTATTTCTCTCAAATTTGGTCCATTAATTTGTTTACACCCCTGTTAATGAGCATTTCTCCTTTGCCAAGATAATTCATCCACCTGGCAGGTGTTGCATATCAAGAATCTGATTAAACAGCGTGATCATTACACAGGTGCACCTTGTGATGGGGACAATAAAAGGCCACTCTAAAATGTGCAGTTTTGTCACACAACACAAGCCACAGTCTCAAGATTTGAGGGAGCGTGCAATTGGCATGATGACTGCAGGAATGTCCACCAGAGCTGTTGCCAGAGAATTTAATGTTAATTTCTCTACCATAAGCCGCCTCCAACGTCGTTTTAGAGAATTTAGCAGTACGTCCAACCAGCCTCACAACCGCAGACCACGTGTAACCATGCCAGCCCCGGACCTCCACATCTGGCTTCTTCCTCTGCTGTATCGTCTGAGACCAGCCACCCAGACAGCTGATGAAACTGAGGAGTATTTCTGTCTATAATAAAGCCCTTTTGTGGGGAAAAACGAATTCTGGTTGGCTGGGCCTGGCTCCACAGTGAATGGGCCTGGCTCCCCAGTGAATGGGCCTATGCCCTCCCAGGCCCACCCATGGCTGCACCCCTGCCCAGTCATGTGAAATCCAGATTTGGGCCTAATGAATTTACTTCAATTGACTGATTTCCTTATATGAATTGTAACTCAGTAAAATCTTTGAAATTGCTTCGTTTTATTTTTGTCTAGTATATTTGTATTATAACGTTTGAAAAACATGTCTACAACTCAAGTTTTATTAGTCTCAATATTCACTAAACAACATTGTAAACTCTTTACATACAGTATATTATATATATATTATGCTACCTTTACATAATATAGATACCGCTTCAAACGTCTCCCATTCGGGATAACCAGTGCCCCCGACTATTTTCAAAGGAAAATGACGGAAACGCTGCAAGGGCTCGAGGGTGTGGCTATATACATGGACGATGTACTGATCTATGCAAACTCTGAGCAGGAACATGACAAGCGCCTGAGAAACATGCTTAAAGTCATTGAAGTGACAGGCCTCAAGCTCAACAAGGACAAGTATAAGTTCAAACAAAGCCAGCTCCGCTTCCTAGGGCACATCATTGATGTAAATGGCGTCAGGCCAGACCCGGAAAAGGTAATGGGGATAAGCAACTTCCCCCAGCACCAGAACATAAGCGAGCTGAAGCGTTTCCTCGGGATGGTACAGTATCTGGGCGAATACATTCCGGAGCTATCACCTGTGGGGCAGCCGCTCTACGAGCTCCTCAAAACAAGGGTAGAGTGGGCCTGGGGACACACACAGGAGGCAGCATTTCAGAGACAACACTCACTAACCACTGCTTCCGTGTTAACTTATTATGACTCCAGGAAGCCTACAGCAGTGTCAGCTGATGCCAGCAGCTACGGAGTAGGAGGTGTCCTACTTCAACAGCATGGTGAGGACTGGAAACCAGTCGCCTACTGCAGAAGGCATCTGAGCGATGCAGAGACAAGGTAAGAAAAATAGTGCTTAGCGAGGGTGTGGGCTTGCGAACGCTTTGAGAAGTACACTACCGTTCAAAAGTTTGGGGTCACTTAGAAATGTCCTTGTTTTCGAAAGAAAAGCCATTTTTTGGTCCATTAAAATAACATCAAATTGATCCGAAATACAGTGTAGACATTGTTAATGTTGTAAATGGCTTTTGTAGCTGGAAACGGCTGATTTTTAATGGAATATCTACATAGGCTTACAGAGGCCCATTATCAGCAACCATCAGTCCTGTGTTCCAATGGCACGTTGTGTTTGCTAATCCATGTTTATCATTTAAAATTAGAAAATCCTTTTGCAATTATGTTAGCACAGCTGAAAACTGTGCTGATTAAAGAAGCAATAAAACTGGCCTTCTTGAGACTAGTTGAGAATAAGGCCAGGATAGTTACTGAGGAGCGATGGGGTGAGGTTGTGTTTCTCTAAGAGGGAGGTAAGCTTGGCTTCTTCTTTATAAGTGTCGAGTAAAACTTAAACCATGCATTTAGATTGTAGGTAGGTATTGTAGTTAGGTATTGTAGGTAGTTTATCCAGGTAGTTATTGTAGGTAGTTATTGTAGGTAAGTATTGTAGTGTATTCGACTGAGCCCGGTGAAGCACGAGGCTAGCTAGCTAACCCACTACCTGGACCATTAAAGCTAGCTAGCTAGCGGGTAATAACACCGCAGCCACTGCTAGCTGGCAAACTATACCAGCTAGCAGTACTGTAGCAACTAAATACATTTCAACGGAACGATTTGATTAGTGTAAAGTTAGCTAGCTACATAGTTGTCTTGGTATCAAAGACAAAGGTGTAGTATAGACAAACTATCGAGGTTAGCTAGCCAGTTACATTTTCAAACAGTCAACACCGCAGCCACTGCTAGCTAGCCAACATTACCAGCTAGCAGTACTGTATCATTTTAGTCAATGAGAATTTTGCAACGTAAGCTTCACTTTCTGAACATTCGAAATGTGTAGTCCACTTGTGTAGCTAGCATGTCTGACTTTGTGCTAGCTAGCCAACGTTTAATTACATCTGCGTTATGAAAGGAACTAGACACGGACATGAATGATCCATTGGTAGTTTGTTATAACCAAGTATTGGTGCTAAACCGTGTGTTATTTGATGCTACCATGCTAGTTAGCTATGGCGTCATAGGATACGGTGCCCTGGGCGGTTTTCACAGAAGAATACTGTACCAAGTTAGCTAGCTGAATAAACTAAGTTAGTCTATTCCTGGAAACATTGAACTACTGTAGATTACAGCAATTATAATTTCTAAAGTGGAAGTTGGAAGAGTTGTATTTGAGTGTTTCAGTGAAAGGTTAGTGAGGGAGGCCTCGTTTCCCCAGATGTTTAGTTAATTTCATTCCGATCTTCTTTGCATTAGTGTAGCCTTTTCTGTAGCCTGTCAACTATGTGTCTGTCTATCCCTGTTCTATCTTCTCCCCACACGTATTACAAACGCCTCACACCGCGTGGCTGCTGCCTCTCTAACCTGGTGGTCCCTGCACGCACGACCCACGTGGAGTTCCAGGTCTCCGGCAGCCTCTGGAACTGCCGTTCTGCGGCCAACAAGGCAGTGTTCATCTCAGCCTATGCTACCCTCCAGTCCCTCGACTTCTTGGCGCTGACGGAAACATGGATTACCACAGAAAACACTGCTACTCCTACTGCTCTCTCCTCGTCTGACCATGTGTTCTCGCATACCCGAGAGCATCTGGTCAGTGGGGCGTTGGCACAGGAATCCTCATCTCTCCCAAGTGGACATTCTCTCTTTCTCCCCTGACCCATCTGTCTATCTCCTCATTTGAATTCCATGCTGTCACAGTCACTAGCCCATTCAAGCTTAACATCCTTATCATTTATCGCCCTCCAGGTTCCCTTGGAGAGTTCATCAATGAGCTTGACGCCTTGATAAGTTCCTTTCCTGAGGATGGCTCACCCCTCACAGTTCTGAGTGACTTTAACCTCCCTACGTCTGCCTTTGACTCATTTCTCTCTGTCTCATTCTTTCCACTCCTCCTCTTTTGACCTCACCCTCTCACCGTCTCCCCCTACTCACAAGGCAGGCAATACGCTTGACCTCATCTTTACTAGATGCTGTTCTTCTACTAATCTCACTGCAACTTCCCTCCAAGTCTCCGACCACTACTTTGTATCCTTTTCTCTCTCGCTCTCCTCCAACACTACTCACTCTGCCCCTACTCAGATGGTAATGCGCCGTCGCGACCTTCGCTCTCTCTCTCCCGCTACTCTCTCCTCTTCCATCCTATCATCTCTTCCCTCTGCTCAATCCTTCTCCCTCCAATCTCCTAATTCTGCCTCCTCAAACCTCCTCTCCTCCCTTTCTGCATATTTTGACTCTCTATGTTCCCTATCCTCCCGGCCGGCTCGGTCCTCCACTCCTGCTCCGTGGCTTGACGACTCATTGCGAGCTCACAGAAGAGGGCTCCGGGCAGGAAATGGAGGAAAACTAGACTCCCTGCCGACCTGTCATCTTTTCACTCCCTCCTCTCTACATTTTCTTCCTCTGTTTCTGCTGCTAAAGCCACTTTATACCACTCTAAATTTCAAGCCTCTGCCTCTAACCCTAGGAAGCTCTTTGCCACCTTCTCCTCCCTGCTGAATCCTCCTCCTCCTCCCCCTCCCTCCTCCCTCTCTGTGGATGACTTCGTCAACCATTTTGAAAAGAAGGTTGACGACATCCGATCCTCATTTATTAAGTCAAATGACACCGCTGGTCCTGCTCACACTGCCCTACCTTATGCTTTGACTTCTTTCTCCCCTCTCTCTCCAGATGAAATCGTGCGACTTGTGACGGCCGGCCGCCCAACAACCTGCCCGCTTGACCCTATCCCCTCCTCTCTTCTCCAGACCATTTCCGGAGACCTTCTCCATTACCTCACCTCGCTCATCCTTGACCACTGGCTATGTCCCTTCCGTCTTCAAGAGAGCGAGAGTTGCACCCCTTCTCAAAAAACCTACACTCGATCCCTCCGATGTCAACAACTACAGACCAGTATCCCTTCTTTCTTTTCTCTCCAAAACTCTTGAGCGTGCCGTCTTTAGCCAACTCTCTTGTTATCTCTCTCAGATTGACCTTGATCCAAACCAGTCAGGTTTCAAGACTGGTCATTCAACTGAGACTGCTCTTCTCTGTGTCACGGAGGCTCTCCGCACTGCTAAAGCTAACTCTCTCTCCTCTGCTCTCATCCTTCTAGACCTATCTGCTGCCTTTGATACTGTGAACCATCAGATCCTCCTCTCCACCCTCTCAGAGTTGGGCATCTCCGGCGCGGCTCACTCTTGGATTGCGTCCTACCTCACATGTCGCTCCTACCAGCTGGCGTGGCGAGAATCTGTCTCCGCACCACGTGCTCTCACCACTTGTGTCCCCCAGGGCTCAGTTCTAGGCCCTCTCCTATTCTCTCTATACACCAAGTCACTTGGCTCTGTCATATCCTCACATGGTCTCTCCTATCATTGCTACGCAGACGACACACAATTCATCTTCTCCTTTCCCCCTTCTGATAACCAGGTGGCGAATCGCATCTCTGCATGTCTGGCAGACATATCAGTGTGGATGACGGATCACCACCTCAAGCTTAACCTCGGCAAGACGGAGCTGCTCTTCCTCCCGGGGAAGGACTGCCCGCTCCATGATCCCGCCATCATGGTTGACAACTCCGTTGAGTCCTCCTCCCAGAGTGCAAAGAACCTTGGCGTGACCCTGGACAACACCCTGTCGTTCTCCGCTAACATCAAAGCGGTGACCCGATCCTGTAGGTTCATGCTCTACAACATTCACAGAGTACGACCCTACCTTACACAGGAAGCAGCACAGGTCCTAATCCAGGCACTTGTCATCTCCCATCTTGATTACTGCAACTCGCTGTTGGCTGGGCTCCCTGCCTGTGCCATTAAACCCCTACAACTCATCCAGAACGCTGCAGCCCGTCTGGTGTTCAACCTTCCCAAGTTCTCTCACGTCACCCCGCTCCTCCGCACACTCCACTGGCTTCCAGTTGAAGCCTGCATCTGCTACAACCCAATGGTGCTTGCCTACGGAGCTGTGAGGGGAATGGCACCTCCATACCTTCAGGCTCTGATCAGGCCCTACACCCAAACGAGGGCATTGCGTTCATCCACCTCTGGCCTGCTGGCCCCCCTACCTCTGCGGAAGCACAGTTCCCGCTCAGCCCAGTCAAAACTGTTCGCTGCTCTGGCACCCCAATGGTGGAACAAGCTCCCTCACGACGCCAGGACAGCGGAGTCACTCACCACCTTCCGGAGACCCTTGAAACCCCACCTCTTTAAGGAATACCTGGGATAGGATAAAAGTAATCATTCTACCCTCCCCCACCAACAAAAAATTAAACCTTTTTTTTGTGATATATTGTAAAGTGGTTGTCCCACTGGCTATCATAAGGTGAATGCACCAATTTGTAAGTCGCTCTGGATAAGAGCGTCTGCTAAATGACGTAAATGTAAATAAGAGCACCTCCTTCCAGCTGCCCACTGCACTGAGGCTAGGAAACACAATCACCACCGATAAATCTACAATAATCGAGAATTTCAACAAGCATTTTGCTACGGCTGGCCATGCTTTCCACCTGGCTACCACTACCCCGGCCACCAGCTCTGCACCCTCTGCTGCAACTTGCCCATGCCCCCCCCCCCCCGCTTCTCCTTCACACAAATTCAGACAGCTGATGTTCTGAAAGAGCTGCAAAATCTGGACTCCTACAAATCATCTGGGCTAGACAATCTGGACCATTTCTTTCTAAAATTAGCAGCCGAAATTGTCACAACCCCTATTACTAGCCTGTTCAACCTCTTTCGTAACGTCTGAGATCCCCAGAGATTGGAAAGCTGCCGCGGTCATCCCCCTCTTCAAAGGGGGTGACACTCTAGATCCAAACTGTTACGGACCTATATCCATCCTGCCCTGCCTTTCAAACGTTTTTGAAAGCCAAGTTAACAAACAGATCACTGACCATTTCGAATCACACTGTACCGTCTCCGCTATGAAATCCGGTTTCCGAGCTGGTCATGGGTGCACCTCAGCCACGCTCAAGGTCCTAAACGATAATAGACAGTACTGTGCAGCCGTCTTCATCGACCTGGCCAAGGCTTTCGACTCTGTCAACCACCGCATTCTTATTGGCAGACTAAATAGCCTTGGTTTCTCAAATGACCGCCTCGCCTGGTTCACCAACTACTTCTCAGATAGAGTTCAATGTGTCAAATCGGAGGGCCTGTTGTCTGGACCTATGGCAGTCTCTATGGGGGTGCCACAGGGTTTAATTCTTGGGCCGACACTTTTCTCTGTGTATATCAATGATGTCGCTCTTAATGCTGGTGATTCTCAGAGCCACCTCTACGCAGACGACACCATTTTGTATACATCTGGCCCTTCATTGGACACTGTGTTAACAAACCTCCAAACGAGCTTCAATGCCATACAACACTCCTTCCGTAGCCTCCAACTGCTCTTAAACACTAGTAAAACTAAATGCATGCTCTTCAATCGAACACTGCTGGCACCCGCCCACCCGACTAGAATCACTACTCTCGATGGGTCTGACCTAGAGTATGTGGACAACTACAAATACCTAGGTGTCTTATTAGCCAGTAAACTCTCCTTCCAGACTCACATTAAGCATCTCCAATCCAAAGTTAAATCTAGAATTGGCTTCCTATTTTGCAACAAAGCCTCCTTCACTCATGCTGCCAAACATGCCCTCGTAAAACGGACTATCCTACCGATCCTTGACTTTGGCGATGTCATTTACAAAATAACCTCCAACACTCGACTAAATTGGATGTAGTCTATCACAGTGCCATCCGTTTTGTCACCAAAGCCCCATATACTACCCACCACTGTGACCTGTACGCTCTTGTTGGCTGGTCCTCACTACATATTCGTCGCCAAACCCACTGGCTCCAGGCCATCTATAAATCACTGCTAGGCAAATCCCCGTCTTATCTTAGCTCATTGGTCAACATAGCAACACCCACCCGTAGTATGCGCTCCAGCAGGTATATCTCACTGGTCATCCCCAAAGCCAACACCTCCTTTGGCCGCCATTCCTTCCAGTTCTCTGCTGCCAATGACTGGAACGAACTGCAAAAATCTCTGAAGCTGGAGACTCTTATCTCCCTCACTAACTTTAAGCATCATTTGTCAGAGCAGCTTACCGATCACTGCACCTGTACACAGCCCATCTGAAATTAGCCCACCCAACTACCTCATCCCCATATTGTTATTTATTTTGCTCATTTGCACCAGAGTATCTCTATTTGCACATCATCTCTTGCACATCTATCATTCCAGTGTTAATACTAATTGTAATTATTTTGTACTATGGCCTATTTATTGCCTTACCTCCATAACTTGCTACATTTGCACACACTGTATATATATTTTCTGTTGTATTTTTTACTTTGTTTTGTTTTACCCCATATGTAACTCTGTGTTGTTGATTTTATCGCACTGCTTTATCTTGGCCATGTCGCAGTTGTAAATGAGAACTTGTTCTCAACTGGCTTACCTGGTGAAATTAAAAAATTAAAAATGTGGAGCATCAGCAATTCATAGAACAGTGCAAACTGGCTCTAACCAGAATAGAAAGAGGAGTGGGAGGCCCCGGTGCACAACTGAGCAAGAGGACAAATACATTGGAGTGTCTAGTTTGAGAAACAGGCGCCTCACAGGTTCTCAACTGGCAGCTTCATTAAATAGTACCCGCAAAACACCAGTCTCAATGTCAACAGTGAAGAGGCGACTCCGGGATGCTGACCTTCTAGGCAGAGTTGCAAAGAAAAAGCCATATCTCAGACTGGCCAATAAAAAGAAAAGATAAGATGGGCAGTCTGAGATTTTGCTTTTTCTTTGCAACTCTGCCTAGAAGGTCAGCATCCCGGAGTCGCCTCTTCACTGTCGATGTTGAGACTGGTGTTTTGCGGGTACTATTTAATGAAGCTGCCAGTTGAGGACCTGTGAGGAGCCTGTTTCTCAAAATAGACACTAATGTACGTGGTCTGCTTTTCTGGCATTTTTTTACAAAGTTTCCTTTCACGGTATATTAGTAAATACATATATTTTGGTTAATTTTTTTTGCGTTTCAATTCATCTTTAATATGGCGTTGGGCCACCACGAGCCAGAACAGCTTCAATGTACCTTATGCCATGTAAACCATTTGCCATGGCTGTCTGTCACCAGATCTCAACCCAATTGAACACTTATGGGAGATTCTGGAGCGGCGCCTGATAATGTTTTCCACCATCATCAACAAAACACCAAGTGTCTGGAACTCTATTGGAGGGATGTGACACCATTCTGCCATGACAAATTCCATCACTTGGTGTTTTGTTGATGATGGTGGAAAACGTTCTCAGGCGCCGCTCCAGAATCTCCCATAAGTGTTCAATTGGGTTGAGATCTATGGCATATGGTTTACATTGTTTTCATGCACTTCAAACCATTCAGTGACCACTCGTGTGCCCTGTGGATGTGGGCATTGTCATCTTAAGGGGGTATAGCCACGGTAGCCAAAATAATGGCCTGCTCAGCATTTTTATACATGACCCTAAGCATGATGGGATGTTAATTGCTTAATTAACTCAGGAACCACACATGTGGAAGCACCTGCTTTCAATATACTTTGTATCCCTCATTTACTCAAGTGTTTCCATTATTTTGGAAGTTATCTGTACATGTCCTTGATGACAATGGCAGTATTATCAGCAGCACCTGTCTTTTTACTAAAGAAATGCATAAACTTAGGTAATTTTTCTGTTAACCTCTACGGGATCGATGTCCCGTATATGGGACAGTAGAGCTAACGTGCGCGAATGTGATTAGCATTACTTTCCAGGACATAGACATGTCTTATATGGGCAGAAAGCTTAAATTCTTGATCATCTAACTGCACTGTCCAATTTACAGTAGCTATTACAGTGAAAAAATACCATGCTATTGTTTGAGAGTGCACAACAACAAAAAACTTCACGGCAACTGGTTTGAGAAATAGGTAAATAATGTACTTACATTCAGTAATCTTGCTTTGATTTGTCATCCTGAGGGTCCCAGAGATAAAATGTAGCATAGTTCTGTTTGATAAAATCAATTTGTATATTCAAATGTGGGAACTGGGTTCTACAGTTTGAACCCCTGCTGTCTCTGGCTCCACACCCACCCGGCCATCTGGATGTGTGAAAGTGTGTATAAGCTAATGATCCATCTTGTATGACATTCCTGGGAGTGTGTAAACTTAGATTTTGTATTACCATATAATTTTTGTATGTTCTCTATAGTTATGTACTTGAAAATGTATCAATTGACCAATTCGGCACATTTGGGCAGACTTGATACAAAATTGTCCAGTATTGCAATGTTTCACTGGATCAATCTGAAACTTTGCACACACTGCAATATTATATTGCGGCCTTGTTCTTGCATTTCAAAGATGAAACATATAAATAGAAAACACATGTTTTTTTGTTTGTATTATCTTTTACCAGATTGAATGCGTTATATTCTCCTACATTAATTTAACATTTCCACAAACATCTAAGTGTTTCCTTTCAAATGGTATCAAGAATATGCAGGTCCTGAGCTACAGGCAGTTAGATTTGGGTATGTCATTTTAGGCGAAAGTTGAAAAAAAAGGTTGATCCTTAAGAGGATCTTTATGAGTCTTTTTTTATGCTTATTTTCTCTGCCCCGCTCTGAAAGCACCTCATTGCTGCAGCTTAATTTCAATGAAAGTCACATTTGCAATCATATTGCTAATGATTACTATTATTTATTTATGTCCAGCTCACGAGGCCCGTTGATGATGTGAGGCCTGTGGCAATTGCCTCTTCTGTCTAATGGTAAGTCCGCCACTGCATGTACTGCATAATTGATTGTGTTGAGATTCCCATTCACTGCCCTACTCATCCGTTTTTGCGAGTTCGTCAAGAGGTTTGACCCCCGGTCGGGGTTAGAGTCCCAGTCGGGGCTACCCTTCAAATTCACTACAATATATATTTACATTACATTTAAGTCATTTAGCAGACGCTCTTATCCAGAGCGACTTACAGTTAGTGAGTGCATACATTTTCATACTGGCCCCCCGTGGGAAACTAACCCACAACCCTGGCGTTGCAAGCGCCATGCTCTACCAACTGAGCTACAAGGGACTTCCATGATTGGTTTAATTAATTGGTTTCCAGAGTCAGATGTGGATGCCATTTTTATGTATCTTCGTCCAGTATGATGGAAGTTAGAGATAGTTTTGTGTGAAAATGCTTACTAGCTTAGCACAAAGACTAGAAGTCTACAGGAACAGCTAGCATGCTGATAAAGAAATGTGTTAGTAAGATATGACTAAAATGTCACACCCTCAGTTAAACTAATAATGTATGACTAATTAGTAGACTAGAGCTTAGAGAGTTAATCAAATGTGTTTATATAAGATGCATATTTTCCCAGCAACAGAGTATTTGTGTCTTGTAATTAGGCAAGCAGAAGTGCAAAACGATTGAAACCAATAACAGAAGACCGGTTCCCACACAGGGAGGGGGAGTGAAAAAGGCTTGCAGGATATTGTGAGAACAGTGATAGAGAAAAAATGCAGCCTGCCCGAGAAAGGAGTAGACTATGATAAGAACGTGTGTGTGTGTGTGTGTGTGTCTGTATGTGTAACATGATAGTCAGGAGAGCAGAGGAAAATCACATGAGCTAAACCCAGGTGTGAGCTTACAAGATGTGTACAGTGGAAAAATACAGCGCGCCTAAAGCAGGGTGGGATTTTTCCTCTGACGTGTGTGTATAAAAAGATTGTACGACCATTTTGTTGCAGAGCACTCTCAATGAATAAAGGCTGACCATTGCAATAAGGGGTCTTTGTTTAATTAATTTAAACTAGAGATTTACACCTCTGGGAATTATTCAAAGATTTAAGAAGTGTTTGACTTCAACCATTGAGATAACAAAATTCTCGTGACACATGCTAACACTTTTGATCAGAACATAAAAGTGACAGATGCACAGATGGTGCCGAAACGGCCACAGACGTTGACCAACCTCAGGTACATCAGGCTCAGCAGAATGTCATTGGTACAGTACAGTAATGGTAACAGACAATGTCCCAAATGGCACCCTATTCCCTATATAGTGCTGGTCAAAAGTAGTGCACTATAAAAGGGAATAAGGTGTAATTTGGGAGGCAGACATTGGTATACAAAGAGGACTAGTCAGGCAATCTGTCTGTTTCCATTTTAAACTGTAATACAACTTACCTCACTCTTAAAATACTAATTACATTGGCTAGATTCACATGGTCAACAAACCCTACTTCCATCATTTGCATTATTGCTCCAAGGCATAGAAAAAGGAATGATATTTTGTAGGCAGGAATTGCAGTGAGTGACCTGACTGTTACCAATGATACTACTGTTGAAATGCTTCTTGGACTCCTATTCTTCAAAAACTAAGTAAAACTGGTTGTGTCACTGCCACTGCGCCCTTCATAGCTACAAGTAGTCAATTTCCGCCATCTCCAGATACTTTGTGATGTAGTCCAATATGACCTTCTCATTGGCTGCATCTTTTAAATAAAAGTGAGCTCCAGGTAGCATTTGCACTGTAAAATCTCCAGATGATATGTCTTTCCATGCTGTTAAATGAGAAAAAGGGAAAGACGCATAACACATTTAAAGTTGCGATGGAAACAGATCACAATTTTCCACAACTAAAGTTCTAAAGCAACTTCAAAAGGTTCTAAAATGATCACGGAATTTATGAAGAGTTCTCTCAAGACCTTACACAAACCGCCAGGAACCTTTAGCTGAACTGTGCTCATCACTTGGCCATGTTTTTATATACACGTGCAGAACTCATACAGTCATGTAATTTGTGTTAATCACAGGGTGTTACAGCAGTGTAAATGTTATTGAGAGAATTGCTAGACATCGCATCAGAACTCTGACCTTGTAAGTCATGAGGCATGTCCTGCTTTCCATCGAAGCATGTGACTGGGCAGGAGAGGAGAGGACTGTCTGGCCTGTCGCACCTGGAACACAAGAACAATCTTTATTACATATTTATACATGTGTAATAATTTATACATATGTAATATGGGCGATAACAGGCTTGCTAGCAAGCTAACCAAATCCATCAGTCCTCCAGTAGCTTGCTATAATGAAAATCGAATTCAACAATGCCAATAAAGTTTTCAATTCAACTTTTGCTTTCAAAAGCAGCTCAAATATAGACCATGTAAGTATTAAAGAGTGACTACCTTTAAAAAGCAACAAATCCCTTTAAAAACGGGCTATGTGGCATCGATTAGTCAGAAACAGTTATTCTAGTGTTGAAATTGACTACAAAGTGTAAATAGGATAATTTTTGTCTTGAGAAATACTCCAAACAATTACGCAACTAAAACATCCTCGACAGAAACGTCAAAATTAATCAAGATTTCTTGAGTTATCTTAGATTCATTCTGGGGATTTTGAGGAAGTGAAATAGGCTTCAGTGTCTCAAGGGGGACAAACATTATTAACCAAACGCGGAATCGATCAGGAAACACACCTCCAAAACTGAAATCTCGTTTTTCTAATGAGCAACAGAAAAACACACGTGCCAATCGGTGTGTTCAGATGCTCTTTAACTTCATAGCCATTGAATTATACAGTGCATTATAAGGAAATAATGCACGCTCTATAATGCCCTTCTAGACAATCAGAATCGAGTATTCAACAATGCCATGGTATAAGTGGTAACAAATATGTCGCTAAATAACATGTACAGGCCAGTGATGCTAATAGAAGGCGCGTCCCAACAATATCTCCTATCTTCTGAAGTGTGCACTTGTTCACTACTGTCCACAAATCTAAAATAATTGGATTGATGGGAGGCATGGGCTAGGGGAAATTTCCACCATATTTCTTATACCAGTAATTTCCTTTCAAATGAGTGAAAGTGCACACTTTGGGAGGAAGGAGAGATAATTGTGACAAAGCCAGAGATGCCCACCTGTAGTTCTCTACCACGTGGAGGTCGGCTTTCAGCGCAGGCAGGAAGAGCTTTACCACCTCAGAATTGGCCAGTAACTCGGGGGGAGTCCCACCAATCCTGGTCATCCACTGGAGGAATTCCTCGTCTGATAAATCACTTCTATTTGGGGCTTGGATACGCATCTCAGACTAGAAATAAAGGAAAAACTAAAGCATGACTGCTTTAGGTCAGTACATTAAGTGATAACTTCTGAAATGCTATCAGAAATGCCCATATGATTGCATGTCATACAAATGTCATAGTAAAGTTATATTGTATATTGCTGTTCCGTTTTTACATGATTGCTATTACAGTACTCACGTAGGGTGCAGAGGCACCAGACAGGAAGATGTGAATTGGTTCCAGCTTGTGGACTCTTTTCAAAGTATCTGCTATAGCAAAGCTGGTCATGGCGCCAAAGCTGTGACAGTGCAGAATAGTTATAAAAGGTAATAATGACAATTCTGACAACTTTGGATCAATAAAATGTAGCTTCAGGAAAGAAAGGACCATGATGATGATGACTATAGATCAAACAGTGCCATCAGTAACTATGTGTCATCAAAAACTAACTGTACTCGTGACAGCCTGATTTGTTCTGGGTGACGAGATTCATAACTAAGTGATGACATTTTTCTACTTGTACCTGTGGCCAAAGAGGGCAAACGGCTTCTCTTTGAGCACCGGCAGCAGCACATTGATGATCTCATCAACAATCTGCTCCATGCTTTGAAAGAAGGGCTCTTTGGCTCGAGCCTCCCTGCCAGGAAGTTTAACAGCAAACACTAGCAAAGGAAAAAGTGGGAGATACATTGTGTATGTTTTACAGACATTTTATTTCTCCTTTCACTTCACTAAGCCTAAAGCTCATGAATTCGGAGCCATCAATCGATAATGCAATTTCAATAAACCAATCCTATTTTTAAAATATAATTAGAGCCCGACCGATATGGGTTTCTTGGGTCCAATACTCATACTGATTTTAGGGAGGAAAAAGTCACTGATTACCAATATATTGTTTTTTAGAGGTGGAATGAAAGACAACCTTTTTTTACACAAATTGTGGTCCAAAGGATTAACAGATACTCTAAATGATGATTTCTTAACTAAATATTACAATTATTTGTGGTTTACATCAAAAAGCTACTATATCCTCCATAAATACTAAAGTAAATACAACTTAAAGATATGTCCATCTATGGCAGCGGATAAGAATGCAGAATTGTTTTGTTGCTGAAGCACCACAAGCAAATTAATAAACAAGGAGGGCTGAATTAATGAAACTTTGTCTCAATAAATCTGAAACTTCACTGTTCACAACCAATGCAGTGAAATGCAGTAACATGCAGTTCATAATGTCACCACTAGGTGTCATCATTTGTTTTGAGTAGATTCACTGCAGTGCTTTACAACAGTCAAAGGTCATGGGTCATGTAAACAAACACTTTATGGAAACCTCGCAATGAGATCTTGGTTAGTGCATGCTAGCTGTTCATTACAACAATGTTTTCTTACTGAAACCATAATGTAAATTACACTGTTATTCAATACAACATGTATTGGCTAGTCACAGTGTACAAAACATTAGGAAAACCTTCCTAATATTGAGTAGCACCCCTTTTTGCCCACAGAACAGCCTCAATTCGTCAGGGCATGAACTCTACAAGGTGTCAAAAGCGTTCCACAGGGATGCTGGCCCATGTTGACTCCAATGCTTCCTACAGTTGTGTCAAGTTGGCTGGATGTCCTTTGGGTGCTGGACCATTCTTGATATACACAGGAAACTGTTGAGCCAGTGCGCCTGGCACCTACCACCATAACCCGTTAAAATGTCTTAAATCTTTTGTCTTGCCCATTCACCCTCTGAATGGCACACGCACAATCCATGTCTCAATTGTCTCAAGGCTTAAAAATCCTTCTTTAACGTGTCTCCTTCCCTTCATCTACACTGATTTAAGAGGATTTAACAAGTGACATCAATAAAAGATAATAGCTTTCACCTGGTCAGTCTATGTCATGGGAAGTGCAGGTGTCAATGTTTTGTACACTCAGTGTATATTTCAACTGCAAATGGCATACGCTGATGACTGAAAACGTTAATGCAGCAAAGTCCTTGCCGCACTGGTTTTGGTCATACAACTTCTAATTTAGCTATCTACCCAACAATCTTATCATGAATGCAAGCACATGACCCGAATGATAGATCTGCACCAACTATCTAGCTTTTTACGGAAAACTAACTAAATAAACCCACTAACATAATAGGCCCACACAGTAAGTGTTCAATTTGGCGCCAGTCCAGTGTTCGCACATAAGTAGCACAGATTGCTAGCTAGGTTAACTACTTATATATATATATATATATATATATATATATATACATACACACACACACAATAGTATGTGGACACCCCTTCACATTAGTGGATTCAGCTATTTCAGTCACAACCGTTGCTGACAATCGAGTACACAAACTCGAGTACACAGCCATGCCCACACAGCCATCTCCATAGACAAACATTGGTAGTAGAATGAGCTCGGTGACTTTCAACGTTGCACCGTCATAGGATGCCACCTTTCCAACAAGTCAGTTTGTCAAATTTCTGCCCTGCTAGAGCTGCCCCGGTCAACTGTGCTGCTATTGTGAAGTGGAAACGTCTAGAAGCAACAACGGCTCAGCCGCGAAGTGGTAGGCCACACAAGCTTACAGAACGGGACCGCCCAGTGCTGAAGCGTGTAAAAATAGTCTGTCCTCAGTTGCAACACTCACTACTGAGTTCCAAACTCCTTCTGGAAGCAACGCCAGCACAATAACTGTTCGTCGGCAGCTTCATGAAATGGGATTCCATGGCCGAGCAGCCACACAAGCCTAAGATCACCATGCGCAATGCCAAGTGTCAGCTGGAGTAGTGTAAAGCTCACCGCCATTGGACTCTGGAGCAGTGGAAACGCGTTTTCTGGAGTGATTAATCCGCTTCACCGACTGGCAGTCCGACAGACAAATCTGGGCTTGGCGGATGCCAGGAGAACGCTACCTGCCCCAATGCATAGTGCCAACTGTAAAGTTTGGTGGAGGAGGAATAATGGTCTGGGGCTGTTTTTTTATGGTTCGGGCTAGGCCCCTTAGTTCCAGTGAAGGGAAATCTTAGCGCTACAATGACATTCTAGACAATTCTGTGCTTCCAACTTTGTGGCAACAGTTTGAGGAAGGACCTTTCCCATTTCAGCATGACAATGCCCACGTGCACAAAGCGAGGTCCATACAGAAATGGTTTGTCGAGATCGGTGTGGAAAAACTTGACTGGCCTGCACAGAGCCCTGACCTCAACTCCATCAAACACCTTTGGGATGAATTGGAACGCCGACTGCGAGCCACGCCTAATCACCCAACATCAGTGTCCGACCTCACTAATGCTCGTGGCTAAATGGAAGCAAGTCCCTGCAGCAATGTTCCAACATCTAGTGTAAAGCCTTCCCAGAAGAGTGGAGGCTGTTATAGCATCAAAGGGGGGACCAACTCCATATTAATGTCCATGATTTTGGAATGAGATGTTCGATGAGCAGGTGTCCACATACTTTTGGTCATGTAGTATATCTTGCTGGCTAGAGAGAGCCTAACTACATTGCTGTCTAGCTAGCCAGCTAACGTTAACTAAGTAAGAATGTGATGAGGACAGGGCTGCTTGCTTGGTGAAGTGTACTTTTGATTATTTACCTATTCAAATACGCCGTCACTGGCTGTGGCAAGCTACTCACCGTCAAACCACCATGCCTACTCTCTCTCATGTCTTGACTTAGGGCTGAATGATGTTCAATGAGCAGCTCGTAGAGCGCCATCTTCAGGCAACCATTGAAAAATTCAAAGAATGACAGCAAATGAGCAGGCATACTTTATTTGTTAATTCTATGTATATAATATCGGTGCTTTATATGCGGAATAAAGACAGATACAAATATTTATGTGAAAGGCTAATAGCAGCCGATAATATCGGTCAATCGATTTATCGTCGGGCTCTAATAATAATAGTACCTAATGTAAAGCGCCTTTGGGTGTTTGAAAAAGTCTATGTAAATCCAATGTATTATTATCATCATCATCACCTTCAATGGAGCTGAGGATTTTCCCCCAGCGTGCATAGTGTATGGAGCCTCCTCCTGCCCATGGGAAGCATATCAGTCTGGCCATGGCATCAGGTCTCTTACTGAAGCAGTTGATCACCTTGTCCATTCTACAATATTTGAAAAGAGAAATGAAGATAGGGAATGGGCCTATGTATAATGCGTTAAAATTGAAGATGCCATTTGCATTTAAACCGATAACATTTAATATGGTAATGAATTAGCAGTTTAAGACATTTTGTTAAAATGTAACTATAATGTCCTCAATGTGCCATTTGAAGCGCACCTATTTATCAATGTGTTGCATTAACAACAAGGCTATAACTTATTCTGAATGTTCAAAGTGTCTGTGTGCCAGTGTAACAGGGTTGGTTTTATTTCCACTTGACACTGCAGAAATATGTATTCAATGTGTATGTATTCCTATTGGTTGGTTGAATTTACAGTATAAGGTGTACGGCCATTGGTAATGCTTGCAGATAGGGGAGATTCTTCCCAGTCTGATATTGACATACAAGCGGTAGGTCACGTTCTGAAATACTGTACTCTATTTTCATTTATAAACTGAGTGGTTCGAGCCCTGAATGCTGATTGGCTGACATACCACAGGTATGGCAAAACATTTATTTTTACTGCTTTAATTACGCTGGTAATCAGTTTATAATAGCATTAACACACCTCAGTGGTTTGTGGTATATGGCCAATATACCACAGCTAAGGGCTGTACCCAGGCACTCCATCTTGCGTCGTGCATAATAACAGCCCTTTACCGTGGTATACTGGCCATATACCACACACCCTTGGGCCTTATTGCTTAAATTTACAATGTGTACGAGTTCACTATGTACATGTCCTGATGTGTGTGTCATTATATTAGTGCATTTGGAAAGTATTCAGACCCCTTTACTTTTTCCTCATTTTGTTACGTTACAGCCTTATTCGAAAATTGATTAAATTCTTTATTTTTTCTCAATCTACACACAATACCCCATAATGACAAAGCGAAAACAGGTTTCGAAATTTTACCAAATGTATAAAAAATTAAAAACAGAAATACCTTATTTACATAAGTATTCAGACCCTTTGCTATGAGGTTTCGAAATTGAGCTCAGGTGCATCCTGTTTCCATTGATCATCCTTGAGATGTTTCTACAACTTGATTGGAGTCCACGTGGTAAATTCAATTGATTGGACATGATTTGGAAAGGGACACACCTGTCTATATAAGGTCCCACAGTTGACAGTGCATGTCAGAGCAAAAACCAAGCCATGAGGTTGAAGAAATTGTCCGTAGAGCTCCGAGACAGGATTGTGTCGAGGCACAGATCTGGGGAAGGGTACTGAAAAATGTCTGCAGCATTTAAGTTCCCCAAGAACACAGTGGGCTCCATCATTCTTAAATGGAAGAAGTTTGGAACCACCAAGACTCTTCCTAGATCTGGCAACTCGGCCAAACTGAGCAATCGGGGGAGAAGGGCCTTGGTCAGGGAGGTGACCAAGAACCCGATGGTCATTATGACAGCGCTCCAGAGTTCCTCTGTGGAGATGGGAGAATCTTCCAGAAGGACAACCTTCTCTGCAGCACTCCACCAATCAGGCCTTTATGGTAGAGTGGCCAGATAGAAGCCACTCATCAGTAAAAGGCACATGACAGCCCGCTTGGAGTTTGCAAAAAGGTACCTAAAGGACTCTCAGACCATGAGAAAAAGTATTCTCTGTTCTGATGAAACCAAGATTGAACTCTTTGGCCTGAATGCCAAGTGTCACGTCTGGAGGAAACCTTGCATGGTGGTGGCATGATCATGCTGTGGGGATGTGTTTCAGCGGCAGGGACCGGGAGACTAGTCAGGATCGAGGGAAAGATGATCGGAGCAAAGTACAGAGAGATCCTTGATGAAAACCTGCTCCAGAGCGTTCAGGACCTCAAAAACCTGCTCCGATCATCTTTCCCTCGATCCTGACTAGTCTCCCGGTCCCTGCCGCTGAAACACATCCCCACAGCATGATAATGCCACCACCATGCAAGGTTTCCTCCAGACGTGACACTTGGCATTCAGGCCAAAGAGTTCAATCTTGGTTTCATCAGAACAGAGAATATTTTTTCTCATGGTCTGAGAGTCCTTTAGGTACCTTTTGGCAAACCTTCCAACAGGATAACGACCCTAAGCACAGCCAAGGCAATGCAGGAGAGGCTTTGGGACAAGTCTCTGAATGTCCTTGAGTGGCCCAGCCAGAGCCCGTACTTGAACCCGATTGAACATCTCTGGAGAGACCTGTAAATAGCTGTGCAGCGACGCTCCCCATCCAATCTGACAAAGCTTGAGAGGATCTGCAGAGAAGAATGGGAGAAATTCCCCAAATACAGGTGTGCCAAGCTTGTAGCATCATACCCAAGAAGACTTGAGGCTGTAATCTCTGCAAAAGGTGCTTCAACAAAGTACTGAGTAAAGGGTCTGAATACTTATGTAAATGTGATATTTTTGTATAGACTGATGAAGGGAAAAAAACGATTTAATCCATTTTAGAATAAGGCTGTAACGTAACAAAATGTGGAAAAAGTCAAGGGGTCTGAATACATTCCGAATGCACTGTATTCATACAACGGGTGGGTCTAATCCTGAATGCTGATTGGTTAAAACTGCATTCCAGCCGGTGTCTATTCCACAAGTTACCACCGGCTAAATCTGACGTTAAAATGCGTATTTACTTTGCTTCATCTGACTGCGTAATCCACTGTCTCATCAGCCCAGCCAGGCAATTTATAAACCATGCCAATATATCCTCCAAACACCGGCTTCAAGGGCATTATCACTTTTACACAATGGGTTACCAACATATTCAAATAATGATTTACATATTTTCATTAAACGTTATGATGAATTTATTCATACTATTTCTTCCTTCCACAAGATATAGTCCTGACACAAATCTAGGGTTGCTACCCAAGCCGGCTGGTCATTCGTTCTACCGGTTCGGTTGCCAGAGACACAAACCAGTCGTTCAGTCTTTTTCTTCTGTAAATTCGACCCAGTCGTTCGTTCTAAATGTTCTATTGCCATACTGGCTGGCAACGTTCTTACCCCTTGCTTGCTAGCTAGCCAACTAAGGCTAACTTACAATCACGTCAAACAGTGCAGCCAGAATAACAACAAAGTAGCTGCATTTGCATAAGCTGTTTTCTAGTGACACTTATTTGGATACATCCATAACGATGAGCTAATGAGGCGCGATTTCACCTGGCATAGAAAATGGGCTCTCTAGTCAGGACACTGTTGTTCAGAGGAGCTAGTCAACAACACAGCTAACACAATCACTTCAAACTGAAGCTGGAAAGACTGCAAACTAGCTGCACTTCGTTTTACCTGTTTTCTATTGATATTTCTTTGAATATATCCATAAAAATGATGCTAATTCATGATTTCGTCTGGCTGAGAAAAGCTGCCTGCCTGTCTCATCCCAACTCCCGACACAATCATTACTATGCGACAGCTGGAGATCGAATTTGAATATTGAAACAATGTTGCAAATGTCGGAGAGACAGACAGCAAGGTTTATACAAATCTCCGCTGTTGAAAACTAAATGTTAGTCTAAAAGAAATGGGAGATAATGTCTAGATGCTTTTTATAGTGGAGATCAAGTTTATAAATTGCCTGGCTGGGCTGATTTAACAGTGGATTGCGCAGTCAGATGGAACAGAGTAAATATTCATTTTAACGTCATAGATTTAACCAGTGGTAACTTGTGGAATAGACACTGGCTGGAATGCAGATTTAACCATTCAGCATTCAGAATTAGACCCACCCGTTGTATAAAGATTGGCACACTGGCAGATACAAGAGTCTTACTTATGATGAAGTAGGTCTGCTTACATCAAACATTTAAGGAAATGCACTGACAATCTTACAGCGTTTTCACACATATAGTTCTGAGGTATATTTCGAATCAGTGTTAGATTACTTGTTACATTGTTTTTTTATTTGGTCTGGTTTCACATTGCGAAATGTCAAACAAACTAAAACACCTAAACAAAACCATGGGGTTCATGCAAGTAATTTGTTTTTTGGAGAAAAATGGTCATGTTAAATCCATATATGATTATCAAGGAGCATAACTTGTGTCTCAAACTTCATATTACTTTCGCTTTGATCTTCCAACAACATGCGGAAGAAAACAGAGCAAAAGCTGCTTGCTCTAACCGCGACGTGAATAGGGTATATTCAGTAGCCTTTATCCCTGGTATAGCCCGGGGCCCTAATCAGCATGCGCTCATAAATGGGCTGACTACTCACATAATGTTTCAGAGATATCAAGTTATGGTAAGCTACTGCTTGCATATCATCAAATGTTCGCAGTCAAACAACCAACAATACTGCGTGCCTCTGGTTATTTTCCTGTTTTTGGTCCCAACTGGCACCACGTTACGAATGGAATCGGACCGAGACCACCCCTTTTGAGCGAACCACAGTGTGTTGTTGGTGCGCTCCCGTGTGTTGATAAGAGTTCACACCAGCCCAAACGAACCGAAACAAGGGCGATTATGCGCCAGAGTTCGTAAAAACGCTTGAAACCAATTTGGTGCGAAAGCTCCCTTACTTTCCTGTCAGAGGTATAATGGAACAACCTGAGGACAACATCTATCAAAAAACACACACCAAAACGTAAACCTCTTTATATAGGTTTATAGGCTACCTCAACAAACTAAAGTAGCAAACTAACCATGTTTGTTTGGATTTTGGTCACTTTACTGCCAGATCCAGTTCTTACACTTCATGTAGTTTACTAAATGGACACCTCACTTAAGTTTTTCTACGAGTAAAATAGTATGTCATACTGTAAATACCTGTTAAATAGTTGTGCCACGTCAAATTTTCTCAAAGCAATACCTTCAATTTTATAGTTTCCTGGTTATTCGCTTCCTCTTTTTCTTCTTCTTTGGGATTGGATGGCGGATCGCCTCCAACTGTTAGATGCATACATCGCCACCTACTGTACTGGTGTGTGAGGCCATTCACGGCCTACCTACATTAAATTCTTAATACGGTAATACAAAATTGGGAAAAGTGAAAATTGCCCTGCCAACTATTAGCCCTCTCTAATAAACCCACCACCCCATTCCACTATTTAACCCTATCTAGTCCTACTCCAGAACCAGTGTAGGCTGCTGAGGGGAGGACGGCTCATAATAATGGCTGGAACGGAGCATATGGAATGGCATCAATCACATGGAAACCATGTGTTTAATGTATTTGATACCATTCCACAATTCCGTTCCAGTCATTACCACGAGCACATCCTCCCCAATTAAGGTAGCACCAACCTACTGTGTCCAGAACACTACCACTCAACAGCAGCTGTTCTGCAGTAATTCCTCACAATCCCAAATTCTTCTCTGCCTCCGCTGCCACAACCCTGGTTCTTTTCTTCTTCAGGTTTGGTTAGTAAACTGATGCTGAAATAGAACAAAAGTGCCATCTGAAGACTGGAATGTGGTATTACATGGTAAATAATTAATTTAATATAATTTATATATATTATTCTCCACCTTCGCCTCTCCCGAGCCCGTTGGGGAGTTGCAGCAATGAGACAAGATCGAAATTGGGGAGAAAAAGGGGGTAAAATACAAAATAACTTATTCTTCATTGATATTTAAATTTTTACAAGCAAATTCATACTAATTTGACCCAGTCGTTTGTTCGATTAGTTTGATATTTACAGACGTGACCCAGTCGTTCGTTCTTTATGTTCCGTTGCCATGCTCAGTGGCAACGTTCTTATCCCTTGCTTGCTGCTAGCTAGCCAACTAGCTACAGCTACCAGAGTATGTGAGCAGAGCTGGAGTGGAGCGAGGAGTGGAGCATGCCCAATTTGACTGGAGCCTGGAGCAAGTTTTGCAAAGGCTGAAGCATCGGCCTTCTCGCCCGCTCCAATTTTGCTCCAGTAGCGCTTACTTCACTTCACGAGGTCAGGGCATGCCCGGCCCAGCATGCATTTGTAGGCTACTTGTGTGCTGCTATAGCCCCTTGCTTTAGCTACTGTCATGGAGTTCGCTAAATATTTTCATAAAGAAACTGATAAAACACACAGGTGCTAAATCAAGGTGACTTACAAAGATGAGGAGGACCAAGAGCAAGAGAGGGTGTGTGGTGATGTAGTGTCTTAAACTACAGAATCATTGTGGAATCTGAAAAGACACGCATCCCGAAAGCATGATGTGTACTACGTGCACATACTAACAGAAAGTAATGAGGTGGGTAGCTAGCTAAGAGTGTCATTGTAGCAAAGTATTTATAAACAAAAAATCAGATCACTTAAAAGTTTTGTTCATTTTCGTTCTATTATCTATACCAGGGGTGCCCAACGAGTCGATCGCAATCTACTGGTCGATCGCGGAGTGCATGCCAGTCGATCGTGAGATGATTATACATCTACTAAAATTCAGCCACACAAATCAATGCCTATAATCTCTTTCTGTTTTAACGTTCGACAGTTCTCCATTCACAGCAATGTCTGAAAAGTCACATGATTTACATAAAATATGACCAGTCCCTGCCCACTTATTGACGTATGCCTAGTTAATGCGGTCAGATGTATTTATTTTATTTATTTATTTCACCTTTATTTAACCAGGTAAACCAGTTGAGAACAAGTTCTCATTTACAACTGCGACCTGGCCAAGATAAAGCAAAGCAGTGCGATAAAAACAACAACACAGAGTTACATATGGGGTAAAACAAAACAAAGTAAAAAATACAACAGAAATACATATATATATATACAGTGTGTGCAAATGTAGCAAGTTATGGAGGTAAGGCAATAAATAGGCTATAGTGCAAAATAATTACAATTAGTATTAACACTGGAATGATAGATGTGCAAGAGATGATGTGCAAATAGAGATACTGGGGTACAAATGAGCAAAATAAATAACAATATAGGGATGAGGTAGTTGGGTGGGCTAATTTCAGATGGGCTGTGTACAGGTGCAGTGATCGGTAAGGTGCTCTGACAACTGATGCTTAAAGTTAGTGAGGGAGATAAGTGTCTCCAGCTTCAGAGATTTTTGCAATTTGTTCCAGTCATTGGCAGCAGAGAACTGGAAGGAATGGCGGCCAAAGGAGGTGTTGGCTTTGGGGATGACCAGTGAGATATACCTGCTGGAGCGCAGACTACGGGTGGGTGTTGCTATGGTGACCAATGAGCTAAGATAAGGCGGGGATTTGCCTAGCAGTGATTTATAGATGGCCTGGAGCCAGTGGGTTTGGCGACGAATATGTAGTGAGGACCAGCCAACAAGAGCGTACAGGTCACAGTGGTGGGTAGTATATGGGGCTTTGGAGACAAAACGGATGGCACTGTGATAGACTACATCCAATTTGCTGAGTAGAGTGTTGGAGGCTATTTTGTAAATGACATCGCCGAAGTCAAGGATCGGTAGGATAGTCAGTTTTACGAGGGCATGTTTGGCAGCATGAATGAAGGAGGCTTTGTTGCGAAATAGGAAACCGATTCTAGATTTAACTTTGGATTGGAGATTCTTAATGTGAGTCTGGAAGGAGAGTTTACAGTCTAACCAGACACCTAGATATTTGTAGTTGTCCACATACTCTAGGTCAGACCCGTCGAGAGTAGTGATTCTAGTCGGGTGGGCGGGTGCAAGCAGCGTTCGGTTGAAGAGCATGCATTTAGTTTTACTAGTGTTTAGGAGCAGTTGGAGGCTACTGAAGGAGTGTTGTATGGCATTGAAGCTCATTTGGAGGTTTGTTAACACAGTGTCCAATGAAGGGCCAGATGTATACAAAATGGTGTCGTCTGCGTAGAGGTGGATCTGAGAGTCACCAGCAGCAAGAGCGACGTCATTGATATACACAGAGAAAAGAGTCGGCCCAAGAATTGAACCCTGTGGCACCCCCATAGAGACTGCCATTGGTCCAGACAACAGGCCCTCCGATTTGACACATTGAACTCTATCTGAGAAGTAGTTGGTGAACCAGGCGAGGCAGTCATTTGAGAAACCAAGGCTATTTAGTCTGCCAATAAGAATGCGATGGTTGACAGAGTCGAAAGCCTTGGCCAGGTCAATGAAAACGGCTGCACAGTACTGTCTATTATCGATCGCGGTTATAATATCGTTTAGGACCTTGAGCGTGGCTGAAGTGCACCCATGACCAGCTCGGAAACCGGATTGCATAGCGGAGAAGGTACGGTGGGATTCGAAATGGTCGGTGATCTGTTTGTTGACTTGGCTTTCAAAAACTTTTGAAAGGCAGGGCAGGATGGATATGGGTCTGTAACAGTTTGGATCTAGAGTGTCATCCCCTTTGAAGAGGGGGATGACCGCAGCAGCTTTCCAATCTCTGGGGATCTCAGACGTTACGAAAGAGAGATTGAACAGGCTAGTAATAGGGGTTGCGACAATTTCGGCGGCTAGTTTTAGAACGAAAGGGTCCAGATTGTCTAGCCCAGATGATTTGTAGGGGTCCAGATTTTGCAGCTCTTTCAGAACATCAGCTGTCTGGATTTGTGTGAAGGAGAAGCGGGGGGGGGCATGGGCAAGTTGCAGCGGAGGGTGCAGAGCTGGTGGCCGGGGTAGTGGTAGCCAGGTGGAAAGCATGGCCAGCCGTAGCAAAATGCTTGTTGAAATTCTCGATTATTGTAGATTTATCGGTGGTGATAGTGTTTCCTAGCCTCAGTGCAGTGGGCAGCTGGGAGGAAGTGCTCTTATTTTCCATGGACTTTAGTGTCCCAAAACTTTTTGGAGTTAGTGCTACAGGATGCAAATTTCTGTTTGAAAAAGTTAGCCTTTGCTTTCCTAACTGCTTGTGTATATTGGTTCCTAACTTCCCTGAAAAGTTGCATATCGCGGGGGCTATTTGATGCTAATGCAGTACGCCACAGGATGTTTTTGTGCTGGTCAAGGGCAGTCAAGTCTGAGGAGAACCAGGGGCTATATCTGTTCTTAGTTCTGTATTTTTTGAATGGGGCATGTTTATTTAAGATTGAGAGGAAATTACTTTTAAAGAACAACCAGGCATCCTCTACTGACGGAATGAGATCTATATCCATCCAGGATACCTAGGCCAGGTCAATTAGGAAGGCCTGCTCGCTGAAGTGTTTTTGGGAGCGTTTGACAGTGATGAGGGGTGGTCGTTTGACCGCGGACCCGTTACGGACGCAGGCAATAAGGCAGTGATCGCTGAGATCCTGGTTGAAGACAGCAGAGGTGTATTTAGAGGGTAAGTTAGTCAGGATGATATCTATGAGGGTACCCATGTTTACGGATTTAGGGTTGTACCTGGTAGGTTCGTTGATAATTTGTGTGAGATTGAGGGCATCTAGTTTAGATTGTAGGATGGCCGGGGTGTTAAGCATATCCCAATTTAGGTCACCAAGCAATACGAACTCTGAGGATAGATGGGGGGCAATCAATTCACATATGGAGTCCAGGGCACAGCTGGGGGCTGAGGGGGGTCTGTAGCAAGCGGCAACAGTGAGAGATTTATTTCTGGAAAGGTGGATTTTTAGAAGTAGAAGCTCAAACTGTTTGGGCACAGATCTGGATAGTATGATAGAGCTCTGCAGGCTATCTCTACAGTAGATTGCAACTCCACCCCCTTTGGCAGTTCTATCTAGACGGAAAATGTTATAGTTGGGGATGGAAATTTCAGAATTTTTGGTGGCCTTCCTAAGCCAGGATTCAGACACTGCTAGAACATCAGGGTTGGCGGAGTGTGCTAACGCAGTGAATAACTCAAACTTAGGAAGGAGGCTTCTGATATTTACGTGCAGAAAACCAATACTTTTACGGTTACAGAAGTCAACAAATGATAGCTCCTGGGGAGTAGGAGTGATACTGGGGGCTGCAGGGCCTGGGTTAGCCTCTACATCACCAGAGGAACAGAGGAGGACTAGAATAAGGATACGACTAAAGGCTTTAAGAACTGGTCTTCTAGTGCGTTGGGTACATAGAATAAAGGGGGCAGTTCTCCGGGCGTTGTAGAAAAGATTCAGGGCATTATGTACAGAAAAGGATATGGAAGGATATGAGTACAGTTCAGTTAACCCTAAGCGTTGGGTAACAATGAAAGAGATAGCGTCACTGGAGGCACCGATTGAGCCGGTCTCGGGGTGTATGGGGGGTGGAACAAAGGAACTATTTGAGGCAGTTTGAGAGGGACTAGGGGTTCTACAGTGAAATTGTATAATAAGAACTAACCCAAACAGCAATAGGCAAGGCATAATTGACATGGGAGAGAGGCATAAAGCAGTCACAGGTGTTATTAGAGAGAGCTAAGACAACAACTGGAAATAGCGATAACGTTTGGGCTAAGGCTAAACAGAATAAACAGGACAGGGTACCGTGTAAAGGAACAGTCCAGCAGGCATCAGCTGTGCAGCTGAGTGATCATAAGGTCCAGTGAACAGCAATATGTGAGTCCGAGAGCAGTTCAAATTGGTGCTTCAGCACAGCTAGCAGGGAGCACAGTTGTAGTTTGCGTGTGCTAGCGGGCCGGGGCTGGCAGATGGATCTTCGTGGTCGTCGCAACGGGAAGCCTGTTGAAACCACATCAGACTATTTTGTCGGCAAACCAGTCGTGTTGGATCGGCGGGGCTCAGTGTCAACACTAGGAGGTCCCGTCCGGTTGACAGAGAGGTAGATAGCCGGGAGATGGGCCTGAGGCTAGCTCAAGGCTAACTGGTGCTTGCTATAGGGCAATGGTAATTAGCCAACAACAGGTTGCAGCTAGCTAGCTGGTTGCGATGATCCGGCGCTAGGGTCCAGTGATTCCGGCAGAAAGTCCAATAAGCTCTGGGTCGATAGCATGCTGTGCAGACTGGCCGACAAATTTTCCAGGCTAGAGCTAGAGCTGGCTGGTGGATAGTGTAGGCCACGGACAGTGGTGAAGACGCTAACGGTGACTAATAGCAAGTAGCCATTCAGTCGCAGCTACGCTAGCTACACTAGTTTCAAGCTTAAGGTTCTTGATGAAAGTTAAAGAAATCGAATAGAATCCTTTCCACGTTGGGTGAGGCGGGTTGCAGGAAAGTATATTTAGTTAAAGAATGAAAAGTACAAATTGAGAAATATATACAAAAATAGACAAAAAAGAAACGGGATATTTACACAAGGACAATGAATAAAAGCGAACGCACTGCTACGCCATCTTGGAACCAGATGCCGCCCGCCAACTCCAAGTCGAGGTCATGGTGATGCCAGGCAGGTAGCTAGCTAGCTAACTTTGTAGCCAGATTCGTTCTTAAGTTGTGTGGTCGACAGCAGCAATAATGAGTGAAGGGAAGGATACAAAAAAACAGAAAACATATCATTTCCACAAGGAATGGGAGGAGGATAATTTTTTCGTCATGTCAAACTTAAAATGTGTGTGCCTCATCTGCCATAATAGCATCGCTATCCCAAAGAAAGGTAACATAGAACAACATTTTAAAACCACACACAAAACCCAGGAAAGAGATTTTCCATCAAAGACTGAATTACAAAGAAGAAAGGTACAAGAACAAAAAAATCAACTGGCAGTGCAGCAGTCAATTTTCACAAGGCCTATGACTTAAGGGAAGGCGGCAACCAAAGCATCTTATCGTGTGAGTCGCATTCTTGCTAAGCATAACACGTTGTTCAAAGATGGGGAGACGATCAAGGAAGCATTTATTGAGGCTGCAGACTCGCTGTTTGGGGATTTTAAGAATAAGACTGAAATTAAGACTGAATGCCATCAATGACATTCAGTTGTCCAGACATACAGTGACAAGAAGATGGATATCGACAACTGCGAGTGTTATTCCCTCCAGTTTGACAAGTCCACAGATATGGTAGATGTGGCACAGTTATGCATTTTCATCAGAATGGTATTTGACAACATGAGTACAAAGGAGGAACTACTCGCCATTTTGCCACTGAAAGGACATACAAGGGGCGAATATATTATTCAAGCTTTTACGGAGTTTGCTAACAAATTCCAACTGCCCTTTGTAAGCTTGTCTCCATTACTACCGATGGGGCACCCGCTATGGTAAGCCGCATTAGTGGGTTCGTTGCATTGTGCAAACGAGATGATTCTTTACCGAACTTTCTTAGTTATCACTGCGTAATTCATCAGCAAGCTTTGTGCGGGAAGATGTTAAACATGAAAGAGGTGATGGATGTTCGATGAAGATTGTGTGTTCTATTCGAGCAAAAAGCCTACAGTGGAGGCTATTTCACCCTCACTTAGAAGAGACTGAAGCGGAGCACACAGACCTGCTGCTGCACACGGATGTGTGGTGGCTGAGCCGAGGTACATTTTTAGGAAGATTCAGTGAGTTGTTGCCTGAAATCAAGGAGTTTCTCAAGGTCTCCAAACATGCAGAATATGCACAGCTAGAGGACACAGTGGCTCCTGGATTTAGCTTTTCTCATTGACCTAACTTACATGCTTAATGAATTGAATGTAGAGCTGCAAGGAAAAGGCAAACATGTAATCACATGATCAGCTCTGTGAACACTTTTAAATGCAAACTACAACTGCTCACAAGAAAGCTGCAACGTAAGGACCTGCACTTCTTTCAACACGTGTTCAGAACTTGAACGTCAGGGCAAGGATACAGCACAGCTTGACAGTGCACGTTACGTGGAGCAAGTCCAGAGCATCTTATCTGAGTTTAACAGTCGTTTCACTGACTTTGCATCACTTGAGCCTATTGCCACTTATATGTGCTTTCCGTTTGGCACAGACATAAATGTGGAAGTCATTGCCTCCAAAATGGGATCACCTTTTCAGTTGGACACAACTATAGCAGAAACTGAAATTCTCACCCTTCAAAATGACATTCAGCTGAAATCCAGGGCAACCACTGAGATGAAGGAAGAGTTCTGGGATCTACTGCTAGAGGAGAAGTATCCCAACATAAGAAGATGTGCTCTCAACTTATCAGCCCTTTTTGGATCAACCTACCTCTGTGAGTCTGCATTTTCTCACATGTAGAAAATAAAGTCCAAGTACAGATCTACTATGATTGATGACCACCTTGTGGCCTGCATGAGACTTGCAACAAGCTGCTACAGCCCTGACTATGAAAAACTACTTGCCTCCACCCAATGCCAAAAGTCACACTAAGGTAGGAAATGAAATTAGTTGCACTTATTTGTGGAAAACATGTTATTGGTCCACATTATATTTGGGTATCAAATAGGTATCATAGCGGCAGGTCCATACTCAGTGGTGTGTTGCGTTTCATACATTTTGTTGGTTGGTTTAGATATAGAGACTGGTAGATCTCATCAGGCTGGAAAAAGTATGAAAAAGTAGATCTCACGTCAAAGAAGGTTGGGCTCACCTGATCTATACAATAGGCTACCATTGATTTTGGCCCAATAGGCCTACTGACATATTACATCTTTCAAGGAGCTTTCCGTTTTAATAGGGTTATTTTGCCTAAAAAGCTTTTAGGCCTACCTAAAGAAAAATAAAAAAAACAGCATCTGTATCCCAGGTTCCGAGGGACTGCAGCCACACGCAACGGGAAAGATAATGAGCTGATGGACTCCCAGTGGCTGGAAGACTGTGGATACTCTGTGGACCACAGAGGCACTGTTGTCAGTGTTGAAGAGCCATGGCTATCAGCAAGCCCTGATGGAATGCTGTTGGAGATCAAGTGTCCTGTCATGGGAAAGGGCTGTGATTCTCTGGATGATGTCTTCAATGGGAAAGCCTGTGATGTGAAGGTGGTGGAGGGCACACCCCAACTGCAACCACATGGGCCACGTGGCTACTACATGCAGGTGCAAATTGGTATGTTTTGCACAGGACTGAGAGAAAGTAAGGTGCTCATCTGGACTCCTTCCCAGCAAGTCATCCCTGTTCCCTGTAATGCACAGTTCTGTGCAGAGGCTGTCCTGAGGTTGAAGGCATTCTACTTTACACACATGCTGCCATTTATTGTTGAGGAGCATCAGGCAGGCAGATTATCACTGAATGACAAATATATGCAGCTCTGTAGAAGTATGTAGTCAGATGTCTCTCCTGTTTGCAGTTCCTATTAACAAATTGTTTATCAATTAAAACGCCTTACTTAATGCATCAACAGTCATAGTATTGTGGAAACGTTTTTATGGCTTTGTTTTTTATTAATATTTGTCATGTCTCCTCCCGTTGCTCCCCTCCGGCGCTCTGATTCGCCGGTCTACTGAGCCACCGGTCAGAGCGCACCACCTCGGCAATACCGGAATGGAAACCCAACGCACCCTAATCACCTCCAGCGCACCTGCACCTCATCATCTCATCACCACCCCTATATAGCCCTGGACTGTTCAGTGTTGTGTGTGATTGTTAGTGTCTTGTCGTGTTCTCGCTCTTTGTTGTTCTCTTGCTCAGTGTTAAGTAAACCTTTACGTTGTTGATTCCTGTGTCAGCGTCCTGCCTCTTCGTATCCTCAGTACTCGTCACAGAATCACACACCAATCACGAAGATGGATGCAGCAGGTAATCCTCCTGGAGTTTCCCAGTGCCTCGACCAGCACCAACTGAACGCCACCATGCAGGAAGTGCTCCAAACGCTGCATAAACTGACCATCGTTCCGGTTCCACCTCAGGGAGCGGCGAGTGTAACCAGTCCACCTCCTCCCGTGCTATCACCAACGTCTGAGGGACCCCTCGCCCTGCCGGAGCGCTATGACGGGAAAACGACGAAATGTCGAGGCTTCCTGCTACAGGTTTCACTGTATCTGGCGCGGCAGCGTGGGGCATCTCCATCGGACCAAGCCAGGATAGCGCTGGTGATTTCTCTACTGAAGGGAAAGGCGCTGGATTGGGCCACGGCAGTCTGGGAAGGAGGTGAGGCCGCGGCGCTTCCCTACTCCACCTTCCTCGCTCGGTTCAGGGCGGTGTTCGATCATCCCACGGAGGGAAAGGACGGGGGTGAGCGTCTCCTCCGCCTACAACAGGGAGAGGGGGCTGCATTCGAGTACGCCCTGAGCTTTCGCACGGTGGCGCCGTCTTCCGGCATTGCTCAGGCCTTGCGCTTGCTCGAGGATGATTCCGTTGAGAACAAGGTCCCAGATGAGGGAGAGGCTATACAGTCTTCCCCTCAGTTCGAGCTCCTGACAAATTCGGAGGTCACCCATCTTTCCCAGGGGGCGAACCTTTCTGACGAATCCAGAAGTGAGGACGATGGCATTTCTCTTGCGGCATCAGGCAGTACCCCTTCTGACCAGGAAGGGAATTACGCCCCTGAAAAAGAATGTCTGCTCAGCTTGTGCTGCCCAGCCAAACTGAGGAGGTAGGGTAGGAGTCAATAATTAAATCTCTCCTTCTTCGAAGCAATCGGACGCGCTGCCACCAAACTCGAGATCAGGTATCCTACGCCTCCCCCGCCTACCAAAAAGACTAGGATGGGTGCAATCACCTCTCAGGGTAATTCCACATCCGTCCAACAATGTGTACCAGACTGTGTGTCGTTGGTGGAGTCTTCCTGGGCAGAGCCATTTAAGTCACTTTCTCTGGTGACTGGCTACCCCCACTTGGATATTTATGGCATGGAGTCATTGGGATAGTGTATTCCTCCTCCCGTGGAGCCTTCCCTGGCTAAACATCTCGACCCAAGGCGCGGGGACTCTGGGAGCCAGCTGAGCTCCTCTGACCTTGATGACCAGTCTCCTCAGCAGTCCTGTGTCAGGTCACACAAGAGCCCCCCACCTCAACCCCATAAGTCCCTGTTGGGACGGATCAACACAACTGTTCCCCCAGTTCAGCTCTCTAATAAACAGTCCCATCATATCCAGGCCCATGGGCCGAGGGTGACGGTTCAGAATGTTCCCATTCAAAACAATCAACCTCTCAAGGGCTACCTTGTCCAGCCACCAGGCCTGGCAAGTTCCTCATCCCATCCACGGGATATGTTTCCCACATGAGCAGTCACCCTAGCGGGGCGGCGCCACAGGATTCCCCTTGCCCCTAAGAAGCAGGTGAGTTCCCTTGCTCCTCACAGGGAGCAGTGGTGCGCATGTGCAGTCTTCCCCTGGATCCTACGCACTGAATAGTGCAGTCCACTGCACATGGGGAAGTGGTCTGAGCTCGCAGAGATGAGATACAGTCTCTGTTGGCCAAGGGAGCTGCATGATGCCAAGGGAAGAAGCTCACCAGGTAGTCTCGCTTGGCCTCCTCATGAGAGACTTCCAGTGTTGGGTGACTTCACTCCGCTTGAACCCGTCTCTCCACCGGCATTACTGCCAAGGAGGGGTGCATTCCCGGCAACTTCACTCTCTGGCGAGAGAGATATTGTTATGGAGGGAGCAGTGATATGGTGTCTCTCAGAGCAACATATGTGCCAGGCAGACTAAACTCAGGAGTTTATCCTGCACACAAGAGATATCTGAGGTTCGCCTCCTAGGGCATAGCCTATGGATATATCACCTTACCATTCGGACTGGCGGACATTCACAAAGTGTGCCGAAGTGGCCCTAGCCCCCCTATGAGGGAGAGGCTTAAGAGTCCTGACATACATTGATGACTGGTTGATCTATGCAGACACTCGGTTCAGGCAGCGGAGCACACAGCCCAGCTTTTGTCGCAACTGCTCGCTGTAGGCTTCAGGATGAATCGTGGCAAAAGCTCGCTCCTACCGACCCAGCAGAAAATATTTTTGGGATTGTCTCTGGACTCTGTAGCCTGTTGAGTAGCCCTCACCGTAGAGAGAGCGACAGCTTTTTGCCACTGCCTCAGTGTTTTGCCAACATCAGTCACTTACTGGATGTTTCTGATGCTGCTTGAGCTCATGGCCTCCATGACTGTGGTAGTCCCGCTTGGCCTTCTCCTCATGAGAGACTTCCGGCATTGGGTGACCTCACTCTGTTGGAACCCATCTCTCCACCGGCACAGACACTTGCTTCTCTCTGCAAAGTGTCTATTGGCACTTCAATGCTGGACAGACCCATTCCTCTTGATGCAGGGCTGCCCCACTGGGAGTCCTCACGTGCAAAGTAGTGATGACGGGTGCATCACTACAGTGATTGGGTGGCAGTTTACGAGGGGCGTACGGTGAACGCCATATGGCCAGACTCTCTTAGTACAGCCCATATCAACGTTCTTGAGCGCTACACTGTTACTAGCCCTCAGGCACTTCCGTCCGTTCCTACAGGGCCAGCATGTCCTGGTCGGACAATACATCTACGTCTACGTCTATCCCTCAGCCATGGCTGGCAGAGATTGTACCGCCCAACCATGGCGCCTTGCACAGCGCAGGGACCTGCAGTCCCAAGCACATGGCTAAATATTCCACCCTCATCCTGAGCTGGATCTCTGGGCCTGGCCCAAGAGAGGTACAACCTAGACTCTTTCGACCTGAAGTCATTTTCTCCTTCTTGCAGGACTTTCTCCACGAGGCAAGGCCTTTTCCATTGTTAAGGTCTCCTTGGCGGCGATTTTAGCCTGCCATGTAGGACTTGGAGAGATGGCGATCAGGGCTCACCCCCTGGTTCATCGTTTTATGAAGGGAGCGCACCATCTCCGTCCGGTCTCCAAGCCACTTGCCCCATTGGGGACTTGGCGCACTTGGATGCGCTCACGGCGATCGCTTTGAACCCCTGGAGACAGTGGATCTTAAAGATTAACTGAAACATTTTAGTAAGTTAAGGTGATTTTGATAACCAAATGTAGTAAAGAAGCATGTTCCTACCCTGAAAAATATTTATGTTCAAATGTTGCCTCATCTGACTACCTTGTGCCGCTATCTTGATAACGTGTCATCAATGACGTCACTTGAATGGTTCATCTGACAGGCAGCCCAGATTACAATGCATGTTATGGTGCATTCAAGACAACTGGGAACTCTGAAAAAAACAAGGTTAAATTGTGACGTCAGTGATATTTAGGTCAGAAAGTCGGAGCTCTAGGAAGTTGCATGAGTTTCGGATTTGGAATTCCAAGTTGGATGACCGTTCAAAAGATTTTTCCCAGTTGTCTTGAACGTACTGAAGTCGGATGTCGGAGATTTCCGAGTTCCCAGTTGTCTTGAACGCGGCATTAGTAACCTCATTGAGAATGTTTTCATTTTGACAACAATAAAAAACATAAAAGAAGTGCCTTTTTAGAAGGCTATCCTGTTAGAGACTAGCCAGTTAACATGGCATGAACGATAAATGGACATAAAAAAGTATACTGCTAGTTAGTTACGTTAACAGAACAGCTTGCTGCAGTGCAGGATTTTACTATGGATTATGGATTTCACTATGGACATTAGCAGCATCATTTGGTCTCACAACTAGCTGCAATTGATTTAACAATCTTACATGTCTGTAGCTAACTCTTTCAGAACAGACACCTACCACAGGAGGTTGGTGGCACCTTAATTGGGGAGAAAGGGCTCGTGGTAATGGCTAGAGTGGAATAAGTGGAATGGTATTCCATTTGCTCCGTTCCGGCCATTATTATGAGCTGTTCTCCCCTCCGCAGCCTCCTGTGACACCTACAGTAGCTAATTAGCTAGCTTGAATACTCCTTTTTCTATCCAGCTGTTTCTAGCCCAGCTAGCTAGCTAGCATCTACTAGGTTAGGCACATCTGAAGTCCCTCACTGTAAACCATATTGAATACTGTTTCATGCATAGTGTACAAAAGTGACTTTATTATTGTGTCCATTACCATGCAGCTGGCTTACTAACCATGTTTGCTGTTAGCTAGCTTGCTGGCTAACATAGCATGATCCAATGCCCATATCAAAACTACGGTAATGTTTAACACAGCTAGACCTTGCTCACTGAATGAATCAAACAAGTGCAAGTGGGTTTTTGACTGGACTATATATGCTTATTCAATGCTTGCTACCTGCTTTGTTATTGTGTTCATCGTGCATTTAGCTAGTTTACTACAGTAAGGTACAGTAACAGTAGATCCGACGCCCCTGCCCATGTAACATAGCCTACAGCTGAATGAGCTCAAAAACGTATGCAAGTAGATTTCTGACCAGTCTTGTTAACATGGTTGTTAGTATTTTATTTTTTCCATCGCAAATTGGTCATTTTAGCTTTTAGTTTATTCACTTCTTGAGCACATTCTTGATCAAAAAGCCATGAGTAAAGTAGACACGTGGATGATCTACCATTCCCATGAGGTTGTTTCAATGTGGCTCTCAGCTTGTGTGAGGTACTTGAAAAACTTCAAATATGATGTTCTAAAAGCATTTTCATAACATCACGTTCAACAAGGTTACCTAAGTTTCAGTTCCAGTTTCAGACTGTCTTACAAGATGGCCCTGTTGCTCACCTTGGCCACTGCCAAGCGCATTAGCAACCTTCATGCACTCTGATTGCCCCTGACTACTCCAAGTTAACGAGACATCATAACGCTGCGTTCGTTCCTAAAGTCATTACCATGATGTATAGTAGTCAAGCCACTGATCGTTTTCCCTTCCAGCCTCCCTGGCACACACAGTCCCTGGCGCTGGAGCTGAGTAGGATGGATCAGGTACATTACCATGTACCACAACAAGCTTCTCAGGAAACAGGCTGTTGGCAATCGGGGCGTTTTGCAGGTGTCCCATTGTGAGATATCTAACTGAGTCGGCTGAAAAATAACTTTGGGTTACGGCATGCAACCCCGGTTCTCTTAAGGAGATGAGGGAGACATCTCACCATATTGCTCTCTTGAATAAGGCTTCAACCAATGACCTGCAAAAGAGGGCGTGTCCCATTGTGAGATGTCTCCCTCATCTCCTTCAGAGAACCAGGGTTACATACCGTAACCCAAAGGCTTCTTTACAGGTGTAGTGAAAGAATGAGAGAAGGTGATACTCACGACTAGCGACTGGCTAGCGTGGGAGCACAGCGTGATAACTCAATAACGATTTATGACATTGTTTGAATGACAGACCATCTGTGGGCTAACACTGGGGTCAAACACACCTTATCTGTGGCAATCTCGATGAAGAGACATTCCCACAGAAGTCCTAGGGTCACTGAAGCCAGGATAGGTGAAGACTGATGAAACTTGAATCGATTCAATGAATGTTAATGTGTGAATTAAATTGTCATGTTTGGATTGTTTCAAGAGTCATAAAGAGCTATGCATTTTGATATGTTTCATTGTACTGTAAGTGCTATGGATTTATTGTTACAGAGAAACTGTGTTATTCTGTACATCGGACAGCGGATAGTTCAAAGAGGAGCGACACGGGTGTGCCTGTATAATTTAGATAAGAGTTGTGATGATTAGATCCAAGAATGTGTGTGTTGTTTTCATGCCTTTAAAAAATAATAATTGTAAAGTGATGTTAATTAGACGATAGGAGATACTGAGAGTTGGCGCTCTTGGAAGAATGAAAGCTGGCCTTAAACTTTGATCATGAAGTCATTGGTAAAATCTCCTGATGTTCCTACGTTTGTATGTCATAATGGTGAATTATCTGTACTGTTAAGACTTAGGATATTTTGTATTCTTTTTATCGTGAATATTTTTCAAAGGTCTTGAAATGTTCAGTATTGACTAACCTTCATGTCTTAAAGTAAAGATGGACTGTCGTTTCTCTTTGCTTATTTGAGCTGTTCTTGCCATAATATGGACTTGGTCTTTTAACAAATAGTCTTTTAACCCCCCCCCCCCCCCCCACAAATTAACTTTTAACAAGGCACATCTGTTAATTTAAATGCATTCCAGGTGACTACCTCATGAAGCTGGTTGAGAGAATGACAAGAGTGTGCAAAGCTGTCAAGGCAAAGGGTGGCTACTTTGAAGAATCTAAAATCTAAAATATATTTTGATATGTTTAACACTTTTTTTTTTTTGGTAACTACATGATTCCATATGTGTTATTTCATAGTTAAATGAATGAGTAGGTGTGTCCAAACTCTTGAGTGGTACTGTAGGTTAGTATTGTGGAGTAACTACAATGTTGTTGATCCAGCCTCAATTTTCTCCTATCACAGCCATTACACTCTGTAACTGTTTTAAAGTCACCATTGGCCTCATGGTGAAATCCCTGAGGGGTTTCCTTCCTCTCCGGCAAGGACGCCGGTATCTTTGTAGTGGCTGTGTGTATTGATACACAATCCAAATTGTAATTAATAACTTCACCATGGTGAAAGGGATATTCAATGTCTGCTTTATTCTGCCATATTACAGCCTGTGTTGTGATAATTCCGTTGTTTGTTCTATAACCTGTTCATTCATATACCTTGCGACCGTGATATATAGGCCTAAAGGCAGAGACAATAAGAAGACACAGTGGCAGAATAAATTCAACCACACTTTTGTTTTATTACAAAACCGGATAGCAACCTCTGTCCAGTGAAGTCCACAAAGCGTATTGCATGTACAGTAACAGACAGTTACATGACCTACAGCATGGTTAAGCAAGTTAATGCTTCGGACATTTTCGGACAACTAAACAACTATTGATTTAGACTGTCTTATTGCACTGCCATGTGCAAGCTTCTAGAATTCTTGGAGTTTGTGCATTTGCAGAGTAATTTATGACCCTTTATACAACGGGTGGGTCTAATCCTGAATGCTGATTGGTTAAAACCGCATTCCAGCCAGTGTCTATTCCACAAATTGCCACCGGCTAAATCTATGACGTTAAAATGCCTATTTACTCTGTTCCATCTGATTGTGCAATCTACTGTCTCATCAGCCCAGCCAGGCAATTTATAAACTTGATCTCCACTGTAAAAAGCATCTAGACATTCTCTCCCATTTCTTTTAGACTACCATTTAGTTTTCAACAGCGGAGATTTGTATAAACCTTGCTCTCTGTCTCTCCAACATTTGCAACATTGTTTCAATATTCAAACTCGATCTCCAGCTGTCCCATAGTAATGAATGTGTCGGGAGTCGGGATGAGACAGACAGATAGGCAGCTTTTCTCAGCCAGTCGAAATCATGAATCAGCATAATTATTATGGATATATACAAAGAACTATCAATAGAAAACAGGTAAAACGAAACGAAGTGCAGCTAGTTTGCAGTCTTTCCAGCTTCAGTTTGAAGTGATTGTGTTACCTGTGTTGTTGGCTAGCTCTCGAACAACAGTGTCATGATGAGAGAGCACATTTTCTATGCCAGATGAGAGAAGGTGCCATAAATGTTGTCCCCTTGTCAATTTCAGTAATTAGTTTCTCTCTCTCCAGCGAGAGGTTAATGTTGAGGTTTAGGTTAATATTTCTGCTATGTTTATAGCCCTTTATAGACATGTTATAAGTGTAATGCCATATACCATTTATTAATGTACATATATACAGTGCATTCGGAAAGTATTCAACCCCTTCACCTTTTCCACATTTTGTTACTTTACAGCCTTATTCTAAAATAGATTAAATTAATGTATTTCTTCATCAATCTACACACAATACCCCATAATGACAAAGAAAAAACAGGTGTCTAGAAATTGTTGCAAATGTATTAAAAATATATATATATTCAGACCCTTTGCTATGAGACTGTAAATTGAGCTCAGGTGCATCCTGTTTCCATTGATCATCCTTGAGATGTTTCTACAACTTGATTGGAGTCCACCTGTGGTAAATTCAATTGATTGGACATGATTTGGAAAGGCACACACCTGTCTATATAAGGTCCCACAGTTGACAGTGCATGTCAGAGCAAAAACCAAGCCATGAGGTCGAAGGAATTGTCCGCAGAGCTCCGAGACAGGACTGTGTCGAGGCACAGATCTGGGTAGGGTACCAAAAAATGTCTGTAGCATTGAAGGTCCCCAAGAACACAGTGGCCTCCATCATTCTTAAATGGAAGAAGTTTGGAACCACCAAGACTCTTCCTAGAGCTGGCCGCCCGGCCAAACGGAGTAATCGGGGGAGAAGGGCCTTGGTCAGGCAGGTGACCAAGAACCCGACGGTCACTCTGTCTGAGCTCCAGTTCCTCTGTGGAAATGGGAGAACCTTCCAGAAGGACAACCATCTCTGCAGCACTCCACCAATCAGGCCTTTAGAGTGGCCAGACGGAAGCCACTCCTCAGTAAAAGGCACATGACAGCCCGCTAGTCACCTAAAGGACTCTCAGACCATGAGAAACAAGATTCTCTGGTCTGATGAACTCTTTGGCCTGAATGCCAAGAGTCACGTCTGGAGGAAACCTGGTACCATCCCTACAGTGAAGCATGATGGTGGCAGCATCATGCTGTTTGGATGTTTTTCAGCGTCAGAGACTGGAAGACTAGTCAGGATCGAGGGAAAGATGAATGGAGCAAAGTACAGCGAGATCCTTGATGAAAACCTGCTCCAGAGCGCTCAGGACCTCAGACTGGGGTGAAGGTTCACCTTCCAACAGGACAATGACCCTAAGCACACAGCCAAGACAACGCAGGATTGGCTTCTGGACAGGTCTCTGAATGTCCTTGAGTTGCTCAGCCAGAGCTCAGACTTGAACCCGATCTAACATCTCTGGAGAAACCTGAAAATAGCTGTGCAGCGACGCTCCCCATCCAACCTGACAGAGCTTGAGAGGATCTGCAGAGAAGAATGGGAGAAACTCCTCAAATACAGGTGTGTCAAGCTTGTAGCGTCTTGCCCAAGAAGAGTCGAGGCTGTAATCGCTGCCAAAGGTGCTTCAACAAAGTACTGAGTATGTCACGATCGTCTACGAGAGAGGACCAATGCGCAGCGTTGAAGGTGAACATAACATATATTTATTAACTGATCACACGATCAAAACAATAACCAACGATGCGTGACGTCTAAGGTTACAACACGAACAAACCTTAACGGAACAAGAAACCACAACACAAAGTGAAAAGACCGATAGTTAAATATGGCTCCCAATCAGAGACAACCAGCTGACACTCATTGCCTCTGATTGGGAGTCACTCAGGCCCACATAGATATTAAAAAACATAGACTTACATACCCTGGCTCAACATAACATAGTCCCCAGAGCCAGGGCGTGACAGTACCCCCCCCCCAAAGGCGCGGACTCCGACCGCGCCAAACAACCACAACAGGGGAGGGACCGGGTGGGCACTCCGCCTCGGCGGCGGATCCGGCTCCGGACATGACCCAGGCACGGGTTGTGCTGGACTGACGACGCGCACCCCTGGCTTGGTGCGTGGAGGAGGAACGGGCCTTACCAGGCTGACGACGCACACCGTAGGCTTGGTGCGTGGAGCAGGGACAGGCCGGACTGGGCTGACGAAGCACACCACTGACTTCCACTTACTTGGTGCGGGGAGCAGGAACGGGCCGGACCGGGCTGACGAAGCGCACCCCTGACTTGGTGCGGGGAGCTTGGATGGGCCGGACTGGGCTGGCGACGCGCACCACAGACTTGGTGCGGAGAGCAGGAACGGGCCGGACAGGGCTGACGAAACGCACCACAGACTTGGTGCGGAGAGCAGACACGGGCCGGACAGGGCTGACGAAACGCACCACAGACTTGGTGCGGAGAGCAGGCACGGGCCGTGCCGGACTGACGACGCACACCACTGGCTTGGTGCGGGGAGCTTGGATGGGCCGGACTGGGCTGGCGACGCGCACCACAGACTTGGTGCGGAGAGCAGGAACGGGCCGGGCTGGGCTGTCGACGCACACCGTAGGCTTGGTGCGTGGAGTAGGAACGGGCCGAACCGGGCTGACGATGCGCACCCCTGACTTGGTGCGGGGAGCAGGAATAGACCGGACCGTACTGGGGACACACACCACTGGCCCTACACCGGGATCTGGAACGGGCCGGACCGGACTGGCAACACACGCCAGTACCTCTCGCCGTGCCTCTACATCCTCCATCCCCTCTTCGACCAGTGGCCCCCGTAATCCTGGCGGCCTCCTCTGGCAACCCACTGGGCCGCTCTATCGCGGCCTCCTGCTGGTCCGACGTCGTGAGCCCCCCCCTAAAAAATTTCTGGGAGTCTCTCTTCCCCGTGGGCCAGGCCTCGATAATTCTCGCCCACCTCTCGCTCCTCTGCTTCCAATCTCCGTCATTCAGCTCCTCATTCGGCTTGACCCAGTCGAAGCTCTGCCTCCACTGTTGCCAAGTCCACCTACTCTGCTCCTCACTAGGCTGCTTGGTCCAGTTCTGGTGGTTTCTTCTGTCACGATCGTCTACGAGAGAGGACCAATGCGCAGCGTTGAAGGTGAACATAATATATATTTATTAACTGATCACACGATCAAAACAATAACCAACGATGCGTGACGTCTAAGGTTACAACACGAACAAACCTTAACGGAACAAGAAACCACAACACAAAGTGAAAAGACCGATAGTTAAATATGGCTCCCAATCAGAGACAACCAGCTGACACTCGTTGCCTCTGATTGGGAGTCACTCAGGCCCACATAGATATACAAACATAGACTTACATACCCTGGCTCAACATAACATAGTCCCCAGAGCCAGGGCGTGACAGAGTAAAGGGTCTGAATACTTGTGTAAATGTGATATTTCTGTTTTTCTTTATACATTTGCAAAAAATTCTAAAAACCTGTTTTTGCTTTGTCATTATGGGGCAATGTGTGTAGATTGATAAGGGGGAAAAACATGTAATCTATTTTAGAATAAGGCTGTAACGTAACAAAATGTGTAAAAAGTCAAGGGGTCTGAATACTTTCCGAATGCACTGTATATATTGCATACTTATAACCCTTAACTAATACTGTTTACATGTGTGCATATCTTTGCATTATAGAACCACAACAAGTACGATTTCAAGTCATTCCAATCAAGATCCATTGTAAAGAACCGAAGTGTGTGTGTGTGTGCCTAATTTGTGGTGGTGACGAAGAAAAGGAATAAATACCCTGAAAGGAGAAGCATCCACCTTGTTCTTACTGGACATCCTGTAGAGGGTCAGAACCCAAGTCAGAATCAGCATTAAGTACATAGTTGGTGAGGGCTCAGAAGCCAACTGTTCAGATGAGCTCCAGCTAGCCGTTTTTCCATGCTCCTTAGTTTCGCTAGATTTCTGACCAGCTACAGGTAGGATGGCTTCATTAGCCGAAGATTACCCATTTCCGCACCCCAGGATGTACCGCCGCTAATCTCCTGACCGCCACCACTCTAGGCCACCCCCACCCAGCTAGAGCCATCGTCTCAGCCACGGGAGCGCCACCAACAGTACTCCCCGAGTCGGCCCGGCTACTCCCCTGAGAGACACTACTCCAGGGCCTCCCGGCCTGAGTGTTTTCCCCTTCCACAGGACCATAGGGTCCCCCATTACGTCCTGAGGTGGCCCAGATATTCACCAGATCGACATTGCTCCAAGCCCACCTGGCAGGAGCCTACTTTGTTACTACCAGAGTGTCAGGAGCGCCATCTTCCCCCCGAGGTGGTCCGGCTTCTCTGAAGACAAGATCACACCAAGGTCTGCACCCCCCTTAGCCACAGCCTCGACTAGCCATAGTTAAGGAGACTCCCGCTCCAATCGTGGAGACACAGCCAGTCGCTGCCATGGGGCCTGTTCTGGTTGCTGTTGCAGAGTTGTCCTCGTCTCCAGTGAGGATCCCCTGCTAGTCGAGGCTATTGCTTGGGTGCCCGAGGTTCAACTGTCTGCTGCCCTGGAACCTTCAACCATAATTATTTTTATTTGTTTTACTTTTAGCCCTTTTCGTGATATCCAATTGGTAGTTACAGTATTGTCCATCACTGCAACCCCCCTACGGACTCGGGAGAGGTGTAGGTCGAGAGCCATGTGTCGTCCGAAACATGACCCTGCCAAGCCGCACAGCTTCTTGACATACTGCTCGCTTAACCCGGAAGCCAGCCGCACCAATGTGTCGGAGGAAACACCGTCCAGCTGACCGAAGTCAGCTTGCAGGCGCCCGGCCCGCCACAAGGAGTCGCTAGAGCGCGATGGGACAAGGAAATCCCGGCCAGCCTAACCCTCCCCTAACCCGGATGACGCTGGGCCAATTGTGCGCCGCTTCTTGGGTCTCCCGGACACGGCCAGCTGTGGCACAGCCTGGGATCGAACCCGGATCTTTAGTGATGCCTCAAGCACTGCGATACAGTGCCTTAGACCTCTGTGCCACTCAGGAGGCCGACGGAACCTTCAACCATGAAGTCTCCACATGCCTCTCCCGCTCCTTGCCCGGAGCCCAAGCTTGTGGTGGATTCTTCGCCTGCTCCTAGGATGGAGCCACAGCCTTCAGCTTCGGCAGATGTCAATTGCAGCCAGGATGTTGGGGCCTCTCCAGCCCCGCCTGCCAGCATCATGCTAGTTCCAATCCAGAGGGTCCTGCTACCTCCAGACCTTCCAGACCTCACCTCAGGGGACCCGCCAGACATCACCTCTGATGTCCCCCCTGACCTAGCTGTCCAGTACCCTGTCTCCACGGTAGGGTCAGAGTTCCCTGCCCCCACAGTAGGGTTAGAGTCCCCTACCTCCCTGGTAGGGTCAGAGTAAGATTTCCCTGCCCCCACGGTAGGGGTAGGGTCAGAGTTCCCTGCCTCCATGGTAGGGTCAGAGTTCCCTTCCTTCCCGGTCGGGTCAGAGTTCCCTTTCTTCCCGGTAGGGTCAGAGTTCCCTTCCTTCCTGGTAGGGTCAGAGTTCCCTTACCTTCTGGCAGGGTCAGAGTTCCCTTCCTTCCCATCAGGGTCAGAGTTCCCTTCCTTCCCGGCAGGGTCAGAGTTGCCTGCCCTCCCAGTAGGTCTAGAGTTCCCTGCCTTCCTGGTAGGTCCAGTCTATCCTGCCCCCTCAGTAGGTCAAGAGTATACCGGCCCTTCGGTAGGTCAGATGTATCATTCTCCCCCAGTAGGCTCTCAGTTTCTGTTCGTACACTGCCTTCAGTCTCTGGCCTTAGTTGCAGGGTCACACTGTTCTGACTTAGGTTCCCGGACTCCTGCCATACTGCTAGGCCCCCAGTCCTCTGTCATTCTAGGTCCACAGTTCCCTGTACTAGTAGTCCCTAAGTTTGTTGCTCTGCCAGGCCTTAGGTATCCTACCCAGCTAGGACCCACATTCGCTTTGTTGTCAGATCTGCAGTATCCTTCCCTGCACGGAACGCAGACCCCCGCCTTATTGGGTATGCAGCATCCTAGCCTGCCAGGCTTAGAGCCCCCTGCCATGCTAAGCCCTAAGTTAGCTGGCCCGTTTGCAGGTCTGAGTCTTCAGCCCTGCTTGAATTGCAGTCCCCTGCCTTTGTTGGTATGCCGTTGCCTATCCTGCCAGGTTTAGAGCCCCCTGCTCTGCCAGGCTCAAAGTTAGGTGCCCTGTCTGTACGTCTGCAGTCTCGTGCCCTGCTCAGATCACAGCCCCCTGCCTTAGTTGGTAGGCAGTTGCCTATCCCGCTAGGTTTAGAGCCTCCTGCCTTACTAGGCCCCAAGGGTACTGCACTAAGCTCACTGTCTCCAGACACAGTCAGCCCACATCTCCCTAGCCCACCAGGCTTAGAGCCTCCTGCCCTGCTAGGCCACAAGTTACCTTCGCTAGGTTCTCAGTCCTCATCTGCCCTTAGTCCCTAGCACTAGGTCCTCAGTCTCCAGCTGCACTAGGTCTGCTGTCTCCTGCATTAGTCGGCCCTCAGCCCCTATCCCATGGGGGTCATCAGGCTCCTGCCCCTCTAGGCTCAAAGGTATTAGTTTCTCCAGTAGGCCCAGAGCTTTACTGCTCTCCTAACCCTCAGTTGTTGCCCCTGTCAGGTCCAGATTCACTTTCCCTGGCAGGTCCAGAGTCAGTTTCCCTGGCAGGTCCAGAGTCAGTTTCTGTGTCAGGTCCAGAGTCAGTTTCCCCATCAGGTCCAGAGTCAGTCTCCCCGTCAGGTCCAGCGTCAGTTTCCCTGGCAGGTCCAGAGTCGTTCTCCCTGTCAGGTTCAGAGTCGTTCTCCCTGTCAGGTCCAGAGTCAGTTTCCCTGTCAGGTCCAGAGTCGTTTCTCTGTCAGGTCCAGAGTCAGTTTTCCTGTCAGGTCCAGAGTCAGTTTCCCTGTCAGGTCCAGAGTCAGTTTCCCTGTCAGGTCAAGAGTCGTTCTCCCTGTCTGGTTCAGAGTCAGTTTCCCTGTCAGGTCCAGAGTAAGTTTCCCTGGTAGGCCTAACGTTATCAGCACTAGGCTCCCAGTCTTCAGCTGTTCTAGTTTTGCTGTCTCCAGCTCTAGACGGCCCTCAGTCCACTGCTCCGCCAGGCTATAGGTTCTCTGCCCCACTAGGTCTGCAGCCTCTGCACTCAGTTGGTCCACAGCCTCAGTCGGCAAGCAGTCAGCTCCTGCCCTAGTTCTAGGTCCTGGGTCTCCTGTCCCACTAGGCTCTGAGTTATCTGCACCTCTAGGTGTGCAGTCCCTGGCCCTAGCCAGTTCACCGCCCCCAGCATCAGCCGGCGCCCAATCGCCTATACTAGTGCTAGGCTACAAGTTCCTGCTCAGCTAGGTTAGCAGCCTCCCGCCATACCTGGCTTGCAGTACTCAGTCTTAGTAGTAGGTTCCAAGTCCCCTGCCTCATCAGGCTCTGAATTTCCTGCATTGCTAGGCCCTCAGCCCCTTGACCAGGGGGATCCACCGTTCCATGACCAGGGGGGCTTGCTGTCTCCAGTTCTGGGGGGCCGCCTTACTCCTGCACTGGAAGACCCTCCGGCCCTCACACCTGGAGAACCACATGACCTCGTCTCTGGGGCCCAGCCAGCTCCTGCCTCCAAATCCCTAATGAGCCTCGCCCAGGGGTCCCCACCTGATCCACCATGGGAGTCCTCCGCCACAGTAGGCAAGCCACCTCCTCCAGCCGTGGCAGCCTCCGGCACCATACTCGGCGTCCAAGGATGGGCCCCAGCAGCCCTGCACCAGCTAAGTTAGAGGGTCCTTCACCCCACCCGTGGCGTTCCATGGGGTGGCTCAAGAGACTTTGGCCCTTTATAGGCCCCCCATTAGAGACTGTGTCACTTAGGTTAGAGGCCTTTTCATGGATGTTAATATTTCCATATGAAATTTTGGGGCGGCTGTAAAAAAAGGCTGTCCTGCTCCCCTCCTCTCTACCTAACATTTTCCTCACAGTCCTCTTAGTTTCCCTTAAGTCGTGTTAGTTTGGCTGCTCAGTCTAACTTAGTTGTCACTCACCCATCATAGCCCTGTCATTCCCAACCAATCAGAACGCTTGGAAATGCGCATCTGGACACTGCACCCTCCCACTCAGATCAGAGTGTTATCGTCGTCCGAAGGGAGAAGACGCACGGTTTCTGAGGACCTTTTATTGTGGACATTAACACAAATACCCGAATGTTGTGCGTGCATGGAAATGTACGTTAATTGCGGGTTATTATTGGAGGGTTTCAAGCTGTGTGTAGTAATGGGTAATTAGCAATAATCACTTAGTTACTTAATAAGTTTGCAGCTATTTTCTACTGTACAGCTGTTGTTATTCTGTAATGTTAATGTGCCGATACTGCTTTGCATTTTGTATATAGTTAATTGCCTATTGCTTATTCACCTAAGCGCCACTATTGCATTGGCTGTACAAGTGCTTATGCAGAAGTTATTTGCTCGTATTGGTAAACAGTCTGTATGTGCACACTACCGCTGCACTTTTCACAGTGGCCTTTGCTAGAGTGTCTTATTGCGCTGCCATTGGCAAGCTTCTAGAATTCTTGGAGTTCGCACATGGCAGAGTAATTTTTGACCTTTGGCTGCAGGGCAGATCAGATAAGATCTTCAGCCTGCAGATTCAGATGACAGATTCACCAGGCCAGAGAGAGAGGGTGCCATAAATCTTGTCCCCTTGGCAGGCTCAGTAATTTGTTTCTCTCTCTACAGCCAGAGGTTAATGTTTAGGTTTATATTTATATTGCTGCTGTGTTTATAGCCCTTTATGGATGTGTTATAAGTGTAATGCCATATGCCATTTATTTATATACGTACTGTATATTTCATAGTTATAACCCTTAACTAATACTGTTTACATGTGTGCATGTCTTTGCCTTGTAGAACCACAACAAGTAAGATTCCAAGTCATCCCAATCAAGATCCATTGTAAAGAACCGAAGTGTGTGTGTCTGTGTGTGTGAGTACCTGATTTGTGGTGGTGACGAAGAAAAATAATAAAAACCCTGAAAGGAGAAGCATCCACCTTGTTCTTACTGGACATCCTGTAGAGGGTCAGAACCAATGTTCCCTCTAAGCAGCGTGTGTGCACCGGCTGCGCACTTCCTCCAGGACTGCCGCGCAGAAGAAATGTCAGGCTGTGCAGAGACGCAATAGATTGATCTTCACTGAGTTCGCCCCATTAGTTTGCACTATATATATCAATGTTTTCTCTGTGATCGAATCAACATTATATCAGCCCCTTTTCAATGCAACAAACCAAAACAAATCTAACTTTGCAAGATTGAGTCTGTGATTTTGTTGTAGGCAGAGCCAGAGTGCAACGGAGTACAATTATATTGGTGAGGTAGCCCACCAGCATCCTTTCAATCACCCAGGAGTGAATGTGATTTCAGATCAGTTCAGATCGGAGCTGCAGAGCCAAGTGTGTGCACATTTGTTGATATTCTTTGCTAGTTAGCAAGTTATTAGCCCAGTTATAGATAAGTATAGGTCAGCAATGGGGAATTACTGCTTCCTACAAGAGCACAAAACGTGTAGGCTGCATTTCAAGCTGTCTTTGAAAAGCCAGTCCTGTAAAAAGTTGATGTCTTAATTAAAGGGGCAGTGTTGTATTTTGAGACAGGCTTGAATATACAAATAAGCCAATATGCAGAGGGGTAGCCTACATTGTCTAATTCTCTGTATGGTAATAATAATAAGTGGTTTCTTGCATCATACAACACATTACAATGCAATTTACAGTCACCTATTTGGCCCATGGTGTTACAGACCAAGTAAAAAACATTAATTAAAGTGAAGCCCTTCATAATGTAAAAACGTCTCATGAAATGTAGGCCTGCATTGAACACCATAGAAATCAAAAGCTATTTCCATGTGAAAATGTTATGGGATTTGCTCCATTGGTTTTGTTGGTAGGCCTACATTATGCTCAAATAGCCACAATAGCCTATTGGCTACTGTCTAAAACTGTAAGGGTAGAGCCTCAGTGTTCTCTGTAAACGCACACCAGAAGTTGCACAAAATTCTCACAACGTTCAAGTTTCCGCTCACAAGACCAAAAATTTGCTCAGTGCCCCCAGAAAATTGAGGGAACATTGGTCAGAACCCAAGTCAGAATCAGCATTAAGTACATAGCGGGTGAGGGCTCTGAAGCCAACCGCTCAGACGAGCTCCAGCTAGCCGTTTTTTTCACAAGCAAAAACCCAAACAGGAAGTGGTCCGATGAAGCGGATGCTTAGCTACAGGACTGTTTCACTAGCACAGACTGGAATATGTTCTGGGATTAATCCGTTAACATTGAGGAGTTTAACACATTAGTCACTGGCTTCATCAATAAGTGCATCGACGACGTCGTCCGCACAGTGACCATACACAGCACATACCCCAACCAGAAGCCTACAGGCAACATCCGCACTGAGCCTATGGCTAGAGCTGCTGTTTTAAAGTAGCGGGACACTAATCCGGACGCTTATAAGAAATCCCGCTACGACCTCTGACGAGCCATCAAACAGGCAAAGTGTCAATAAAGGAATAAGATCGAGTCCTACAACTGCGTAAAATGGCCTGTTTCTGAGTGTGTACATCTAAGTCTGAATATCTTTAATGATAAGAAGTAAAAGCTCACTATTGATAAGACAGAAAAAAACGGAGCTTTATTTAGTCGGCTCTGGAAGGTCATGGATCTTTACACATGCTAATAGCCCCGAACACTTTGTTCAGCTCACGCCCGTTCAGATCAGCAGGCAATCTACTCATTTATTTAGTAGGCCTCTAAACTAGTTCATACATTTTAAAAATGTCTTAATAAGAATGATAGACTATAATGTTAATGGAGTCTATATTCATACAATCATCAATTAAAGATCCAATATCAAATCAAACTTAAATTCAAACTTTATTTGAAGTGCATTTAAAATAGCAACACACTTATAACAAAACAAAAAATTTAAACAAGCACAGCAATAAAAGAGATCAAATGTTATCAAAGATCATAAAACACTAAGGCGTCATTGATTATATGCCAAGCTAAAAAGGCTAGTTGACAAATTGGATTTTAACCCCTCACACAGTTTCACAGTACAATGCAAAGTTCCATATAAAAAACGGATAATAAAACATATAAAAAGTATGATACACTTTATAAAATAAACACAGTGATGAAATCATCAAACATTTATTACCGCTACGATTTAAAAAATAAACAGTAGCTTTGCTCTCAAATTCCCAATCCTAGGCCCCTTGATTTCTCATACTTTCACCTCCAAGTAGCCTAATGCCTAAAAAGCATCCCTGCTTGAAACGGGCACTACCACAGCTACTGTCTCTGTAGTCCTGGCAAACTGTACTTTATACCGGCAATATGCACAGCGCTTCATAATTCTCGGAACTGGAATAAACTGTGCCTCTGATACGGATTCCAATGACTTGCCTCAAACCTCAACAGGGTGCTTGAAATGATATCGATTTGGATGTTTCAGGAAACAATTTACACGAGCCATGACATGAGAAATGTGTGCGTTTTCATGTGCTGCACCAACAAAGCTCTGATTGGCCTGTTAGGCGTGATTGAATAAGGCTTCAACCAATGACCCGCAAAAGAGGGCGTGTCCCATAGTGAGACGTCGAAACGAGTCGACTGAAAGAGAACTAACATTACTAACTAGCTGGTTAACAAACATTAAAGTTAACATGATCATGTTACATGGACATTGCTGTTTTGTCTAAAACAAGCTAATGTTAGCTAGCTACCAAGGGTTGGAATGAACAGAAAACCGGAAAATAAGGAAATTATTTGAGGAAGAGAACCCGAACTGTAAACGAAAGTGAGCTATACTGTTCTGGAACAGAACAGTTATTTCAAAAGCATGGGAACCGGTTAACTACATTCCGGGCATTGTTTTCCAGTCCCACAAAAATCGCTACAAAGTGCCTATGCAAAGCCCTCACTCTGTCAGTCAGAAAGTTATTCCAGCATCTGCCTGCCAGCTGGAAATCTTTGCCAGTGGGTGTGTGTGTGTGTGTGTGTGTAGGCTACCTGCCCTTCCTCTCTGAACCATTGTTTACTGCAGCCTACTGATAACATTACAAGCGTGATTCAGAAATTAGGGAGAGATGTTTAATTAGAGAAGAATGGATTAACTTTTTCAGTTTGTATTTGTATTTATTATGGATCCCCATTAGCTGCTGCCTTGGCAGCAGCTACTCTTTCTGGGGTCCAGCAAAATTAAGGCAGTTATACAATTTTAAAAACATTACAATACATTTACAACAGATTTCACAACACTCATGCCCTCATGCCCCTACTCTACTACCACATATCTACAACACAAAATCCATGTGTACGTGTATATTTTTATTTTTTTACCTAGGCAGGTCAGTTAAGAACAAATTCTTATTTACAATGACGGCCTACACCGGCCAAACCCGGACGACGCTGGGGCAATTGTGCGCCGCCCTATGGGACTCCCAATCACGGCTGGTTGTGATACAGCCTGGAATTGAACCAGGGGGTCTGTAGTGACGCCTCAAGCACTGAGATGCAGTGCCTTAGACCACTGCGCCACTCGTATATAATGTGTATGTTATCGTGTGTGCGTATGCATGTGTCTGTGCCTGTGTTTGTGTCTCTTCACAGTCCCCACTGTTCCATAAGGTGTTTCTTTATCTGTTTTTTAAATCTAATTGTATTGTTTGCATGAGTTACTTGATGTGGAATAGAGTTCCATGTAGTCATGTCTCAATGTAGTACTGTGCGCCTCCCATAGTCTGTTCTGGACTTGGGGACTGTGAAGAGACCTCTGGTGGCATGTCTTGTGGGGTATGCATGGGTGTCCGAGCTGTGTGCCAGTAGTTCAAACAGACAGCTTGGTGCATTCAACATGTCAATACCTCTCACAAGTACAAGTTGTGATGAAGTCAATCTCTCTTCCACTTTGAGCCAGGAGAGATTGACATGCATATTATTAATGTTAGCTTTCTGTGTACATCCAAGGGTCAGCCATGCTGCCCTGTTCTGAGCCAATTGCAATTTTCCTAAGTCCCTCTTTGTGGCACCTGACCACACGACTGAACAGTAGTCCAGGTGTGACAAAACTAGGGCCAGTAGGACCTGCCTTGTTGATAGAGCTTTTGAGAAGGCAGTGCAGCGCTTTATTATGGACAGACTTCTCCCCATCTTAGCTGCTGTTGTCTCAATATGTTTTGACCATGACAGTTTACAATCCAGGGTTACTCCAAGCAGTTTAGTCACCTCAACTTGCTCAATTTCCACATTATTCTTTACAAGATTTAGTTGAGGTTTAGGGTTTAGTGAATGATTTGTCCCAAATACAATGCTTTTCGTTTTGAAATATTTAGGACTAACTTATTAATTGCCACACATTCTGAAACTAACTGCAGCTCTTTGTTAAGTGTTGCAGTCATTTCAGTCGCTGTAGTAGCTGACGTGTATAGTGTTGAGTCATCCACATACATAGACACACTGGCTTTACTCAAAGGCATGCCGTTAGTAAAGATTGAAAAAAGTAAGGGTCCTAGACAGCTGCCCTGGGGAATTCCTGATTCTATCTGGATTATGTTGGAGAGGCTTCCATTAAAGAACACCCTCTGTGTTCTGTTATACAGGTAACTCTTTATCCACAATATAGCAGGGGGTGTAAAGCCATAACACATAGGTTTTACCAGCAGCAGACTATGATCGATAATGTCAAAAGCCACACTGAAGTCTAACAAAACAGCCCCCACAATATTTTTGTCATCAATTTCTCTCAGCCAATCATCCAACGTTTCACATTGGATCTATTAACTACAAAAAGGTAAGACATGTTTTTAATTATAATGCACCAGGCGTTGGAACCAAAATTATTTTCCAATCGTTTAATTCTGAACAGAACCACTCTTTTCTTTCTCGTTTTGTTCCACTGTTCTGACCAGAACTGATTCAAACCAAAAAAAGGTATTGGTTTATATCGTTCCTTTCTGTTCCTTTTTAACCTGTGAAATTAACTGTTTTTTACATTTAACTCATTAAATTACTTCACCAATCAGTGCGAATAGAGCAGGCAATCTAGTTGTTTACATGCGTGATGGACAGACAAGCATAGCCTTTGGCGCAAGATGCGACTGAAACTTTGCGGGTGGGCAGAGAGCAAGAGACGGTTGAGTAGGAGGCTTGAAGCGCTAGGCATCTTGTTATGACATGCATTATAGGGATGAATATTTTCCTGAAAATCTACTAAATTTCAATACCGGAAATAATTCATATTTATCCAGAGAGTCCCGGGAAATAATGCAAAAAAATTGGAAGTGCCCATTTAAAGCGTTTAAAACCAAGATACGGTCAATATGCCAGGGTTCTCCCAAAATAAGATTGTGGCTCCGCCACTATGGAAAGATTTCACAGCAAGTGAAACTGATATTTAGTAATGATACAGTAACTTTGATCACCAATGACATTGTTGTGAATTGCGAAACAGGCCGTTCATAAATTCAGAGCGTTATCATGTTCCTCAATAAATTCATCAGTAGGCTTAGGGCTATCTCGACAGAGCGCGCTCAGGACACACATAGCGCACCCCAAGTATAGCATTGTCGAATCATACAAATTTTGTAACCGCAGTCAAACAAAAGTCAAATGACCAAAGTTGCTAAGCTTGCTAGATAACCTCCAACGAATGCCAGAATATTTCCTATTTGGCAAAGTCGAGTTGATGATTATAAAGATAGCAGATCAGCTCATGTATAACGGGGAGATGAAGAGTGTCACGGTTCAGACAGACGACCAGAGGACCACAATTGCGTCACACCAGAAAGTTTATTAAAACTTAAGGGAAAAGGGAAGTAGGGAGTGAATGAAGGCTCCAGGGGTAACAGGGATCCCGTCCAATGTGCTGGGTCTGTGCCCCCCCCAGTGGCAGCGATGCGTCCTATGAAGCCGGTGGTGGGTGGTCCAGAAGTCCTGGGGGGGGGAGACACAGACACAACAGGGCGGAATGAAACAAGGCAGCAGTACAGTTCAAGGGAAATCCAAAATACGTAGTAGCAAGGCAGAAGGCTGGTCAGAGTTACCGGGATTGAAGAGTAGTCAGGAGTCGTTATGGCAGAAGCAGGTCTGGATCTCCTGGGGCAGAAGAGTATCCAAAAATCAGGCAGGTCCGGGGTCACAAAACCAGGGTGAGCCAGAAGCGCGAGCAAACAGGTTCCGGGTGTGAGCTTTGCAGACGATCTGACACCGGAGAGCTGAAAGACAGGGCCTTAAATACTGGGAGAGGTAGTGGGTAATGCAGCGCAGCTGGCAGAGTAATTAGAGCAGAGCAGAGCAGGGACAGGTGGAGCTAGTTAGGCTGAGTAGAGAGAGTGGTAAGCAGAGTGGAAGAAAATTAAGGTGGTAACCCGGTGGAGTGAGAGGCTCATGACAGAACCCCCCCCCCAAGGGACGGCCCCAGAAGTCCCAAGAGCAACACCACGCCGGGCGGGAGGAGGGGAGCCGGAGGAGGGCTAGAACTCCTCCGAACGGTCCGAGTGAACGTCCTCATCCTCGGAGGAAGCCGGAGGGCCGTGGTCGGGAGATGGGACAGGTCCCGAGACAGGATCAGGCACAGGACAGGAAGCCGAGCGGGCAGGACGGTTAGGGACCCCTCTGGGGCGGCCCCTACGGATTGCAGGTTGATCAGGATGCCGTTGGTGGAAAGCGGTGATGAGAGTCCTATCCACAATCCGACTAGCTGGCACCCAGGTCCTTTCCTCAGGTCCATAGCCCTCCCAGTCAATGAGGTACTGGAGACCCCTACCCCTCCGTCTGGACCGAAGCAGGCGGCGGACGGTGTAAACCAGACCACCATCGACGAGCCGTGGAGGAGGAGGACAAGGCGCAGCAGGGACCAGCGGACTCTCATGGATGGGCTTAATCTTAGACACATGGAAAGTGGGGTGCACCCTCAGGGAATTAGGCAGTTGGAGCCGGACAGCAGTTGGGCTAATCACTCTTATGATAGGGAATGGGCCAATGAACCGAGGTGCCAGCTTCTGCGACTCCACCCTGAGTGGCAGGTTCTTCGATGACAACCACACCCTTTGACCAACATGGTAGGTGGGAGCAGGAATTCTCCGACGGTTGGCCCCGGTAGTGTAGCTGGCAACGGATCTGAGGAGTGTGGCTCGGGCTTGTGACCAGGTGCGGCGACATCGACGGGCAAAAGCAAGTGCAGATGGGCAAGTAACCTCCTCTTCCTGGCTGGCAAATAGAGGAGGCTGGTATCCATAAACACATTGGAAAGGGGACATACCGATGGCAGAGCAGGTCAGAGAATTGTGTGCGTACTCCACCCATGTCAATTGCTGCGACCAGGAGTGGGGGTTGCGTGAAGTCATGCATCGCAGTGCCTTCTCGAGCTCCTGATTAGCCCGCTCTGACTGCCCATTGGATTGGGGATGGAATCCGGAAGTCAGACTGACTGTGGCTCCCAGCAGGTGACAGAACTCCTTCCAAAAAGCGGAGGAGAATTGTGGACCACGGTCAGAAACTACATCCTTTGGCAGTCCGTGGATCCGGAAGACGTGTTCCAGGACCACCTGGGCGGTCTCCTTGGCGGTTGGGAGCTTGGGGAGGGGAATGAAGTGTGCCATCTTGCTGAAACGGTCAACTATGGTGAGAATGACGGTCATGCCACTTGAAGGGGGCAGCCCCGTGACAAAGTCAAGGGCGATGTGAGACCAGGGACGTCTGGGCACAGGCAGGGGCTGCAGCAATCCGGCTGGGGGCTGGCAGGACGACTTGTGTTGGTTGCAGATGGGGCAGGCTTGGACGAATTCCCGTACATCCTTTCTCAGAGAGGGCCACCAGAACCTCTGGGCGAGCAGGTTGTAAGTGCGGGTGGAGCCAGGGTGACAAGCTAGGCGGGAGTCATGTCCCCACTGAACGACCTGGGACCTCAGGTCTTCGGGGACAAAAAGGCGGTCAGCTGGGCAAGTGCTGGGACCTGGCTGGTTACGGAGAGCCTCCAGCACCTGTTCCTCAACAGCCCAGGTCAGAGCTGCAACGATGCAGGGACTTGGCAGAATCGACACAGGGTCCTTGGAGGGGGTGTCATCCTTCTGGAATTGACGGGAGAGGGCGTCTGGCTTGGTGTTGCGTGATCCAGGCCGGTATGACAGAGTGAAATTAAACCTGGTGAAGAACAGGGCCCAGCGGGACTGCCTGGAGTTCAACCGTTTGGCCGTGCGGATGTACTCCAAGTTCTTATGATCGGTCCAAACGAGAAATGGAATGGTGGACCCCTCCAGCCAGTGACGCCACTCCTCCAAGGCAAGCTTCACAGCCAGCAGCTCACGGTTCCCTATGTCGTAATTGCACTCAGAGGGGGACAACCGACGTGAGAAAAAGGCACAGGGATGGAGCTTCCTATCCTCCGCAGCCCACTGAGAAATCACAGCACCAACTCCCACATCCGAGGCGTCCACCTCCACAATGAATTGCCGGTCCACATCAGGCATCTGGAGGATGGGAGCGGAGGTGAACCTCACCTTGAGGGTACTGAAGGCTTTGTCGGCTGCTGGGGTCCAGGTGAAGGGTTGCTTGGTGCTGGTTAGAGCAGTGAGAGGGGCAGCAACGGTACTGTAGTTCCGGATAAACTTTCTATAGAAGTTAGCAAACCCCAGAAACTGTTGCAGCTTCTTTCTGTTCTCCGGAACTGGCCATGAAGTGACTGCTGATACTTTGGCAGGATCCATTTGGATACTTCCCTCTGCCACTATGTACCCCAGGAAGGCCACTGTCTTGACGTGAAACTCACATTTCTCTGCCTTGGCGTAGAGGGAATTCTCCAGAAGACGATGAAGGACTTGCTGGACATGGCGGGTGTGTTCAGACAGGTTTCTGGAGTAGATTAAGATGTCATCCAGGTAAACGAAGACAAACTTGTTTAACATGTCCCGCAGTACATCATTCACTAGAGCCTGGAACACAGCAGGAGCATTGGTGAGGCCAAAAGGCATAACCAGATACTCGTAGTGGCCTGTTGGTGTATTGAATGCGGTTTTCCATTCATCTCCCTCCCGGATCCGCACTAGGTGGTAAGCGTTTCTGAGATCCAACTTGGTAAAAACAGTGGCTCCCTGGAGCAACTCAAAAGCAGAGGTGAGCAGAGGCAGAGGGTAACGGTTTTTCACTGTGATGTCGTTGAGTCCCCTGTAGTCGATGCAGGGGCGAAGAGATCCGTCCTTCTTCCCCACAAAGAAGAAGCCAGCACCAGCAGGAGATGAAGATGAACGGATTAATCCTGCGGACAGAGAGCCATTGATGTAGTCCTCCATGGACTTTCTTTCAGGAGCAGACAACGAATAAAGACGACCCTTTGGAGGGGCTGTTCCAGGGAGGAGGTCGATGGCACAGTCGTACGGTCGGTGAGGGGGCAGAGATGTGGCTCTTGCTTTGTTAAACACCTCTCTGAGACCATGGTAGCATTCTGGGACATTGGAGAGGTCAGGAGCGGAGTTAGTAGGTACTGGCCGAGGGGGTAGTGCGGCAGCAAGCAGGCAGGTTCGGTGGCAGTCCTCTCCCCACTCCCTGATCCCCCCGGTCACCCAGTCGAGCTGAGGGTTGTGCCGGCGGAGCCATGGGTAACCCAGGATGAGGGGTTGGCCTGGAGAGGGGAGCAGGTGAAACTGGATAGTTTCTTGATGGTTTCCGGACAGACCCATCGAGACCGGGGCCGTGACATGAGTGACCGATCCGAGTAAGTGTCCGTCCAGTGCCCGGGCAGGAATAGGAGGTGTCAAACGGAGGTTCTCCAGTCCCAGTTGGCGTGCCAGCTTGATGTCCATTATGTTGGCTTCGGCGCCAGAATCCACCAGAGCAGCCAGGGTGTGAGTTGAGTCAGAGAGGCGGAGGTGAACTTGCAGCAGGGGTTTGCGGTCGGAGAACTGGATGGTCATTGAACTCAACCGGACTCCCCCTATGCCCGGTGAGCTTCGGCCCTTTAAAGGGCAGGTTACCACACGATGTCCATCACCTCCACAATAGAGGCAGAGGTTTGAGGTGAAGCGGCGCTGGCGCTCTGCAGGAGTGAGAGAGGCTCGCCCAATCTCCATAGGCTCAGACTGATCAAGCTGACCTGGGTGAGTGGCAGTAGATGACAGGAGCCCAGTCGGATCTCTCCGAATGCCGGTAGTAGGTGGACCTTGGCGCCCCCTCTCACGACGACGGGTCTGTATCCTTCTGTCGATCCTGACAGTCAGTGCGATGGCTTCATCAAGAGTGGAAGGCAGTTCATGGGAGACCAACTCGTCCTTGATATAGTCAGCCAAACTATGGAAGAACGCGTCCACCAACGATGGTGTGTTCCAAGAACTTCGTCTAGCCAGGGTTCGGAAGTCGATGGAATGGTCTGCGACTGTACGTCTGCCTTGTCGAATACTGAACAGTTCACGAGACGCCTCTGCGGTTGGTGAATCCAGGTCAAACACCTTCAGCATCTCCTCAGCAAACAGGTCGAAGGTTGCACATGCGAGGGTTTGACGTTCGAACTCTGCTGTTCCCCAGAGTCGAGCTCGGCCCGTCAGGTGAGTGATGGCATACCCAACTTTAGCCCCCTCCGTGGCGAAGGTCCTTGGCTGCAAGGAGAACTGAAGTCGGCAGCTAGTCAGGAATGGCCGGACCTGGGTTGAATCGCCGTTGAACCGCTCGGGGTTTCCAATCTTGGGTTCCGGAGCAGCGGCTGCAATGACCGGGGCAGGTAACTCGGGGGCAGGGCTGGTGGGCAGACTGGCTGGGGTAAGGTTGGTGAGGAGTTGAATGATCATGGCGAGTTGTTGTTGCTGCTGCTGGAACTGCTGCTCATGCTCATCGGTTTCCATGTCGGGGAAAGTGTGCGCTGAGTCCATAATGGTCAGATCGTACTGTCACGGTTCAGACAGACGACCAGAGGACCACAATTGCGTCACACCAGAAAGTTTATTAAAACTTAAGGGAAAAGGGAAGTAGGGAGTGAATGAAGGCTCCAGGGGTAACAGGGATCCCGTCCAATGTGCTGGGTCTGTGCCCCCCCCAGTGGCAGCGATGCGTCCTATGAAGCCGGTGGTGGGTGGTCCAGAAGTCCTGGGGGGGGGAGACACAGACACAACAGGGCGGAATGAAACAAGGCAGCAGTACAGTTCAAGGGAAATCCAAAATACGTAGTAGCAAGGCAGAAGGCTGGTCAGAGTTACCGGGATTGAAGAGTAGTCAGGAGTCGTTATGGCAGAAGCAGGTCTGGATCTCCTGGGGCAGAAGAGTATCCAAAAATCAGGCAGGTCCGGGGTCACAAAACCAGGGTGAGCCAGAAGCGCGAGCAAACAGGTTCCGGGTGTGAGCTTTGCAGACGATCTGACACCGGAGAGCTGAAAGACAGGGCCTTAAATACTGGGAGAGGTAGTGGGTAATGCAGCGCAGCTGGCAGAGTAATTAGAGCAGAGCAGAGCAGGGACAGGTGGAGCTAGTTAGGCTGAGTAGAGAGAGTGGTAAGCAGAGTGGAAGAAAATTAAGGTGGTAACCCGGTGGAGTGAGAGGCTCATGACAGAAGAGAGTATCTTGTTTAAATATGACGGTATCTTAACGGGGACCAACTCTGTTGATTTTTTTTCTCCATATCTACTCTCATACCGTTTGTTGATAACATTCTTTACCGAAGCTCTCATTTAGGCAGCAATACGAGACAGCACAGAGAAGCAGGGAAATGTTATAGCAGTATTTTGACATGCATAGACGTGCTTCGATAATGCAACCTATGGATTACAGAATAAAGTTAGGAATTGTCATGTGAGACAGGATTTTGCGTTTCAGTGGGATTGGGACGATAGGAAAATAACCTAGCTCTCATATGAAACTATATACAATGCTACTACGTGAGTCAATCAATAAACAATACACTTGATTTAGGCAACATTATTGCATGCTAAATGTTTCTGATCAGTAATAGGTGAGCAAACAAATAAATGAGCTACCACTTCAACTTGTCCAGCCAGAGATCAATTAACCAAATATTCAGACAGAGAATCAGTGAAACAAAATCTAATTGATTGATTATCAGACAAGTCACAGGCTTTTGGTCGGGAGTAGGACAGGCTGAAAAGCAAAATCCCCTTGTATAACATGCTAGCAAAATGTTCTGATCAGTTATTATACTGTATATGCAAACTAGAATACATTTGATCATTAGTACTCACCTCATTTTAGCTAACAGAGATTCAGTGAAAACAATTGATTGATTTATCTAAACGAGTCAAACACGATTGTCTCAATCAAAACGGTGCCGAAATGATAATCTAGTTGACCACACGACTATTGCTTTAAACTAGTATAACGGTTGGATATGACTTTGGGAGTTTCAGTATAAGCAAGAATTTAATACATGTCTTCAATTGCATTAGCCTACTTTATTCCAATATTTTCATCATTAAGTTGATCATAACTAAGGTGAGTTTCCCTCTCTGCACTTTTTCTAGGCACAATGGCTGTTTCCTCGTCTCCTCACTCCGCTGCCGCCCGCCTCCGCAGTGTTGTTCTCAACACCAGTTTAAATCAATATAGCCTACTGTTTTCTAGAAATCTGTATTTTCTTTCGGATTTGGGCTCATTTAATTTCTGTGATGTCAGACCAGGCCTGGGGTCGGGCTTCAGCTCACCTGGCTTGGGTCGGACCGGGATCTAATTTTCAGTTCTGATGAGAATTCTAAACTGCATTCAGGCAGTGTCAATTATGCGTGTGCTTTGAATTTATGGCGACTTAGTGTAAAGTAAATACTCTAGGCTAAAGCAGTGGCGATCTGTCATTCGGGGGAACGTGGTGTTTTGAGCCACACCTTTTTAACAAAAATACAAAACAAATAAAAACATTCGGGGGGGGGGTTGCCTGTTTTGCATGTTATTTTGACATTAATAGGTGTCACATATCAGTTTGCAAACAATAAATAAATCATTGAGTTAATAAAGCCGCATACAAACTTGGTCTCTTTTTTGCTTTCTTGAGGAAGGCAGCTCCAAAATGCAGGTGTTTCAGCCTAGCTCAGTGCTTTCTGTGGTGGTGGGGCAGCCAGCAGAAAATACAGAGCGTAGGGGTTGGTAATGTTCTCTAGTTACATGGTTCTGTCAAGCATGGGGACACTACTCACAGCCAAATCTAAGGGTAGAGCTCGAAAATTCAAGCCCCTTGGGTGCTGCCATAGAGTTACATTAGAAGTGCCCATCCAAGAAGGCTCAAGGTCATTGGCCACAGATAAAATGATGTCAAATCACGTTATATCTACAGTAGCTTTGATTGGACTGATCATGTCAACATCATACTTTCAAAATAGCTAGCTAGCAGTCATCATCATGAATCAAGTTGACAATCTACTGGCAAATGCTTTTTAATCCTTGTCATATGAAGATAAATAATGAAGAGAAATTATAGATAAAACGTTTCGGTGCTCATCGGCCATTGGACATAAACGTTACACAACAAGTTGGAAATCACAAATACAACAATGAGTGGGTTGGAAGGAATCAGTGGCTAACTGCAAACATTGCAAAGCAATCACTAGCCTGCTATTCAGTGGAGTGGCTGTGTGGTCCTAAGTCTGGGTTTAAGGGTCTCTTTTCCAAGCTTAAAAGGATAAACATTCAACATTGGCCATGCTGTCAATCCAGCATGACTTCTGCCGCGCTCAAAACAACTGGAAACTCAGAACTGAGAAATCTGACTTCAGCGAGTTCAAGACAACTGGGAACTCCGAAAAAAAACGAGCTCCGACTGGGAAAATACGTTTTGAACAGTCATCCAACTCGAAATTGCAAGTTGGGAACTCGGGCCTCTTTCTAGAGCTCCGACCTGAAGATCACTGACGTCATGATTCAAGGTCATGATTCAACCTTGTTTTTTTCAGAGTTCCCAGTTGTCTTGAAAGCACCATAAATCCAGAGAATGCCAGACTTTGATGACAAAGTTTGATAACAAAATTTGCCCACGAAGGACCGCTGTGCCATCTTCCTGTTCAAGTGAGCACAGCACAGCGAGTCCAAAAATGTATTGTATGCTGCTGCATAAATGATGTAATATGCCAGGGAGATATGTATACTGTAGCTAAGAAAGTAATACTAAGTGTATGTTGTGTAGTAAGCTGTTAGTAGCCCATGTGCCTCACCCTAATAATTTGGTCCCTTTTCCGCTCATAATTTCGCCTACTGTTCTGACTTGGTGGTGCACATGTAGCCTATTGCCTGTTTTAGAGAAATGTAATCATCTAATATTGTAAGAGCTTTCATTGTCTGCTTATATGCCCCCTTTATTTATCCTACAGTTCTGAGTTGGTGTACAGGGAGAGAACAGCCCATGTTCTGAATTCTGTCACTGTATATTTCAAAAGTGCTGAACAAATAGTTACATTGACTACATCCGTCCTAGCTCGCTCATTAATGTCTTTTTTTATTTGTATTATACCTCCCTTTTCTCCCCAATTTCGATCTTGTCTCATCGCTGCAACTCCCCAATGGGCTCAGGAGAGGCGAAGGTGGAGTCATGCATCCTCCGACTGGCGACAGGGGTCAGCCTGCAGTCACCCGGCCTGCCACAAGGAGTCGCTAGAGCGCGATAAGCCAAGTAAAGCCCCCCTGGCCAAACCCTCCCCTAACCCGAACAACGCTGGGCCAATTGTGGGCCGTCCTATGGGACTCCCGGCCACAGCCAGTTGTGGCACAGCCCGGGAATGAACCCAGGTCTGAAGTAACGCCTCTAGCACTGCGATGCAGTGCCTTAGACCGCTGCTCCACTCGGGAGGCCCGCTAATTAATGTCTTAATCGAAATTACGGATTGCCACTTATTCGCTCGTCGTCCCCTTATGCCATAGTTTGTACATCTCAGTTGTCAGTAGAAACCACATTTGTTTAAGCAAGTCAGCCATATTAGCTATGTTTTTTTTAAAGGCAGTAAATGGGGCTGAATGAACTGTTTAGCTGCCAGACAAGGCTCCGCTGATAACCAGGTGTAGCAGTGGTAAGGTGTTGGGACTCTGCTTTTGGGATAGCTTTATGTAGGCCCCAGAGCATGTGAGCGGAGTGGAGCGGGAGCGAGCGGGGAGCGCGAGCGGCCGGATTTTGGACAGAGCGCAGAGCGGCATTTTTAAATGGACGGAGCGTCGCCCTATGTCCCGCTCCAATTTCGCTCCGCTCACACAACGAGTCTGAAGCATGCTCAAGCCTGACCCAGAATCCATCTGTGTCTTGCACAGTCATCAACAGTAGACTATTTTCAGTCAGAACTCGGCTCAATAATGGAGTTCACCAAGTACTTCAAAAAGGAAAATGAGAAGTCATACAGGTGTACTATTAATATAAAACTAACTAACAATGATAATGTGGTTCAAGAAAAAGAATGTGGTGACATCGTTTCAGTCAGTAAAGATTCATTTTGGAATCTAAAAAGACACATCTCTCGAAAACACGAAAGTGTGCTACGAGAAACATGCTGCGAGGAAAGCAAAAGGTTAGCAAGTTGAATAGGGTAACTTGTAACAAAAGTGTAAAGTAAATATAGCCTAATATTCAAACAAATTCGTTTTGTCATTCAAAGTAGGCCTAATATATGGTTCGTTTAATTTAATTTGTGTCGTCCATGAATTTGTATTTTATAGAGCAAGAGGAGCAGCAGCAGCAACAAGAGAAAAGGGTTGAGGAATTCAAAAGTTTATTTAGTGGTCCTCTGTAGCTCAGCTGGTAGAGCACGGCGCTTGTAACGCCAAGGTAGTGGGTTCGATCCCCGGGACCACCCATACACAAAAATGTATGCACGCATGACTGTAAGTCGCTTTGGATAAAAGCGTCTGCTAAATGGCATATTATTATTATTATTATTCACTGCACACAAAGGCCCAACCATAACAAGGGAGAGAAAAAGAGAGCTGGATGTAGCATTTTAAAAAATTATTTACATGGACTATGAACCGCTGAGTAAAGGAGAACGCGAAGGGATGCAACACTTCGCCAGCGCAGCTCAACCGGGCTACACCCCCCCCCCCATGCTACAACACCGTACGGGACACATTCATGCCACATGCCCTGGAAGAGATGGAAGCCAAACTGCAAGACCTACTGCAAAATGGTGATGGGCTCGTTCAGTCAGTGGACATTTGGACCAGTAGAAGAGGGCACAGCTTCCTTGGCATCGTGGCCAGTTTCATTGATGGGACGTTCCGGGGGCACACGGTTTTGTTGGGCTGTGAGCACATACAGGGGCACCATACCGCAGATCGTATTTACCAAAAGTATGAAAGTGTACTGAAATATTGGAACGTGCAACGACGTGTGATTCGGGTCATCACTGACAGTGCCAGCAACATGATCAAGGCATTTAACCTCCTCCCTGGCACTGAAGAGGAGGCGGAGGGTGAAGTGACTGCGGATGCCAGCAGCAGTGCAGAACATGAAGAGGAGGATGAGGGACCACCTGCGCCCTCGCAAGTCCATGTGGAAGTGATAACCTCTAATGTAGAAACTATGATACATCTGTACTTTACTGTGTTAAATTTACATCTGAGATGCCCCATTCACATGCTTCAGCTGGCGATCAAAGACGCCATTAACGAGCACGACAACATTAATAGGCTGTTAGTGAAAGTTGGGCTCCTGGTGAAAAGTGTACGCAAGAGCACCCTGAACACAGAGGAAACCGACCAATTAGGTGTCCGCCCCACAAATGCCTGCGCCACTTGATGGATCACTTGATTCAGTCGTTCATCCGGTTATTCCAAAAAGAACTGTTATGGCAAAACAAACTCAAGTCTAATGTTGCTAACATCACCCTGAATCAAGTACGGCAGCTGACGCACCTTTTCAGTGTGCTGACACCACTGGCAGACCTCACAGACAAAATGCAGAAGGAGCTGGGGAACCTGGGGATGATCCTCCCTGCTGTCACAGAAATCAAATCCCTGCTCACCGATGACACTCACGCTGCACTTTCAATGGGCATCGCTGCTTTTGCAGAAACATTGGCTAACAACGTGTCAATTCGCTATGGAATATACTATACTGATAAACATCTCATTTTAGCATCAGTGTTAGATCCCCGTTTCAAGACAGAATGGATAATCCGAGATGAGTCTGTATGCAACAAACTCGGGGAGATCTGCAACCTCCTCATAAAAGAAGCGGAGGAAATTAACGCTCCCAGCGGGACACCCGAGACAGACACCCCACCCGCCGCTGACCTGAATCCCGAGCCTGAACCAAAAAGAGCTTGCCTGTTCGGGTCATACTTCAGTGAGCAGCTACGCATAACCGGAGACGCCAAAGGTGAAGTCGAAAATTACCTCTCATCCCCGAGACAGAACCCGGACGCAGATGTTATTCGATTTTGGAAAGAAAACTCCACGTCTTTTCCCCGCCTGGCTAAAGTAGCTTGCATTGTGTTCAGCATCCCAAGCGGGTCTGCGAGCGCAGAGAGGGTTTTCTCCGCTGCTGGCCTGCTGTCAAGAAACCACGGCATGAGTCTGAAGCCTCAGACATTGGTCAAACTTGTGTTCTTGAAGGTGAACTCAAAAGAACTGTAGATAAGGAAAGCAATTCATTTTTTTAAATTTTATTTTAAAGTTTGACAATGGATACAAGCCAATTTTAATTTTAATCCACGTGCAAGCTGCGCAAAAGTTCAGTTATCAGAATTTTGGCCTAATAGTTAATTTACTTTTAAAACGTTGATGTATAGCCTGTATATTTTTATTTATGTAATTAGGCCCATTGATTCGTTTAATTTTACAGGACTTTTTTGTATATTCCTTCTTACATAGGCTAGGCCTAATTTGTAATTTGAAATAAAACATTTATATTTGGAAAATGTTGTCGTTGCTCTTTAGTTCTTTGGGAGGTAAGGCTGTGGTTTAAGCTAAAAGTGAAATACATGCAGATTTTTTTCCTTTTTTGGAGCGAGCGAGGGGGCGATTTGAGTGGAGCGCGATGCAAACTTTGTTGAGCGCTGAGCGATAATGAGCGGACTGGCCTGAAGTGGCTTTGAGCGGGGGGAGCGGAGGGGTGAACAGCTCCGTGAGCGAGGAGCTGAGATTCTCACCGCTCCACTCCGCTCATATGCTCTGGTAGGCCCTAACAGTTTGTGGGCACTGTTTGTCACCGTTATAGTGCAATTAATGTATTGTTTAGTGTTGTGTTGTGTAGTGGCTTTGCTGCCATGCATATATATATATATTTTATTTTTTTGCCCCACCAAGATTTACATGCTAAAATCACCACTGGGCTAAAGGCTTCCATAAGACAACCTGTTCGGAAAATGTGCTATTTTATTTTTTGCCAATCTGCTGCTACGCATGTTGTGTATTTTGTGGAATTTAATTTGTGCGACATTGGGAGAAAATTTTGTAATTTCCCAGGTCTTGTCATTTCATTTTATGGGGAAATGTGAAAAGTCCAGGGATCCAGGTTAACAGTGTTAATCCCTAATGCATTATATGAATTAGGTCCACAGAATTATACCTAGGAGGAGCGGCTTCTATGGAGGAACTTTGAATGTCCTTTGAGCTAACAAGCTTGTGTGTGCAGAGTGGCACCAAAATTAAAAACACGTCTTACCTTTTTGTAGGTAATACATCTGATGTGAAACGTGATAACTAGGCATGTAGTATCCTTAACTAGCATTGAAAAAGTTAATCCATTCTTCAATAGCTAATAAAAAATCTCTCTCCCTATCTTCTGAATCAAGCTTGTAACATCAGTACAGTAGCCTATGCTTCGGAGGGGAGAGGGCCACGTAGCCTAAACACTAAAGATTTTCAGCTTGCAGGCCGACACTGGGTTTCTGAGTGACAGAGTGAGGGCTTTGCATAGGCACTTCGTTGCATTTTGTTTTGGGACTTGAAAAAATGCCTGGAATGTAAAATAACGTTATTACCAGTTCCCATGCTTTTAAAATAACGGTTCTGTTCTGGAACAGGTTCCGTTTCTGTTCGTAATTTTTTAAAATTCTTTACTGGTTTTCTGTTCTGTTCCCTGAACTGGTTGCAATCCCTGCTCTGCACTCACAAGCTTGTTAGCTACCCAACGTTGGGTAGCTAACCAAGCCTAGTAAAATACAACAGAGACAAGAGGCTATTGACTGTTTCGTTTTTTTTATTCGTTTGTGGAACCCACGGGCCCGCCAGGAGTCTCTTCGTGCGAAGGAACAATGCATTACCAAACAAGGGCATGGATTTCCAAAAACGAATGTCATGGCCAGGCTGAATCAGATGCAGGACTACAACACAGTGGCTGATATGAATGAAAGACTGATGACACAAGTAGCTCAACTATTCCAACAACAGCAGCAGCTACAGCAGAGCATTTCTCCAGCAAATGCACCAGAACAGATAACGGGTGTTCCTCGAGTAAGATGAAATGAGCTAATCGTAAGTTCAATTTTACTTTTACAACTTACACATTGGTGGTAGCTAGCTAATGTTGAATATTTGAATCCTGTTAATTTGCTAATGATGGTCCAAATATGTTACATGTTTTTCCTTTGACATGTCTCAGGAATAACAGTCCGCACAACACCCAGGTACTTACTGTCTGCTGGTCAGTCAGCTGAGAATAAGGTACAAAGATGGAGAGTGGAGCATGGCAGATTTAGAAGTTGAGTAGTCCCATAAAAACATGGACTGACTTTAACATAGTTCTACATCTTACAAGACATGGACTGCAGTGGTGGTCGGTGCCATAAAAAAAAATAGATGAGCATGGCCTTATTTCTATTACAGCATATTGGATGACTGTCATTCATTTTCCATTCACCCAGCTCAATGTAACATCGATAGGTTTAGGCTACTACATGATATTCAAATGTTCCTTGTACCTACTCATCATGAGGTTGCTACAACCTAGCCTATGAGTGAAAGTTTAAAATGTAGGTGCACAGGTCGAGAGAATTTTGAGGAATCAAGGTGACAGACAGTGAGTGACACATTCAATACCGCCTTGCACACTTTTGCCTGCATCTAGCTGATCTAGGGTGTAATCATTAGTCCAACAGTTGCAAATAAGAGTTTCTATTGGACAAATTTAGGTATGTTTATCCCCGTTTCATTCCGTTTGCTTCTGTTTAAGAAACGTTTTTCAACAGAATCGGCGGAATGAATACACCCCTGATCACATGTAAACAGTTCACTTTCATAGCAGCCGCATAAAAACAGCATGATCACGTTGCTCATTGTATATATAATTCCTTCTCGCTACTATCGACGCGCTCTCCTCCTCTCACCTTTTTCCTTTGCTTGTGGACTTCAATGCACAACACATCAGCAGTCTGTGACCAGGCGAAAAAAAAAAGTTTCAAGCCAAACCTTCATTTCATGACCAACCGCAACACACAGCCTACATCGTTGTCACGTCATAGGCAACTAGAACTAACGCATTAGTAAACCCGCTCCAATCATGCAGTACAGTGTGCAGTCAGAAAGCAGTTTAGCAGTTACATCAGCGGGCCCCGGTGGCAATAAATTCATAACACCAAAAAAGCTTACCTTGACTTGGAAGAGTTCCAGTGGTGGATAGCCATAGCCAGCTAGCTAACATAACATCCCTTTCTGTTTGAGTAGGCTAAACTAGTTAGCTGCATAAGCAGTTTAGCAGTTACACCAGCGGGCCCCGGTGGCAATAAATTAATAAAACCAAAAGCTTATCTTGACTTGGAAGAGTTCCAGTGTTGGATAGCCATAGTCAGCTAGCTAACATAGCATCCCTCTCTGTTTGAGCCGGGTGTTTGAGTAGGCTAAACTAGCTAGCTGCATTTGCTAGCTAAGTGAAAGTGAAAGAAAATACAACCAAATATAGCTAGCTCTCTCTCTCGCTCTCTCTTGTGTCTCCTTAATTTTGGAAGAAATTAATTTGTTCAAAACGGTTCAACTATTGTCTTTCTCTCTCTTTGAGTCAACTACTCACCACATTTTATGCAGTGCAGTGCTAGCTAGCTGTAGCTTATGCTTTCAGTACTAGATACATTCTCTGATCCTTTGATTGGGTGGACAACATGTTAGTTCATGCTGCAAGAGCTCAAATAGGTTGGAGGACGTCCTCCGGAAGTTGTCATAATTACTGTGTACATCTATGGAAGGGGGTGAGAACCATGAGTCTCCTAGGTTTTGTATTGAAGTCAATGTACCCAGCGGAGGACAGAGGCTATGTGTCCTCCGGCTACACCATGGTGCTACCCTACAGAAAAAAGCGACGGCGGCGTTCACAGAGGCAGGTTAGTTTATAAATGCAAACCAATCCATATATTTTAAATACAGTACTGAGTGAGACTTGTTCCACAGATTTGTGTGTGCTTTTTTAGCTTTGAGATTCCGGTGTTGCTTATTGAGATTCCAGTTTTGTTTATTGGGCAGAATAAGTTACTGTCTCCTGTAATTTCACAGGCTCTGGCAAGTCGGTCAAAATAACACTCTGCTGAAGAGAAGCAATGATTTGTGGGGGCAACTGAAGACATGATGTCTGATGTGGAGACAGACCTAGGTCCTCAAACTTTGAGAAGCAGAACGGAGAAGAAGGGCAAGCGCGCTTATGCAGAGAAAAAGCCCAGTCAGAACGAAAATCTGAGCAACCGTCCACATCCACAGCAGCCCTACCCAGAACATCTGCAATAGACCACTGACAATTACCTGCACCTTAAGGCCGCTACAAGATCCACTCCGTTGATCTATGTGCATGCGTGCTTGTTTTTGGAGTTGTTTTATTGGGTTCCACCCAGAGAGGAATTCCGCCTTGTGTAGTGTATATCCACTAGGGGGCTTGGGGAGCCAAAGTAGCTTACCAAGCAAGAGGGGCCGAGGCACTCTTTTTGACTCTAGCTAATGATGACGTTTGAACTTCCGGATCCGGTGTTACAGTGAGGGAAAAAAGTATTTGATCCCCTGCTGATTTTGTACATTTGCCCACTGACAAAAACATGATCAGTCTATAATTTTAATGGTAGGTTTATTTGAACAGTGAGAGACAGAATAACAACAACAAAATCCAGAAAAACACATGTCAAAAATGTTATGAATTGATTTGCATTTTAATGAGGGAAATAAGTATTTGACCCCTCTGCAAAACATTACTTAGTACTTGGTGGCAAAACCCTTGTTGGCAATCACAGAGGTCAGACATTTCTTGTAGTTGGCCACCAGGTTTGCACACATCTCAGGAGGGATTTTGTTCCACTCCTCTTTGCAGATCTTCTCCAAGTCATTAAGGTTTCGAGGCTGACGTTTGGCAACTCGAACCTTCAGCTCCCTCCACAGATTTTCTATGGGATTAAGGTCTGAAGACTGGCTAGGCCACTCCAGGACCTTAATGTGCTTCTTCTTGAGCCATTCCTTTGCTGCCTTGGCCGTGTGTTTTGGGTCATTTTCATGCTGGAATACCCATCCACGACCTATTTTCAATGCCCTGGCTGAGGGAAGGAGGTTCTCACCCAAGATTTGACGGTACATGGCCCCGTCCATCGTCCCTTTGATGCGGTGAAGTTGTCCTGTCCCCTTAGCAGAAAAACACCCCCAAAGCATAATGTTTCCACCTCCATGTTTGACGGTGGGGATGGTGTTCTTGGGGTCATAGGCAGCATTCCTCCTCCTCCAAACACGGCGAGTTGAGTTGATGCCAAAGAGCTCCATTTTGGTCTCATCTGACCACAACACTTTCACCCAGTTCTCCTCTGAATCATTCAGATGTTCATTGGCAAACTTCAGACGGGCCTGTATATGTGCTTTCTTGAGCAGGGGGACCTTGCGGGCGCTGCAGGATTTCAGTCTTTCACAGCGTAGTGTGTTACCAATTGTTTTCTTGGTGACTATGGTCCCAGCTGCCTTGAGATCATTGACAAGATCCTCCCGTCTAGTTCTGGGCTGTTTCCTCACCGTTCTCATGATCATTGCAACTCCACGAGGTGAGATCTTGCATGGAGCCCCAGGCCAAGGGAGATTGACAGTTATTTTGTGTTTCTTCCATTTGCGAATAATCGCACCAACTGTTGTCACCTTCTCACCAAGCTGCTTGGCGATGGTCTTGTAGCCCATTCCAGCCCTGTGTAGGTCTACAATCTTGTCCCTGACATCCTTGGAGAGCACTTTGGTCTTGGCCATGGTGGAGAGATTGGAATCTGATTGATTGATTGCTTCTGTGGACAGGTGTCTTTTATACAGGTAACAAGCTGAGATTAGGAGCACTCCCTTTAAGAGTGTGCTCCTAATCTCAGCTCGTTACCTGTATAAAAGACACCTGGGAGCCAGAAATCTTTCTGATTGAGAGGGGGTCAAATACTTATTTCCCTCATTCAAATGCAAATCAATTTATAACATTTTTGACATGCGTTTTTCTAGATTTTGTTGTTGTTATTCTGTCTCTCACTGTTACATAAAAATAAAATAAAAACATTTTAGTCATTTAGCAGATGCTCTTATCCAGAGCAACTTACAGTTAGTGAGTGCATACATTATTTTTTTATTTTTCATACTGGCCCCACGTGGGAATCGAACCCACAACCCTGGCGTGGCAAACGCCATGCTCTACCAACTGAGCTACATCCCCTTGATGTTCAAATAAACCTACCATTAAAATTACTGTTACTACTCAGGAGGAGAAGAGAAATAAAGACTGAGAAAATGGCAAGTTCGTCCACTTGTCCAATGTGAAGCATTGACGAGGAAAGACATTTTCAATACTTTCGAATGTCGGTTGCCAGATTTTACTACATGCTCAGCGGTTTGCCCCTCACATCTCGCATGAGAGAACTCACAGCTTGCCCGTAAGTGCTGTGAAAGGCTGTCTGTGACCTTTAGGTTTTTGGCGAGTCGTAGCACAAAGCAAAGTATCGCTGCGAGTTATAATTTATATAAGCTAGGAATCTCTACAGTTTGTGCCATCGTCATAGAAGTGTGCCAGGGTATCTGGCATGTCCTGAGGGAGGGTTTTATTGCTTATCCCTCCGTGGCATAATGGGCAGAGATTTTTGTGTAGGAGCTGTCGACGGAAAACATGTTAGTATCTGAGATCCGGCAAACTCGGGCAGCGATTACTACAACTACAAGGGCTTTTTCTAAATGGTCCTGGTGGCAGTCTGCGATGCAACGTACTGACCATATCCAAGTAAGATACGCTAAATATATGACTATACAGTGCCTTCGGAAAGTATTCAGACCCCTTGATTTTTTTCAACATTTTGTTACGTTACAGCCTTATTCTAAAATTGATTGAATCATTTTTTCCCCCTCATCAATACCCCATAATGACAAACAAACAAACAAAAGAGAAATATCATATGTACATAAGTATTCAGACCCTTTACTCAGTACTTTGTTGAAGCACCTTTGGCAGCGATTACAGCCTTGAGTCTTCTTGGGTATGACGCTACAAGCTTGGCACACCTGTATTTGGGAAGTTTCTCCCATTCTTCTCTGCAGATCCTCTCAAGCACTGTCAGTTTGGATGGGGAGCGTCACTGCACAGCTATTTTGTTTCCATTGATCATCCTTGAGATATTTCTACAACTTGATTGGAGTCCACCTGTGGTAAATTCAATTGATTGGACATGATTTGGAAAGGCACACACCTGTCTATATAAGGTCCCACAGTTGACAGTGCATGTCAGAGCAAAAGCCAAGCCATGAGGTCAAAGGAATTGCCTGTAGAGCTCTAAGACAAGATTGCGCCGAGGCACAGATCTGGGGAAGGGTACCAACACATTTCTGCATAATTGAAGGTCCCCAAGAACACAGTGGCCTCCATCATTCTTAAATGGAAGAAGTTTGGAACCACCAAGACTCGGCCAAACTGAGCAATCGGGGGAGAAGGGCCTTGGTCAGGGAGGTGACCAAGAACCCGATGGTCACTCTGACAGAGCTCCAGTGTTCCTATGTGGAGAAAGGAGAACCTTCCAGAAGTACAACCATCTCTGCAGCACTCCACCAAACAGGCCTTTATGGTAGAGTGGCCAGATGGAAGCCATTCCTCAGTAAAAGGCACATGACAGCCCGCTTGGAGTTTGCCAAAAGGCACCTTAAGGACTCCAACCATGAGAAACAACATTCTCTGGTCTGATGAAACCAAGATTGAACCCTTTGGCCTGAATACCAAGCGTCACATCTGGAGGAAACCTGGCACCATCCCTACAGTGAAGCATGGTGGTGGCAGCATCATGCTGTGGGGATGTTTTTCAGCGGCAGGGACTGGGAGACTAGTTAGGATCGAGGGAAAGATGAACGGAGCAAAGTACAGAGAGATCCTTGATGAAAACCTGCTCCAGAGTGCTCAGGTCCTCAGACTGGGGCGAAGGTTCACCTTCCAACAGGACAATGACCCTAAGCACACAGCCAAGACAATGCAGGAGTGGCTTTGGGACAAGTCTCTGAATGTCCTTGAGTGGCCCAGCCAGAACCCCGGACTTGAACCCGATCGAACATCTTTGGAGAGACCTGAAAATAGCTGTGCAGCGATGCTCCCCATACAACCTGACAGAGCTTGAGAGGATCTGCAGAGAACAATGGGAGAAACTCCCCAAATACAGGTGTGCCAAGCTTGTAGCGTCATACCCAAGAATAATCAAGGCTGTAATCGCTGCCAAAGGTGCTTCAACAAAGTACTGAGTAAAGGGTCTGAATACTTATGTAAATGTGATATTTCCCTATATTATTTTATTTATTTATTTTTGCAAAAAAAACTAAAAACATGTTTTTGCTTTGTCATTATGGGGTATTGTGTGTAGATTGATGAGGGTGGATGTCAAGGTCGAGGTAAGGAGTAGACCAAGGCGCAGCGTGATGAACAAACATACTTTAATTAGTTAAAGCATCAAAATACAAAACAAAACACGACTCGTGACGTCCACGGTATCAATGACCGAACACGGAACAAAAACCCACAACCACAAAGGGAAAACATACAGTTTAAATATGGCTCCCAATCAGAGACAACCAGCCAACAGCTGACACTCGTTGCCTCTGATTGGGAGTCACTCAGGCAAACATAGAATACAACAATCTAGAATGAACACCAACATAGAAATACACACATAGAAATGAACACACCCTGGCTCAACATAATGAGTCCCAGAGCCAGGGTGTGACAGTGGAAAACAATTTAATCAATTTTAGAATAAGGCTGTAACGTAACTAAATGTGGAAAAAGTCAAGGGGTCTGAATATTTTCCGAATGCACTGTATGTTGTATTACATATGGCTCATTTTAAAAAGAGACCTAGGTCTTAAATAAAACATTTAATAAATACCTCCAGGAGCAGGATTGGCCTGCTCCAGTTGTAATAAGTTTGTAGGCTACATTGTGTGTGACTTTTAACTTAGCTAACATAAGTACACATACAACCCATGGCACATAAGGATGTGCCAGCAGTGTCTTGGGACATTCATTGGGACCTCTTCATCTGCAGACCATATCTGAGGACAGACAATATCACAAAGAAACAGGCTTAATCTCTGTCTGTCTTCATAGTTTTCCTCTCTATGGACTTGAACTGGATAGTATTTTCATAATGTCCTTCCACAACCTGCCCTATCTAACTAGTACACCTATTCCATTTTCTGACAGCTGGAGCAGCAAATCCTTTCACCCTCTTCCATTGCTGTTATCTACAAACGCATTTGAAGCATGTATTCTTTATTTACAATGATAAATAGGCCTACACACAATATTTTTCCTTGAGGCAAGTTTAGTAGCTGAAGTCTATGTCCCTTCGTTGGTGATTGGTCAACAGTACTACTCCTAGTAGGAGTGGGAACTATGGACGGTATTCTTCAATGAAGTGTTTGTTGTCATTCAACAAGAAATGACTAGTTTTCATGCAACAACAAAAAATTCACTTGAGAAATACTGCACCAAACATCTTAGATGTAAAATTGTGTGGCTAAGTTCTCCTCAGCAAAAACATCTAAATTAATTACAGATTTCTTGATTTATCTTAATTAATTTGATTAATTCAGACTATTTTGAGGAAGTGTATACTAGCTATGTTGTTGCTATGGCATCTCAAGAGGGACAAACAGCAATATTGCCGCTTTCTTCTCATTTTTCAAGCAAAGGTCTTTAAGGGAGTATGCGAGGCCCAGACGTTTGCTTCGCCTAGCCGAGTTCTGCTAGGAGAAAACCGAACCTAGTATGAGGGCGCCTTAACTTTGTAGAATGTGAATGTGAGTGTCATACTAGTCTTGAGATCCAGACCCTAGGCAACACTAGTGTCTGGTTTTCGAGACTAGTGTCATACTAGGTTGTTCAATGATAGCCTAGAATGTAACCTCATTCAAAATGTAACAGTCGGCAAAATACATTTCAACTTCACATAACATTTTAACATTGTATTTTTACATTGGAAGGACATTTAGGTATATTTTATTCCTCAGCATATATGAAGCAAGCCATATATTGTTTCTATAGGCCTACAATTTAATATATTATAGTTATACCCTGAGTATACCAAACATTAGGAACACCTTCCTAGTATTGAGTTGCACCTCCCCCTTTTGCCCTCAGAACAGCCTCAATCCGTCGGGGCATGGACTCTACAAGGTGTTGAAAGCGTTCCACAGGGATGCTGGCCCATGTTGACTCCAATGCTTCCACAGTTGTGTCAAGTTGGCTGGATGTCCTTTGGGTGGTGGACCATTCTTGATACACACAGGAAATTGTTGAGCGTGAAAAACCCAGCAGCAGTTCTTGACACAAACCAGTGCGCCTGGCACCTATTACCATACCCCGTTCAAAGGCACTTAAATATTTTGTCTTGCCCATTCACCCTCTGAATGGCACACATACACAATCCATGTCTCAAGGCTTAAAAATAGTTATTTAACCTGTCTCTTCCCCTTCATCTACACGGATTGAAGTGGATTTAACAATTGACATCAATAAGGGAGCATAGCTTTCACCTGGATTCACCTGGTCAATCTATGTAATGGAAAGAGCAGGTGTTCTTAATGTTTGTGTACTCAGTGTATATAAAGTGTGATACATAACCTTATGGATGTCACAAAAGCGTATACTAGAATATGAAAATACTACATGTCATGTCTCAAAATCGATATTTACCTTACCTCTATATGTCCTCTGGATTCAAGAAGAAAGAAGAGTTAAATTGTGAGCCTGTCAGTTTGCCTTAATTCTCGCTGATGCAATGCCATTTTCCTGATTTTTGAGCACTTTTTTTCTCAGGCCTCCATTGATTTAGTCACCCTAATCTTGACCATTCTACAAGGGTAAAAACTCCAATAACATTTGAGCGGATTATGGTAGAGACATGAGGTTTGGAACATTGGTTTTCTTAGAGGAGTATCTACACAACTGACATTTTATCTTAGCCATTGGTCAAAATATGCATTTTTGATTGGACACCCTATGAAAAATAAACAAATAAATCACAAATCTTATAGAAATACTTATAATTATTCTTTGTATGATAGTTTGTATAAAATATATCGATAATTATCCACATTTTCCATCATTCTCACCCAAATTATTCATTAACAATGTGTATAGGATAGGACCCATATTCTGAAGGAACCCAAAAATCTGTGTCCCTAGTGGAAGTTGGAGAAATTACAGTTTGGTTGCTGGGGAGTGCGAGGTTTCAGTAAGGTAAAATGGCAGAAGCGGATGCTGAGTTCGAATCAATTAGCCTGTCGAGCAAAGTTGATGAAGATGAATGTCCTGAATGGACAGCAGTAGTGTCAAAAACTGGAACAACAAGGAAATTGTCTAAAATTGGAGTGGAGGATACGTCTATGAATGAATCGCTTCTTGTTGGGATGCATTTGTTGAGTAAGGATGCCATATGTGGGAAACCCGTTTGAGGTGTTACATTTTTTTTGTCATTTAGCAGACACTCTTATCCAGAGCGACTTACAGGAGCAATTATGGTTAAGTGCCTTGCTCAAGGGCACATTGACAGATTTTTCACCTAGTCGGCTTGGGGATTAGAACCAGCAACCTTTCGGTTACTGGCACAACGCTCTTAACCACTAAGCTACCTGCATTGAACTTCAGAGCAGAGCACCCGTCAAAGGAGTCATCTCAGGGGTGACGACAGATGTTCAAGTTGAATACCTGAAGAAAATTCCTGGTGTGGTTGGTGCCAGGCGTCTGACCCGCTGGGTGAATGGCTAAAAAGAAGAATGTCTGTCGGTCCTGTTCTTTTTTTGATAAAGAGCACCTTCCTATGCATGTGAAGCTTGGTTATGTATGATGTCAGTGTAAGAACTGTAAAGGATTTGGCCATGTTTCAAGTTTGTGCAGATGGACAGAGTATACTGAAGAATAATGTGTAGAAGGACGACGGGTGGGGATCATGATACCGAGTTCCTGGAGTGCCCTGTAAGGGTGAAGGAGATTGAGGTGGCAAAAGAGTGAACAATCGAATCTCCTATGCGGAGGCGATTAAAATAATTGTGAAAACAAGTGATGCTAGTGAAGATATGGTAGTGGATGCACCACAGCCTGTGGTAAATGTTTGCTGCCAGTCAAAAGATACCCTGTGTGTTAAAAAGTTGGATTTTGTGGCGTTCATTGCCACAGTTATAAACTGTATGGCTCAAGTCTCAAAGAAATCAAAGAAACTGGATATTATTGTGGCTGCGGCAGAAAAGTTTTTGGGAATTAAGGATTTTACATCTGAAGTCTTGCATGGGGTACTGGCGCCGGAAGACGGCCCGCACTCCCAGGCTCCCCTTGAGCCTTTGTAAGGGATCAGATATTTTATTAAAACATTTTTTGTTTGTTTTACCCCCTTTTTCTCCCCAATTTCGTGATATCCAATTGCGATCCAGTCTCATCGCTGAGAGGCGAAGGTTAAGTCATGCGTCCTCTGAAGCATCTTTTAACAGTAAAGTTGTTTGATTTCGTTTTTTGTTGTTGTAGTTTGGTAGTTTTTTGTTGGTAGTTTTTGGGGGAATCCTGTTTCCATCCCGCACAGTAGGTGGCGGGATGTACATTAAATTGTGCAATCGCCAATATACCACAGAAGAAGAAGATATCCGTGACCCGGAAAGTACTTAGTTAATCTCGCCTGCTTCACAGCGGTAGCACCGAGAACGCACCGGGGAGTGAAACACCAATTTGCCGGCAGAACAACACCGAAAGAGCGGCAAAAGGTTAACTTTTATGGTCCGAAAAACAAACATGATGTTGTTATTATCCTGGCAACTAATGACAAGGCGAAACTCTAAACGATTGAGGTATAGCCTTAAAACCGTTCAGGAATAGGAGCAGTGGAGTATCCGAGGCTCTGAAATGTTTTCTGAGACTTGAGTCTTTGAATATATATATATATTGTCAGCTGAGAACAATTAGTGCTCTAACGAAAGGAAGGGGACACGTCGTTCAACTTGTGCCGGTTGACAACGGGGGCAATTTGGGAGGATCTCCAGTTAAGTGGACACCCCAAGCGGCCCGTGTCCACATCAGCGACAGAAGCCGGGGTGTCGGCTTGAGAGAGTTGTCGGGTGGAACATCTCCAACGCTGAGTAAATAGCGTCAGACGAACAGGAGCTGCGCTGAGATTTGACCATTGGAAGCCGGGGACAGAGACCTCATGAATGGAAATCGGAACTTCAGGTATATTCATACACCTGTCTGTCAAACCCCTTATTAAATTGTTGAAGTTTTTTAGGCTAACTATCAGTTGAATTCCTTAAAGGATAGCATACAGTCAAACCAAAATCCTAGTAGGCCTACCAATCAGATAATGCATTAAAATAAACACATTCAGGCCTTTCACTCTACTGTCTGGGTTAGAAAAGTAATTTGGGTGACCAGATGGTTTGCCAGATCAGCGTCTCGTCGGCAGCAACAAAAAAAGTACTTCCGGATCACAGGATTTGGGAAATTTTCCAAATAAAAGTCCCCCACGTAATAGTAGAAAAATGTCAATAACCTGTATTTATTCATGATATATGAAAAAGTATTGTCTAAACATTAACAATGATTCATATGTGTTCATATTGAAGAGATCATTTGCATTACATTTGGGGTTTTAAAAAACATGTTTGAAGGTCAAATAAATGCCCTCAATGCGAATCACTGTATATGGAATACATATTGGCTTATAGAGCAAAAACGATTCTGGGTGCCGTAGTAAAAGTATTGTAAGAAATACTCAGTAGGGTCTGTATATATGGTGTCATTTCATGGGGTGTTGCTGGCCTTTTACTCCACCCATTCCATTGGCGGCCACAATGCAAATCACTATATGGAATACATATTGTCTTATAGAACAAACTATTCTGGGTGCCGCAGTAAATGTATTGTAGGGAATACTTAGTAGAATCTGTAGAATTGTATATGTTGGTGTTATTTCATCGGGCTCTGAGTGTTGCTGGCCTTTTTACGGATTGTTGCTGGCCTTTTACTGTGGTCAAACAGCTTAAAATGGGGTGCCTGGACACTATACGGTACAAATATAGCACTGTACAGGAAAAACTATTATTTGTTCCGATGTAAAAGTAGGGTAAGGAATACTTAGTAGGATCTGTAGAATCTATATATGGTGTTATTTCATGGGGGACTGAGGCCTGTATGCCCAGTAACACTTTCGACTCCACCCACTCAAATGGTCCCAATGCAATACACTATAGGCCTATAAATTACATATTGGAAAAACAATTATATGTGCATAGGTAAAAGTGTGGTTGGGAGTAGGGCTGTTGCGGTGACAGTATTACCGCCACACCGGCGGTCACGAGTCATGAAGGCAGTCAAATTTTACGTGACCGTTTAATCACGGTAATTAGGCTTCTCCAAGCTCTGATGCTACTGATGGTCATTAGTAGCCTACCAAACTTGCTAACTGCCTGGTACTCAGCACTATATTGTCCCTCTAATCACTCTGACATCAATGCAAATGTGATCGAAAATCTAATCAAACACTTCATGACAGCCCATTAGCAAATGTTGCGCAACATTTCTATAGGCTATGCAATTGAGTGAGGAAAAAGAGTGATGGCCTCTATTAAAAAGAGGAGGATCCCATCAGCTTTCTATAGGCTAGGCCCACTATATTTATTTCTCAACTTTCCTAATATTAAGCACATTGCTTATCTTTACAACAGAAGTATAGCCTACCTGGCTCGCATGAAAATTAACCACAAAACTAATTTCACACATATATTATTTAGTATATGTAAAGTCAAGAATAGTCTGATGGGTGACAATATTAGCCTATCACTTGTGAATTATATATTATCACTTGTGAATGATGCCCAACAGAAGAAACTGCCTTTTTTGCGAGTTTTTCGAATCATAGTCGCACACCTCAAAATAACTTCTTAAAATGAATCACATTAATCCGCTTTACAAGGGGTTTAGAGCCTAACTGGCATACATAAGCAGTGCGTGAGTTTCAAGTTTGGGGAAGATAATTTTCACCATAAAAATGCACCTTTATAATAAAAGCATTACGTGCGTAATCGTGTTTGCGGTCACTTTTGATAATGGTGTTTTCCCGCTAATGGAACATTCGTGCTTATAGCCTACTGCCATGTGCGCATTGCTGTGCTTATAATGTGAAATAGCCAAATAGTTTATCAACATTTTAAGCTAAACGTTCTGATCTGTTGCGTCAGCCTGATTGCGTAATTTTTATCTTCAATATGCACCTCAGAATTGGATAAGGACGCACGCAGTTGTGTCCCCGATGTGTCTGTCTTCACTTGTAATCTGTGGGAAAGACCCGATTACGTGATGGAGAGCCATGTGAGTGAGAGGTGCTTCGGATTGTGCAGCACTCAGGGCCAAGAGCACAACGGCCACTGGCCACAAAAGGCATGGCCGTGGTGAAATTCGAGGCATTATCAAGTGCTTGTCAAATTGTGAATGAGAGACTAATGAAGTGTGTACAGCCTAGTGGAAAGCCTTCCCAGAAGAGTGGAGGCTGTTGTAGCAGCAAAGGGGGGACCAACTCCATATTAATGCCCATAATTTTTTTTTTAAGATGTTCGACGAGCAGGTCTCCACATACTTTTGTTCATGTAGTGTACATGTAAGTTATACATCTATCAAATACATATCGAATAGGAATCCTCCTCTGTCTTCACCTGTGGACGAATATAATTTCCACAAGCATACACAATTATAAAAAAGCAGGTGCCCAAAATAATTTAAGTATCATTTGTTGCTGGAAATCCATGCGCTGAAACATTGTCCCTTTTATTCCTTAACAGAAAGAACACATAATAATTAATTGCAACACCAATTTGAAGGATTTTCCTTTTGAAGATTTCTTCCCTGCAAAGTGCTGTACGTAGTTGATAAAGTTTGCTGTCTCCAAATTTTCTTGAACGCAGGAAATATTGAAATACATTTCAAAGGGAAGATTAATCATTTTGAAATAATATACAGTGCCTTCAGAAAGTATTCAGACCCCCCCACTTTTTCCACACGTTACAGCCTTATTCTAAAATGGATTACATCTCCAAAAGAATCTACACACAATATCCCTTAATGACAAAGCAAAAACAGTTTTTTTTTTATTAAAAGTAAAAAACTGAAATACCTTGCTATGAGACTCGAAATTGAGCTCAGATGCATCCTGTTTGCATTGATAATCCTTGAGATGTTTCTACAACTTGATTGACTGTGGTAAATTCAATAGATTGGACATGTTTTGGAAAGGCACACACCTGTCTATATAAGGTCCCACAGTTGACACTGCATGTCAGAGCAAAAACCAAGCCATGAGGTCGAAGGAATTGTCAGTAGAGCTCTGAGACAGGATTGTGTCGGGGCACAGATCTGGGGAAGGGTACCAAAAAAATTTCTGCAGCATTGAAGGTCCCCAAGAACACAATGGCCTCCATCATTCTTAAATGGAAGAAGTTTGGAACCACCAAGACTCTTCCTAGAGCTGGCCGCCCGGCCAAACTGAGCAATCAGGGGAGAAGGGCTTGAGTCAGGGAGGTGACCAAGAACCCAATGGTCACTCTGACAGAGCGCTAGAGTTCCTCTGTGGAGATGGGATAACCTTCCAGAAGGACAACCATCTCTGCAGCACTCCACCAATCAGGCCTTTATGGTAGAGTGGCCTGACGGAAGCCACTCCTCAGTAAATGGCACGACAGCCCGCTTGGAGTTTGCCAAAAGGCACCTAAAGACGCTCAGACCATGCGAAAGAAGATTCTCTGGTCTGAAGAAACCAATATTGAACTCTTTGGCCTGAATGCCAAGCATCACGTCTGGAGGAAACTTGGCACCATCCCTACAGTGAAGCATGGTGATGGCAGCATCATGCTGTGGGGATGTTTTTCAGCGGCAGGGACTGGGAGACTACTCAGGAAAGATGAACGGAGCAAAGTACAGAGAGATCCTTGATGAAAACCTGATCCAGAGCGCTCAGGACCTCAAACTGGGGCGACGGTTCACCTTCCAACAGGACAACGACCCTAAGCACACAGCCAAGACAACAAAGGAGTGGCTTCGGGACAAGTCTCTGAATGTCCTTGAGTGGCCCAGCCAGAACCCGGACTTGAACCCGATTAAACATCTCTGGAGAGACCTGAAAATAGTTGGGCAGCAATGCTCCCCATCCAACCTGACAGAGCTTGCAGAAAAGATCTGCAGAAAAGAATGGGAGAAACTCCCCAAATACAGTGGGGAAAAAAAAGTATTTAGTCAACCACCAATTGTGCAAGTTCTCCCACTTAAAAAGATGAGAGAGGCCTGTAATTTTCATCATAGGTACACGTCAACTATGACAGACAAAATGAGATTTTTTTCTCCAGAAAATCACATTGTAGGATTTTTAATGAATTTATTTGCAAATTATGGTGGAAAATAAGTATTTGGTCAATAACAAAAGTTTCTCAATACTTTGTTATATACCCTTTGTTGGCAATGACACAGGTCAAACGTTTTCTGTAAGTCTTCACAAGGTTTTCACACACTGTTGCTGGTATTTTGGCCCATTCCTCCATGCAGATCTCCTCTAGAGCAGTGATGTTTTGGGGCTGTCGCTGGGCAACACGGACTTTCAACTCCCTCCAAAGATTTTCTATGGGGTTGAGATCTGGAGACTGGCTAGGCCACTCCAGGACCTTGAAATGCTTCTTACGAAGCCACTCCTTCATTGCCCGGCGGTGTGTTTGGGATCATTGTCATGCTGAAAGACCCAGCCACGTTTCATCTTCAATGCCATTGCTGATGGAAGGAGGTTTTCACTCAAAATCTCACGATACATGGCCCCATTCATTCTTTCCTTTACACGGATCAGTCGTCCTGGTCCTTTTGCAGAAAAACAGCCCCACAGCATGATGTTTCCACCCCCATGCTTAACAGTAGGTATGGTGTTCTTTGGATGCAACTCAGCATTCTTTGTCCTCCAAACACGACGAGTTGAGTTTTTACCAAAAAGTTTTATTTTGGTTTCATCTGACCATATGACATTCTCCCAATCCTCTTCTGGATCATCCAAATGCACTCTAGCAAACTTCAGACGGGCCTGGACATGTACTGGCTTAAGCAGGGGGACACGTCTGGCACTGCAGGATTTGAGTCCCTGGCGGCGTAGTGTGTTACTGATGGTAGGCTTTGTTACTTTGGTCCCAGCTCTCTGCAGGTCATTCACTAGGTCCCCCCGTGTGGTTCTGGGATTTTTGCTCACCGTTCTTGTGATCATTTTAACCCCACGGGGTGAGATCTTGCGTGGAGCCCCAGATCGAGGGAGATTATCAGTGGTCTTGTATGTCTTCCATTTCCTAATAATTGCTCCCACAGTTGATTTCTTCAAACCAAGCTGCTTACCTATTGCAGATTCAGTCTTCCCAGCCTGGTGCAGGTCTACAATTTTGTTTCTGGTGTCCTTTGACAGCTCTTTGGTCTTGGCCATACTGGAGTTTGGAGTGTGACTGTTTGAGGTTGTGGACAGGTGTCTTTTATACTGATAACAAGTTCAAACAGGTGCCATTAATACAGGTAACGAGTGGAGGACAGGAGCCTCTTAAAGAAGAAGTTACAGGTCTGTGAGAGCCAGAAATCTGCTTGTTTGTAGGTGACCAAATACTTATTTTCCACCATAATTTGCAAATAAATTCATAAAAAATCCTGCAATGTGATTTTCTGGATTTTTTTCCCTCAATTTGTCTGTCATAGTTGACGTGTACCTATGATGAAAATTACAGGCCTCTCTCATCTTATTAAGTGGGAGAACTTGCACAATTGGTGGCTGACTAAATACTTTTTTTCCCCACTGTACAGGTGTGCCAAGCTTGTAGTGTCATACCCAAGAAGCCTCAAGGCTGTAATTGCTGCCAAAGGTGCTTCAACAAAGTACTGAGTAAAGGGTCTGAATACTTATGTAAATGTAATAATTTTTTATAAATTAGCAAACATTTCCAAACCTTTTTTTGCTTTGTCATTATGGGGTATTGTGTGTAGATTGAGGGGACAAAAACAATTTAATCAATTTAAGAATAAGGCTATAACGTTACAATTTGGAAAACATCAAGGGGTCTGAATACTTTCCAAAGGCACTGTATGACCTGTTTAAACGGCGAGTGAATTTAAAAAGGCCCGGGGTTGTTAAATTCCAGTACGGGAGACGGCGGCTATACTAACCTCCCTTCATTGACCCTGGAGCAGTGTGTAAATTAGCCTTGTGTGATCGTAAGGTGTGGCCAGGATACATTTGTGTAATTTCAGTTCAGAGGGATTGTGTACTGTAGCTCGGGATGTTGGAACCCTGCAGCGATCGTCTTGTTATTGACCTACTATGACCAATAAAGTTGTTAGTAAAGAAGAGGTTTTTCTCAATATCACACTTGTTGAAATGTTATTCTAGAATGAAAAGGAAAATAATGATCCCCCATCAATGGAGCATGATGGGGGTGGTGTGGAGAGTAGTGTAGGTTAACAGGAAGACTAAACCAATATCATGATATGCCTTGCTCATATCGATATCAAACGGTATCGATATCTTAGCAAATTATCAATATTGGTGCCCACCACTATATGAAATAAATATCACATTTTATATTTAAATATCATTTATTTATTAAGCATATAGCTTTGTTTCATCGGTCTGCTCTATCATTCAAGCTTAAAATCTTAACTTCTTTCAACTAAGTAATAACCCATGTAACACAGTATTGCATGCCATTTTGAAAGTTTATTGACATTGCCCTCTCATAAGACTGCTTTAGAAAACAAGCACATATAAACACCACAGCTGCCGAGGTTGCAGATCCAACTTTTCTGGACCCCGCTTCTCGGTGGTGCAAATAGGCCTAACCAGGATAACTTCTTAAAATACCTACCACTTCTCTCTAAATGGATCCTTTCCCATTTGTCACGAGTCAACGTAAACACACTATTATTTTGGAGTGGTAAGCATGAACCCTCCAAAATAATAATATGCCATTTAGCAGACGCTTATATCCAAAGCGACTTACAGTCATGTGTGCATACATTTTTAAGTATGGGTGGTCCCGGGGATCGAACCCACTTCCCTGGCGTTACAAGCGCCATGCTCTACCAATTTGAGCTACAGAGGACCACAAATGTGCCTCATCTGACAAAACACACTTCAGTGTATCCTTGCTTATTTCGATGTCAACCTCTCTAGTTACATGCTGCTTATCTGATTCAGTTTTCATAGAGCTTACGATTTACTCATCTGATAAACCTCTACCACAACATTGTCTCTAAGTGGTAGTATTCATTCCCAATATCTTGGGTGTCTGAGATTTGATTGGGCTGCACCACTGACACTCCATCATATGAACTCTTGGATAAATCAGGATGATCAGAAGCAGGTTCTTTATCCTCAAAAGTGTGTACATTCTGCATATTAAGTTAACAGTCTGAGGCTCTTCTCTGAGCAGTTGACATTCACTCATTCATTCAAACTCTCCACAGGCAATAGGTTTTGTACCTGATCCTCATTTACATTCTCTATTTGTACCATTTTGTTTAATTTCACCTTGTTGTCACTAGCAATAGAATGTATAAATGTTACCTCTATTCTTGTCCCACATATTCCTAAGATTTTTGACACTACGTTTAGTGACAATGGGTTTTCCAATTGGCCATTGCAAGGTTTTGGCAACTTCCTCCCAAAATTGGAAATCAAAATTTCATTATGCTGCATAACAGAATGTATTGCCATGGAAATAGCATGGTAATACAAACATTAATTTTATTTGTGAAATTGTTTTTGTGATTCTTAACTTTCTGATCATCCCCAACATCCCTGCCACCCCCATACAATTTATGTTTCAGATTTGGTGGTTCAACAGCATTATTTTCATTTATCATCTGTTGTGCCAAATTATACTGCTCTATGCATTTATCAGTACGGTTAACTATCACCACCGACAACATCGTCACTATCAGTACAGTCAACTCCTACTGTAGCACTAGGTCGAACCTTTACCAGTCCCTCCACAGATATACAGTGGGGAGAACAATTATTTGATACACTGCCGATTTTGCAGGTTTTCCTACTTACAAAGCATGTAGAGGTCTGTAATTTTTATCATAGGTACACTTCAACTGTGAGAGACGGAATCTAAAACTAAAATCCAGAAAATCACATTGTATGAATTTTAACTAATTAATTTGCATTTTATTGCATGACATAAGTATATGATACATCAGAAAAGCAGAACTTAATATTTGGTACAGAAACCTTTGTTTGCAATTACAGAGATCATACGTTTCCTGTAGGTCTTGACCAGGTTTGCACACACTGCAGCAGGGATTTTGGCCCACTCCTCCATACAGACCTTCTCCAGATCCTTCAGGTTTTGGGGCTGTCGTTGGGCAATACAGACTTTCAGCTCCCTCCAAAGATGTTCTATTGGATTCAGGTCTGGAAACTGTCTAGGCCACTCCAGGACCTTGAGATGCTTCTTACGGAGCCACTCCTTAGTTGCCCTGGCTGTGTGTTTCAGGTCGTTGTCATGCTGGAAGACCCAGCCACGACCCATCTTCAATGCTCTTACTGAGGGAAGGAGGTTGTTGGCCAAGATCTCGCGATACATGGCCCCATCCATCCTCCCCTCAATACGGTGCAGTCGTCCTGTCCCCTTTGCAGAAAGGCATCCCCAAAGAATTGTGTTTCCACCTCCATGCTTCACGGTTGGGATGGTGTTCTTGGGGTTGTACTCATCTTTCTTCTTCCTCCAAACACGGCGAGTGGAGTTTAGACCAAAAAGCTCAATTTTTGTCTCATCAGACCACATGACCTTCTCCCATTCCTCCTCTGGATCATCCAGATGGTCATTGGCAAACTTCAGACGGGCCTGGACATGCGCTGGCTTGAGCAGGGGGACCTTGCGTGCGCTGCAGGATTTTAATCCATGACGGCGTAGTGTGTTACTAATGGTTTTCTTTGAGACTGTGGTCCCAGCTCTCTTCAGGTCATTGACCAGGTCCTGCCGTGTAGTTCTGGGCTGATCCCTCACCTTCCTCATGATCATTGATGCCCCACGAGGTGAGATCTTGCATGGAGCCCCAGACCGAGGGTGATTGACCGTCATCTTGAACTTCTTCCATTTTCTAATAATTGCGCCAACAGTTGTTGCCTTCTCACCAAGCTGCTTGCCTATTGTCCTGTAGCCCATCCCAGCCTTGTGCAGGTCTACAATTTTATCCCTGATGTCCTTACACAGCTCTCTGGTCTTGGCCATTGTGGAGAGGTTGGAGTCTGTTTGATTGAGTGTGTGGACAGGTGTCTTTTATACAGGTAACGAGTTCAAACAGGTGCAGTTAATACAGGTAATGAGTGGAGAACAGGAGGGCTTCTTAAAGAAAAACTAACAGGTCTGTGAGAGCCGGAATTCTTACTGGTTGGTAGGTGATCAAATACTTATGTCATGCAATAAAATGCAAATGAATTACTTAAAAATCATACAATGTGATTTTCTGGATTTTTGTTTTAGATTCCGTCTCTCACAGTTGAAGTGTACCTATGATAAAAATTACAGACCTCTACATGCTTTGTAAGTAGGAAAACCTGCAAAATCAGCAGTGTATCAAATACTTGTTCTCCCCACTGTATTACATTTTTTTGACAAATCAAAAATGATTTTCAGAATAAGCCTTTGACTCGCCTCCTGAAGTGCCACTGTACACAGCACAGCCATTGGTTAGGCAGCACAAAAAGGTTTACATCTACAAGAGCAGGGCAGGCCAGGGCTCATGATTGGGAAATCCATTGCGGTGTGTAATGCAGTGTAGCCTAGTTTTATTACAACATCCCAACAGCGCAAAAAACTCTGGAACAAAGTTAGAAATATAACTTTGCCGTAGGGATGGTGCCAGGTTTCCTCCAGACGTGACGCTTGGCATTCAGGCCAAAGAGTTCAATCTTGGTTTCATCAGACCAGAGAATCTTGTTTCTCATGGTCTGCGAGTCCTTTAGGTGCCTTTTGGCAAACTCCAAGCGGGCTGTCTACTGAGGAGTGACTTCCGCCTGGCCACTACCATAAAGGCCTGATTGGTGGAGTGCTGCAGAGATGGTTGTTCTTCTGGAAGGTTCTCCCATCTCCACAGAGGACCTCTATAGCTCTGTCAGAGTGACCATCAGGTTCTTGGTCACCTCCCTGACCAAGGCCCTTCTCCCCCAGGCGGCCAGCTCTAGGAAGAGTCTTGGTGGTTCCAAACTTCTTCCATTTAAGAATGATGGAGGCAACTGTGTTCTTGGGGACCTTCAATGCTGCAGACATTTTTTGGTACCCTTCCCCAGATCTGTGCCTCGACACAATCCTATCTCGGAGCTCTACGGACAATTCCTTTGACCTCATGGTTTGGTAAAAGGGGGCTCCATTGTACTTGGGAGCACTTGTCCTTTCCAAATCCAAAAAGTTTACACTCCGAGTAGTGTCACTCATTCTACAAACAAACAATACATTCATTCAAAAATTCAAGATATGCATATTTTTTTTAAGCATACTTTATTCATAACAAATATCACAATGAAGTTAATCAGTCAAATACTTTTCATGAAACTGTACAACATCAACAGTAAAACAGAATATTCCAATTGAATGCAAGATCCTCTTCATCTCATGGGTAGTCTCAGCCCACTGGGCACAAACTGGTTGAATCAACATTGTTTCCATGTTACTGCCTCAAAAAAAATGGTCTTGCCAAAACACTTCACCTGATGCATGTTTTGTCACGTAAGGCTGGCTGATTTTAAATGTGTAAAGTCTGCAGCCTTCTCGTCATTAGGATAATGTAGGTCATTTACAGGTATGCCAGCCAGTTAACACTCCATCTACTGATCACATTGTTTCCATTGTTTCGCTTAAGCTGTTAGCTTCTCACCTAATCACCTGCTAATATTCAGAATTTGTCACCTCCATTATAGGGCAAGTCTGGTATAGAATGGTGTTTTATTTCACACCGGAAGCAAAAAATAATAATTTATTGTTTTGTAATTAAGATATAGTCCTGAATTAGTCAGTCAGCAGAGAGTTAAAGCGACAGTACAAAAGGGCAGACTGGACCCTGGTTTTATGGACACAAACAATTGGTCGTTTTTCCTGTACAGTGATACATTTGTACCATATCGTGTCTAGGGGCCCCACCCAAACCTATATGACCACAGTAAAAGTCTAGCAACACTTCCTATGACTAGCTTTTTGTTCAAACTCATCTGTTTTGTACAGGGAATTATGTACGGTGCAATATGTAGTCCAAAATGAAAAACTGATTGGATTTAGGCTGATAGGCCACTCTTTAAGGGCTGCAGAATGAGAAGTGACGTTCCTCTGGGTGTAAACTTGGACAGTAGACGTGCTCATGCGTAGAATGGACCCCCCTTTTACTGCGACACAACATACAGGGAGTTATGTACGGTGCAACATGTATGTCCAATATGAACATCGTGCAATACAAATGGGTTAATTAACAGTGGGATTAACAAAGTGTTTTCTAAAGTTGATTAATATAATACAAATCATTTTATTATTGTTATTATTATAATTTTTTACCATACTTCATGCTGGCGGAACAGATGTTCTGGTTTTCAGGGGAAATCGAAAGAGAGCCTGTGACTGTGAGATGACTTCCGCTTTAGGACGTTAACAAGGCGACACTCCATCTTAACTCCTCCACATTTACTGGATTGGTTGAACAGTGCAGAAGAGAACCTCCCCCAACAGTATCTAGTTTCAGGCTTTTCTTTTATGCCTGCTAAGTTCGGTTCACCGACGGCTGTCATAGGCAGGTGGCAAGCCCGTCAGGTGTGCCTCATTATCTCAAGCCCATGAGAGGCTGGCTGGCTGTGTGTGTGGTTGGCTGTGTGGGGGTTGCCTGCCTGCCTTCCACACCAGCTGGTGTCAGAAGTTATTGAATGGTGCTCACTGTAGCCTCACTTAATTATCAATAAATTCAGCATGAAAGCCACATAAAGTCAATTAACTATCACCTAGGGGCAGCAGCTTTGTGAGAAAAATGGTGGTTGGCATACTTTTGAGCAGTCGAAACATTGAAACCAACCATGATTGGAGATGGATGATATGATTTGTGCTGTCTGCTTTCATAGCACTCATTCGACACAGTCTGATGGATCATCATGTTTTCTGATTTTTTTTGTCCATTTGACATCAAATCTTAATCTGTTTTTGGTATCTAATATGAGGCCTAGGAGATAAAAGCCAAGTTAAGTTGCCTACTTCCTCCAAAGGACACTTTGTTGTGCTGTATTTTAGGGGAATTAAAATATTTGGATCCATTTTGCACACACCGAATGACCCATGTGTGTTAACATGGCTTTAGAGAGGAGCCAGAGAGGTAGGATACAGCTGCTGAGTGCCTGTACCTGGCTGAACACAACTGGCAGACTCACTGTGATGATCTATGTTGTATAGGCCTACAACTTTCACATGGTGTTTATTGTGTAGGTTCTGTATGTGTAAGCCAAGATAGCCCATGATCCAGAGCTCTGTGTGGGTAGACTTGCAGCCTAACTGTAAATGGAAGAGGAGGAGAAAAAAAAGGCAGTTAGTTAGCCATCCACTCCTCCATTGCTGCCCACTCTTGTACACTCGGTTGTTTCTTGTTAGGTTCAGGTTCAGTAGCTAACTAGTTGTTATTAGTGCAGTCAGTGTATGAGTTAAGGTTTGAGTGTATAGGCTATTTGTGTTCCTGGCTGACAACATTCATTGTCCAACTCAAGATTAGACCATCTTCCTTTGATCTTTCCACAGCTAAGCTGGACCCTTGATGAGGTCGGTATGTGTGTCTGTTGTTCCTCTTGTCAGCATGGTCTGCGTTGCCATGGAGAAGTTGCAGCCACATGGGTGCTGTTGACATGGCAACGACACACATGGGAGCGAGTGATAGACACTGTGGACACGGCATCACAGACAGTACAATCTGACTCTACAAAACCACATTACATGTACATTTGTTGATTGCTAGGCATACAAATACTATTATTTAATGGTACATTTGAAACGAGGTCTAGTTGTGGCCACAACCGGACTAGATTGTGAATGACTGTTGGCAGAATGCATTGCTTGACTACCGTGAGGGTGATGAGCACAATATAATTAGTGAACTGCAGCACCCCAAACGATTTGTTGTCTAGTTTGTTGAGCAGAGGCTGTGTATGTTTTGGTTTTACAAAGCTGTGTCCATCATATCATTCAATAATTCATTCTTGCACAATGCGATCAATTATCAGTTCTAAACATGTATTTTTGTTCTCTATACTGCCTGCAGCATGATCTACACTGAACAAAAATATAAAAGCAACATGCAACAATTTCACTGAGTTAAAGTTCATATAAGGAAATCAGTCAATTGAAATAAATTCATTAGGCCCTAATCTATGGATTTCACATGACTGGGAATACTGATATGCATCTGTTGGTCACAGATACCTGAAAATAAAAAGGTAGGGGCATGGATCAGAGAACCAGTCAGTATCTGGTGTGACCACCATTTGCCTCATGCAGCACGACACATCTCCCTTACATAGAGTTGATCAGGCTGTTGATTGTGTCTTGTGGAATGTTGTCCCACACTTCAATGGCTGTGCGAAGTTGCTGGATATTGGCAGGAACAGGAACACGCTGTCGATCCAGAGCATCCCAAACATGCTCAATGGGTGACGTCTGGTGAGTATGCAGGCCATGGAAGAACTGGGACATTTTCAGCTTCCAGGAATTGTGTACAGATCCTTGCGACATGGGGCTGTGCATTATCATGCTGAAACAAGAGGTGATGACGGTGGATGAATGGCATGCCAATGGACCTCAGGATCTCATCACGGTATTTCTGTGCATTCAAATTGCCATTGATAAAATGCAATTGTGTTCGCTGTCGGTAGCATATGCCTGCCCCATACCATAACCCCACGCCACCATGGGGCACTCTGTTCACAATGTTGACATCAGCAAACCACTCGCCCACATGACGCCATGTCTGCCATCTGCCCGGTACAGTTGAAACTGGGATTGATCTGTGAAGAGCATACTTCTTCAGTGTGCCAGTGGCCATCGAAGGTGAGCATTTGCCCACTGAAGTCGGGTACGACGCCAAACTGCAGTAAGGTCAAGACCCTGGTGAGAATGACGAGCATGCAGATGAACTTCCCCGAGACGGTTTCTGACAGTTTGTGTAGAAGTTATTCGGTTGGGAAAACCCACAGTTTAATCAGCTGTCAGGTTGCTGGATATTGGTTGGTCTCAGATGATCCCGCAGGTGAAGAAGCCAGATGTGGAGGTCATGGGCTGGCGTGGTTACACATGGTCTGCATTTGTGAGGCCGGGGATGTAAACAAATTAGAGAAATAAGCTTTTTGTGCGTATGGAAATTTTCTGGGATCTTTTATTTCAGTTTATGAAACATGGGACCAACACTTTACATGATGCGTTTATATTTTTGTTCAGTGTACATTCTACAGACCCTAGTGTATATTCCCTACAATACTTTTACTGTGGCACCCAGAATCATTTTTGCTCTATAAGCCAACATGTATTCCACCGATCCTAGTCGATCACCAAACATTTCTGTTAAAAAAACAACCTTACATGATGCGTTTATATTTCTGTTCAGTATATTTTGCCTGTGCACACATATGACAGGCAGTTGTTGGTCGGATCACGTCACCGGAGGAGCGCGTGCTAATCCTGCTGTAGAATTCATTGCGGCCAGCAGGTCAAACTAACGACTAAAATGAACAAGTCACTCAGAAATACAAATCATGACTCTCGAGTCAGTAGAAAGAGTAGTTCAAAAAGAACGAATCGTTCGCCAACTGCACATCACTAGTGTCATGTCTTTTGTGTGGGTGTCAGAGTAGGTAGTGTGCGGCTCATCTGAGTCAAAAGTGTGTGTGGTTTTGTGACGTCATGATTACCGGAGTAGTTTTCGACGAGGCTGTCATGAAAGCGCTTTGGTAACATTTGTGTAGTGTGGCTGGCACACCCTTACTCTACTCTCCAACAAAGTGTTACTCAGGAGAATTCTCACTCACTCTTACTCTCACCCTCCTCTCTCTAGGAGATGTTGGGGCCCAGGCCCTGTTCTCAGTTCTGCGGCGGCCTGGCTTTGGCACCATGGGGAAGCCTATCAAGCTGCTGGCCAACTGTTTCCAGGTGGATATCCCCAAGATGGACGTCTACCTCTATGAGGTAGACATCAAGCCCGAGAAGTGCCCGCGTCGCGTCAACAGGTATACAGCTGCGCTCGATCAAACCCACAAACCTATCATATCTGTTAGCATGAACATTCTCAAACCAACACAAACTGGCTGCAGATATTTCATGTGATCACATGAACTGTACTCAGCATCACTTTACCAACATTAAAGACCAGGGTTATGGATCAGTTTTGGAGTATTGATATATTTGTCTCTCTGGTGCCCCTATAGGGAGGTGGTGGACTCCATGGTGAAGCACTTCAAGGTGACCATCTTTGGGGACCGAAGGCCAGTCTACGATGGGAAGAGGAGCCTCTACACAGCCAACCCCCTACCAGTCGCCACAGCAGGGGTGAGATGCACATACACACACAATATAACATTTGTAGTGTAATTTACCATGTTGAATGTCAGATGGGTGTGCTGGTGATAAATTGAGTTGCCATAGCTTGAACTCAATTCTCCTCAGGTGGATCTGGACGTCACCCTGCCAGGGGACGGCGGTAAGGATCGCCCCTTCAAAGTGTCCATCAAGTTTGTGTCGCTAGTCAGCTGGCACTTGCTGCACGAGGTCCTGACGGGGCGCACCATGCCTGAGCCCTTGGAGCTGGACAAGCCCATCAGCACCAACCCTGTACACGCTGTCGACGTGGTGCTGCGACACCTGCCCTCCATGAAGTGAGTCACTGCCGCCCTACTGGACAGCAGTGGCATTACAGATTTCAGTTTATCTATGGTCCCAGGGCCTAGGAGTGTTCATGTACTGTAGAACGGCTGTCAGGAGCTCTATGCTGTGGAACAAGCTATTCTGTTGGTTGCGTAGTTTAAGAGTATATGTGTATTTATCCACACTTATAGTCCAGAATATAGTAGTAGTTTATAGTATAGATTCTTTCAAAAACATATATACAACCTAATGAAGCTACAGTGAGGGAAAAAAGTATTTGATCCCCTGCTGATTTTGTACGTTTGCCCACTGACAAAGAAATGATCAGTCTATAATTTTAATGGTAGGTTTATTTGAACAGTGAGAGACAGAATAACAACAAAAAAATCCAGAAAAATGCATGTCAAAAATGTTATAAATTGATTTGCATTTTAATTAGGGAAATAAGTATTTGACCCCTTCTCAATCAGAAAGATTTCTGGCTCCCAGGTGTCTTTTATACAGGTAACGAGCTGAGATTAGGAGCACACTCTTAAAGGGAGTTTATACAGTTACCTGTATAAAAGACACCTGTCCACAGAAGCAATCAATCAATCAGATTCCAAACTCTCCACCATGGCCAAGAACAAAGAGCTCTCCAAAGATGTCAGGGACAATATTGTAGACCTACACAAGGCTGGAATGGGCTACAAGACCATCGCCAAGCAGCTTGGTGAGAAGGTGACAACAGTTGGTGCGATTATTCGCAAATGGAAGAAACACAAAATAACTGTCAATCTCCCTCGGCCTGGGGCTCCATGCAGGATCTCACCTCGTGGAGTTGCAATGATCATGAGGACGGTGAGGAATCAGCCCAGAACTACACGGGAGGATCTTGTCAATGATCTCAAGGCAGCTGGGACCATAGTCACCAAGAAAACAATTGGTAAAACACTACGTCGTGAAGGACTGAAATCCTGCAGCGCCCGCAAGGTCCCCCTGCTCAAGAAAGCATATATACAGGCCCATCTGAAGTTTGCCAATGAACATCTGAATTATTCAGAGGAGAACTGGGTGAAAGTGTTGTGGTCAGATGAGACCAAAATCGAGCTCTTTGGCATCAACTCAACTCGCCATGTTTGGAGGAGGAGGAATGCTGCCTATGACCCCAAGAACACCATCCCCACCGTCAAACATGGAGGTGGAAACATTATGCTTTGGGGGTGTTTTTCTGCTAAGGGGACAGGACAACTTCACCGCAACAAAGGGATGATGGACGGGGCCATGTACTGTCAAATCTTGGGTGAGAACCTCCTTCCCTCAGCCAGGGCATTGAAAATGGGTCGTGGATGGGTATTCCAGCATGACAATGACCCAAAACACACGGCCAAGGCAACAAAGGAGTGGCTCAAGAAGAAGCACATTAAGGTCCTAGAGTGGCCTAGCCAGTCTCCAGACCTTAATCCCATAGAAAATCTGTGGAGGGAGCTGAAGGTTCGAGTTGCCAAATGTCAGGCTCGAAACCTTAATGACTTGGAGAAGATCTGCAAAGAGGAGTGGGACAAAATCCCTCCTGAGATGTGTACAAACCTGGTGGCCAACTACAAGAAACGTCTGACCTCTGTGATTGCCAACAAGGGTTTTTCCACCAAGTACTAAGTCATGTTTTGCAGAGCGGTCAAATACTTATTTCCCTCATTAAAATGCAAATCAATTCATAACATTTTTGACATGCGTTTTTCTGGATTTTGTTGTTGTTATTCTGTCTCTCACTGTTCAAATAAACCTACCATTAAAATTATAGACTGATCATGTCTTAGTCAGTGGGCAAACGTACAAAATCAGCAGGGGATCAAATAATGTTCTGGCTGTGAAAGGTGACCCTCTCTTTCTTCTCCCCAGGTATACCCCAGTGGGGCGCTCCTTCTTCTCCTCCCCAGAGGGTTATGACCACCCCCTGGGCGGGGGCAGGGAGGTGTGGTTCGGCTTCCACCAGTCGGTGCGGCCCGCCATGTGGAAGATGATGCTCAACATTGACGGTGAGGGCCTTTTCCCTTGACTGTAAGGAACATGGACACTAATAAAGTGGACAATAACATATTCTTCACTGGTGGCAGGGACTTGTTTCCTTCCATGTTGTCTGGATGATGATGTAGCAGCTGTGTAGCATCTCAGTCAGTCTGTGTTTAGTTGCATTTTGTTTAGTCAGTCAGGTCTTTGATTGGTCCAAATGATATAGAATGCAGCCTATCCCTAAAATTTGTACTCAGAATTTGGTACATCTGAATTTGGTTGTAAGCTATCAGAATTTGGATCCTTAGCCGCATTCAAGTACCTTATTTTAATTTGACCACTTCTCCTCTATAGTATCGGCCACGGCGTTCTACAAGGCCCAGCCGATGATCCAGTTCATGTGTGAGGTCCTGGACATCCACAACATAGACGAGCAGCCCCGGCCCCTCACCGACTCCCACAGGGTCAAGTTCACCAAAGAGATCAAAGGTATGCAGAGTAACGTCACGACCACCACCCCAGGCACCAGAATGCTAACTAACACTTTAGTGAAACACGCTGCTAGACTCCTTGCATCACTGTTGAAATCACACCCAGTGACGATGGCACCGGAGGAGGTGGCTGCTGTTTTACGGCCACCTAACCAATTGCGCTATTATGTGTGTTTTTTGGCGTTATTTGTAATTTATTCTGTACATAATGTTTCCGCCACCGTTTCATATGACCAAAAATAGCTTCTGGATATCAGGACAGCGATTACTCACCTCATATTGGACGAAGGATATTCTACAAACACCCGACAAGGCCCAAATCCCCGTCATTCGCATGAGAAAAAGACGGAGATATCGTGGACGTAGGTCGGGGTGCCTTGTAAGGATCCGATGGCGAGCGAGTAATCTGCCTCTTCCATCAGTCCTATTAGCCAACGTACAATCATTGGAAAACAAAATGGACGACCTAAGATCAAGGATATCCTACCAACGGGAAAAACTGTAATATCTTATGTTTCACCGAGTCGTGGCTGAACGACGACATGGATAACATACAGCTGGCGGGATATACACTACATCGGCAGGATAGAACGGCTAACTCCGGTAAGACAAGGGGTGGCGGTTTGTGTATATTTGTAAACAACAGCTGGTGCACGAAATCTAATACTAAGGAAGTCTCGAGGTTTTGCTCGCCTGAGGTAGAGTATCTCATGATAAGCTGTAGACCACACTATTTACCAAGAGTTTTCTTCTATATTTTTCGTAGCTGTCCATTTACCACCACAAACCGATGCTGGCACGAAGATTGCACTCAATGAGCTGTATAAGGCCATAAGCAAACAGGAAAACGCTCATCCAGAGGCAGCGCTCCTAGTGGCCGGGGACTTTAATGCAGGGAAACTTAAATCCGTTCTACCTCATTTCTACCAGCATGTTAAACGTGCAACCAGAGGAAAATAAACTCTAGACCACCTTTACTCCACACACAGAGACGTGTACAAAGCTCTCCCTCGCCCTCCATTTGGCAAATCTGACTATAATTCTATCCTCTTGATTCCTGCTTATAAGCAAAAACTAAAGCAGGAAGCACCAGTGACTTGGTTAATAAGGAAGTGGTCAGATGGTCAGATGACGCAGATGCTAAGCCACAGGACTGTTTTACTAGCACAGACTGGAATATGTTCCGGGATTCTTCCGATGGCATTGAAGAGTACACCACATCAATCACCGGCTTCATCAGTAAGTGCATCGATGATGTCGTCCCCACAGTGACCGTACGTACATACCCCAACCAGAAGCCATGGATTACAGGCAACATACGCACTGAGCTAAAGGGTAGAGCTGTTGCTTTCAAGGAGCGGGACTCTAACACGGACGCTTATAAGAAATCCCGATATGCCTTCCGACGAACCACCAAACAGGCAAAGAGTCAATACAGGACTAAGATTGAATCGTACTACACCGGCTCCGACGCTCGTCGGATGTGGCAGGGCTTGCAAACTATTACAGACTACAAAGGGAAGCACAGCTGCGAGCTGCCCAGTGACACAAGCCTACCAGACGAGCTAAATCACTTCTATGCTCGCTTCGAGGCTAGCAACACTGAAGCATGCATGAGAGCATCAGCTGTTCCGGATGACTGTGATCACGCTCTCCGTAGCCGATGTGAGTTAGACTTTTAAGCAGGTCAACATTCACAAGGCCGCAGGGCCAGACGGATTACCAGGACGTTGACTCCAAGCATGCGCTGACCAACTGGCAAGTGTCTTCACTGACATTTTCAACATGTCCCTGACTGAGTCTGTAATACCAACATGTTTCAAGCAGACCACCATAGTCCCCGTGCTCAAGAACACTAAGATAACCTGCCTAAATGACTACCGACCCGTAGAACTCACGTCTGTAGCCGTGATGTGCTTTGAAAGGCTGGTCATGGCTCACATCAACACCATTATCCCAGAAACCCTAGACCCACTCCAATTTGCATACCGCCCCAACAGATCCACAGATGATGCAATCTCTATTGCACTCCACACTGCCCTTTCCCACCTGGACAAGAGGAACACCTATGTGAGAATGCTATTCATTGACTACAGCTCAGCGTTCAACACCATAGTGCCCTCAAAGCTTCCTGACGGGCCGCCCCCAGGTGGTAAGGGTAGGTAACAACACATCTGCCATGCTGATCCTCAACACTGGGGCTCCTCAGGGGTGCGTGCTCAGTCCCCTCCTGTACTCCCTGTTCACTCATGACTGCATGGCCAGGCACGACTCCAACACCATCATTAAGTTTGCCGACGACACAACAGTGGTAAACCTGATCACCGACAACGATGAGACAGCCTATAGGGAGGAGGTCAGAGACCTGGCCGTGTGGTGCCAGGATAACAACCTCTCCCTCAACGTGATCAAGACACAGGGGGAATAAAAAAGAGGACTGAGCACGCCCCCATTCTCATCGACGGGGCTGTAGTGGAACTGGTTGAGAGCTTCAAGTTCCTTGGTGTCCACATCACCAACAAGCTATAATGGTCCGAACACCCCAAGACAATCGTGAAGTGGGCACGACAAAGCCTATTCCCCCTCAGTAGACTGAAAAGATTTGGCATGGGTCCTCAGATCCTCAAAAGGTTCTACAGCTGCACCATCGAAAGCATCCTGACTGGTTGCATCACCGCCTGGTATGGCAACTGCTCAGCCTCCGATCGGAAGGCACTACAGAGGGTAGTGCGTACGGCCCAGTACATCACTGGGGCCAAGCTTCCTGCCATCCAGGACTTCTATACCAGGCGGTGTCAGAGGAAGGCCCTAAAAATTGTCAAAGACTCCAGCCACCCTAGTCATAGACTGTTCTCTCTGCTACCACACGGCAAGCGGTACCGGAGTATCAAGTCTAGGTCCAAAAGGCTTCTTAACAGCTTCTACCCCCAAGCCATAAGACTCCTGAACAGCTAATCATGGCTACCCAGACTATTTGCATTGTCCCCCCCACCCCACCCCCTATTTTACGCTGCTGCTACTCTGTTTATTATCTATGCATAGTCACTTTAACTGTACCCACATGTACATATTACCTCGACTAAATGGTGCCCCCGCACATTGACTCTGTACCAGTACCCCCTGTATCTACTGTTATTTTATTTTACTGCTGCTCTTTAATTATTTTTATTTTTTACTTATCAATTTTTTTACTTAACAATTTTTTTCTTGAAACTGCATTGTTGGTTAAGGGTTTGTAAGTAAGCGTTTCACTGTAAGGTCTACACCTGTTGTATTTGGTGCATGTGGCAAATAACATTTGATTTGATAATGTTTTTGTCATTCTAACTTTAAGTTGTAGGGATATTGGTATTGTGTTACTTCACTCACTCATATCCGTGTTGCTGAATCATTTTATGCTGAACAAAAATATAAGTGCAACAACTGAAATAAATTCATTAGGCCCTAATCTATGGATTTCACATGACTGTGCAGGGGCGCAGCCATGGGTGGTTACTACATGATTCCATATGTGTTATTTCTTAGTTTTGATGTCTTCACTATTATTCTACAATGTAAAAATTTAAGAAAAACCCTTGAATGAGTAGGTGTGTCCAAACTTTTGACTGGTACTTTATACTCAACAAAAATATAAACACAACATGTAAAGTGTTTCATGAGCTGAAATAAAAGATCCCAGAAATGTTCCATACGCACAAAAAGCTTATTTCTCTTAAATATTGTGCAGAAATGTGTTTACATCCCTGTTAGTGAGCATTTCTCTTTTGCCAAGATAATCCATCTACCTGACAGGTGTGGCATATCAAGAAGCTGATTAAATACCATGATCATTACACAGGTGCACCTTGTGCTGGGGACAATAAAATGCCACTCGAAAATATGCAGTTTTGTCACACAACACAATGCCACAGATGTCTCATGTTTTGAGGGAGTGTGCAGTTGGCATGCTGACTGCAGGAATGTCCACCAAAGCTGTTGCCAGAGAATTTAATGTTAATTTTTCTACCATAAGCCGCCTCCAACGTCGTTTTAGTGAATTTGGCAGTACGTCCAACCGGCCTCACAACCGCAGACCACTTGTAACCACACCAGCCCAGGACCCCCACATCTGGCTTCTTCACTTGCGAGAACATCTGAGAGCAGCCACCCAAACAGCTGATGAAACTGAGGAGTATTTCTGTCTGTAATAAAGCCTTTTTGTGGGGAAAAATTCTGATTGGATGGGCCTGGCTCCCAAGTGGGTGGGCCTATGCCCTCCCAGGCCCACCCATGGCTGCACCCCTACCCAGTCATGTGAAATCCATAGATTAGGGCCATGATTAATTTTGAATGGATAGTTCTTCTCACACACATGCACCTCCTCCTTGCTTTGCTGTGTCTAGGTCTGAAGGTGGAAGTGACCCACTGCGGGACGATGCGGAGGAAGTACAGAGTGTGTAACGTGACCCGCCGCCCTGCCAGCCACCAGACGTGAGTACCTATACACAGAGAGACAGGGATATGTTGTTTGGCAGCAGGCAGACCAGCAGTTAAGAACGTTGGCCCAGTAACCGAAAGGTCGCTGGTTCGAATCCCCAAGCTGACTAGGTGAAAAATCTGTCTGTGCCCTTAAGCAAGGCACTTAACCCTAATTGCTCCTGTAAGTTGCTCTGGATAAGAGTGTCTGCTAAAATGTCAAATATAACAATTTAGTTTAACTCTGACACAGCCTGGACCGAAGCCTTGAATTGTCTCTAAATTGGACTAATGGGCAGCTTCCTGTACACAGATTTAAGTCTTGGTCTAAAAAGCAAGCTCAATGGAGAATCTCCATTGAAAATGCTTTTTGGTCCAGGACTTCGCTTAATCAGTGTCCCGAGAAACCACCCCTAAGAGTTAAACATGACAATTAGATGAGCACAAAGTCACAAACTCCATGTTTCTCCTCTCCAAACCCCCAGGTTCCCCCTGCAGCTGGAGAATGGTCAGACAGTGGAGCGCACGGTGGCCCAGTACTTCAGAGAGAAGTACAGCCTGCAGCTGAAGTACCCCCACCTCCCCTGCCTCCAGGTGGGCCAGGAGCAGAAACACACCTACCTGCCCCTGGAGGTGAGTACCAATAATATTATTGCCATTGGCTCTTTGTAGAGCCCTGAGTTAGTCTTTCCTGGTCATTCATGTGGTCAGGATAAACTCTGGGCCCTAAGCATAAAACTGTACCAATGCGGCTCTCTCTATTGTATTAAATTACTTTAACTCACATTCCTATGTGTGTCTCCTTGCAGGTGTGCAACATAGTAGCTGGCCAGCGCTGTATTAAAAAACTCACTGATAACCAGACGTCCACCATGATCAAAGCCACGGCCCGCTCTGCCCCAGACAGACAGGAGGAGATCAGCAGGCTGGTGAGTACTGTCTAAAGCGCCCTCCAATGACTGGGAGTTATTACAACTACTGAGTGTCTTTATAATTAATCATACTAATTGATTGCATTGATATAGTGCTTTTCCAGATGCTCAAAGCGCTTACATACTATAGTAAGTGGAAAACCCGCCTCATCCACCACCAAACTAATGATTTCCTGTTTTGCTACTACCCCTCCCTCTGTCCTACCCCTCTATCCTCCTCCTCTCTCATCCCCCCCTCCCCCCCATCCCCCCCTCTCTGTGTCCAGGTGCGTAGTGCGAACTATGAGGTGGACCCGTTCGTCCAGGAGTTCCAGTTCCGCGTGCGTGACGAGATGGCTCAGGTGACGGGCCGTGTGCTGCCAGCCCCCGGGCTGCAGTACGGCGGCAGGGTGAGCTCGGAACAGTTCATGGTACCTACCCTTTAAATCATCCTTCATCCGCATTTCACTGTGCGCGTCTGTGATTTAGCTTCCCCATCTCTCTCTCTCTCTCTTTCTTGCCCCTGGCTCTTTTACTTTTGTCGCTTTTGACCAACTGTCAACCAATACCACCCTTTCACCCACCTCTGTTTTTCAGTCTCTGAAAATAATGATTACTACTTTTCTTGTGTGAAGGCTATGACGAATGGCATGACAGTGTTTTTAGATACATTAAATGACCATTTCAAAGAATTCTTAAATTTGTTTGAAACAATCAGTCTCTCCCCCTTTCTGTGTGTGTGTGTGTGTGTGGCAGCCCCAGCAGATGAACCCTGCGGTGTCGTTGCAGAACCGCACGGTGGCCACACCCAGCCACGGCGTGTGGGACATGAGGGGCAAACAGTTCCACACCGGGGTGGAGATCAAGATGTGGGCCATCGCCTGCTTCGCCACGCAGAGGCAGTGTCGCGAGGAGATCCTCAAGTGAGTGCTGTCTGTCTCATACATGCATACATACTGTACATCATACACACACACACACAGAGGTCTCTGTTTCAACAGTTAAATACTCAGCCCAATGCAATAACATTATAATCAATATAAAAATAGTATTATTATCATATCTATGTTATTTCAAATGTATTACACTGAACAAAAATATAAACACAAAATGTAACAATATCAAAGATTTTACTGAGTTATATATAGTTCATATAAGGAAATAAATAAATTAGGCCCTAATCTATGGATTTCAAATGACTGGGAATACAGATATGCATTTGTTGGTAACAAATACCTTTTAAAAAAGGTAGGGGCTTGGATCAGAAAACCAGTCAGTATCTGTTGTGACCACCATTTGCCTCATGCAGCGTGACACCTCTCCTTCGCATAGAGTTGATCAGGCTGTTGATTGTGGCCTGTGGAAGGTTGTCCCACTCCTCTTCAATGGCTGTGTGAAGTGGCTGGATATTGGCGGGAACTGGAACACGCTGTCGTACACGTCACCTCATGCTGAAACATGAGGTGATGGCAGCGGATGAATGGCACGTCAATGGGCCTCAGGATCTCGTCACGGTATCTCTGTGCCTTCAAATTGCCAACAATAGAATGCAATTTTGTTCGTTGTCCGTAGCTTATGCCTGCCCATACCTGCACGCAGATGAGCTTCGCTGAGAATTATTCGGTTGTGCAAACCCACAGTTTTATCAGTTGTCTGGGTGGCTGGTCTCAGACGATCCAGCAGGTAAAGAAGCCGGATGTGGAGGTCCTGGGCTGGCGTGTTTACAGGTGGACTGCGGTTGTGAGGCCGGTTGGACGTACTGCCAAATTCTCTAAAACAACGTTGGAGGCAGCTTATGGTAGAGAAATGAACATTAAATTCTCTGGCAACAGCTCTGGAGTACATTCCTGCAGTCAGCATGCCAATTGCAAGCTCAAAAACTTGAGACATCTGTGACATTGTGTTGCACATTTTAGAATGGCCTGTTTAATCAGCTTCTTGATATGCCACACCTGTCAAGTGAATGGATTATCTTGGCGAAGAAGAAATGCTCACTAATAGAGGTGTAAACAAATTTGTGCAAAACATTTGAGAGAAATTAGCTTTTTTGTGCATATGGAAAATGTCAGGGATATTTTATTTCATGCGCATGAAACATGGGACCAACACTTCATGTTGCTTTTATATATTTTTTCAGTATAATATACTTTAGTTGGTTTATGCCACACTTACGTCTCTCTGTGTCCGTCCATATTGTCTCTTTGGATCTCCTCATCTTCTCATCCTCTCTCCTTCCCTCCGTCTCTCCAGGGGTTTCACTGACCAGCTGCGTAAGATCTCTAAGGATGCTGGGATGCCCATCCAGGGCCAGCCATGTTTCTGTAAATACGCCCAGGGATCGGACAGTGTGGAGCCCATGTTCAGGCACCTGAAGAACACCTACACTGGCCTGCAGCTCATCATCGTCATCCTGCCTGGGAAGACCCCTGTCTATGGTACGGTCACAGACTAGACACTGTTTCATTTTGTTTCACATATGATTTATTTGTGTGTTTACTTTATTTATTAGTATACTACTATTATTATGATATATATATATATACATATACACACACACACACACACAGTGGGGAAAAAAAGTATTTAGTCAGCCACCAATTGTGCAAGTTCTCCCACTTAAAAAGATGAGAGAGGCCTGTCATTTTCATCATAGGTACATGTCAACTATGACAGACAAAATGAGAAAAAAAAATCCAGAAAATCACATTGTAGGATTTTTAATGAATTTATTTGCAAATTATGGTGGAAAATAAGTATTTGGTCACCTACAAACAAGCAAGATTTCTGGCTCTCACAGACCTGTAACTTCTTCTTTAAGAGGCTCCTCTGTCCTCCACTCGTTACCTGTATTAATGGCACCTGTTTGAACTTGTTATCAGTATAAAAGACACCTGTCCACAACCTCAAACAGTCACACTCCAAACTCCACTATGGCCAAGACCAAAGAGCTGTCAAAGGACACCAGAAACAAAATTGTAGACCTGCACCAGGCTGGGAAGACTGAATCTGCAATAGGTAAGCAGCTTGGTTTGAAGAAATCAACTGTGGGAGCAATTATTAGGAAATGGAAGACATACAAGACCACTGATAATCTCCCTCGATCTGGGGCTCCACGCAAGATCTCACCCCGTGGGGTCAAAATGATCACAAGAACGGTGAGCAAAAATCCCAGAACCACACGGGGGGACCTAGTGAATGACCTGCAGAGAGCTGGGACCAAAGTAACAAAGCCTACCATCAGTAACACACTATTCCGCCAGGGACTCAAAACCTGCATTACCAGACGTGTCCCCCTGCTTAAGCCAGTACATGTCCAGGCCCGTCTGAAGTTTGGGAGAATGTCATATGGTCAGATGAAACCAAAATAGAACTTTTTGGTAAAAACTCAACTCGTCGTGTTTGGAGGACAAAGAATGCTGAGTTGCATCCAAAGAACACCATACCTACTGTGAAGCATGGGGGTGGAAACTTCATGCTTTGGGGCTGTTTTTCTGCAAAGGGACCAGGACGACTGATCCGTGTAAAGGAAAGAATGAATGGGGCCATGTATCGTGAGATTTTGAGTGAAAACCTCCTTCCATCAGCAAGGGCATTGAAGATGAAACGTGGCTGGGTCTTTTAGCATGACAATGATCCCAAACACACCTCCCGGGCAACGAAGGAGTGGCTTCGTAAGAAGCATTTCAAGGTCCTGGAGTGGCCTAGCCAGTCTCCAGATCTCAACCCCATAGAAAATCTTTGGAGGGAGTTGAAAGTCCGTGTTGCCCAGCGACAGCCCCAAAACATCACTGCTCTAGAGGAGATCTGCATGGAGGAATGGGCCAAAATACCAGCAACAGTGTGTGAAAACCTTGTGAAGACTTACAGAAAACGTTTGACCTGTGTCATTGCCAACAAAGGGTATATAACAAAGTATTGAGAAACTTTTGTTATTGACCAAATACTTATTTTCCACCATAATTTGCAAATAAATTCATTAAAAATCCTACAATGTGATTTTCTGGAATTGTTTTCCTCATTTTGTCTGTCATAGTTGACATGTACCTATGATGAAAATTACAGGCCTCTCTCATCTTTTTAAGTGGGAGAACTTGCACAATTGGTGGCTGACTAAATACTTTTCCCCCCCACTGTATATATGTATATATATATATATATATATATATATATATATATATATATAGTACCAGTCAAAAGTTTGGACACACCTACTCATTTCAGGGTTTTTCTTTATTTTTACTATTTTCTACATTGTAGAATAATAGTGAAGACATCAAAACTATGAAATAACACATATGGAATCATGTAGTAACCAATAGTGTTAAACAAATCAAAATGTTTTATATTTGAGATTCTTCAAGGTAGCCACCCTTTGCCTTGATGACAGCTTTGCACTCTTGGCATTCTCTCAACCAGCTTCATGAGGTAGTCACCTGGAATGAATTTCATATATATTTTTTATTTTTTTCACCTTTATTAAACCAGGTAAGCCAGTTAAGATTTTTGCAGTTCGTTCCAGTCATTCGCAGCAGAGAACTGGAAGGAATGGTGGCCAAAGGAGGTGTTGGCTTTGGGGATGACCAGTGAGATATAGCTGCTGGAGCGCATACTACGGGTGGGTGTTGCTATGGTGACCAATGAGCTAAGATAAGGCGGGGATTTGCCTAGCAGTGATTTATAGATGGCCTGGAGCCAGTGGGTTTGGAGACAAATATGTAGTGAGGACCAGCCAACAAGAGCGTACAGGTCACAGTGGTGGGTAGTATATGGGGCTTTGGTGACAAAACGGATGGCACTGTGATAGACTACATCCAATTTGCTGAGTAGAGTGTTGCAGGCTATTTGAGAAACCAAGGCTATTTAGTCTGCCAATAAGAATGCTGTGGTTGACAGAGTCGAAAGCCTTGGCCAGGTCGATGAAGACGGCTGCACAGTACTGTCTATTATCGATCGTGGTTATAATATCGTTTAGGACCTTGAGCGTGGCTGAGGTGCACCCATGACCAGCTCGGAAACCGGATTGCATAGCGGAGAAGGTACGGTGTGATTCAAAATGGTCGGTGATCTGTTTGTTAACTTGGCTTTCAAAAACTTTCGAACGGAAGGGCAGGATGGATATAGGTCTGTAACAGTTTGGATCTAGAGTGTCACCCCCTTTGAAAAGGGGGATGACCGCGGCAGCTTTCTAATCTCTGGGGATCTCAGACGTTACGAAAGAGAGGTTGAACAGGCTAGTAATAGGGGATGCGACAATTTCGGCGGCTAATTTTAGAAAGAAAGGGTCCAGATTGTCTAACCCAGATGATTTGTAGGGATCCAATTAACAGGTGTGCCTTGTTAATTTGTGGATAGAGGGTAGTGCGTACGGCCCAGTACATCACTGGGGCCAAGCTTCCTGCCATCCAGGACCTCTATACCAGGCGGTGTCAGAGGAAGGCCCTCAAAATTGTCAAAGACTCCAGCCACCCTAGTCATAGACTGTTCTCTCTGCTACCGCACGGCAAGCGGTACCGGAGTGCCAAGTCTAGGTCCAAAATACTTCTCAACAGCTTCTACCCCCAAGCCATAAGACTCCTAAACAGCTAATCATGGCTACCCGGACTATGCCCCCCCCCCCCCCCACCACATCTTTTTATGCTGCTGCTACTCTGTTAATTATTTATGCATAGTCACTTTAACTCTACCCACATGTGCATATTACTTCAACTACCTCAACTAGCCGGTGCCCCCGCACATTGACTCTGCACCGGTACCCCCCTGTATATATAGCCTCCCTACTGTTATCTGTTATTTTATTTTACTTCTGCTCTTTTTTTCCTCAACACTTTTTTGTTTTATTCTACTTTTTTATTAAAAATAAATGCACTGTTGGTTAAGGGCTGTAAGTAAGCATTTCACTGTAATGTCTGCACCTGTTGTATTCGGCGCATGTGGCCAATAAAATTTGATTTGATTTGATTTCATGGTCGAATTGCTGCAAAGAAACCACTACTAAAGGACACCAATAAGAAGAAGAGACTTGCTTGGGCCAAGAAACACAAGCAATTTACATTAGACTGCTGTAAATCTGTCCTTTGGTCTGATGAGTCCAAATGTTGAGATTTTTGGTTCCAACCGCCGTGTCTTTGTGAGACGCAGAGTAGGTGAATGGATTATCTCTGCATGTGTGGTTCCCACCATGAAGCATGGAGGAGGAGGTGTGATGGTGTGGGGGTGCTTTGCTGGTGACACTGTCGTTGATTGATTGATTTAGAATTCAAAGCACACTTAACCAGCATGGCTACCACAGCATTCTGCAACAATACACCATCCCATCTGGTTTGCGCTTTGTTGGACTATCCTTTGTTTTTCAACAGGACAATAACCCAAAACACACCTCCAAGCTGTGTAAGGGCTATTTGACCAAGAAGGAGAGTGATGGAGTGTTGCATCAGATGACCTGGCCTCTACAATCACCCGACCTCAACCCAATTGAGATGGTTTGGGATGAGTTGGACCGCAGAGTGAAGGAAAAGCTGCCAACAAGTGCTCAGCATATGTGGGAACTCCTTCAAGTCTGTTGGAAAAGCATTCCTCATGAAGCGGGTTGACAGAATGCCAAGAGTGTGCAAAGCTGTCATCAAGGCAAGGGGTGGCTACTTTGATGAATCTCAAATATAAAATGTATTTTGATTTGTTTAACACTTTTTTTGGGGGGGTTACTACATGATTCCATATGTGTTATTTCATAGTTTTGATGTCTTCACTATTATTCTACAATATAGAAAATAGTAAAAATAAAGAAAAACCCTTGAATGAGTAGGTGTGTCCAAACTTTTAACTGGTACTGTATATGCACTGCATTTGGAAATTATTCAGACCCCTTGACTTTTTACAGATTTTGTTACGTTACAGCCTTCTAAAATTGATTATATTGTCAATCAATCTACACACAATACCCAATAATGACAAAGCAAAAACAGGTTTGTAGAAAATTTTACAAATGTATATAAAAAAATAAAAGGAAATATTACATTTACATAAGTATTCAGACCCTTTACTCAGTACTTTGTTAAAGCACCTTTGGCAGCGATTACAGCCTTCAGTCTTCTTGGGTATGACGCTACAAGCTTGGCAAACCTGTATTTGGGGAGTTTCTCCCAGGTTGGAGGGGAGCGTCGCTGCACAAGTATTTTCAGGTCTCTCCAGAGATGTTTGATCGGGTTCAAGTCCGGGCTCTGGCTGATCCACTCAAGGACATTCAGAGACTTGTCCCGAAGCCACTCCTGCGTTGTCCTGTTAGAAGGTAAACCTTCGCCCCAGTCTGAGGTCCTAACCTGCTCCAGAGCGCTTTTCATCAAGGATCTCTCTGTACTTTGCTCTGTTTATCTTTCCCTCGATCTTGACTAGTCTCCCAGTCCCTGCCACTGAAAAACATCCCCACAGCATGATGCTGCCACCACCACGCTTCACCGTAGGGATGGTGCCAGGTTTCCTACAGACGTGATGCTTGGCATTCAGGCCAAATAGTTAAATATTGGTTTCATTAGATCAGATAATCTTGTTTCTCAAGGTCTGAGAGTCTTTAGGTGGCATTTGGCAAACTCCAAGCGGGCTGTAATGAGCCTTTTACTGAGGAGTGGCTTCCATCTGGCAACTCTACCATAAAGGCCTGATTGGTGAAGTGCTGCAGAGATGGTTGTCCTTCTGCAAGGTTCTCCCATCTCCACAGAGGAACTCTGGAGCTCTGTCAAGAGTGACCATCGGGTTCTTGGTCACCTCCCTGACCAAGGCCCTTCTCCCCCATTTGCTGAGTTTGGCTGGGCGGCCAGCTCTAGGAAGAGTCTTGGTGGTTCCAAACTTCTTCCATTTAAGAATGATGGAGGCTACTGTATTCTTGGGATCCTTCAATGTTGCAGACATTTTTGGTACCCTTCCCCAGATCTGTGCCTCGACACAATCCTGTCTCGGCGCTCTACGGACAATTCCTTCGACCTCATGGCTTGGTTTATGATCTGACAAGCACTGTCAACTGTGGGACCTTAAATAGAAAGGTGTGTGCCTTTCCAAATCATGTCCAATCAATTGAATTTACCACAGGTGGACTCCAAGTTGTAGAAACATCTCAATTTTCAGTCTCATCGCAAAGGGTCTGAATACTTATGTACACAAGGTATGTTTTTTATTTTTAATAATTTTGCCAAAAATCTAAAAACCAGTTTTTGCTTTGTCATTATGGGGTATTGTGTATAGATTGATTAGACATTTTTTTTATTTAATCAATTTTAGAATAAGGTTGTAACGTAACAAAATGTGGAGGGGTCTGAATACTTTCCGAATGCACTGTGTGTGTGTGTGTGTGTGTGTGTATTTATCTTTGTTGTTTCCATAGCCTGAGCATACCATGTACAAGATGTCATTAGGTGTAAGAAGGTTACCGGTTTCCTGTAATATTGCATTGGGTGTAAATAGTTACCTGTGTCCTACAATAAGGCACCAGGTGTAAAATGGTTTCCTTTGTCTCTCCCACAGCTGAGGTGAAGCGGGTTGGAGACACTCTCCTGGGCATGGCCACTCAGTGTGTCCAGGTGAAGAACGTGGTGAAGACGTCCCCCCAGACCCTCTCCAACCTCTGCCTCAAGATCAACGTCAAACTGGGGGGCATCAACAACATCCTGGTGCCACACCAACGGTAAAGCAGAGTGAAAGAGCGGGTGTGTGTGGCCACGGGCAGAAAAGTGTTTTCTATCACCCAAATAGGGGTTAGAAAACACTTATGTGCTATTTAGCAGAAACGCATATATACTTTATGACAAACACACCTATTTGGACTGGATATACACTACCGGTCAAAAGTTTTAGAACACCTACTCATTCAAGGGTTTTACTTTATTTTTTTACTATTTTCTACATTGTAGAATAATAGTGAAGACATCAATACTATTAAATAACACATTTGGAAGCATGTAGTAACCAAGAAAGTGTTAAACAAATCAAAATATATTTTATTTGAGTTTCTTCAAATAGCCACAAATAGCCACCCTTTGCCTTGATGACAGCTTTGCACACTCTTGGCATTCTCTCAACCAGCTTCCTGAGGTAGTCACCTGGAATGCATTTCAATTAACAGGTGTGCCTTAAGTTAATTTGTGGAATTTCTTTCCTTCTTAATGCGTTTGAGCCAATCAGTTGTTTTGTGACAAGGTAGGGGGGTATACAGAAGATAGCCCTATTTGGTAAAATACCATATTACGGCAAGAACAGCTTGAATAAGCAAAGAGAAACGACAGTCCATAATTACTTTAAGACATGAAGGTCAGTCAATACGGACAATTTCAAGAACTTTGAACGTTTCTTCAAGTGCAGTCACAAAAACCATAAGCGCTATGATGAAACTGGCTCTCATGAAGACCGCCAGAGGAATGGAAGACCCAGAGTTACCTCTGCTGCAGAGGATAAGTTCATTAGAGTTACCAGCCTCAGAAATTGCAGCCCAAATAAATGCTTCACAGAGTTCAAGTAACAGACACATCTCAACATCAATTGTTCAGAGGAGACTGTGCGAATCAGGCCTTCATGGTCGAATTTCTGCAAAGAAACCACTACCAAAGGACACCAATAAGAAGAGACTTGCTTGGGCCAAGAAACACGACCAATGGGCATTAGACCGGTGGAAATCTGTCCTTTGGTCTGGAATCCAAATTGGAGATTATTGGTTCCAACTGCCGTGTCTTTGTGAGACGCGGTGTAGGTGAACGGATGATCTCCGCATGTGTATTTCCCACCGTAAAGCATGGAGGAAGAGGTGTTATGGTGTGGGGGTGCTTTGCTGGTGACACTGTCTGTGATTACACTTAACCAGCATGTCTACCACAGCATTCTGCAGCGATACACCATCCCAGCTAGTTTGGGCTTAGTGGGACTATCATTTGTTTTTCAACAGGACATTGACCCAACACACCTCCAGGCTGTGTAAGGGCTATTTTACCAAGGAGGAGAGTGATTGAGTGTTGCATCAGATGACCTGGCCTCCACAATCCCCCGACCTCAACCAAATTGAGATGATTTGGGATGAGTCGGACCGCAGAGTGAAAGAAAAGCAGCGAACTCCTTCAAGACTGTTGGAAAAGCATTCCAGGTGAAGCTGGTTGAGAGAATGTCAAGAGTGTGCAAAGCTGTCATCAAGGCAAAGGGTGGCTATTTGAAGAATCTCAAATGTAAAATATATTGTGATTTGTTTAACCCTTTTATTGGTTACTACATTATTCCATAGTTTTGATATCTTCACTATTATTCTACAATGTAGAAAATAGTACAAATAAAAACCCTTGAATGAGTAGGTGTTCTAAAACTTTTGACCGGTAGTGTATGTCTGATGTTTGTCTCTCTCGCTCTCTCCCCACCAAGTCCCTCAGTGTTCCAGCAGCCTGTTATCTTCCTGGGGGCCGACGTCACTCACCCTCCAGCCGGAGACGGAAAGAAGCCATCCATCGCCGCGGTCAGTCTCTTCCTGTCACTCTAGTTTCCATTGGCACTTTCCTCTAAAACACTGCCTTGTCTGTCCATCTAGTTGTCATGGGGTCTGATGGATCTAGTACATTGGTAATCTACTAGTTTGTTTTGTTACCCAGACCCCTACAATAGCGTTCTGAAAACATGGTGTCAGAAGTCATTTTTCTGACCATCTCCCCTTCTCTGGCCCTATCCAGGTGGTGGGCAGTATGGACGCCCACCCCAGCAGGTACTGTGCCACCGTGAGGGTCCAGAGACCCAGACAGGAGGTGATCCAGGACCTGGCCTCCATGGTGCGGGAGCTCCTCATCCAGTTCTATAAGTCCACCCGCTACAAACCCACCAGAATAATATTTTACAGGGATGGCGTGTCAGAGGGTCAGTTCAGACAGGTTAGTTCAAATACTTATGTCCCCCTCAATCTCTCATTTAAAGTTGGCAGCCAAGCCAAATGATGTCCCTATGTTGAGAAATACATCTATTACAAATAGCAATGTTCTTCATAGACTATTAGCCTTAAGCTTGAGTCTTAAGCTTTATCATGAGCTATTAGCCATCAACCTTGAATTCTTCACCGCTCGCCACTCTTTGCTGGTGAGTTGACTTCTCTTTGTGTGGCAGGTGCTGTACTATGAGCTGCTGGCCATCAGGGAAGCCTGTATCATGTTGGAGAAGGAGTACCAGCCAGGCATCACCTACATCGTGGTGCAGAAACGCCACCACACACGCCTCTTCTGTGCCGACCGCAACGAGCGGGTAAGTGGTGCTATGGATCTCTCCTTGTACATTAATGATTTACTTTATGTGCTAGGTTTAGATTGGTTGTTGAACTGTTTTTAAATGGGGTGTTGTTTCTTTGGCAGGTTGGACGAAGTGGTAACATTCCTGCAGGCACCACTGTGGACACAGACATCACTCACCCCTATGAGTTTGACTTTTACCTCTGCAGCCACGCAGGAATACAGGTGTGTGTCAAGACTCATTCCAGGGTTGTGTTCAATATGCATAAAATAGGAAAACATTCTAAAACTAAAGTCAGCATTTCTTATTAGACAAGTTCAGGTAGTATCTCCTGCTTATTTCTCTCTAATGTCGATTCTTGCCGTCATTGATACTTTCCCAGAGGTTCGTCGGCCTCTATTGCTTTCCACTACACTTAATTGTCAGTGTTGAATCAATGCTGGTATTCTCTCCATGGAACCTGCATTGTCCCTGTGGTATTACAGACTTGGCCTTCTCCCTACAGGGTACGAGCCGACCATCCCACTACCACGTCCTGTGGGACGACAACTGCTTCACTGCTGACGAGTTCCAGCTGCTCACCTACCAGCTGTGCCACACCTATGTCCGCTGCACCCGCTCGGTCTCCATCCCCGCGCCAGCCTACTACGCCCACCTGGTGGCCTTCCGCGCCCGCTACCACCTGGTGGACAAAGAACATGACAGGTGAGGGGGGAAAGGGATTCATTTCGGTGTGATGAGTATACTTTTCCGTAGGGCTAAAATCATTGTCTTGTGCTGTTTATCAGGTAAAAAGAAACTGGAGGCCGATATCATGTATTGACTATAAAATAATATTCAAGTTCATTCAAGATAAAGGTTCTCTCCCTCTCTTTCTGTCCTTTTCCCTTTCTCATTTCCTCACTTCCTTCTCTTGAACACACGCAGTGCGGAGGGCAGCCACGTCTCGGGGCAGAGTAACGGCCGAGACCCCACGGCCCTCGCCAAGGCTGTTCAGATTCATCACGACACACTGAGGACCATGTATTTCGCCTGAGAGCTTGAATACCCCTCCCAACACTCCACCGTATCAGCCTCTGTGTCCTAGTGGGGGTCTCATATCGGACCCTGGGCTGGCGCAGCTCTGGTCCTGACGAGTGGATGCCAAGCCGCTAAGGATAACAACAACCAGAGAGGAGTACAGCAACGTTATGCAATACGAAACCAGCCAATCCTTTGCTGTGTTTTTAATTAATTATGGATTTTATCTGATACTGCTCCTTGAGCTGTGCTCAACTTTTGCTTTGTCTTACTTTCAAAATGCCAGAGTGTAGAAGACAATACAGGGGAATTGATAAGGATGGTTTCAGTGGGTGTGTGGGGACATAGCAGGTCCAGTGAGGATCAGTCTTGTTCCTCAACCCAGTGATGATATGATGACTTTCCTATCCATGGGGTTCAATCATATAAATTGACGTCTTTTACATGTCTTAGTTAGCTTGTTGTCGTTATATGTGCATTTTCGTATGTTCTGTAGAAGTCTGATTGCTATGGCGATGCCTGTTAGTCGAGAACGCTCGTGAATCACAGCTACGTCCTTTTTCATACGGCAAGCTGCTCGCCCAGTCACTACTCTTTAAGCCAATGGTGACTTACTTGCAGTCATTGCGCCTGTCAGAGTTTGTAACACTGCACTCTCTATCAGTATCAAGTTTTTTAAACGTTTTTTTTTTATATAGCCATTGTTTTAGGGATTATCTGTTGAGTACTTATAGAATATCAACCCTGGCCACACCATGGACCTACTCAGAACCTTTACAGAGTTCACTGTGGTAGCTACAGATTTCACTTTATCTTTGTTTTATTCCTCCTCCTGCTATTTGAGATTAATCTTATTTAACATTCATTTTCAGCAATAGAGCACTGTTCGTTTGTTTGTCGACGACCATAGAGGTTTTTCAAATGTTAACTAAGTAACTGATGATGTCACACCTTTTTAGTGCAATAAGTCGTTAATGCAGAAAATGGGTTCTATGGTTAACATACCGATTGGATATTTTTGGGCCATTATGATCGGACATGGGCAGGTGATAATGGATAAAGAATGTAAACTGGGGCAAGGATTGATGCCACAAAATGGTTGTGGGTTATCTGGGGGGTGACCTATGACAAAGTACGTTTTCTTTAGTAAATGGGGTGAATTATGTGCCCGTTTTTAGGTGGAAAGAAGAAGAATTTGAAAGACGTATCTATTTTAGTTGGAGCTCCTCTGAGATCAGTTCGTTAGTTTAATTATATAGTCAAAGAATCTCATCCAGGTGTTACTGTAAGCATGATATGTTGTCTAGGACTGTCTTGGGTTTTTAATGTAAATTATTTTATAATATGTAGACTGATCAATTGAAGGTGGGGGCAGTCAGCTAACGGATCTGTCTCGTTCATTTTAGCCCTCTGGTTGTTGGACTCATTTTGCACTGTTCAAAGTAAGCCTTCATATTTACAAGTTTTATCAAGCCGTTTTGTCACATTTTGTGGGCATTGTCACTCTCCCTTTGCCTTGCTGTGCAGTATCCTCCAGGTGAGGCCTTTGAGTTTTGTCTCGTTCCAGTTGGACCAAACCAATGTGCCTCGTGGGGTTGTGAGGGGGAGGACTGGGGTCATCTGCATGGGGCTTGGAGCATGGGTGGTATGAGCCTTGTCTGACTGGCATACTGTTGATCCATCACTGCCTTTGCAAAAGAAGCGGCAGCGTTGTAGCATGGCCAGCACTCTGCCACGCTCATTGTCCTATAGCTACGTGTTACCAGAACCAAACTAGCTGCTATAACACATTTTATTTCGTTCATATATATTTGTACAAAGACTATAAGAATATGACAATTTACTGCACTTAAAGATGCATGTGTTTCAGGTGAGACACATGCCCTGGTGCTGAGACGTGCAGTGTGTCGAGTGGTGGGGTGGGATAGGCCCCCTCTGTTGTAGTCAGACAATATGAGCTTCATTCAGTGTTTTTAAAGGATCAGGAGTAACATAGAGAGGACTTTCCACCTACGATACAGGGGACATGCTTTAATTCCCAGAGGATCTTTTAGTCATCAATACAGCTCGGCCCCCGGGGTATGTGTGAATTAAGTCCCAGCAAAATGCACACTTTCCTGCAAGATGTCAGACATTACCAGCATTTGATTTTACTTGAAGAACACTGTAGGTATGATCTGATCAACTGCAACTGTGGGCTAATGTGTAGCTGCCCTGCTTGTGTGAATATATGTTTTATGTCTGTACAGCAGTAACACAGGAAGGAATTATCTCTACAATGCCACGGAATCGACCTCTAGAGCCCAGTGGGCATCTAGGAGGCGGGGCATTGGGAGCTTATGCTGCCGTTCGTAACCAAGTGGGAGGTGGAAATTTACCAGTTGTGAAGTCGTATATACCAATTGGATGCATTCACGTGCTTTGAACTCATTGAGAAATGCTGGGGGGGGTAATACAGGGGAGACAAATGGCAGCCTACAGTACATTCGGAAAGTATTCAGACCCCTTGACTTTTCCACATTTTGTTACATTACAGCCTTATTTTTTCGCCCCTCATCAATCTACACACACTACCCCATAATGACAAAGCAAAAACAGGTTTTTAGAATCTTTTGCAAAAGTATAATAAAAAATAAAAAATGAAATACCTTATTTACATACAGTAAGTATTCAGACCCTTTGCTATGAGACTCAAAATTGAGCTCAGGTGCATCCTGTTTCCATTGATCATCCTTGAGATGTTTCTACAACATGATTGGAGTCCACCTGTGGTAAATTCAATTGATTGGACATGATTTGGAAAGGCACACACCTGTCTATATAAGGTCCCACAGTTGACAGTGCATGTCAGAGCAAAAACCAAGCAATGAAGTCGAAGGAAATGTCCGTAGACCTCAGAGACAGGATTGTGTCGAGGCACAGATCTGGGGAAGGGTACCAAAAAATGTCTGCAGCATTGAAGGTCCCCAAGAACATAGTGGCCTCCGTCATTCTAAAATGGAAGAAGTTTGGAACCACCAAGACTCTTCCTAGAGCTGGTCGCCTGTCCAAACTGAGCAATCGGGGGAGAAGGACCTTAGTCAGGGAGGTGACCAAGAACCCGATGGATACTCTGACAGTAGCTCAGCTGGTAGAGCACGGCGCTTTTAAACGCCAAGGTAGTGGGTTCGATCCCCGGGACCACCAATACACAAAAATGTATGCACGCATGACTGTAAGTCGCTTTGGATAAAAGCGTCTGCTAAATGGCATATTATTATTATTATTATTATTACAGAGCTCCAGAGTTCCTCTGTGGAGATGGGAGAACCTTCCAGAAGGACAACCATCTCTGCAGCACTCCACCATTCAGGCCTTTATTGTAGAGTGGCCAGACGGAAGTGACTCCTCAGTAAAAGGCACATGACAGCCCGCTTGGAGTTTGCCAAAAGACACCTAAAGGACTCTCATACCATGAGAAACAAGATTCTCTGGTCGGATGAAACCAAGATTGAACTCTTTGGCCTGAATGCCAAGCATCACGTCTGGAGGAAACCTGGCACCATCCCTACGGTGAAGCGTGGTGGCAGCATCATGCTGTGGGGAGGTTTTTCAGTGGCAGGTACTAGGAGACTAGTCAGGATCGAGGAAAATATTAACAGAGCAAAGTACAGAGAGATCCTTTATGAAAACCTGCTCCAGAGTGCTCAGGACCTCAGACTGTGGCAAAGGTTCACCTTCCAACAGGACAACAACCCTAAGCACACAGCCAAGACAACGCAGGGAACAATTTAATCCATTTTAGAATAAGGCTGTAACGTAACAAAATGTGAAAAGGTCAAGGAGTCTGAATACTTTCCGAAAGTACTGTATTCCCTATATAATGGCAGCCTATTCCCTATATAATGCACTACTTTTGACCAGGGCTCTGGGCAAAAGTAGTGCACCATGTAGGGAATGGGGTGGCCCATAAGGCTCTTGGCAAAAGTAGTGCACTATGTTGGGCATTTGGGAATCAAACCAGGCTCCTCCATGTGATGCCCTCCCCTCTCTAAAAGCTGGACATCAGATGCCTTCTTTCACATTATTCTAAAGCATTTTAAATTCCGAAATGGAGATATTTGTATATTTAAAATATATGTAATAATATTATAATGAACACTTATTTTTGCTAACAGATTCTATAAAAATAGAACAATAATATAATATAGAAGACAATAGTAATATAGTAACTAATAAATAATCCAAATTGAATAATGCACTAGACTGATATGTTTATTTGTTCCACGTTAAAGCAAAGCGTGTCGTACCGAAGTTACATCTGCTGCATTTAAATGACCTACTGTGAGGGGGATTGTTGATTTTTCGGGGCAGGTGTTGTGTAGTGACCGATTGGATGAACCACCCCCTATTTCCCATCACCCTCCTCTCTGTTCATTGAATTAACGATCTCTGGAAATTACCCTAGTTTCCATTCAGTAGATTCCATTAATCTCACAGAGCCTGGTCTTCTAGAACAGGTAGTGAATGTGACCTCCATTTTGAGTGCTGATTTAATTTGAGACATTTGTCTGAATCTCTTAAGTTTTTCGTGGGAAAGGGGTGAAGGTTAATACTTGGACAATAGTCCATAGACCGTGCCTTTTTCTGATGGTGCTGAAAACAAGTAAATCAAAGATATCTTAATTTCAAAACATTGAGGGCAATATGCCCCTCTCTACATAGATACATGACAATACTGTACAACATGTCTGTGTACCACTGACATACAGTATGCCAAGAACACAACAATATGCAGAACCAATCAGTTTTGAGGTGTCAGGACCAAAAAAGCTTGTGGGGATGTTAAGGTGGGCAGGCAATCACATGGCACAACCAAAAATGTTGCATTTAATAACTGGGCACTAGTGGCTATTTTAGACTGCCACCCTCTTCAGGTGGCAAACAGTTTACTGTAATGCATGGGATTTTCACCCCGGTTCCCTTTAATCCTTTAGTAGATGTTCAGTGATGGGGTGTTCTAAAGTGAACAGCAATAAACAATGTGATCTTTAGGCTCTGAGCAACTGGCTGTTGGGTTACACCAGGATTGCTTCCCAAATGCCACCCTATTCCCTATATAGTGCACTACTTTTGACCAGAGCCAAAAGTAGAGCACTATGAAGGGAATAGGGTGGCATTTCGGACACTACCCCAGGCTTTCACCCAAAGCACACCTATTTTTAATGACTGTCGTGTGAGAGCCGCTTGCATTCCATTTGCCACATTTTGGATGCTAAATGCTCTCAAACTCCCAAATGGCACTCTATTCTCTTTATAGTGCACTAATATTGGCTCTGGCCAAAATTATTGCACTATATAGGAAGTAGGGGGCCATTTGGGAAGCAGCCCTGGTATAACCCAACCATTATTCTAGGCCTAGACAGAAATACATCCTATTTGTTTAGAACCACTGCTCTGGCATTATACATTTGTATACATTTCTTCTCAAGACCTTTATTGAAAGAACTTTAATGTGTTACAGCTAGAGGTTTATAGACAGAGAACAACATGCAGTGGTCCAGTTGTGCCACAGGAGTGCCTGCTTGCCTAAGAAAGGATTCCTCTGAAAATCTCCAAACCCTGCATCTCTAGTGTGGTTGGCTGCATATCATACTTAATAAGATACAATTGACAAATTGCTTTGGTAACAGTATGTGCTAGAATTTTTGCCTGATTCTGAAATAATTGTGACACTTTTAGAAGTATAATTATATGTAAAGATTTTTTTTTTGTATTTGTCTGATCCTGGTCCTAAGTTGAGCCTTTTTATTTGGTTGTCATATTTAATTGTTGTTTTAATTAAATACTGTATGTATGAAATCTGTGTTGGTGTATTCATTGAGAGAATGTATGAGTAATGTATGTTGATTCTTGCAGTTTTTTCTGCTTCATTCCTAGCCAGACTGAGATATGGTTTTCAACTGTGATGGTGCTGGAGTCAGGAGTGTAACTTGAGTGAGGGATGGGGGTCAGGGCCCCCAATAGAAGAGACAAGCCAATTTGACCCCTCAATAATATACCATGATGGATTTGAAATTATTTTCCCATCGTAGCTACTTATTTCTCATGATCACGACATAAGTTGTTTTGTCGAGATACCAAAATAAACTCTACAAATAGGAGTGGACATATTGATGATAGATTGCCAGTATGGCTGAGGCAGTGAGCCCATGGTGGATCAGCACATACATTTTTATTGATTGCTACATTAAGGGATGGTAAAGTTCATGCAAACCTCATGCTTTCATTTGTGTAAGTGAGGACTTGGTGGACTGTATATTCTTTAGGTTAGGTTTTACTTTGTTCGCTCCCGTGTGCTGTTAAGGGCACATGATAGACAGGTAGGATTCCAGTTGAGGTGGTTTATTAATGCTGAATATGCACAGGCAGGTAGTATGGATGGGCTAAGGCACTTAGTCATCTGGCAACTTGTTTCAACCGAAGTGTGTGTGGTCTACAAGTAAAGAGAAATAAAGATACAATAGTGAATGCCGCACGTGTGCTACAAAGCATGGCACCATCATCTTCAGTACATGGCTACTACTGCACAATGAACTTGAATACCTCTAAACAGAGAAATATAATGTAATACCCATATAATGATGTGCCATACACCTATACAATTACAGGGCATATAAACAACGCACTAGGGGACATTATCCTTTACAAATACAGGGTTAAATGTCCGAAATGATATGACAGCCAAAACAGAGCTAGCCAGCTCACAATAGCTAGCTTGCAGTAGAAACTACTAATTAGCATAACCATAAATATGACATTATCGTCGCAGAGTGAATCTTCAGACAAACACATGAAAGATATGAAATATGTACTTACATATCAACAAGGATGAACACTGGCCTTGGCTAACACAACGAAAGCTAACTGGTGGGAAAACACAAGGATGGCTGGAGCTTTCTCTCACTTGACTTCTCGAGCTTATCTTCTCTAAACTGGAGATCGCCCAGCATGTTCTGCTCCACTTCACCGGTGGGCGGAGCTACAGCTCTGATATGATTAACTACAAATAATTCACAGCCTTTTGTACAATTTGTGTTTGGAGCTCATCAGTTAGAATGTTAGCAAGCTAAATGTCCTTAATCTTGAGCTAAGAGCTCATGTGGCATTATGCCCTCGTGGGGCATTTAAGCCCAGTTTATTTTTTTTATCCTAAAAAACTCCCTAGTCCTTGCCGATGACAAGCATACCCTGAAATGATGCAGCCACCACTATGCTTGCAAATCTGAAGAGTGGTACTCAGACGCTGAAGGTTGTGTCGTCGGGTGAGGTCGTCGTCGGTGGGTGAGGTCGTCGTCGGGTGAGGGTGAGGTCGTCGGGTAAGCTTGGCTTTATACATAGTTTGGGCTTTGTCGAGTAAGGCTAAAACTATGTATTTAGATTGTAGTTAGGTATTGTAGGTAGTTATCGTGGGTTGTTGTATGTAATTATTGTAGGTTAGTATTGTATTCGGCTGAGCCCGGCGTAGCACGAAGCTAGCTGGCTAAACCACCACCTGGACTAGCTGGCGGATAGCTACTGGCAACTATTAGCAACGGTATAGTTGTTTTACGCCTGAGAGTGCCTGTAATTACGCCAGCTGGCTGCCTACAATAGTTACATACAATAATTGCCTACCATTCAGCTGTTTTCTAACCTCATTGTCTGAACCGTTAACGCTAGGTAGTAAGTGGCTACTGTGCTTGAAATTTAGCTAGCTTGTTGCTACCTGGATAGCAACTAGTAAACAATAGCTGGAACGACCTCGCGAACAGACGCGAACTGGCTGAGTCAATTCAGTGGCTAGCTTTGCACTTGGCTAGCTAACAGTAGCTGCTAGGGGTAAGTCATAACATACATTTGTGTTTTTTGGTAGCCATAGTCGTTCAAGGAATTCGGGACATGGGTGACTAGTTAACGTTAGTTTGGCTCGTGTGTGTTCGTGCCGTGAAAGGAGGGGTTTCTTCTTTGTCTGAAAGCAATGGCTAGCTAGTATGCTAACTATTCTAGCTAACTAACTGGCTGAATAAGTTGACGACGGACTCGCTCAAGCTGTCGGGACTAACCCACAACGTTAGACACGGACACGAACGATCTGCTTGGCGTGCTGACACACTGGTGGTTTGTTGTGGCCGAGTATTGGTGCTAAACCATGTTGTTGGAGTCCGGAATGCTAGCAGGCTGCGGCATCTTATGACTAGGTGCCCTGGACGATTTTCACGGAAGAATACTGTACCTAGTCAGCTAGCTGAATAAACTAAGTTAGTCTATTCCTAGAAAACATTGAACCGCTGTAGTTTACAACAATTATAGTTTCTGAGGTGGAAGTTGGGAGAGTTATATTTGGGTGTTGTGGTGAGGGAGGCCCCGCTCTCTCCTTTCCCAGATGTTTAGTTCATTTCATTCCGATGTCCATTGCATTATTGTAGCCATTTTCTGCAGCCTGTCAACTATGCCTCTGTCTATCCCTGTTCTCTCCTCTCCGCACAGGCTATACAAACGCCTCACACCGTGTGGCTGCTGCCTCTCTAACCTGGTGGTCCCTGCACGCACCACCCACGTGGAGTTCCAGGTCTCAGGCAGCCTCTGGAACTGCCGTTCTGCTGCCAACAAGGCAGAGTTCATCTCAGCCTATGCTACCCTCCAGTCCCTCGACTTCTTGGCGCTGACGGAAACATGGATTACCACTGAGAACACTGCTACTCCTACTGCTCTCTCCTCGTCTGACCATGTGTTCTCGCATACCCCGAGAGCATCTGGTCAGCGGGGTGGTGGCACAGGAATCCTCATCTCTCCCAAGTGGACTTTCTCTATTTTCCCCTGACCCATCTGTCTATCTCCTCATTTGAATTCCATGCTGTCACAGTCACTAGCCCATTTAAGCTTAATATCCTTGTCATCTATCGCCCTCCAGGTTCCCTTGGAGAGTTCATCAATGAGCTTGATGCCTTGATAAGTTCCTTTCCTGAGGATGGCTCACCCCTCACAGTTCTGGGGGACTTCAACCTCCCTACGTCTACCTTTGACTCATTTCTCTCTGCCTCCTTCTTTCCACTCCTCTCCTCTTTTGACCTCACCCTCTCACCGTCCCCCCCTACTCACAAGGCAGGCAATACGCTTGACCTCATCTTTACTAGATGCTGTTCTTCTACTAATCTCACTGCAACTCCCCTCCATGTCTCCGACCACTACTTTGTATCCTTTTCTCTCTCGCTCTCCTCCAACACTACTCACTCTGCCCCTACTCAGATGGTAATGCGCCGTCGCCACCTTCGCGCTCTCTCTCCCGCTACTCTCTCCTCTTCCATCCTATCATCTCTCCCCTCTGCTCAATCCTTCTCCCTCCAATCTCCTGATTCTGCCTCCTCAACCCTCCTCTCCTCCCTTTCTGCATCCTTTGACTCTCTATGTCCCCTATCCTCCCGGCCAGCTCGGTCCTCCCCTCCAGCTCCGTGGCTTGATGACTCATTGCGAGCTCACAGAACAGGACTCCGGGCAGCCGAGCGGGAATGGAGGAAAACTAGACTCCCTGCGGACCTGGCTTCTTTTCACTCACTCCTCTCTACATTTTCTTCATCTGTTTCTGCTGCTAAGGCCACTTTATACCACTCTAAATTCCAAGCATCTGCCTCTAACCCTAGGAAGCTCTTTGCCACCTTCTCCTCTCTGCTGAATCCTCCTCCCCCTCCCCCCCTCCTCCCTCTCTGTGGATGACTTCGTCAACCATTTTGAAAAGAAGGTTGACGACATCCGATCCTCGTTTGTTAAGTCAAATGACACTGCTGGTCCTGCTCACACTGCCCTACCCTATGCTTTGACTTCTTTCTCCCCTCTCTCTCCAGATAAAATCTTGCGACTTGTGACGGCCGGCCGCCCAACAACCTGCCCGCTTGACCCTATCCCCTCCTCTCTTCTCCAGACCATCTCCGGTGACCTTCTCCCTTACCTCACCTCGCTGATCAACTCATCCTTGACCGCTGGCTATGTCCCTTCCGTCTTCAAGAGAGCGAGAGTTGCACCCCTTCTCAAAAAACCAACACTCGATCCCTCTGATGTCAACAACTACAGACCAGTATCCCTTCTTTGTTTTCTCTCCAAAACCATTGAGCGTGCCATCTTTAGCCAAATATATTGCTATCTCTCTCAGAATTACCTTCTTGATCCAAACCAGTCAGGTTTCAAGACTGGTCATTCAACTGAGACTGCTCTTCTCTGTGTCACGGAGGCTCTCCGCACTGCTAAAGCTAACTCTCTCTCCTCTGCTCTTGTCCTTCTAGACCTGTCTGCTGCCTTTGATACTGTGAACCATCAGATCCTCCTCTCCACCCTCTCCGAGCTGGGCATCTCCGGCGCGGCTCACTCTTGGATTGCATCCTACCTGACCGGTCGCTCCTACCAAGTGGCGTGGCGAGAATCTGTCTCCGCACCACGTGCTCTCACCACTGGTGTCCCCCAGGGCTCAGTTCTAGGCCCTCTCCTATTCTCTCTATACACCAAGTCACTTGGCTCTGTCATATCCTCACATGGTCTCTCCTATCATTGCTATGCAGACGACACACAACTAATCTTCTCCTTTCCCCCTTCTGATAACCAGGTGGCGAATCGCATCTCTGCATGTCTGGCAGACATATCAGTATGGATGACGGATCACCACCTCAAGCTGAACCCTGGCAAGACGGAGCTGCTCTTCCTCCCGGGGAAGCTAAGCAGGGTCGGGTCTGGTTAGTAACCACCTCTGCCGCCACCGAAGCCATTTTGTCCTCCTCTCATGCCATCACGGTTGACAACTCCGTTGTGTCCTCCTCCTAGAGTGCGAAGAGCCTTGGCGTGACCCTGGACAACACCCTGTCGTTCTCCGCTAACATTAAGGCGGTGACCCGATCCTGTAGGTTCATGCTCTACAACATTTGGAGAGTACGACCCTGCCTTACACAGGAAGCGGCACAGGTCCTAATCCAGGCACTTGTCATCTCCCGTCTGGATTACTGCAACTCACTGTTGGCTGGGCTCCCTGCCTGTGCCATTAAACCCCTACAACTCATCCAGAATGCTGCAGCCCGTCTGGTGTTCAACCTTCCCAAGTTCTCTCACGTCACCCCGCTCCTCCGCACACTCCACTGGCTTCCAGTTGAAGCTCGCATCTGCTACAAGACCATGGTGCTTGCCTACGGAGCTGTGAGGGGAACGGCACCTCCGTACCTTCAGGCTCTGATCAGTCCCTACACCCAAACGAGGGCATTGCGTTCATCCACCTCTGGCCTGCTGGCTCCCCTACCTCTGCTGAAGCACAGTTCCCGCTCAGCCCAGTCAAAACTGTTCGCTGCTCTGGCACCCCAATGGTGGAACAAGCTCCCTCACGACGCCAGGACAGCGTAGTCACTCACCACCTTCCGGAGACATTTGAAACCCCACCTCTTTAAGGAATACCTGGGATAGGATAATGTAATCCTTCTACCCCCCCCCCTTACCCCACCCCCCAAAAAAAAATATTTAAAAAATATATATATATATACAGTGGGGAGAACAAGTATTTGATACACTGCCGATTTTGCAGGTTTTCCTACTTACAAAGCATGTAGAGGTCTGTAATGTTTATCATAGGTACACTTCAACTGTGAGAGACGGAATCTAAAACAAAAATCCAGAAAATCACATTGTATGATTTTTAAGTAATTAATTTGCATTTTATTGCATGACATAAGTATTTGATACATCAGAAAAGCAGAACCTAATATTTGGTACAGAAACCTTTGTTTGCAATTACAGAGATCATACGTTTCCTGTAGGTCTTGACCAGGTTTGCACACACTGCTGCAGGGATTTTGGCCCACTCCTCCATACAGACCTTCTCCAGATCCTTCAGGTTTTGGGGCTGTCGCTGGGCAATACGGACTTTCAGCTCCCTCCAAAGATTTTCTATTGGGTTCAGGTCTGGAGACTGGCTAGGCCACTCCAGGACGTTGAGATGCTTCTTACGGAGCCACTCCTTAGTTGCCCTGGCTGTGTGTTTCGGATCGTTGTCATGCTGGAAGACCCAGCCACGACCCATCTTCAATGGTTTTACTGAGGGAAGGAGGTTGTTGGCCAAGATCTCACGATAAATGGCCCCATCCATCCTCCCCTCAATACGGTGCAGTCGTCCTGTCCCCTTTGCAGAAAAGCATCCCCAAAGAATGATGTTTCCACCTCCATTCTTCATGGTTGGGATGGTGTTCTTGGGGTTGTACTCATCCTTCTTCTTCCTCCAAACGCGGCGAGTGGAGTTTAGTCCAAAAAGCTATATTTTTGTCTCATCAGACCACATGACCTTCTCCCATTCATCCTCTGGATCATCCAGATGGTCATTGGCAAACTTCAGACGGGCCTGGACATGCGCTGGCTTGAGCAGGGGGACCTTGCGTGCGCTGCAGGATTTCATTCCATGACGGCGTAGTGTGTTACTAATGGTTTTCTTTGAGACTGTGGTCCCAGCTCTCTTCAGGTCATTGACCAGGTCCTGCCGTGTAGTTCTGGGCTGATCCCTCACCTTCCTCATGATCATTGATGCCCCACGAGGTGAGATCTTGCATGGAGCCCCAGACCGAGGGTGATTGACCGTCATCTTGAACTTCTTCCATTTTCTAATAATTGCACCAACAGTTGTTGCCTTCTCACCAAGCTGCTTGCCTACTTTCCTGTAGCCCATCCCAGCCTTGTGCAGGTCTACCATTTTATCCCTGATGTCCTTACACAGCTCTCTGGTCTTGGCCATTGTGGAGAGGTTGGAGTCTGTTTGATTGAGTGTGTGGACAGGTGTCTTTTATACAGGTAACGAGTTCAAACAGGTGCAATTAATACAGGTAATGAGTGGAGAACAGGAGGGCTTCTTAAAGAAAAACTAACAGGTCTGTGAGAGCCGGAATTCTTACTGGTTGGTAGGTGATCAAATACTTATGTCATGCAAATTAATTACTTAAAAATCATATAATGTGATTTTCTGGATTTTTGTTTTAGATTCTGTCTCTCACAGTTGAAGTGTACCTATGATAAAAATTACAGACCTCTACATGCTTTGTAAGTAGGAAAACCTGCAAAATCGGCAGTGTATCAAATACTTGTTCTCCCCACTGTATATATATATAAAAATAAAAAAAACATTGTAAAGTGGTTAACCCACTGGCTATAAGGTGAATGCACCAATTTGTAAGTCGCTCTGGATAAGAGCGTCTGCTAAATGACGTAAATGTAAAAATGTGTTGGATTTGCCCCAAACGTAATGCTTTGTATTCAGGACAAAAAGTTCATTTCTTTGCCACATTTTTTGCAGTATTACTTTAGTGTCTTATTGCACCAATGGGTGCCCTTCTTTGCAAGGCATTGGAAAACCTCCCTGATCTTTGTCCTTGAATCTGTGCTTGAAATTCACTGCTCGACTGAGGAACCGTACAAATTGTATGTGTGGGGTACAGAGATGGGGTAGTCACTCAAAGATCATGTTAACACCATTATTGCACACAGAGTTAGTCCATGCAACTTATCTGACTTGTTAAGTTCATTTTTATTCCTGAAGTTATTTAGGCTTGTCATAACAAAGGGATTGAGCAGACTTTAATGCAGGGAAACTTAAATCCGTTCTACCTAATTTCTACCAGGATGTTAAATGTGCAACCAGAGGGAACAAAACTAGACCACCTTTACTCAACACACAGCTCTCCCTCGCACTCCATTTGGAAAATCTGACCATAATTATAGCCTCCTGAGTTCTGCTTATAAGCAAAAACTAAAGCAGGAAGCACCAGTGACTTGGTTAATAAGGAAGTGGTCAGATGACGCATATGCTAAGCTACAGGACTGTTTTGCTAGCACAGACTGGAATATGTTCTGGGATTCTTCCGATGGCACTGAGGAGTAAACCACATCAGTCACTGGCTTCATCAATAAGTGCATCGATGATGTCGTCCCCACAGTGACCGTACGTACATACCCCAACCAGAAGCCATGGATTACAGGCAACATCCGCACTGAGCTAAAGGGTAGCACTGCTGCTTTCAAGGAGCGGGACTCTAACCCGGACGCTTATAAGAAATCCCGCTATGCCCTCAGACGAACCATCAAACAGGCAAAGAGTCAATACAGGGCTAAGATTTAATCGTACTACACCGGCTCTGACGCTCGTCGGATGTGGCAGGGCTTGCAAACTATTACAGACTACAAAGGGAAGCACATCCGCGAGCTACCCAGTGACACGAGCCTACCAGACGAGCTAAATCACGTCTATGCTCGCTTCGAGGCAAGCAACACTGAAGCATGCATGAGAGCATCAGCTGTTCCGGATGACTATTTACATTACATTTACGTCATTTAGCAGACGCTCTTATCCAGAGCGACTTACAAATTGGTGCATTCACCCTATAGCCAGTGGGATAACCACTTTACAATATCTTATTTTATTTTTTTATTTTTTATTTATTATATATCTTTTATTTTTTGTCTTTATTTTTTATTTTTTTAGGGGGGGGGGGGGGGGGGGGTAGAAGGATTACTTTATCCTATCCCAGGTATTCCTTAAAGAGGTGGGGTTTCAAATGTCTCCGGAAGGTGGTGAGTGACTCCGCTGTCCTGGCGTCGTGAGGGAGCTTGTTCCACCATTGGGGTGCCAGAGCAGCGAACAGTTTTGACTGGGCTGAGCGGGAACTATGCTTCCGCAGAGGAAGGGGAGCCAGCAGGCCAGAGGTGGATGAACGCAATGCCCTCGTTTGGGTGTAGGGACTGATCAGAGCCTGAAGGTACAGAGGTGCCGATCCCCTCACAGCTCCATAGGCAAGCACCATGGTCTTGTAACAGATGCGAGCTTCAACTGGATGCCAGTGGAGTGTGCGGAGGAGCGGGGTGACGTGAGAGAACTTGGGAAGGTTGAACACCAGACGGGCTGCGGCATTCTGGATGAGTTGTAGGGGTTTAATGGCACAGGCAGGGAGCCCAGCCAACAGCGAGTTGCAGTAAGCCAGATGGGAGATGACAAGTGCCTGGATTAGGACCTGTGCCGCTTCCTGTGTAAGGCAGGGTCGTACTCTCCGAATGTTGTAGAACATGAACCTGCAGGACGGATCACCGCCTTGATGTTAGCGGAGAACGACAGGGTGTTGTCCAGGGTCACGCCAAGGCTCTTCGCACTCTGGGAGGAGGACACAACGGAGTTGTCAACCGTGATGGCGAGATCATGGAACGGGCAGTCCTTCCCCGGGAGGAAGAGCAGCTCCGTCTTGCCAAGGTTCAGCTTGAGGTGGTGATCCGTCATCCATACTGATATGTCTGCCAGACATGCAGAGATGCGATTCGCCACCTGGTTATCAGAAGGGGGAAAGGAGAAGATTAGTTGTGTATCGTCAGCGTAGCAATGATAGGAGATGCCATGTGAGGATATGACAGAGCCAAGTGACTTGGTGTATAGGGAGAATAGGAGAGGGCCTAGAACTGAGCCCTGGGGGACACCAGCGGTGAGAGCACGTGGTGCGGAGACAGCTTCTCGCCACGCCACTTGGTAGGAGCGACCGGTCAGGTAGGACGCGATCCAGGAGTGAGCCGCGCCGGAGATGCCCAGCTCGGAGAGGGTGGAGAGGAGGATCTGATGGTTCACAGTATCAAAGGCAGCAGACAGGTCTAGAAGGACAAGAGCAGAGGAGAGAGAGTTAGCTTTAGCAGTGCGGAGAGCCTCCGTGACACAGAGAAGAGCAGTCTCAGTTGAATGACCAGTCCTGAAACCTGACTGGTTTGGATCAAGAAGGTCATTCTGAGAGAGATAGCAAGAGAGTTGGCTAAAGACGGCACGCTCAATAGTTTTGGAAAGAAAAGAAAGAAGGGATACTGGTCTGTAGTTGTTGACATCAGTGGGATCGAGTGTTGGTTTTTTGAGAAGGGGTGCAACTCTCGCTCTCTTGAAGACGGAAGGGACATAGCCAGCGGTTAAGGATGAGTTGATCAGCGAGGTGAGGTAGGGGAGAAGGTCACCGGAGATGGTCTGGAGAAGAGAGGAGGGGATGGGGTCAAGCGGGCAGGTTGTTGGGCGGCCTGCAGTCACAAGTCGCAAGATTTTATCTGGAGAGAGAGGGGAGAAAGAAGTCAAAGCATAGGGTAGGGCAGTGTGAGCAGGACCAGCAGTGTCATTAGACTTAACAAACGAGGATCGGATGTCGTCAACCTTCTTTTCAAAGTGGTTGACGAAGTCATCCACAGAGAGAGAGGAGGGGGGGGGGATTCAGCAGGGAGGAGAATGTGGCAAAGAGCTTCCTAGGGTTAGAGGCAGATGCTTGGAATTTAGAGTGGTAGAAAGTGGCCTTAGCAGCAGAAACAGATGAAGAAAATGTAGAGAGGAGGGAGTGAAAAGATGCCAGGTCGGCAGGGAGTTTAGTTTTCTTCCATTTCCGCTCCGCTGCCCGGAGCTCTGTTCTGTGAGCTCGCAATGAGTCATCAAGCCACGGAGCTGGAGGGGAGGACCGAGCCGGCCAGGAGGATAGGGGACACAGAGAGTCAAAGGATGCAGAAAGGGAGGAGAGGAGGGTTGAGGAGGCAGAATCAGGAGATTGGAGGGAGAAGGATTGAGCAGAGGGAAGAGATGATAGGATGGAAGAGGAGAGAGTAGTGGGAGAGAGAGAGCGAAGGTTGCGGCAGCGCATTACCATCTGTGTAGGGGCAGAGTGAGTAGTGTTGGAGGAGAGCGAGAGAGAAAAGGATACAAAGTAGTGGTCGGAGACATGGAGGGGAGTTGCAGTGAGATTAGTAGAAGAGCAGCATCTAGTAAAGATGAGGTCAAGCGTATTGCCTGCCTTGTGAGTAGGGGGGGACGGTGAGAGGGTGAGGTCAAAAGAGGAGAGGAGTGGAAAGAAGGAGGCAGAGAGAAATGAGTCAAATGTAGACGTAGGGAGGTTGAAATCCCCCAAAACTGTGAGGGGTGAGCCATCCTCAGGAAAGGAACTTATCAAGGCATCAAGCTCATTGATGAACTCTCCAAGGGAACCTGGAGGGCGATAGATGACAAGGATATTAAGCTTAAATGGGCTAGTGACTGTGACAGCATGGAATTCAAATGAGGAGATAGACAGATGGGTTAGGGGAAAAATTGAGAATGTCCACTTGGGAGAGATGAGGATTCCTGTGCCACCACCCCTCTGACCAGATGCTCTCGGGGTATGCGAGAACACATGGTCAGACGAGGAGAGAGCAGTAGGAGTAGCAGTGTTTTCAGTGGTAATCCATGTTTCCGTCAGCGCCAGGAAGTCGAGGGACTGGAGGGTAGCATAGGCTGGGATGAAGTCAGCCTTGTTGGCAGCAGAACGGCAGTTCCAGAGGCTGCCTGAGACCTGGAACTCCAGGTGTGGGGTGCGTGCAGGGACCACCAGGTTAGAGAGGCAGCAGCCACGCGGTGTGAGGCGTTTGTGTAGCCTGTGCGGAGAGGAGAGAACAGGCATAGGCAGAGGCATAGTTGACAGGCTGTAGCAAATGGCTACAATAATGCAGAGGAGATCGGAATGAAATGAACTAAACATCTGGGAAAGGAGAGAGTAAAAACCAAAACTCCCAAATATAACTCTCCCAACTTCCACCTCAGAAACTATAATTGTTTCACTGAACCACCCGAATAAAACTCTCCCAACTTCCACTTTAGAAATTAGAATTGTTGTGAACTACAGCGGTTCAATGTTTCAAGGAATAGACTCAACTTACTTTATTCAGCTAGCTAACTATGATGCCATAGCTAACTAGCATGCTAGCATCCAATAACACACAGTTTAGCACCAATACTTGGTTACAACAAACTACCAATAGTGTGTTAACACACTAAACAGATAATTCGTGTCCGTGTCTAGTTCCTTTCATAACGCAGCAATAATTAAACGTTGGCTAGCTAGCACAAATATATTGTATTTAGCTGCTACAGTACAGCTAGCTGGTCGTGTTGGCTAGCTAGCAATGGCTGCTGTGTTGACTTTGTTTGAAAAACGGCGGCGCTGCGAACAAATGTAGCTGGCTAAAAGGATATTGTATTTAGTTGCTACCGTTGCTAATAGCTACTCGCCAGCTAGTCCAGGAGGTGAGTTAGCTAGCTAGGTAGCTTCGTGCTACACCCGGCACCGCCGAATACAATGCTAACCTACAATAACTACCCACAACAGCCCACGATGCCTACCTACAATACCTAACTACAATCTAAATACATAGTTTAAGCCTTACTCGACAAAGCCCAAGCTATGTATAAAGCCAAACTTACCCGACGCCAGCTGTCTGGGTGGCAGACAAGAAGACATTGGTCTTCTGCAATCAGTAGCTGTAATTAAGTACAGTAGCTACTAACTACCTAGCGTTAGTGCCTCGGATAATGAGGTTAGAAAAACAGCTGAATGGTAGGTAGCTAGCTGGCTTAATTACAGGTACTCTTAAGCGTGAAATAACATTGGAAACAACTATCCACAGTTGCTAAAAGTTACCAGTAGCTACCCGCTAGCTAGCTAGCTTTATTGGTCCAGGTAGTGGGTTAGCTAGCCTCGTGCTTCGCCGGGCTCCGCCGAATACAATACTTACCTACAATAATTACCTACAATAACCTACAATAACTACCTAAGTAAACTACCTACAATACCTAACTACAATACCTACCTACAATCTAAATACATGGTTTAAGCTTTACTCAACACCATATAAGAAGCCAAGCTTACCTCCTGCTAGAGAAAACACAACCTCTCCCGACCACTCTCCCGAATACACACTCTCCATAGCCGATGTGCGTAAGACCTTTAAGCAGGTCAACATTCACAAGGCCGACAGATTACCAGGACGTGTACGCCGAGCATGCGCTGACCAACTGGCAAGTGTCTTCACTGACATTTTCAACATGTCCCTGACTGAGTCTGTAATACCAACATGTTTCAAGCAGACCACCATAGTCCCTGTGCTCAAGAACACTAAGATAACCTGCCTAAATGACTACCGACCTGTAGCACTCACATCTGTAGCCATAAAGTGCTTTGAAATACTGGTCATGGCTCACATCAACACCATTATCCCAGAAACCCTAGACCCACTCCATTTTGCATACCACCCCAACAGATCCACAGATGATGCAATCACTATTGCACTCCACACTGCCCTTTCCCACCTGGACAAGAGGAACACCTACGTGAGAATGCTATTCATTGACTACAGCTCAGCGTTCAACACCAGAGTGCCCTCAAAGCTCATCACTAAGCTAAGGACCCTGGGACTAAACACCTCCCTCTGCAACTAGATCCTGGACTTCCTGACGGGCCGCCCCCAGGTGGTAAGGGTAGGTAACAACACATCTGCCACACTGATCCTTAACACGGGGGCCCCTCAGGGGTGCGTGCTCAGTCCCCTCCTGTACTCCCTGTTCACCCATGATTGCATGGCCAGGCACGACTCCAACACCATCATTAAGTTTGCCGACGACACAACAGTGGTCTGTTCGCCGACAACGATGAGACAGCCTATAGGGAGGAGGTCAGAGACCTGGCTGTGTGGTGCCAGGAAAACAACCTCTCCCTCAACGTGATCAAGACAAAGGAGATGATTGTGGACTACAGGAAAAAAGAGGACTGAGCACACCCCCATTCATCTGTAGTGGAACAGGTTGAGAGCTTCAAGTTCCTTGGTGACCACATCATCAACAAACTATCATGGTCCAAACACACCAAGACAGTCGTGAAGAGGGCACGACAAAGCCTATTCCCCCTCAGTAGACTGAAAATATTTGGCATGGGTCCTCAGATCCTCAAAAGGTTCTACAGCTGCACCATCGAGAGCATCCTGACTGGTTGCATCACCGCCTGGAATGGCAACTGCTCGGGCTCCGACCGCAAGACACTACAGAGGGTAGTGCGTACGGCCCAGTACATCACTGGGGCCAAGCTTCCTGCCATCCAGGACCTCTATACCAGGCGGTGTCAGAGGAAGGCCCTAAAAATTGTCAAAGACTCCAGCCACCCTAGTCGTAGACGGGAAGCGGTACCGGAGCGCCAAGTCTAGGTCCAAAAGGCTTCTTAACAGCTTCTACCCCCAAGCCATAAGACTCATGAACAGCTAATTATAGCTACACAGACTATTTGCATTGTTCCACCCCACCCCACCCCCTCTTTTACGCTGCTGCTACACTGTTTATCATCTATGCATAGTCACTTTAACTGTACCCACATGTACATATTACCTCAATTACCTCGACTCACTGGTGCCCCCGCACATTGACTCTGTACCGGTACCCCCTGTATATAGCCTCCCTACTGTTATATTATTTTACTGCTGCTCTTTAATTATTATTTATTTTTTCTTAGAACTGCATTGTTGGTTAAGGGCTTGTAAGTAAGCATTTCACTGTAAGGTCTACACCTGTTGTATTCGGCGCTTGTGGCAAATACAATTTGATTTGATTTGATCATCTTCAGTACAGGGCTACAACTGCACAATGAACTTGAATACCTCTAAACAGTGAAATACCCATATAATGATGTGCCATACACCTATACAATTACAGGGCATATAAACAACGCACTGGGGGACACAAATAAAGGGTTAAATGTCCGAAATGATATGACAGCCAAAACAGAGCTAGCTAGCTTGCAGTAGAAATACTAATTAGCATAACCATAAATATGACAACGTCGCAGAGAGCATCTTCAAACATAAACACCTGAAAGATATGAAATATGTACTTACATTTCAACAAGGACACACATTGGCCTTGGCTAACACAGTGAAAGCTAAGTGTTGGGAAAACACAAGGATGGCTGGAGCTTTCTCTCGAGCTGATCTTCTCTAAGCTGGAGATCGCCCAGCATGCTCTGCTCCACTTCACCGGTTGGCGGAACTACAGCTCTGATATAATGAACTAACATTACTAATATGATTAACTACAAATACTTCACAGCCTTTTGTACAGCTGCCCCTGAATTCATTATGTTAATTCACTCCTAAGAAAGGCTCAATACTTAACTTGACTAAATGAACTCTTCCTTACATATCATACCCAAACTTAACAGACATGAGACCAGATGTCTAGTGGTGTCTATCCGCCCTATCAGCAGAGGGCCTGGCTAGGTATAACCACTAATAACAAATAAACTCTAGTCCAGTACTTAAATGATGGAAAGGGTTCCCTGCTCTTTTGGAGTAGAGGAGCTGATGTCCATAACAGCCGGGTGGGAACACTTAGTCCATCAGGGGCACACTGTGGTGAGAATGTCCTCCTGGGAGAGGGGTGAATGTCACTGATGGATCGCTGCTTTGTTCCAACAGCAGGAAACAGTCCAAACTATTAGGGTGTTAGCTGGCAGGAAACTAGGGGGAACACCTGACTGCTTAGCTAATAGGGCACCAGGGACACCTGAGTGTCTGGTGACTGAGGAGCTAAAGGCCTGGCAACATGGCCTGACTAATAACTAAGGGCAGGACACTGTGGCAAGTAAAGGCTGGCAGGCAGGTCCTACTACATGGTTCAACAGGTCTCCAGTAACTGACTATCAGAGGCTGTTGGGGCTACCAGCAGGGTATCTGTACTAGGGGAAGACTTGTCAGAGGGAACAGTCTCTGGGGATGACACAGTCAGAGACTCGAAGGAGGGAGCGCTCTGGGCTCCATTGGCAGGAACTGGCTTGATCCCTAGAGCAGGGCCAGGTGGTAGCTCTATGGTGGACAGCATAAAGGGCTCCGGCTCTTGCGGAGACTCCCCAACCGGATCAGGCAGGGACCTCCAGACGAGGGGTCAGGAGCCAGATCTGAGCTGAAAATCGGGCTGAGCTGAGGTCTCACAGCAGGGACAGATGTGTTCTCCAGAGAAAGCAGCAGAGCTCCCCAGACAGGGTGTGACTATGGACCCTGGGCTAGAGCTGCAGAGGGTTCTCGTTGAGTGGCAGATTGGGGCTCCTCGACTGAGCCAGGATGGACCTCACAGGCAGGGACTAGCGGAGGTTGTAGGGCAGAAGACTGAAGGGCCCAGAAGTCAGGGTCAAGCTCTGGCCTCTCAGGAGGCGTCGCTGAAGGTCTCCGATGAGGAGCAGGTGGAAGCTTCCCCACAGGATCGGAGATGACCTTGCTGGCGAGGATGGGACCTCAGGGTGGAGGCTGAAGCGGCCCCTGTGGAGGAAGCCATAGTGAGCTCCCACTCAAGACCAGGTGGGGGCTCCCCAAGGGAGCTGGGCTGGTCTCTTTGTACTAAGATAAGTGGGAACCACACTGCATGGGCAGCCGTTGTCTGGAAGCCAGGGCCAAGTGGAGGGCCCGTGGCTAGAGATGAACTGGGCTCCTCATCAGGAGCAGGTGGGGGCTTGTCGTTGGCTTCTGGTGAAGCCCCCCTAACTGAAACAGGGATGACTCCTAGTGTAAAGCCAGGTGGTGGCCTCTGGGCTGCAGCTGGTGCCAGAGATACTGAGACAGGGGCTGAGGATCACTGGGCTGCGGCTGGTGGCAACCAGGGAGATGCTGGCTGATGATCTGCATCAACGGCGGTCTGTGGGCCTGTGGCTGCAATTCAATGGCTCTCTGTTGCAGGAGCTGGTGACCTGAAGACAGGGCCAAGTTGTACCTTCAGGTCCAGCTGGGCTGCCCGGGTAGGAGGCAGCGGGTCTACGATGACGGAAGCAGGCTGGGCCCTCGTGGTTGGAGAAGGCTGTTCCTCATGCCTGGCAGACAGTGAGTCTGACTTGACAGGGGTAGGCTGAGCTCCTATAGCAGGAAGAGACAGGAGACTAGCGCACGGGGTAGGCTCGGCCCCATAGTCAGTTGCATACAGGAACTTGAGGGAAGAATGGGTTAGCTTTGTAGGGATCAGCAGTAACCCTGGGGAAGGGACAGACTGGGCCCCATCTGTGGTAGCTGGTCTGGGCTCCAGGACAGGGGTAGGCAGAGCTCCTGTGGGCGGAGAGGGCTGTAGCACCATCTTGGTCTTTAGCACCACAATGGCTACTACTGGCTGATGCTCTGTAGCCGGAGCAGCTGAAGAGTCCACCTCAGTGATTAACTTTGGCTCTGTAGCAGGAGCGGGTGGCAACTCTGAAATAGCGGCTGGCTGCAGGCTAATGTTGACTGATAGGTCCTTCGTGGCGGCAGACTGAAACACCCTGTCAGGAACAGGCTGGATACCCATGCTGAGGCAAACTGAGAACCAAATGGAAGGGATGGGTAGACACACCCTGGCACCGTCAGTGGGCTGGTACTCCACACTGGGAGTGTCTAGGAGCTGACAGGTAGGTATGTCTCTTAGCTGGACCACTGGTGGAGGAGTAGCCTCCTGACAGGTGGAGTGACTGAGGGAACTCATAGCTGCTGGAGGAGGCTCTTGGTAGCCGCACTGTAGGCTTGGAATGTCACGGATGACATGGCAGTAGTGACTCATCAAATGCTGGAGGCCATGTTGGGGGGGTCAGGCCACTCACTGTTGTCATACTGTCCATCGCAAGCCGTATGTTCTTCGTTGGGTGATGGCTTCATATGCTCAACCAGCTCTGACGTGGGCCGTGGTGGTGCCAGCAGAACTCTGCTGGAAGGATACCTTGGGATGAGGCCTCTGTAGGGGGTGGCTTAGTGGGAGAGAGACTAGCAATAGACTGGGATGTGAGCTGTGGCAGCACGGAGCGGAGAGTCTCGGCGAGCTGTACCATCTCTTCTTGTTGCTCACGTAGCTGAGTGAGTCTGACCTGCATAGCTTAATGGGACTGCCGCAGCTGGGCTCTCTCTTGCTCAATGTTCTCTCTCACTAGCTCGTGCTCTGTAGGTCGCTTCCTGTGTTCCCAGTGACTGTTGTAGACCATGGACAGACCTCTATGTTGCTCCTTACTCTGCTTACTGTGGCTCATCCTTCTGCTCTCGTGGGTCAGATGAGGGTTTAGGACAGACCTGTACTCTCTTAAGGTCTCCCACTCATCTGGACTTGTGTCCCATCTGGCCTGGCTGGATAGGAAGGGACTGGGTGGAGTGAGGGGTGTCATCTTGGCAGCTCCCTCCATGCGAGGCTGAACTTAGTCTTCTTGCCCATGCACATACTGTGTAGTGCTACTATAACTTGGATAAGATGAAGCTTGGCACCTTGGATGATCAGACCAGGTCCAGGCTTCACTGGTAACTCGCTGCATCTTGATCCGGGAGTAAACACCTTTATCCGGCTCGAACGAACCACAATGTAAGTGAGGACTTGGTAGACTGTATATTCTTTAGGTTGTGTTCGCTCCCGTGTACTCGTAAGGGCACAGATGACAGACAGGTAGGATTCCAGTTGAGGTGGTTTAATAACGCTGAATATGCACAGGCACTGAACAGCACCACACAGTGTATGTAGTATGGATGGGCTAAGGCACACACCAAAGTGTGTGTGTGGTCTGCAAGTAAAGAGAGAAATAAAGATACAATAGTGAATGACAGAATACAATCTCCAATTCACATCTCTTGCCACCTCACGTGTGCTCCAAACCATAGCACCATCATCTTCAGTACAGGACTACAACTGCATAATGAACTTGAATACCTCTAAACAATGAAATATAATGTAATACCCATATAATACTGTCATACACCTATACAATTACAGGGCACATAAACAACGAACTGGGGGACATTATCCTTTACAAATACAGGGTTAAATGTCCGAAATGATATGAAAGCCAAAACAGAGCTAGCCAGCTCACAATAGCTAGCTTGCAGTAGAAACGACTAATTAGTATAACCATAAATATGACATTATTGTCACAGAGTGCATCTTCAGACACCTGAAAGATATGAAATATGTACTTACATATAACAAGGACACACACTGGCCTTGGCTAACACAATGAAAGCTAACTGGTGGGAAAACAAGGATGGCTGGAGCTTTCTCTCACTTGACTTCTCTCCAGCTGATCTTCTTCTCTAAGCTGGAGATCGCCCAGCATGCTCTGCTCCACTTCACCGGTGGGCGGAGCTACACCTCTGATATGATGAACTAACATTACTAGTATGATTAACTACAAATACTTCACAGCCTTTTGTACAATTTTGTTTGGAGACATTGTGCTTTAATTTGTGTTTGGAGCTCATCAGTTTATAAGTTAGAATGTTAGCAAGCTAAATGTCCTTTACCTTGAGCTAAAAGCTCATGTGGCATTATGCCCTAGTGGGGCATTTAAGCCCTGAATGATGCCTGACAGGTAGCTCTATCTCCCAGGTTGTGTTCCACCCCCAAGACCACAGCCAATCGAATGCAGCAACAACGTAGCTAACTTGGCTAGTCTTGTGAGTGAGTGAGTGAGTGAGTGAATGAGTGAGTGAGAGAGAGCTAGCTAGCTAGCTAGCTAGCGATGGGCTGATCATATTCAATTTCAGCCTGAGAGCTTGATCAGATTCAAAAGCAGCCTCAGAGGCTCATATGTCAGGATTCTGCCTTGTAGGCTGTTTTATAGGTAAAGTTCCTTGCAAGCAAATTCGCAGTCAGTGCATTATGTATATGATCAAGAGTGGGTGCGATCTAATCCTGGCAGGCTGATCAGATTCAATAGCAGCCTCAGAGGCTAATAAGTCAGGATGCTGCCTGTAAGCTGTCTGCAAGGAACCTTATGAAACAGCCTACAAGGCAGCATCCTGATTTAACAGCCTCAGAGGCTGCTATTGAATGTGATCAGCCTGCCAGGAATAGAGCTCACTCCCTGGATCAGATATGCACCTGCCTATAAAGCACTTTGACAGCTGATCTGCCTATGGAACACCCCACTAGGCAGCATCCTGACTTCTCAGCCTCCGAGACTGAAATTGAATGTGATCAGCCTGTCAGGAATGGAGCTCACCCACTGTAAATGTAAATATTCACAAAACATGAAGTGTCCCTTATAATTATACACATCAGTTTTAGAAGCTAACAACAAGCATACATAACAAGCTAGCTTGCTAGCTAACAAGACCACCTAGCTAGCTCACAAGACTAGCCAAGTTAGCTGCGTTGTTCCTTGCATGATAATTATTTTATTTATTATTATTAGATCAGCTTTAATATTGCAGATAGATTGTAACTTCCATTAATGTAATTGTCTGCATCACTTCCAATCCCCCATGATTATTTATCTTGCATATATATATATATATATATATACAGTGGGGAGAACAAGTATTTGATACACTGCCGATTTTGCAGGTTTTCCTACTTACAAAGCATGTAGAGGTCTGTAATTTTTATCATAGGTACACTTCAACTGTGAGAGACAGAATCTAAAACAAAAATCCAGAAAATCACATTATATGATTTTTAAGTAATTAATTTGCATTTTATTGCATGACATAAGTATTTGATCACCTACCAACCAGTAAGAATTCCAGCTCTCACAGACCTGTTAGTTTTTCTTTAAGAAGCCCTCCTGTTCTCCACTCATTACCTGTATTAATTGCACCTGTTTGAACTCGTTACCTGTATAAAAGACACCTGTCCACACACTCAATCAAACAGACTCCAACCTCTCCACAATGGCCAAGACCAGAGAGCTGTGTAAGGACATCAGGGATAAAATGGTAGACCTGCACAAGGCTGGGATGGGCTACAGGACAATAGGCAAGCAGCTTGGTGAGAAGGCAACAACTGTTGGTGCAATTATTAGAAAATGGAAGAAGTTCAAGATGACGGTCAATCACCCTCGGTCTGGGGCTCCATGCAAGATCTCACCTCGTGGGGCATCAATGATCATGAGGAAGGTGAGGGATCAGCCCAGAACTACACGGCAGGACCTGGTCAATGACCTGAAGAGAGCTGGGACCACAGTCTCAAAGAAAACCATTAGTAACACACTACGCCGTCATGGAATGAAATCCTGCAGCGCACGCAAGGTCCCCCTGCTCAAGCCAGCGCATGTCCAGGCCCGTCTGAAGTTTGCCAATGACCATCTGGATGATCCAGAGGATGAATGGGAGAAGGTCATGTGGTCTGATGAGACAAAAATATAGCTTTTTGGACTAAACTCCACTCGCCGTGTTTGGAGGAAGAAGAAGGATGAGTACAACCCCAAGAACACCATCCCAACCGTGAAGAATGGAGGTGGAAACATCATTCTTTGGGGATGCTTTTCTGCAAAGGGGACAGGACGACTGCACCGTATTGAGGGGAGGATGGATGGGGCCATTTATCGTGAGATCTTGGCCAACAACCTCCTTCCCTCAGTAAAACCATTGAAGATGGGTCGTGGCTGGGTCTTCCAGCATGACAACGATCCGAAACACACAGCCAGGGCAACTAAGGAGTGGCTCCGTAAGAAGCATCTCAACATCCTGGAGTGGCCTAGCCAGTCTCCAGACCTGAACCCAATAGAAAATCTTTGGAGGGAGCTGAAAGTCCGTATTGCCCAGCGACAGCCCCAAAACCTGAAGGATCTGGAGAAGGTCTGTATGGAGGAGTGGGCCAAAATCCCTGCAGCAGTGTGTGCAAACCTGGTCAAGACCTACAGGAAACGTATGATCTCTGTAATTGCAAACAAAGGTTTCTGTACCAAATATTAAGTTCTGCTTTTCTGATGTATCAAATACTTATGTCATGCAATAAAATGCAAATTAATTACTTAAAAATCATACAATGTGATTTTCTGGATTTTTGTTTTAGATTCCGTCTCTCACAGTTGAAGTGTACCTATGATAAACATTACAGACCTCTACATGCTTTGTAAGTAGGAAAACCTGCAAAATCGGCAGTGTATCAAATACTTGTTCTCCCCACTGTATATATATATATTTTTTAAATAATTTTTTTTGGGGGGGTGGGGTAAGGGGGGGGTAGAAGGATTACATTATCCTATCCCAGGTATTCCTTAAAGAGGTGGGGTTTCAAATGTCTCCGGAAGGTGGTGAGTGACTACGCTGTCCTGGCGTCGTGAGGGAGCTTGTTCCACCATTGGGGTGCCAGAGCAGCGAACAGTTTTGACTGGGCTGAGCGGGAACTGTGCTTCAGCAGAGGTAGGGGAGCCAGCAGGCCAGAGGTGGATGAACGCAATGCCCTCGTTTGGGTGTAGGGACTGATCAGAGCCTGAAGGTACGGAGGTGCCGTTCCCCTCACAGCTCCGTAGGCAAGCACCATGGTCTTGTAGCAGATGCGAGCTTCAACTGGAAGCCAGTGGAGTGTGCGGAGGAGCGGGGTGACGTGAGAGAACTTGGGAAGGTTGAACACCAGACGGGCTGCAGCATTCTGGATGAGTTGTAGGGGTTTAATGGCACAGGCAGGGAGCCCAGCCAACAGTGAGTTGCAGTAATCCAGACGGGAGATGACAAGTGCCTGGATTAGGACCTGTGCCGCTTCCTGTGTAAGGCAGGGTCGTACTCTCCAAATGTTGTAGAGCATGAACCTACAGGATCGGGTCACCGCCTTAATGTTAGCGGAGAACGACAGGGTGTTGTCCAGGGTCACGCCAAGGCTCTTCGCACTCTGGGAGGAGGACACAACGGAGTTGTCAACCGTGATGGCATGAGAGGAGGACAAAATGGCTTCGGTGGCGGCAGAGGTGGTTACTAACCAGACCCGACCCTGCTTAGCTTCCCCGGGAGGAAGAGCAGCTCCGTCTTGCCAGGGTTCAGCTTGAGGTGGTGATCCGTCATCCATACTGATATGTCTGCCAGACATGCAGAGATGCGATTCGCCACCTGGTTATCAGAAGGGGGAAAGGAGAAGATTAGTTGTGTGTCGTCTGCATAGCAATGATAGGAGAGACCATGTGAGGATATGACAGAGCCAAGTGACTTGGTGTATAGAGAGAATAGGAGAGGGCCTAGAACTGAGCCCTGGGGGACACCAGTGGTGAGAGCACGTGGTGCGGAGACAGATTCTCGCCACGCCACTTGGTAGGAGCGACCGGTCAGGTAGGATGCAATCCAAGAGTGAGCCGCGCCGGAGATGCCCAGCTCGGAGAGGGTGGAGAGGAGGATCTGATGGTTCACAGTATCAAAGGCAGCAGACAGGTCTAGAAGGACAAGAGCAGAGGAGAGAGAGTTAGCTTTAGCAGTGCGGAGAGCCTCCGTGACACAGAGAAGAGCAGTCTCAGTTGAATGACCAGTCTTGAAACCTGACTGGTTTGGATCAAGAAGGTCATTCTGAGAGAGATAGCAATATATTTGGCTAAAGATGGCACGCTCAATGGTTTTGGAGAGAAAACAAAGAAGGGATACTGGTCTGTAGTTGTTGACATCAGAGGGATCGAGTGTTGGTTTTTTGAGAAGGGGTGCAACTCTCGCTCTCTTGAAGATGGAAGGGACATAGCCAGCGGTCAAGGATGAGTTGATCAGCGAGGTGAGGTAAGGGAGAAGGTCACCGGAGATGGTCTGGAGAAGAGAGGAGGGGATAGGGTCAAGCGGGCAGGTTGTTGGGCGGCCGGCCGTCACAAGTCGCAAGATTTTATCTGGAGAGAGAGGGGAGAAAGAAGTCAAAGCATAGGGTAGGGCAGTGTGAGCAGGACCAGCAGTGTCATTTGACTTAACAAACGAGGATCGGATGTCGTCAACCTTCTTTTCAAAATGGTTGACGAAGTCATCCACAGAGAGGGAGGAGGGGGGGAGGGGGAGGAGGATTCAGCAGAGAGGAGAAGGTGGCAAAGAGCTTCCTAGGGTTAGAGGCAGATGCTTGGAATTTAGAGTGGTATAAAGTGGCCTTAGCAGCAGAAACAGATGAAGAAAATGTAGAGAGGAGTGAGTGAAAAGAAGCCAGGTCCGCAGGGAGTCTAGTTTTCCTCCATTCCCGCTCGGCTGCCCGGAGCCCTCTTCTGTGAGCTCGCAATGAGTCATCAAGCCACGGAGCTGGAGGGGAGGACCGAGCCGGCCGGGAGGATAGGGGACATAGAGAGTCAAAGGATGCAGAAAGGGAGGAGAGGAGGGTTGAGGAGGCAGAATCAGGAGATTGGAGGGAGAAGGATTGAGCAGAGGGGAGAGATGATAGGATGGAAGAGGAGAGAGTAGCGGGAGAGAGAGAGCGAAGGTGGCGACGGCGCATTACCATCTGAGTAGGGGCAGAGTGAGTAGTGTTGGAGGAGAGCGAGAGAGAAAAGGATACAAAGTAGTGGTCGGAGACATGGAGGGGAGTTGCAGTGAGATTAGCAGAAGAACAGCATCTAGTAAAGCTCATTCTGATTGGCTGGGCCTGGCTCCCCATGGCTGCGCCCTTGCCCAGTCATGTGAAATCCATAGATTAAGCCCTAATGAATTTATTTAAATTGACTGATTTCCTTATATAAACTGTAACTCAGTAAAATCTTTGAAATTGTTGCATGTTGCGTTTATATTTTTGTTCAGTATACATGGTCATTTTTCAGAATAATCTGAAATAATTTTCCAATTGACAGGTTGACCCAAATATGTAGTTTCTCAGGGAGGCAGGTTGCATCTCTGAACGTGATCACGTTTAAGAAACACGTCTGATTCGCGCATGTGTTAAGAAACCAGCTACTGCCTACTGACATTACTTCACTCGCTAAGTCTAGGGGTCCCAGGCCTAGCTAAATGGTATCTTACCTGATTTAAAGTGTGCATTTACGTGAGAAATCAGAGTATGCGGACCGTGTTGTATGCATGTGCCCCAAGAGACAGCAACCTTACCTGCTCTGTCTTGACTCTCGGCCCAAGCGGCTTATTGTGTGTTCAGTTTATGGTGATGAAAATAAATATATACAAAAAGGAAACTACAAAAAGGCATGCTCAAAACTAAAGTTTCAAACCAAAACCTCATGGCCATCAAACTCCAGCAGCCTCGCGGCTCTGCAAGCTGCTTCATCCTCCGATCACCCACACCTTTGCACAATCAACACTTGACAAGACTTTCTTGCAGAGCACAGCACAGACCAGTTGCTGCTGCCACCTGGGGATGGAGTTTGGAAGTGGTAGTGTAGGGTCAAATTGTGCTCCTAAGAATTAAACTACCTAACCTATTCCATGAACCACGTTTAAGGTGATTTATGTTTATTGAGCATTAGCATTAACGACCCTGTTTATCCTCTGTCTATCCACGCATTGTTTGGCCAAAACTACGTCCCAAATGGCATCCTATATAGTGCTTTTGATCAGAGCCCTATGGTCAAAATTTGTGAACTATACAGTATAGGGAATAGTGTGCCATTTGGGATGCAGTCCAAAAGAGGTTGTTTTGATCCAGAGTCCTGGGTATGATGTTTATTAGGCCATGACCTTTGTCTCATACGAGGAGGTAGCTAGATAAAAACAAGGTAAACACACACAGGAAAGAGAACCATTGATAATAAACGGCCTTATCAGCCTGTTTTAATGTCTCCAAATGTGCTTGTTTGTGTCAGATGGTATCTTTTAAAGAGGAGGAATGAGACAGATTTTTCTCAGAATCTTATTCTCATAATATTTCTAGTGTAGCCACAAGTGCTGTGCAGAACGTAGAACATAGAACATGTGTTTTATATACACTATATATACAAAAGTATGTGAACACCCCTTCAAATTAGTAGATTAGGCTATTTCAGCCACACCCGTTCCTGACAGGTGTATAAAATCGAGTACACAGCCATGCAATCTCCATAGACAAACATTAGCAGTAGAATGGCCTTACCGAAGAGCTCAGTGACTTTCAACGTGGCACCGTCATATGCCACCTTTCCAACAAGTCAGTTCATAAAATGTATGCCCTGCTAGAGCTGCCCCGGTCAACTGTAAGTGTTTTTATTGTGAAGTGGAAACATCTAGGAGCAACAACGGCTCAGCCTCGAAGTGGTAGGTCACACAAGCTCACATAACAGGACCGCAGAGTGCTGAAGCGCGTAAAAATTGTCTGTCCTCGGTTGCAACACTCACTACCAAGTTCCAAACTGCTTCTGGAAGCAACGTCAGCAAAGGAACTGTTCGTCAGGAGCTTCATGAAATGGGTTTCCATGGCCGAGCAGCCGCACACTAGCCTAAGATCAGCATTCGCAATGCCAAGCGTCGGCTGGAGTGGTGTAAAGCTTGCTGCCATTGGACTCTGGAGCAGTGGTTCTCTGGAGTAATGAATCACGCGTCACCATCTGGCAGTCCGACGGACGAATCTGGGTTTGGCGGATGCCAGGAGAACTCTACCTGCCCCAATGCATAGTGCCAACTGTAAAGTTTGGTGGAGGAGGAATAATGGTCTAGGGCTGTTTTTCATGGTTCGGGCTAGGTTCCAGTGAAGGGAAATCTTAATGCTACAGCACACAATGACATTCTAGACGATTCTGTGCTTCCAACTTTGTGGCAACAGTTTGGGGAAGGCCCTTTCCTATTTCAGCATGACAATACCCCATGCACAAAGCAAGGTCCATACAGAAATGGTTTGTCGAGATTGGTGTGGAAGAACTTGAAAGGCCTGCACAGAGCCCTGACCTCACTAATGCTGTGTGAGATCAGGCAATGTTCCAACATTTAGTGGAAAGCCTTCCCAGAAGAGTGGCTGTTATAGCAGCAAAGGGGGAACCAACTCCATATTAATGCCCATGATTTTGGAACGAGATGTTCGACGAGCAGGTGTCCACATACTTTAGGCTATAGTTTAGGTGTAGCCTACGGCTGCATTTCGGATACACTTGTATGTCGTAGTGGAGACCAATATCTATCTTGTGTTATTAAGCTATATACTGTAAAACAACTGTTGTTTCTTTGTATGGCTGAATTTTAGATTATTATTTTTTACATTTGAATGTTGTAATACTAGGACCTACAGTAGTAGGACATTTATTCTGTCTGGTGCTTTAGCGTTTCAGCGAGCAATAGTGAAAGAGAACTGCAGGCTGTCAGTGAATTTATATAACTCAAAAGGCTCATTTGAATTTCTCAGCAACAACAGTGATCAAATTGTACACACACACAAATCTGTACACACACACACCGCACAATTAACAGATCACATTGCACACATCACACTGCATTTCCTCTGCTCTGTATCTGGACTTCCTCTGCTCTCTATCGATCACACCTATGTGTGTGTGTGTGTGTATCAGTCCTGTGGAGACCAAACCAACAGCAATGATACATATCATTCTCCTTTGTGTTTCATTCAATAAAGGAAATAAAGGCTAATTTAAATACCAATTCAGACAAATAAAACGTAAAGGGCAGGTTTACCGGACATATATTAAGCTTAGCTTGGACCCAAAATCTATTTCAATGGAGATTCTCCATTGACCCTAATTTTTAGTCCAAAACTAGGCTTTATCTGTGTCCGGGAAACTGGCCCATAGTGCTCTTACACATAAATGTAGATAAGGATAGCTGTTTTTTCAGGTTTCCCTCTTTGAACAAAGCTGCACACTGAGAGGGAGAATTGTTTTTCTTCATGATAAAACTCACAAGAGTCATCCTCTATACTGATTACATTTTTATTTGCACACACACAACTATCCAACCTCTCTCTAATCTTCTCTCTCTCCCATGAAGAGTAATTTATGTCACTTACACACCCAAGCGCACACATACAAACACACCAGGTTGTTTTCCTACTGCTATAAAGCATAGAGAATCTCCCTTGTGCCACAAAGTAGTCGCCCAACCCTAAAGCTCTACTACCCTGCTCCCACGCGATGACCATCATCCGTAGCACTTTATGACTTTACTGCCTGACCCTCAACTTCATTTAGAGTGGCCGTGCAGGGGCTGGATGGGCATGCGCTTCCTGACAAGCCCAATTATTCTGAATCATTTCACTAAAGGGTCCAGATGCTGCCTTGCTGTCTGTCGTCTCCGATCCTGGGGGCCATTAAGACACGCTGGTGCCTCCTAAATGCCTAAAAACACTTCTGCTTGAATGGGCACCTCCCCTTATCTGTCTACCTGTCATGCTGCACCCTGCCCCTTCATGCCCACACACACATACACACGCCAGTATCACCCCACTTCCGCTCTCTATACTATTGTCACCAAAAAGTTGTCTCTGCCTCCCTGCTCTATCTCGCTCAGTGCCAAGCCTGTGTGTGGAGGAGAGAGTGATGTGCTCGCATGGTGGGAAACTGTCCTATTGATGCGCGTTGCGACTTCACTAGAGGAATGCTGTCCACAAATGGAAGCTAGAGGACTGAGGAACAGGAGAGGATCTGTGATTGCACATAGAGGATTTACTGTATGTGATTTGGAATTTGTTTTCAATCGAGTCGCTTTAAGAGATCTTACTTTTAACATCCATTACGTCTGCCACAGGACAGGTGTGTTTTTTCTTCCCATCTCAAATGATTTTACTTGCAGAATCGAGACTTCAGTTGCTTCTGATGCAGTGCCTCCTATGCTCCTGAAGCTGAAGCAATGCAAGTGCCCGCCAAGGACTGTGTCTCCCTGATGGTCTACTCCTTTACGTTCCTTCTGGGCCTCCCCTCCAACCTGCTGGTGCTCTTCGTGTACGTCCGCAAGGCGCGCAAGCGGGGTGCCACGCCCAACGTGGTATACGCACTCAACCTGTGCCTGGCTAACCTGACACTGGTGGCCTGGCTGCCCGTCAAGGCCCTGGAGACTTTCCTCCAGGACTGGGCTCTTCCGTCGCCCCTCTGTCCCGTCTACAGCTTCTTCCTGTTCTCCTCGATCTACGGCAGCTGCCTCTTCCTCACGGTCGTGACGGTGGGCCGCTACCTCAGCATCGCCTTTCCCATCAGCTACAAGCTGTACCGGCGGGGCCGCATCTCCTGCTTCATTAGCGCCGCCCTGTGGGCAGTGGTGCTGTTGCACCTGAGTCTGGGCCTGGTGGCAGAAGGCGGAGGCGGCTTCGTGTCCACCTCCAGCCATAATGTGTCGGTCTGCTTCGAGAACTTCACCCAGGACCAGCTGGACCTGCTGCGGCCGTTGCGCCTGGAGATGGCGCTCCTCCTCTTCCTGCTGCCACTGGCCGTGACCGCCTTCTGCACGCTGCGCTGCGTGGCCCTGGTGTGGCAGTCCTGCTTGCCCGTCCTGGGAAAGAGGCGCGTCCTGGCTGTGGCCCTCTCCACGCTGGCTGTGTTTGTGGTGTGCTACGCGCCCTACAATGCCTCACACATCGTGGGCTTTGTGCTGCAGGAGAACATCCACTGGAGAACTGAGGCCATGCTGTCCAGTGCCTGTAACGTCTTCCTAGAGCCTGTGGTCATGCTGATGCTGTCCCCGGCAACGCCCCGCGGCCTCATGGGAAGGCTCTGTGGAAGGCCCAGCAGTTACAGCCGGACAGAGGGGCGCCATGGTAGCAAAATCATCACACGGGACCCTCTGGCTAATGTGAGGGGAGTGGTGTCTCTGACCGACAGACAGACAGGAGCAAACATTTCCAAGTTAAATCAGGAATAATCTGCACAAACAACACATGCAAGACATGGGAAATAGTTTAGGACAAAATTAAGTGGAGAACTGAGGCTGATGTGGAATACACTAAGAAATAGGACTGGTAATGCTCAAAATGGGCAGAGCTGAGGTTGGAACAAGGGACAATCTAAAAATCTGCACAATTATTGATGACAAAAATAATAATATCTTGTGTTCTCATGATACTCTATGCTTTCTATGCTCTGAAATCTTTAGAAAGTTATAGATAACAAACCACAGTGATCTTATGAATAACAGATAAATGTAAATAGAACCATCATTTATTGATTGTTATTTACAGCATCAAATGTTACTGACCAGCTTACACTGGGAGCTTTAAGGAGTTTACGAAGATGAATGTAAAATGCACTAATTAATTCTGATCTGAAATGCTGCTGAACATAAAGTTAATCAGAAACATGTCCTAATTTTATATCTGACAGTCTCAGAATCAATACATTTGAAATCTCAACCAGAAATCTCAACCAGAAACAGTTATGACTATAATTAATGTTTCTCTAATCTCTAAATGTGAATTAACTGAGAATTATTTGTTTTTAGAACCTGCTTCTAATTGAGGATTTGACTTTGTAATATTTACATGTAAATCACTACCTTACTTGTGCAAGAGAAATGTCTGAATAAAATATAAACTGAGCAAGTATTGTGTTGTGTATATTTGTTCTGAATCCAAAGTGCCTGGGGGTTGCTTTTGAAGGATACATACCCATTTAAAAGAGACATTATGAACTATGAATAACTTGATTAATTCAACGTGATAGTGTTCAGTGTTTCAGATCCATTAAATTATCCACCCTATTAGTAAGATTAATTGAGACTACCTAAATTTGATAAAATATTATAAGCATTCAGTGAAAGTCCCTCAAACTGTTTATCATTTCATCATTTTCTTGTTAGTCACTTCCTCATCATAGATACATCCTAATGTGAGTATAAAAAGGTTGAGGTCAGTTGAAGTGCATTTATGGTAACGAGTGAGGAAAAGGCCTTCTTTGGTGAGTAAATTCACTTTAATAATTTCTTACTTTTATTTGAGAGTACCATCAGTGAGGGATGTTTTAGCAAATGCAACATGGTTCCTTATCCATAGCCGTTATCCATGACCTTTGTACAAGAGAAACTGAAAATAATCTTCAAACACTTCCATTAAAATAATACGTTTTTACTCATGCAGAACTGTGTGATTATAAATCTACCATGTAATATCTTAGTATGGGGTCACACTTTTTGTGTGATGCAAATTACCTGTACCATAATGTGTATGGCTTTTATACATACCTTTGTTCAATATGCTGCAAATAAGCCATATCCTGCATTCATGAAAATAAACTATTACAATTATTTTGACACTTCTCAGGGCATCTGCAAGTTTGGGTTAAGAGATAACAAGAAGAGGTCCCGTATTGTGTAGAAGTACCCTTTTTTGTGTCTAAATGTGGTGCTTATTTAGGGTAGCACTTTTCAATTGGATACAACTTTATTAATCCCTGAGGGGCTTTAGTGTGTTATGTGGACAAAGTTTACCATACTTGCAACTCCAGCATGAGAACTCCAGTATGAGACATTGGTTCCTAGAGGGCGCAATTCATCAGTATTCTCAACATAAAACAAGCATTACTACTACAGTACAAACTATGCTGGGAACCATACACAAGGATAAAGTGGGTTCGATATTTTGCGGCCTAAATCTAAGAAGAATGTGCATTTTAAAATGTCCATAACATTTAAGAAAACTAGTAAAAGTGCAAGGGGCAAATGTATCCTCTCTAATAATTGATAACTAAGGTTAGGATTTCCAAATATTCAGTTTATATATTCTTAAGTTTAACTATGGACACTAGAGGATTTGCTAATAAAACAGTACACAACAGGGTGTGCACTATGGGGAAATGACCTCTTAGCTTAGTTAATTTTAAGAATGCCCTTTTTGTGTGACTAGAGATAATGAACAGTCATTATAGAAATAGCATATCTGTTTAGTGGTGTGTTTCCATGGTAATAAAGTAATGACAGGAAGTGAGTGAGACAGCAACGTCATCTGAGATGTTAGTTGTGTAATTCCATTCAGATAGCTGTCTCCCAATAGTTTTGGGTTGAAACATCAGTATATCATGATGCTCTTCTCTCTCTTGTAGTGACAACAACGTTAACAGTACCTGCCAATATGAAGCCTGCAGATCACATTTCATGCAGCTTTGCACTGTTCGTCTACATCACCACCTTCCTGATCGGGGTACCTGCCAACATCCTGGCATTCTGCACCTTTTGCCGAAAGGTGCGTCGCAAACCTGCCCCCATCGACATCCTGCTACTCAACCTGACCATCTCCGACCTCATCTTCCTTGCTTTTCTGCCCTTCAAGATGAAGGAGGCTGTTGATGATTTTAACTGGACCCTCCCTTACTTCCTATGTCCAGTCACTGGTTTCCTGTTCTACTCCACCATCTACAACAGCACCCTCCTCCTGACCGCGGTGAGTGTGGAGCGCTTCCTCAGCGTGGCGTATCCCATAAGATTCACAGCACCAGGCAGGGTTGTCCACGCACAGTTGGCCTGTGTAGTTTTCTGGATCCTGTCCCTTGCCCACTGCAGTGTTGTCTTCGTAATGCAATTAGACAAAGATGCCGACAACACTACCTGCTATGGGAATTTCACTGATGTCCAGCTTATTACCCTTCTCCCAGTACGCTTAGAGATGTCCCTGGTTCTCTTCTGTGTCCCCTTCCTGATCAGCACCTTCTGCTATGTCAACTTCATCCGTATCCTGTCTAGGCTTCCCAACATCGGCCAGCACCGGCGCCTGCGTGCCATCGGGCTGGCGATGGGAACTCTGCTGGTTTTCGCCCTCTGCTTTGGGCCCTACAACGTGTCCCATGTAGTGGGGATCATGCAGAATAAAGTCCCTACTTGGCGTAACACGGCCATTCTGCTCACCTCCTTAAATGCCTGTCTGGACCCCATCATCTTCTACTTCTCCTCCTCAGCTGTTAGGAGCACTCTCAGCCTCTGCCTGAAGCGAATCAAGGCTAAGTTCAATCCAAAGGCCACAGCTGCTCATGCTGGTAATACACCAGACCCTATGGACTCCACCCATTCGTCCAGCCAGAGGTTTGGCGCTGCTGCCGCAAGGGGGACAAATTAGACCCCACGGTGAATCAGTGAATAGTAAATTAGTGTTGTCCATCCATACAAAGTGTACACGAAGCATTGAAATTGTGTATTTCCACAATGTGATCTAGAATTCTGATACCATTTGTGCGTGTGAAACTGAAACTGCTATAGAATGTCTGCATTCATCTGCATATGTATTTGGTTCAGTATGCAGAATTAGAGTGAGAGTGAGACTAAGAAAACAGTATGATGTTGTCTGGTGACTGTGACTGGTACCTTAGTTTGTGTCCCACAAAGGTTATTACAGTAAACTTGTATTACTTGTACAGAGGGTAATGATGAGAATAGTGAATTAGAATGGTAAACTGTAAAATATGTCATTAAAGGGAATAAAGAAGCTGCTTCGAATTAGTCTTTGTGGTAATCTTATGTCATGCTTATTGAGACTGTAAATGCCAGAATATCAATATGCAATTGCTGCACAAATTATTGATAAAAAAAATATCTGTATCAGAAAAGTCATATTGTGGTCGTTGCATTTGAATTTATAGTATATTGTCTATGCGTTATCACACATGTAGTTTATTGTCATGCTTTTTTAATGATCAGTTATTATTGCCAATAAACTCCTTATTAAGACATTATCCTTACCTAATGTTATTGCTTTTCTTGCCAACTATCTTTTGGATTTCTCATCAAGTCATTCATGTCAGAATCAAATACAATGCTTATCACTGTAGCTTTTACATGACCCTTGAGGGTCATCTTTATCTGGAGAAGAGGAAATTGTAAGAGGAGCTTGTAGGAAGGAATCTATTTATTTGTGTATAGTGTTTATTCTCTTGTGTATTTTTATTTCTCGTGTGTATTTTATCTGACTTAGTATTGATTCTGTGCTCTTTTTAAGAATCTATTCTGAATTTGACACGTTTATATTTCTTTCCTTTTTTTATATTGAATACTGCATTGTTGAGGAAGCGCTTGCAAGTAGCATTTCACTGTACTGTTTACACCTACTGTATCCTGTGCACGTGACAAATCACATTTTAGTTAATTTAGGTGATTTCCTGACCTCTTTATGACATAGAGGCCCAAGTTTCAAGTCAGCAAAGAACAATACCACAACACACTTGTATGTATTGGTGTTCGCCTACAAGTTAAATGCAACACTGAAATCGAACATCTACAGTGGGGAAAAAAAGTATTTAGTCAGCCATCAATTGTGCAAGTTCTCCCACTTAAAAAGATGAGAGAGGCCTGTAATTTTCATCATAGGTACACGTCAACTATGACAGACAAAATGAGAATAAAATTTCCAGAAAATCACATTGTAGGATTTTTAATGACTTTATTTGCTAATTATTATGGTGGAAAATAAGTATTTGGTCAATAACAAAAGTTTCTCAATACTTTGTTATATACCCTTTGTTGGCAATGACACAGGTCAAACGTTTTCTGTAAGTCTTCACAAGGTTTTCACACACTGTTGCTGGTATTTTGGCCCATTCCTCCATGCAGATCTCCTCTAGAGCAGTGATGTTTTGGGGCTGTCGCTGGGCAACACGGACTTTCAACTCCCTCCAAAGATTTTCTATGGGGTTGAGATCTGGAGACTGGCTAGGCCACTCCAGGACCTTGAAATGCTTCTTACGAAGCCACTCCTTCGTTGCCCGGGCGGTGTGTTTGGGATCATTGTCATGCTGAAAGACCCAGCCACGTTTCATCTTCAATGCCCTTGCTGATGGAAGGAGGTTTTCACTCAAAATCTCACGATACATGACCCCATTCATTCTTTCCTTTACACGGATCAGTCGTCCTGGTCCCTTTGCAGAAAAACAGCCCCAAAGCATGATGTTTCCACCCCCCTGCTTCACAGTAGGTATGGTGTTCTTTGGATGCAACTCAGCATTCTTTGTCCTCCAAACACGACGAGTTGAGTTTTTACCAAAAAGTTATATTTTGGTTTCATCTGACCATATGACATTCTCCCAATCCTCTTCTGGATCATCCAAATGCACTCTAGCAAACTTCAGACGGGCCTGGACATGTAATGGCTTAAGCAGGGGGACACGTCTGGCACTGCAGGATTTGAGTCCCTGGCGGCGTAGTGTGTTACTGATGGTAGGCTTTGTTACTTTGGTCCCAGCTCTCTGCAGGTCATTCACTAGGTCCCCCCGTGTGGTTCTGGGATTTTTGCTCACCGTTCTTGTGATCATTTTGACCCCACGGGGTGAGATTTTGCGTGGAGCCCCAGATCGAGGGAGATTATCAGTGGTCTTGTATGTCTTCCATTTCCTAATAATTGCTCCCACAGTTGATTTCTTCAAACCAAGCTGCTTACCTATTGCAGATTCAGTCTTCCCAGCCTGGTGCAGGTCTACAATTTTGTTTCTGGTGTCCTTTGACAGCTCTTTGGTCTTGGCCATAGTGGAGTTTGGAGTGTGACTGTTTGAGGTTGTGGACAGGTGTCTTTTATACTGATAACAAGTTCAAACAGGTGCCATTAATACAGGTAACGAGTGGAGGACAGAGGAGCCTCTTAAAGAAGAAGTTACAGGTCTGTGAGAGCCAGAAATCTTGCTTGTTTGTAGGTGACCAAATACTTATTTTCCACCATAATTTGCAAATAAATTCATTCAAAATCCTACAATGTGATTTTCTGGATTTTTTTTTCTCAATTTGTCTGTCATAGTTGACGTGTACCTATGATGAAAATTACAGGCCTCTCTCACCTTTTTAAGTGGGAGAACTTGCACAATTGGTGGCTGACTAAATACTTTTTTTCCCCACTGTATGTAAGGGAGAGTGGGGTAAATTGAGCCAAAGGGGTAAGTTGAGCCACCCTTGTTTCAAGGAAACCATACAGAAAATGCATAATTTGACCAAATATTTAGGAAGACGTCATCATTTCATGGAGTCTGTGAAGGAAGAAACCACATGGAAAAAGTGGTAAGCAAGTTAGGTCCAAAAAACTGATTTTCACCAAGTCAAATTAATTTATTGTGTTAGAGGTTTCATAATGCTTGTATCTAAACCAAAGTAGATCATTTTAAGATTGTTCTATAATTCAGTTGGGGTCTCTATAAGCTTCAATATGAGATCCTAAACCTAGCATGAAAGTGCATCCTTGTGTGTGGGCTAATATAGTCAAAATGTTTGCCTTGGGGTAAATTGAGCCAATGGCAAGTTGAGAAAATGGAAGTGTTTTCTTCGCAGGCAAGGCACTATTGCTGGGATATGAGGTAACAACAGGGCCTGGCCTATGTTAAAAGTGTTTTTTAAAAGTACAAAGTCTTTGTTAAAATAAAATCTCAAATCTAATTTTATTCGTCACATGCTTCGTAAACAACAGGTGTAGACTAACAGTGAAATGATTACTTACGGGCCCTTCCCAACAATGCAGATAACATTTTTTAAATAATAGAAAGATATAAATACACAAGAGTAACGATAACTTGGCTACATACACGGGGGACCAGTCCCGAGTCGGTGTGCAGGGGTACGAGGTAATTGAGGTAGATATGTACATATAGGTAGGTGTTAAGCCTGTGTTAAAATATGCTTAAAGGACAAACAGCGATTGTGATTATGTTGAATTGTGTTTGGGAAATAAAGATAGACATGGTTTTAAAAAGGTAGAGGTAATATTTAATTCAATACAGAAATGTATAGGTGGCTTAACTTACCCTGTCCCGTGGCTCAACTTACCCCATACTTCCTACTCCCTAGACCAGGGTAAGACAGATTCCTATGACTGTTTAATTTGATCTGATTCTCTGGTTTCCATAATGTCTTAGTGGCCCTGGGATACTGAATAGGTGAGTTTGAAGAAAATTGTGGAATGGGCAAATGTATCCTGTCTAATTATTGATACCTCATGTTAGTATATTCAGAATATTAAGTTTGAGTATTCAAAGGTTTAACTTTATGGACACTTAGTTGACAGTGAAGGAAACTGCTACAATATAAGTAATACTATAAATAACATATGACAACAACTATGACAACACAACTCATAGTAGCTACCTCCCACTGGGCACACACTGGTTGAATCAACATTGTTTCCATGCCATTTCAATGAAATTACGTCTAACCAATGTGGAATAGATGTTGAATTGGCGTCTGTCCCAGTGGGCTCCTACCAATAGTTTTGAGTTGAACCGTCAGTATATCATGATGCTCTCCTCTTTCTTGTAGTGACAACAATTCTGATAGTAACTACACATGACAGCAGCAGATGACTTTCCCAGCGGCTTTGCACTGTTTGTCTACATCACCACCTTCCTGATCGGGGTACCTGCCAACATGCTGGCATTTTGTGCTTTTTTCCGAAAGGTGCGCCACAAACCTGCCCCCATCGACATCCTGCTACTCAACCTGACCATCTCCAACCTCATTTTCCTCAACTTCCTGCCTTTCAAGATGGAGGTGGCCGACAACCAGGAATGGAACATCCACTACTTCTTGTGTCCAGTAACTTCTACATAGGGCTGTGGTGGTCACGAAATTTCGTCAGCCGGTGATTGTCAAGCAAATAACTGTTGGTCTCATGGTAATTGACCATTAATTAACATAAACACATTTAGCATCTTCTGGCTTCCACACATAGCCTACAAGCCACTGATGCAGACCTTTGGAACATCTACATTCAAAAAAGTATAATAAATCCATGTAATATAGTCTACACCACAATAAATCCATTATTTATTTTAGACAGGTCTAAAGAAACATGATATGAAGAAAATGTAGTCTATTTCAGAAGAACATAATAGCATACTCTGTGTTGTCCTTATGTTAGGTCCTGATCTGGCTGTGCCAAATGGCTGTGGGCTACACTAGCTCATTCCGTGGCATTATTTTATATTATTTTATAGTATGAAGAATACAATTGAACAAAGCTGGATAAAATAGAAAGGATATTTTATCTAAACGATTTGAGGGAGTGCGCACATGCAGCTATTCTGTGTTGAGTGGTTAACAAAGAAATAGGTACTCCTATATGCTTAATTTAGAGTTATTAATGTAACTTTAGTTGTTCTACAAATGTTGGGCTATATGTTTTGATTGTTAATACATTGTAAGGCTGCATGATTCGACTCTAATGATGATTTGAAAAAAGTAGCTTGAAAGGCAAGTGCTCTGCTTTGTGCAGGCTGTACACACTTCATCAGTCTCTCATTCACAATTTGACAAGCACTTGTTAATGCCTCGAATTTCCAGGCGGCATCTCCTTTGTGTGGCCGTAATGCACCCTAAAAGAAATCCATGCCTTTTGCGGCCAGTGGCCACTGTTCCCTTCTCCCTGAGTGCTGCTTGCTCTGAAGCACCTCTCACCCACATGGCTCTCCATCACGTGATCGGGTCTTTCTCACAGGCTACAAGTGAAGACAGACACATCGGGGACACAACTGCGCGCGTCCTTATCCAATTCCGAGGTGCATATTGAAGATATTGGAAGAACTGTACACGTTTACTTTTCATCAGCCAACAAGATGAGTAGGCCTAATGAACAGCAAAAGCACTAGCCTATGTCAATCTTCCATCCCCCATAGTACAAAAGTTGACCTATTCTATTCTGTGCGAGAAATAAATATTCCAAACAGTCTGGGACAGTTGTGGGATGCGATAGATCCCAAATTAATACAATTAGTGCAACTAGTTCGGGTAGCCATGATTAGCTGTTCAGGAGTCTTATGGCTTGGGGGTAGAAGCTGTTGAGAAGTATTTTGGACCTAGACTTGGCACTCCGATACCGCTTGCCGTGCGGTAGCAGAGAGAACAGTCTATGGCTAGGGTGGCTGGAGTCTTTGACAATTTTGAGGGCCTTCCTCTGACACCGCCTGGTATAGAGGTCCTGGATGGCAGGAAGCTTGGCCCCAGTGATGTACTGGGCCGTACGCACTACCCTCTGTAGTGCCTTGCGGTCGGAGGCCGAGCAGTTGCCATACCAGGCGGTGATGCAACCAGTCAGGATTCTCTCGATGGTGCAGCTGTAGAATTTTCTGAGGATCTGAGGACCCATGCCAAATCTTTTCAGTCTCCTGAGGGGGAATAGGCTTTGTCGTGCCCTCTTCACGACTGTCTTGGTGTGTTTGGACCATGATAGTTCATTGGTGATGTGGACACCAAGGAACTTGAAGCTCTCAACCTGTTCCACTACAGCCCCGTCGATGAGAATGGGGGCGTGCTCAGTCCTCTTTTTTTTCCTGTAGTCCACAATCATCTCCTTTGTCTTGGTCACATTGAGGGAGAGGTTATTATCCTGGCACCACACGGCCAGGTCTCTGACCTCCTTCCTATAGGCTGTCTCATCGTTGTCGGTGATCAGGCCTACCACTGTTGTGTCGTCGGCAAACTTAATGATGGTGTTGGAATCGTGCCTGGCCATGCAGTCATGGGTGAACAGGGAGTACAGGAGGGGACTGAGCACGCACCCCTGAGGGGTCCCCGTGTTGAGGATCAGTGTGGCAGATGTGTTGTTACCTACTCTTACCACCTGGGGGCGGCCCGTCAGGAAGTCCAGGATCCAGTTGCAGAGGGAGGTGTTTAGTCCCAGGATCCTTAGCTTAGTGATGAGCTTAGAGGGCACTATGGTGTTGAATGCTGAGCTGTAGTCAATGAATAGCATTCTCACGTAGGTGTTCCTCTTGTCCAGGTGGGAAAGGGCAGTGTGGAGTGCGATAGAAATTGCATCATCTGTGGATCTGTTGGGGCGGTATGCAAATTGGAGTGGGTCTAGAGCTTCTGGGATAATGGTGTTGATGTGAGCCATGACCAGCCTTTCAAAGCACTTCATGGCTACAGACGTCAGTGCTACGGGTCGGTAGTCATTTAGGCAGGTTATCTTAGTGTCCTTGGGTACGGGGACTATGGTGGTCTGCTTGAAACATGTTGGTATTACACACTCAGTCAGGGACATGTTGAAAATGTCAGTGAAGACACTTGCCAGTTGGTCAGCACATGCTCGGAGTACAGGTCCTGGTAATCCGTCTGGCCCTGCGGCCTTGTGAATGTTGACCTGCTTAAAAGTCTTACTCACATTGGCTACGGAGAGCGTGATCACATAGTCATCCGGAACAGCTGGTGCTCTCATGCATGCTTCAGTGTTGCTTGCCTCGAAGCGAGCATAGAAGTGGTTTAGTTCGTCTGGAAGTCTTGTGTCACTGGGCAGCTCGCGGTTGTGCTTCCCTTTGTAGTCTGTAATATTTTTCAAGCCCTGCCACATCCGACGAGCGTCAGAGCCAGTGTAGTACGATTCAATCTTAGTCCTGTACTGACTCTTTGCCTGTTTGATGGTTCGTCGGAGGGCATAGCGGGATTTCTTATAAGCGTCCAGGTTAGAGTCCCGCTCCTTGAAAGCGGCAGCTCTACCCTTTAGCTCAGTGCGGATGTTGCCTGTAATCCATGGCTTCTGGTTGGGGTATGTACGTACGGTCACTGTGGGGACGACGTCATCAATGCACTTATTGATGAAGCCAGTGACTGATGTGGTGTACTCCTCAATGCTATCTGAAGAATGCCGGAACATGTTCCAGTCTGTGCTAGCAAAATAGTCCTGTAGCTTAGCATCTGCATCATCTGAACACTTTTTTATTAACCGAGTCACTGGTGCTTCCTGCTTTAGTTTTTTGCTTATAAAATCACCCTGATTAACTCTTTAGTATTATCCCAGTTTACCTATTTGCTTATGGTCTTGCCTACGCCTAGCGAACAGTTTTTTAAATTATATGAGAAAAAAATATTCAATTTTATTTGGAACGGCAAGCCAGACAAAATTAAAAGGGCATATTTATATAATGAATATGAATTCGGAGGACAGAAATTATTAAATATTAAAGCATTAGACCTATCACTAAAAGCTTCAGTCATACAAAAGTTATACTTAAATCCGAACTGGTTCTCAAGCAAATTAGTAAGATTGTCTCACCCAATGTTCAAGAAAGGCCTTTTTCCCTTTATTCATATTACAACAACTCATTTGCAGTTATTTGAAAAGGAAATCATCTCCCAAATATCACTATTTCTAAAACAAGCCATAGAAAGTTGGTTGCAATTTCAATTTAATCCTCCAGAAACGACAGAACAAATAATGCAACAAATATTGTGGTTAAATTCAAATATACTAATTGACAAAAAACCTTTATTTTTTGACAGAATGTTTAAAAAAGGTATAATCTTCGTAAATGATATCATCGGTAGGACTGGTGGAGTTATGTCGCACATGCAGCTAACAAAAACATATGGAAATGTCTGCTCTACCCAAAATTACAACCAAATAATTGCAGCCTTACCGCAAAAGTGGAAGAGGAAAGTGGAAGGGGGAGAAAGTAAGGAACTTGTCTGTCGGCCTTGCATTAAAGAACATAATTGGTTAAGGAAAACTGTGATAAATAAAAAAGTATATCAGTTTCACTTAAGGACCAAAGGATTGACAGCCGTCCCATATAGATTGCAAAATAGTTGGGAAGAGATCTTTGACGTACCGATCCCATGGCATAGTGTTTATGAACTGACACGCAAAACGACACCGGATTCAAAAATTAGAATCTTTCAATTTAAATTATTATATAAAATTCTTGCTACCAATAGAATGTTATTTATATGGGGGATACAATCTTCCCAGCTCTGCAGATTTTGCTGTGAAGAGACAGAATCATTAGATCATTTGTTTTGGTTCTGTCCATTTGTAGCTTGTTTTTGGACACAGGTCCAGGAATGGCTAAAGGATTGCAATATTTACCTGGAGCTAACCTTGCAGATAGCATTACTGGGTGATCTGAAAAGTCATAGTCAATCAATCAATAATATAATAATACTTTTAGCAAAAATGTTTATTTTTAATTCACAATCTGTAGAAGCAATGAGAATAGAAAGGTTCAGAACTTTTGTAAAACATCACAGTACGGTTGAAATATATATGGCAAATAGAAATCCTATATGGATGGTGTTAAGAGATAGATGGGAGGTATTGAATAGAGTTGAAGGATGGGACTAATAACAAATAACAACAAATAATAACAAAGATAGCTAATAATGTAAGCATACTGTGTCCATAATAAGTATATAGGTTGTATGTTGGGAGCTTTTGGGAAAGAGCACAGTTAGAAAGATATGGCATATAGAAGCAAACCGGATGGACATCATGAAAATGATTGGAGAGGTTGAGAGTAGAAGAAGTTCAGGAGCAAAAAAATAATATATATATATATATAAAATAGAATTATTGTAAAATTAACTCTGTCCATAAGGTGTAGATAGTAAGTATAGACCGGAAGTAGAGGCCTGGGCATTGTTGTTCACTAATTTACTCCAAGTAGGGAAAGGATGGCGGGGTTGAAAAGTAATAAAGGGGAGTATATATATAAAAAACATGGGGGATTGGAAGTGATGCAGACAATTACATTGATGGAAGTTACAATCTGTCTGCAATATTAAGCTGATCCATCCCCCCCAAAAAAAAAAAAAAAAAAAAAAAAAAGATACTCTACCTCAGGCGAGCAAAACCTCAAGACTTCCTTAGTATTTGATTTTGTGCACCAGCTGTTGTTTACAAATATACACAGACCGCCACCCCTTGTCTTACCGGAGTCAGCCGTTCTATCCTGCCGATGTAGCGTATAGCCCGCTAGCTGTATGTTGTCCATGTCGTCGTTTAATCTTGTCTTTACATATACTAAATAATATATGTGTGAAATTTGTTTTGATTTAGAATGGACCATTATCATGCACCTGTCTCGAAACGGGGGCAGGGGGAAAAATACATGTCATCTATGCACTTAAATAGCGAATGGAGGACGCTTTTCCCTTGGTTCATTTTCATGCCAGCCAGGTAGGCTATACTTCTGTTGTAATGATAAGCAATGTGCTTAATATTAGGAAAGTTGAGAAATAAATATAGTGGGCCTAGCCTATAGAAAGCTGATGGGATCCTCCTCTTTTTAATAGAGGCCATCCCTCTGTTTCCTCACTCAATTGCATAGCCTATAGAAATGTTGCACACCATGAGCTAATGGGCTGTCATGAAGTGTTTGATTTTCGATTACATTTGCATTGATGTCAGAGTGATTAGAGGGACAATAGAGTGCTGAGTATCAGGCAGTTAGCAAGTTTGGTAGACTACTAATGACCATCAGCAGCATCAGAGCTTGGAGAAGCCTAATTACCGTGACTAAATGGTCACGTGGAATTTGACAGCCCTACTTCTACACCACAATCTACAACAGCACCCTCCTCCTGACAGCGGTGACTGTGGAGCGCTACCTTGGTGTCACTTATACCATAAGATTCACAGCATCAGGCAGGGTTGGCAACGCTCTGTTGGCCTGTGTAGTTTTCTGGATCGTGTCCCTTGCCCACTGCAGTGTGTGACACTCTGGCTCCGGGACGTTTGTATTTGAGCCAGGGTGTATTTTGTGTTGTTGGGTTTTGGTTTGGTTATGTTGGGCATTTGGGTGTATTTCTATGTTTGCATTTCTGTTGGTTGTATTTCTAGGTTTGGTCGATGACTCCCAATCGGAGGTAACGAGTGTCAGCTGTCGGCTCGTTATCTCTGATTGGGAGCCATATTTATTCTGTATGTTTTCTTGTGGGAGTTGTGGGTTTTTGTTCCAAGTTCTGTCAGTGTTGCAGAGGACTTCACGTATCGGTCTTGTTTTGTTGTTTTGTTCCAGACTTTGATTTAAATAAAGTCATGTTTCTTGGACACGCTGCGCCTTGGTCATATTTAGACGACATAGACCCTCGTGACAGAAAAACCCACCTTAAAAGGACCAAGCAGCGTGTCAAGCGGCAACAGGATTTATGGACGCCTATCAAGGATTCATGGACATGGGAGGAGATACTGGATGGAAAGGGTCCTTGGGCACAACCGGGAGAATATCGCCGCCCTCGTGAAGAGCTGGAGGCAGCTAAAGCCGAGAGGAGGCGGTATGAGGAGGCAGCACGGAGTCAAGGCTGGAAGCCCGTGGGTACTACCCAAAAATTTCTTGGGGGGGGGGCTAAAAGGGAGTGTGGCGAAGTCAGGTAGGAGACCTGCGCCTACTCCCTGGACTTACCGTGGAGAGCGAGAGTACGGGCAGACACCGTGTTACGCAGTAGAGCGCATGGTGTCTCCTGTACGCAGGCATAGCCCGGTTCGGTACATTCCAGCTCCACGTATCGGCCGGGCTAGATTGAGCGTTGAGCCGAATGTCATGAAGCCGGCCCAACGCATCAGGCCACCAGTGCGTCTTCTCGGGCCGGCGTACATGGCACCAGCCTTACGCATGGTGTTCCCGGTTCGCCCACATAGGCCGGTGCGGGTTATTCCACCTCCCCGTACTGGTCGGGCGACGGGGAGCATCAACCCGGGTAAGGTTGGGCAGGCTCAGTGCTCAAGGGGGCCAGTAAGCCTGCACGGTCCGGTATTTCCGGCGCCACCTCCCCGCTCCAGCCCAGTACCACCAGTGCCTACACCACGCACCAAGCCTCCTGTGTGTTCCCCGAGTCCTGTGCGTCCTGTTGCTGCTCTCCGCACTAGCCCTTATGTGCGTCCCCAGGGTCCAGCATGCCCTGTTCCTTCTCCCCGCACTAGGCGTTATGTGAGTCCCCAGGGTCCAGCATGCCCTGTTCCGGCTCTCCGCACTAGGCGTTATGTGAGTCCCCAGGGTCCAGCATGCCCTGTTCCGGCTCTCCGCACTAGGCCTTATGTGAGTCCCCAGGGTCCAGCATGCCCTGTTCCGGCTCTCCGCACTAGCCCTTATGTGCGTCCCCAGGGTCCAGCATGCCCTGTTGCTGCTCTCCGCACTAGGCCTTATGTGAGTCCCCAGGGTCCAGCATGCCCTGTTCCGGCTCTCCGCACTAGCCCTTATGTGCGTCCCCAGGGTCCAGCATACCCTGTTGCTTCTCCCCGCACTAGCCCTGAGATGCGTGTCCTCAGCCCGGTACCTCCAGTTCCGGCACCACGCACCAGGCCTACGGTGCGCCTCAGACGGCCAGAGTCTGCCGTCTGCCCAACGGGGCCTGAACTGCCCGTCTGCCCAAAGGCGCTTAAGCCGCCCGTCTGCCATGAGCCTTCAGAGCCGTCCGCCAGACCGGAGCCGCTAGAGTCTTCCGCCAGACAGGATCAGCCAGAGCCTTCCGCCAGACAGGATCAGCCAGAGCCTTCTGCCAGACATGAGCAGCCAGATCCGTCAGCCGGCCATGAGCAGCCAGATCCGTCAGCCAGCCATGAGCAGCCAGATCCGTCAGCCAGCCATGAGCAGCCAGATCCGTCAGCCAGCCATGAGCAGCCAGATCCGTCGGCCAGCCATGAGCAGCCAGATCCGTCAGCCAGCCATGAGCAGCCAGATCCGTCAGCCAGCCATGAGCAGCCAGATCCTTCAGCCAGCCATGAGCAGCCAGATCCGTCGGCCAGCCATGAGCAGCCAGATCCGTCGGCCAGCCATGAGCAGCCAGATCCGTCAGCCAGCCATGAGCAGCCAGATCCGTCAGCCAGCCATGAGCAGCCAGATCCTTCAGCCAGCCATGAGCCGTCCAGCCAGGATCCGCCAGAGCCGTCCAGCCAGGATCCGCCAGAGCCGTCCAGCCAGGACCCGCCAGAGCCAGCCAGCCAGGATCTGCCATTGAGTCCGGTGCTGTCCCTTAGCCCGGTGCTGCCCCTTATCCTGGTGCTGCCCCTTAATCCGGTACTGCCCCTTAGTCCGGTGCTGCCCCTTAGTCCGGTGCTGCCCTTTAGTCCGGTGCCGCCCCTTAATCCAGTGGGGTTTAGTTGGGGGGTGGTCATGTGGAGGAGGCTACGGAAGCGGATAGTGACTAAGGTGGGGTGGGGACCACGACCAGGGCCAGAACCGCCACCGTGGACAGACGCCCACCCAGACCCTCCCCTAGACTGTATGCTGGTGCGCCCGGAGGTCGCACCTTTAGGGGGGGGTACTGTGACACTCTGGCTCCGGGACGTTTGTATTTGAGCCAGGGTGTATTTTGTGTTGTTGGGTTTTGGTTTGGTTATGTTGGGCATTTGGGTGTATTTCTATGTTTGCATTTCTGTTGGTTGTATTTCTAGGTTTGGTCGATGACTCCCAATCGGAGGTAACGAGTGTCAGCTGTCGGCTCGTTATCTCTGATTGGGAGCCATATTTATTCTGTATGTTTTCTTGTGGGAGTTGTGGGTTTTTGTTCCAAGTTCTGTCAGTGTTGCAGGGGACTTCACGTATCGGTCTTGTTTTGTTGTTTTGTTCCAGACTTTGATTTAAATAAAGTCATGTTTCTTGGACACGCTGCGCCTTGGTCATATTTAGACGACATAGACCCTCGTGACACAGTTTTGTCTTCGTAATGCAATTCCAAGTTACCAATGATAATACTATGGGGATTTCACTAATGTACAGCTCAGTATCCTTCTTCCTGTACGTTTAGAGATTTTCCTAGTTCTCTTCTGCATTCCATTCCTGATCTGCTGCTTCTGCTATGCCAACTTCATCTGTATCCTGTCTTGGCTACCCAACATCCGCCGGCAGCAGCGCCTGCGTAACATCGGGCTGGCTCTGGGTACTCTGCTGGTTTTCATCCTGTGTTTTGGGCCCTACAATGTGTCCCAACCATGTCGTGGGGTTCATGTCCAAAGTCTCTACTTGGCGCGACAAGCCAACCTGATAAACACCTTTAACGCCAGTCTGGACCCTATAGTTTTCTACTTCTCCTCTGCTCTTAGGAGCATGTTCAGCCACTGCCTTTGTAACAGCTCACTTCACAGCTTGAAATGTCGCCAATGAAGAGGATCCTTTTCGATGGTGCAACTGGTTAGCAGTCATGGAAGGCATTCATGTGGTCGGCGACTGTGGCACTAATTATATAAAATATTATTTATGTACTTTTTTTTTATTATCAGAAAAGTTATATTGTGGTCATTGCATATAGTTTGTCTTATGCTATACCGCATGCATTATATTGTCATGTTTTGATACTCTCATCTTAAAACTTGTTTTTGTTCTTATGCAGATAAGAACCTAGTGCCAATAAACTCCTTATTAAGACTTATCAATATCATTATGTAACAACATTGCTTTTCTCTATTATCATTAGTTGAAAACAAACATTGACATGTGACAGCGGTTTCAGTCATTTATGAGCCTGTATAGTGAGTGCAGTGTAAATGTGATTGACCCCCCATCACCAACCCCTTCTTATTAATAGCCAGTCAGTCACTTAGATTATCATCAGGAGTGTGAGAGACTTGATTCTTTACTAACATCTATTCATGGGAGTTTAAAAAATATATGTTGTAGTGTGAATGATAGACATTTGTCTTCACAAAAATTGGTGTGTTCTGTTTTCTTCAAGCATACCACATGCTCAAATGAGTCCCTAACACTGTTGCAACTCTCTAAAGATTGACTCTGCCATTTGGTGGGCAGAAACATCTGATTATTCCCAGATTATTTCAATATCTCATATTTTCACAATCAAAGCCCAATGATTTAATGACTGACCAACTATCTACCATTTTATTTTACACTGACCTTAATGTGATTGCAACACATTTCCATGTAAATGTGTTACCTCACATTGGACATTCAAGGGTTGCTGAGAGACAATGTTTGGAGAGCTGTGGGAACAAAGATTGCGACAGGAGTTAATTACATTTCCGCAGCACATCACATCACAGCCACTTGTCAGTAGGTAATGCTGTGAGGGAGGAGTGTTCTGATTGGATCTGACAATCAGCATCTGGCAGACACTTTGTGCTGCCAGTACATTTGAGGATCCAGTCGGATGACATTGTGATCTTGAGGCTAAAGATTTTCAAGATCCATGGAGGTGAGTTTGTTATTAGAACATTTCCTCTCACATTAGTTATAGTATGAATGTGGTATCAGTAAAAAAAGAGGGGTTATTCATAAAACTTTACCACAACAGACAATGTATCACCTACTTCTCCCCCCTATAAAAACTGTAAATACAGAATCAAATTAATCTTGAATAGCATCTATTCACTCTTTTACTGTATATCTTGTTAACATTCTAAGTGAATTCTGAATTTATGCATCAATCCAATCTCTACTAAAGATTTAACTTATTCAGAACACAGGTGATACATTTACAGTAACTAAAGTTTTATAAATAAGCCCAAAAGGTCCTCAAGGTGAGGCTTATGTTTTTATACAGGTGAACAATTAAATCAAAACACAAAAGCAGACAAAAATATGGCTAATGAGTAGTGTTTCCTACTGCTGACAGATAATGTCTGAAAGTTAGTATCTCATGGTGCCGACGAAGATGGCAGCCTCGCGACTAGCTCTTAGGAAACTTTGCGGTATTTTTTGGGATATCAGAGCGGCGGTAACTCACCAGCATTGCGACCAGGAATACGACTTTCCCGAAGCAGATCCTTTTTTTGCTCTCCCCAGGGCAATTGAACTGATTCCAGCGGCTGACCCACAACATCACCGGCGGAGGAGAGGCACTCGGAGCGGCCTGCTAGTTCGACTTAGGAGGCGCGCACACCATCCACCGCTTCCAAGTATATTACTCGCTAATGTTCAGTCTTTGAATAACAAGGTTGACGAGCTCAGGGCAAGGATTTCTTTCCAGAGAGACATCAGGGCCTGTAACATACTTTATTCCACGTAAACATGGCTCTCTGGGGATATTCTGTCGAAATCGGTCCAGCCAGATGGGTTCTCAGTTCATCGCGCAGACAGAAAAAAATATCTCTCCGGGAAGGAGAAGGGTGGAGATGTGTTTTTCATGATTAACGACTCATGGTGTAATTGTAGTAACATACAGGAACTCAAGTCCTTTTGTTCACCCGACCTAGAATACCTCATAATCAAATGCTGACCGTATTATCTCCCAAGAGAATTTTCTTCGGTTATAGTCACGGCCGTGTATATCCCCCCTCAAACCGATACCACGACGGCCCTCAAAGAACATCACTGGACTTTATGCAAACTGGAAACCACATATCCTGAGGCTGCATTTATTGTATTTTAACAAAGCAAATTTGAGGACTAGGCTGCCGAAGTTCTATCAACATATCGACTCTTGTACTCGGACTGCTAAAATCCTAAACCATTGCTACTCGAACTTCTGGGATGGTTATAAGGGCCTCCCCCGCCCTCCTTTCGGCAAATCTGACCACGACTCCATTTTGCTCCTCCCTTCCTATAGGCAGAAACTCAAACAGGAAGTACCTGTGCTAAGGACTATTCAACGCTGGTCTGACCAATCGGAATCGGAATCCAGCTTCAAGATTGTTTTGATCATGCGGACTGGGATATGTTCCGGGTAGCTTGCGAAAATAATTTAGACGAATACACTGAAACGGTGACTGAGTTTATCAGGAAGTGTATAGGAGATGTTGTGCCCACTGTGACAATTAAAACCTACCCTAACCAGAAACCGTGGATAGATGGCAGCATTTGCTCAAAATTGAAAGCGCGAACCACCGCATTTACCATGGCAAGGTGACTGGGAATATGGCAGAATACAAACAGCGTAGCTACTCACTCCGCAAGGCAATTAAACTGGCAAAACATCAGTATAGAGACAAAGTGGAGATGCAATTCAACGGCTCAGACACGAGACGTATGTAGCAGGGTCTACAGACAATCACGGACTACAAAAGGAAAACCAGCCCCGTAGCCGACACCGACATCTCGCTTCCATACAAGCTAAACACCTTCTTCTCCGTAGCCGACATGAGTAAGACATTTAAGCATGTTAACCCCCGCAAGGCTGCCGGCCCAGACATCCCTAGCCGCATCCTCAGAGCATGCGGAGACCAGCTGGACATATTCAATCTCTCCCTATCCCAGTCTGCTGTCCCCACATGCTTCAAGATGGCCACCATTGTTCCTGTACCCAAGAAAGCAAAGGTAACTGAACTAAATGACTATCGCCCCGTAGCACTCACCTCTGTCATCATGAAGTGCTTTGAGAGACTAGTCAAGGATCATAAACCTCTACCTTACCTGTCACCCTAGACCCACTTCAATTTGCTTACCGCCCCAATAGATCCACAGATGATGCAATCACCATCACACTGCCCTATCCCATTTGGACAAGAGGAATACCTATGTAAGAATGCTGTTCATTGACTATAGCTCAGCATTCAACACCATAGTACCCTCCAAGCTCATCATTAAGCTCGAGTCCCTGGGTTTGAACCCCGCCCTGTGCAACTGGGTCCTGACTTCCTGACGGGCCGCCCCCAGGTGGTGAAGGTAGGAAACAAAATCGCTGATCCTCAACACTGGTGCCCCACAAGGGTGCGTGCTCAGCCCCCTCCTGTACTCCCTGTTCACCCATGACTGCGTGGCCAAGCACGCCTCCAACTCAATCATCAAGTTTGCAGACGACATAACAGTAGTAGCCTTGATTACCAACAATGACGAGACAGCCTACAGGGAGGAGAGGGCTCTGGGAGTGTGGTACCAGGAAAATAACCTCTCACTCAACGTCAACAAAACAAAGGAGAAGGCGAGGTCAGTACAGGTGCATCAAAGCTGGGACAGAGAGAATGAAAAACAGCTTCTATCTCAAGGCCATCAGACTGTAAAATAGCCATCACTAGCACATTAGAGGCTGTTGCTGCCTATTGAAATCACTGGCCACTTTAAGAAATGGAACACTAGTCACTTTAATAATGTTTACATATCTTGCATTACTCATCTCATATGTATATACTGTATTCTATAATATTCTACTGTATCTTAGTCCATGCCGCTCTGTCATTGCTTGTCCATATATGTATATATTCTTAAATTTCCATTCCTTACTTAGATTTGTGTGTATTGGGTATTTGTTGTGAAATTCTTCGAAATTACTTGTTAGATATTACTGCACTGCCGGAGTTAGAAGCATAAGCATTTCGCTACACCCACAATAACATCTGCTAAACACGTGTATGTGACAAATATCATTTGTTTTGATTTTATTTGGATTTGGGACACCTTTTTGGTAACATACAGTGCCTTCTGAAAGTATTCATACCCCTTGACTTATTCCACATTTTGTTGTGTTAGAGCCTTTTTTTTCCAGCACCCATCTACACACAATACCCCATAATACCCCATAAGTGAAAACAAATGTATTGAAAATTCAGAAATACAGAAATATTTCATTTACATACTGTAAGTATTCACACCCCTGAGTTAATACATGTTAAAATCACCTTTGGCAGCGATTACAGCTGTGAGTCTTTCTGGGTAAGTATCTAAGAGCTTTGCACACCTGGATTGTACAATATTTGCCCATGATTCTTTTCAAAATTCTTCAAACTGTCAAATTTAAATCTTGCCATATATTTTCAAGCACATTTAAGTCAAAACTGTAACTAGGCCACTCAGGAACATTCACTGTCTTCTTGGTAAGCAACTCCAGTGTAGATTTTGCCTTGCGTTTTAGGTAATTGTCCTGCTGAAAGGTGAATTCATCTCCCAGTGTCTGGTGGAAAGCAGACTGAACCAGGTTTTCCTCTAGGATTTTGCCTGTGCTTAGCTCCATTCCATTTATTTTTTATCCTGAAACACTCCCGTCCTTAACGATTACAAGCATACCCATAACACGATGCAGCCACCACTATGCTTGAAAATATGTAGAGTGGTACTAAGTAATGTGTTCTATTGGATTTGCCCCAAACATAGGACAAAAAGTGAATTACTTTGCCAAATTTTTTGCTGTTTTACTTTAGTGCCTTATTGCAAACAGGATGCATGTATTGGAATATTTGTATCCTCTATAGGCTTCCTTCTTTTCACTCTGTCAATTAGGTGAGTGTTGTGGAGTAACTACAATGTTGTTGATCCATCCTCAGTTCTCGCTTATCACAGCCATTAAACTCTGTAGCTGTTTTAAAGTCACCATTGGCCTCATGGTGAAATCCCTGAGCGGTTTCCTTCCTGTCTGGCAACTGAGATAGGAAGGACGCCTGTATCTTCGTAGTGACTGGATGTATTGATACACCATCCGAAGTGTAATTAATAACTTCACCATGCCCAAAGGGATATTCAATGTCTGCTTTTCGAGAGAGATGAGGTAGTCATTCAAAAATCACATTAAACACTATTATTGCACACAGAGTGAGTCCATGCAATTTATTATACGACTTGATAAGCAAATTTTTACTCCTGAACTTATTTAGGCTTGCCATAACAAAGGGGTTGAATACTTATTGACTCAAGACATTTCAGCTTTTAATTTTTTATTTCTTTGTTAAAATGTCAACATTTGTGTAGGCCAGTGACAAAAAATATCAATTTTATCAATTTAAAATTCAAGCTGTAACACAACAAAACGTGGAAAAAGTCAAGGGATGTGAATACTTTCTGAAGGTACTGTATTTGCGGCAACAGCCCCACAAGTGATGTTACACATTCCAACGCACCCTTTTCTCTTTCCAGTTGTGTTGAGAGTCTCCAAGTGTCTGTGACTGATGGAGTAGGCTAATCGCCATGCCGATCACTCATCTGTTGCTGTCTGTTTACATTGTCACCTTCCTGATTGGGGTACCTGCCAACATCCTGGCATTATGCACCTTTTGCCAAAAGGTGCGCTGCAAACCTGCCCCCATCGACATCCTGCTACTCAACCTGACCATCTCCGACCTCATCTTCCTCACTTTCCTGCCCTTCAAGATAAAGGAGGCTGTTGATGACATGAACTGGAACCTCCCCTTCTTCCTGTGTCCAGTCACTGGTTTCCTGTTCTACTCCACCATCTACAACAGCACCCTCCTCCTGACCGCGGTGAGTGTGGAGCGCTACGTTGGTGTGGCCTTCCCTATCAGATACGCCTTGTGTCACAGGCCGCGCTATGCTGTGGTGGCCAGCATCATATGTTGGGTGGTGTCATCACTGAACCTCAGCATCGTGTACATTGTGCCCTGCTCCCACTGGATATACGGCAATGGGACCACTATGGACGATTCCCCAACAAAGTGCTACCTGAACTTCACCCAAGAACAGCTCAGCATCCTTCTCCCAGTGCGTCTGGAGCTATTCCTGGTCCTCTTCTGCGTCCCTTTCCTGGTCTGCACCTTCTGCTATGTCAACTTCATCCGTATCCTGTCTCGGCTGCCCAACATCGGGCGGCGGCGGCGCCTGCGGGCCATCGGGCTGGCACTGGGCACCCTGTTAGTGTTTGCCCTCTGCTTTGGGCCCTATAACGTATCCCATGTGGTGGGGTTCATCCGGAAAGACAGCGAAAGTTGGAGGGATGTAGCATTGCTCTCCAGTACCCTCAACGCCTGCCTGGACCCCATCATCTTCTACTTCTCCTCTGTGGCTGTCAGGAGCATGCTCAGTCACTGCTTCAGGAGCTTAATGGCTAAACTGCACATTTTAAAGTGTGAGAGGGGTCAAGACTGATAGGGGTCAGCCTTCAAGACTGATAAATACAGAGAAATATGCCCCCCTTGAGTGTTTACGTTCCAATTAGTCATGTATAAATGTTTACGTATGTTCAGTGCAATTATGTATTCTGTATATTATATGTATTAGATGTATTCTGTTATGTTATGTAACTGTTGGCAAAGATAATAAGGTCCTACCTATGATCAATTACGTTCCCTAAAGATGTACCACAATTATAGTATAACCATTACCCACACCTCCACAAACCACTGTATGTACAGATCGATTATATTTAATTTGAAAAAATCATGAATAAATCGATCACCCTTATTACTGAAATTGTTTATATTACAGTACATGTGCTCTAACCAGTAGGTTACATCCAATATAAAAATATACTTGTTTTATGGGGCTTGGAAGAAATAGAGTAGAACCAGAAGCTGTAAGAGCACAGAGGTGGGTGTGAAAGCAGGATGTGCAAACATGGGGAGATTATACAGCGCTGTGTCACAGCGTACCGGGCTCCTCTTTCCGGTGCTAGGAACTGTAAACAATAGACAACCTCTCTCCTTTGTGCCAGTCTAGATAAATACAGATAACTGCTCTTTATAGTGTCCTGTGAACTAGGTATGTTGGTTATTAGTTTACCAATTGTACACTCAGTAACATTATATATACAATGGGATTGTATTCAGAGGGAAAGAAATGAGTGCCTTGTTTGACACAGCAGATTGGCAATTAGGGCTGACCCCATTTAGTCGACTGGTCGGTTGTTTGGTCGATAGGCTGTTGGTCGACAGAGATGTTTTTTGTTGAGCAGTCGCAAATTGTTTTGTTTTTTATGCCACACGAGACACCCGGCTGATTCGTGCCTGTCTCAGTGGACTAATCCATTGCGGAGGCCGCGGGTATGGCACAGTCCATCACTCTAAGACATATATGTGCTACAGTGGAGGCTGGTGGGAGGAGCTATAGGAGGACAGGCTCATTGTAGTGGCTGGAATAGAAAAATTGGAATGGAGTCAAACATGTGGTTTCCATATGTTTGATACCATTCCATTAATTCCATTCCAGCCATTAGAATGAGCATGACCTCCTATAGGTCCTCCCACCAGCCTCCACTGATGTGCTACTGAAATTGTATATGGTTATATTATGTAAGAACAATGGTGCAACACTAATCATTTTGTTTTATTTGATAACAATGTTTTTTCCCGAATTGTATGGTTTATTACTATTAACATATAATGCCAAACCTCTTCTTTAATTTATCTGTGTATCCGCAAATGAGCCTAATTCTAGCCTTAGACTTCTTCTGGTTATCTTGATCTCTGGCTCCCTCTTGAGTCGGTCAACCAAGATTATTTTCAGTCGGGGACAGCCCTATTGGCAAAACAAGACAAATTCAGCTACAAGCTAAGAATTACACAGCAACTACACTGAGTCTATCAAACATTAGGAACAACTTCCTACTATTGAGTTGCTGGATGTCCTTTGGGTGGTGGACCATTCTTGATACACACGGGAAATTGTTGAGCGTGAAAAACCCAGCAGCGTTGCGGTTCTCCACACAAACCAGTGCGCCTGGCACCTACTACCATACCCCGTTCAAAGGCACTTACAGTGTGGAAAAAAAGTATTTAGTCAGCCACCAATTGTGCAAGTTCTCCCACTTAAAAAGATGAGAGAGGCCTGTAATTTTCATCATAGGTACACGTCAACTATGACAGACAAATTGAGATTTTTTTTCTCCAGAAAATCACATTGTAGGATTTTTAATGAATTTATTTGCAAATTATGGTGGAAAATAAGTATTTGGTCACCTACAAACAAGCAAGATTTCTGGCTCTCACAGACCTGTAACTTCTTCTTTAAGAGGCTCCTCTGTCCTCCACTCGTTACCTGTATTAATGGCACCTGTTTGAACTTGTTATCAGTATAAAAGACACCTGTCCACAACCTCAAACAGTCACACTCCAAACTCCACTATGGCCAAGACCAAAGAGCTGTCAAAGGACACCAGAAACAAAATTGTAGACCTGCACCAGGCTGGGAAGACTGAATCTGCAATAGGTAAGCAGCTTGGTTTGGAGAAATCAACTGTGGGAGCAATTATTAGGAAATGGAAGACATACAAGACCACTGATAATCTCCCTCGATCTGGGGCTCCACGCAAGATCTCACCCCGTGGGGTCAAAATGATCACAAGAACGGTGAGCAAAAATCCCAGAACCACACGGGGGGACCTAGTGAATGACCTGCAGAGAGCTGGGACCAAAGTAACAAAGTCTACCATCAGTAACACACTACGCCGCCCGCGACTCAAATCCTGCAGTGCGAGACGTGTCCCCCTGCTTAAGCCAGTACATGTCCAGGCCCGTCTGAAGTTTGCTAGAGTGCATTTGGATGATCCAGAAGAGGATTGGGAGAATGTCATATGGTCAGATGAAACCAAAATATAACTTTTTGGTAAAAACTCAACTCGTCGTATTTGGAGGACAAAGAATGCTGAGTTGCATCCAAAGAACACCATACCTACTGTGAAGCATGGGGTGGAAACATCATGCTTTGGGGCTGTTTTTCTGCAAAGGGACCAGGACGACTGATCCGTGTAAAGGAAAGAATGAATGGGGCCATGTATCGTGAGATTTTGAGTGAAAACCTCCTTCCATCAGCAAGGGCATTGAAGATGAAACGTGGCTGGGTCTTTCAGCATGACAATGATCCCAAACACACCGCCCGGGCAACGAAGGAGTGGCTTTGTAAGAAGCATTTCAAGGTCCTGGAGTGGCCTAGCCAGTCTCCAGATCTCAACCCCATAGAAAATCTTTGGAGGGATTTGAAAGTCTGTGTTGCCCAGCGACAGCCCCAAAACATCACTGCTCTAGAGGAGATCTGCATGGAGGAATGGGCCAAAATACCAGCAACAGTGTGTGAAAACCTTGTGAAGACTTACAGAAAACGTTTGACCTGTGTCATTGCCAACAAAGGGTATATAACAAAGTATTGAGAAACTTTTGTTATTGACCAAATACTTATTTTCCACCATAATTTGCAAATAAATTCATTAAAAATCCTACAATGTGATTTTCTGGAAAAAAAATTATCATTTTGTCTGTCATAGTGAATGATGAAAATTACAGGCCTCTCTCATCTTTTTAAGTGGGAGAACTTGCACAATTGGTGGCTGACTAAATACTTTTTTCCCCCACTGTAAATATTTTGTCTTGCCCATTCACCCTCTGAATGGAACAAATACACAATCCATGTCTCAAGGCTTAAAAATCCTTCTTTAACCAGTGTCCTCCCCTTCATCTGCACTGATTGAAGTGGATTTAACAAGTGACATCAATAAAGGATCATACAGTGCCTTCAGAAAGTATTCACACCGCTTGACTTTTTCCAAATTGTATTGTGTTACAAAGTGTCAACGATCTACACAAAATACTCTGTAATGTCATAATGGAAGAAAACTTCAAAAAATATAACAATAATAAAAATATAACACTAATATAACTTCATTAGATAAGTATTCAACCCCCTTAGTCAATACATGTTAGAAATCACATTTGGCAGTGATTACAGCTGTGAGTCGTTCTGGGTAAGTTTCTAAGAGCTTTGCACACCTGGATTATACAATATTTGCCCATTATTCTTTTAAAAATTCATAAAGCTCTGTCAAGTTGGTTGTCGATCATTGCTAGCCAGCCATTTTCAAGTCTTGCCATAGATTTTCAAGACGATTTAAGTCAAAACTGTAACTAGGCCACTCAGGAACATTCAATGTTGTCTTGGTAAGAAACCAAGTGCATTCTGAAAGTATTCAGACCCCTTGACTTTTTCCACATTTTGTTACGTTACGGCCTTATTCTAAAATTGATGAAAAAAAAAAAATCCCCCCTCAATCTACACACAATACCCCATAATGACAAAGCAAAAACAGGTTTATATAAGTTTTTGCAAATTTCTATAAGGAAATGTATAACGAACTATCGTATTTCCATAAGTATTCAGACCCTTTACTCAGTACTTTGTTGAAGCACCTTTGGCAGTGATTACAGCCTAGAATATTCTTGGGTATGACGCTACAAGCTTATATTTGAGGAGTTTCCCATTCCTCTCTGCAGAGCCTCTCAACCTCTGTCAGGTTGGATGGGAAGCGTTGCTGCACAGCTATTTTCAGGTCTCTGTGCTCTGGCTGGGCCACTCAAGGACATTCAGAGTCTTGTCCCGAAGCCCCTCTTGCGTTGTCTTGGCTGTGTGCTTAGGGTTGTTGTCCTGTTGGAAGGTGAACCTTCGCCCCAGTCTGAGATCCTGGAGCAGGTTTTTATCAAGGATACCTCTGTACTTTGCTCCGTTCATCTTTCCTTCGATCCTGACTAGTCTCCCAGTCCCTGCCGCTGAAAAACATCCCCACAGCATGATGCTGCCACCACCATGTTTCACCGTAGGGATGGTGCCTGGTTTCCTCCAGACGTGACGCTTGGCATTCAGGCCAAAGAGTTCAATCTTCGTTTCGTCATACCAGAGAATATTGTTTCTCATGGTATGCGAGTCCTCTAGGTGCCTTTTGGCAAACTCCAAGCGGGCTGTCATGTGCCTTTTACTGAGGAGTGGCTTCCGTCTGGCCACTCTACAATAAAGGCCTGATTGGTGGAGCGCAGCAGAGATGGTTGTCGTTCTGGAAGGTTCTCCCATCTCCACAGAGGAACTCTGGAGCTCTGTCAGAGTCACCATCGGGTTCTTGGTCACCTCCCTGACCAAGGCCCTTCTCCCCCGATTGCTCAGTTTGGCCGGGCGGCCAGCCCTAGGAAGAGTCTTGGTTGTTCCAAACTTCTTCTATTTAAAAATGATGGAGGGCACTGTGTTCTTGGGGACCTTCAATAATGCAGACATTTTTTGTTACCCTTCCCCAGGTCTGTGCAATCCTGTCTCGGAGCTCTACGGACAATTCCTTCGACCTCACGGCTTGGTTTTTGCTCTGACATGCACTGTCAACTGTGGGACCTTATATAGACAGGTGTGTGCCTGCCCTAATCATGTCCAATTAATTTATTTTACCACAGGTGGACTCCAAGTTGTAAAAACATCTCATGGATGATCAATGGAAACAGGACACACAAGAGTTCAATTTCGAGTCTCATAGCAAAGGGTCTGAATACTTACGTAAATAAGGAATTTGTTTTTTATTTGTAATAAATTTGCAAACATTTCTAAAAACCTGTTTTCGCTTTGTCATTATGGGGTATTTGTGTGTTGATTGATGAGGATTTTTATTTATTTAATCCATTTTAGAATAAGGCTGTAACGTAACAAAATACTTGAATACTTTTCCCGAATGGACTGTATTTGGCCTTGTGTTTTAGATAATTGTCCTGCTGAAAGGGGAATTTGTCTCCCAGTTTCTGTTGGAAAGCAGACTGAACCAAGTTTTCCTTATATATTTTGCCTGTGCGTAGCTCTATTCCGTTTCATTTGATCTTATAAAACTACCTAGTTAACACTGAAGAGAAAAAAAGATCCATTCAGGATTTTTCTTTGCTGGTCTCTAGGGAGATAAATCTAGCTAGCTAAGTCAGCCATTGGCTAGGCCATCAGAAGCCAGATAAAGGCATCTGCCATTCATCTGTATTAGGGCAACATTTTGGAGTGACAGTGGAATCAACCAATCACATTTTGACTTAATGGGTGGGAGAGTTTTTACAAAAACATATGGCAACTTTTGCCTTCTTGAAGGACAACAGGTCACTACGCAATAGCGAGCAGTAGTTCTCCCGTGGTCTAGCTAGCTAGCTTTTTTTGTAGGCTAGTTTACAGCAGCTGCTGTTATCAAATAGGATGTTGTTGCTAATTTGTTAGCTTCTCCCTTTTCAAGAATAACTTTCAACAAGAAGTTACGTTTCAAATTATCATCATCTGGTGAGTGGAACTGTGTTTTTATTCCAGTGCGCTTGCTGTTGTTAGCCATCTCTTTGAAAAGAACTTATGAGTGTGAAATAGCCAGTCTCCAGACCTTATTCCCATAGAAAATCTGTGGAGGGAGCTGAAGGTTCGAGTTGCCAAACGTCAGGCTCGAAACCTTAATGACTTGGAGAAGATCTGCAAAGAGGAGTGGGACAAAATCCCTCCTGAGATGTGTGCAAACCTGGTGGCCAACTACAAGAAACGTCTGACCTCTGTGATTGCCAACAAGGGTTTTGCCACCAAGTACTAAGTCATGTTTTGCAGAGGGGTCAAATACTTATTTCCCTCATTAAAATGCAAATCAATTCATAACATTTTTGACATGCGTTTTTCTGGATTTTGTTGTTGTTATTCTGTCTCTCACTGTTCAAATAAACCTACCATTAAAATTATAGACTGATCATTTCTTTGTCAGTGGGCAAACTTACAAAATCAGCAGGGGATCAAATACTTTTTTCCCTCACTGTAGTCATTTTAACATTTACATAAATTCTTAGAATGTTTGGGAATTATGTATACTAAGGAATTTGTGAAAATTCTATAGAAATATAGTGGGAAAGTGGCTGTGCATTTGGGCAATTAATAGACACTGCAGTAAATAAAACCGAATAAAAACATCTGTCTTGTCCAGGACCACAGTCTACACAGACCGATGCGCTATAGCCAATCAGAGCTACAGTAGGCCTTTATACAAACAAGCCATTTTCCACACGGGCCGGCCATCATTCACTTTGAACTGGACTGTGTGCTTACAGGCAGTTGCAACAGCGCGACTTTAGATCATTAGAACGCATTCGCCAAAAGCCACAAAATACACCTGAATGGATTTCTGCAAATATGTAAACACCACGGGAGTCCTCTTACATTTGGAAACTTTACAGTCCTATTGATCAAACAACCATGAAAAGGTAGGCTCTCTCTCCCTCAGTTATGTACATCAATAACAACAAGATCAACAACTAATGCTAGCCAGAGCAAGATGAGCTAAAATCTAACGAAGGAACATTAGATAAACCCTGTCAAACTTTTTCGGCTAGTTGGCCGTCAAAATTGCACTGAAAACGATGGGGAATTGTAGCCTCCTCGTCCTTCTGCAGCTTGCCTGCCAATGCATGCTTGTCCCAACCAAGCACCCTAGCTAACTGGCTAAAGTTGGCTAGCTTGCTAGCTAGCTACTTCCAGACACAAATGAGAGAACACCTCACTCTGGCCATTTTACTCGCCGTAGCAGAGCTGGTTAGGCTGTTTACATTTTATCTAGAGCATTCTTGACTAACTATTACTTTTACTGACACCTGTCATATTCAGCGGGTGTTGCGCATTCGTAAATGAATCAGTTGTCTGCTCTCTGGCACACTCAGACAAGAGTGCTCTGAAATCGGAGTAGATAGCCAGAGTGAATTTGCAAACGCAAGAGATATGCTAACTGGATAACAGTCGTTCAAGTTCTTGCTAGCTAACCAAATGACCCCTGCATCTCTAGCTGGGTATAGCCACCAAAAAACGATATGAGGGGAAAAAGTAAGTCACTCACCCACTCCTCCAATGGTATGACATCCTGTCTAGCTAACATTAGGCTCTGTGTTTTTAGCTTGCTACATAAATAGCAGGTAGCTTAGTGGTTAAGAGCATTGTGCCAGTAACCGAAAGGTCGCTGGTTCTAATCTCTGAGCTGACTAGGTGAAAAATCTGTTGATGTGCCCTTGAGCAAGGCACTTAACCCTAATTGCTCCTGTAAGTCGCTCTGGATAAGAGCATCTGCTAAATGACTAAAATGTAAATAGATATGCTAGCCTATTAGCCACATTATGACTGACTTGTGATCCTTGCTAGTTTGATTGTATTGACATTCCCAGCCTTAGTTACATTCATACATTTTTGTCCAGAATACTGACTCATTGAAACTGAAACGGTGCATCCCGAATGGAGGCAGCAAACAATGTACCAGGCCAGCTGTGATTTTCAACCTGATAGCAATATTTTTGGGACTACCAAGAAATGTACTGGTGAATTATATTAATCATGCATTGAACTGCATCCATCTATTCTGCCAACAATGTCTTAGTGTACATCATGGAACGTTGAGTCAAATATAATCTATATTTAAAACCTCTTATAAAGTTGGTTTTGTAGCATAAACTGGGAATTTGATATTTCTGACTGATATTATGATTGTCTGTTTGTTTCATATCTGCAAAGTAGTTAAAACGCTGTCAGTTCCACTTTAAACTTTAGGTCACTGTTTACTTTGTGTGCTAAACATGAAATGTTTTTTGCAATGGGAAGTAATAGTTATACATTTCGATTGGGAAATGCTTAATGGCTGTGTTTTTGTATTCTTATGATTGGGACCTACTGGCTTATTATGTCCGAGTTTATGGACTGTTTATCCTTTAACATCATGCTATGTGTGACTGCTGTCTTTCCATCAGCCCTATACAGTGGTGTAGTGGTGCCTGCAGAAGTGGGTATACTCAAATTTTGCCAAAGACTTCCCAAATGGCCCGTCCAGTGAAGAAAAGGCACCCTGTGTGAAAGATCCTATGTTTTCCTATGTTTTGTTATGAGTTGTCCTATATTTTCAAATTTTCACTCTCAAAATCACACTTTTCTTTTTATACAAAAAATACAAAAATTGATGGTCTAAGTCCACAACAATGCTTAAACCACATCAATCTGATTGGGGGGCCTGTCAGGGCCTGGCTCCCCAGGGGGTGGGCCTCTGTTCACCCAAGCCAATCTATGTCTACGCCCTTGCGCATCACAAATAGCCTACTAACCAACACTTCGGAAGAAACTTTTTCAATACCTGGTTTGCATACCTATTGTTGCCTTAGTTTGCATTTCCTGGTAGATATCATAAATAGAAAAAATATATATTTTTATACCCTACTGGCTACCGATGTCATCCTTCTGTGAGCTGCTCCATGTCAAAACTAGTTGAGAGCTGCACACTCTTACTGCCTCCCTTATTAAAAAAGATTGTAGTCAGAGTACAGTATAACTGCAGTACACCGCAGTAGCACTGCAGTATGCTGTAAATACTGCGTCCAAAATAACACTGTTTTTTACTGCAGTAACTTTGCAGTGTAACTGCAGTTACAGTGCAGTATAACTGCAGTTCTGCAATTACTGCGTCTAAAATATCACAGTGGACTGCAGTAACTGCACTTTTACTGCAATCTTTTGTTGTAAGGTCTCCCGAGTGGCGCAGTGGTCTAAGGCACTGCATCGCAGTACTAGCTGTGCCACTAGAGATCCTGGTTCAAATCCAGGCTCTGTCGTAGCCGGCCGCGACCAGGAGACCCATGGGGCGGCGCGCAATTGGCCCAGCGTCGTCCAGGGTAAGGGAGGGAATGGCCGGCAGGGATGTAGCTCAGTTGATAGAGCATGGCGTTTGCAACGCCAGGGTTGTGGGTTCGATTCCCACAGGGGGTAGGAAAAATAAAATAATGTATACATTCACTAACTGTAAGTCGCTCTGGATAAGAGCGTCTGCTAAATGACTAAAATGTAAATGTTGTAAGGGCTACTGATTATATTCTGCTGAAACTAGGCTGTGTGTGTGGCGCGCATGTGAATATATTTCCCGTGCTTTGCGATTGTGCATGACTTCTCTATTGTACTAAATAATTGCTAAGTCGTATACTGCCACTACACTACTTTTATACGCATCAATAGGGATTAAGAAGTGAGTACCTATACGCAATGCCCACTGAAAAAAAATGGGTATACGGCTTATACCTGCATATAGCCTCCACTACACCACTGGCCCTTTTGTTTTACAAAAAGTGCACTCTCTTACATGGATGCGCTGGTATTACGGTTGCTTTCCTTTCAGAATCACGAACCAGTCACACACTGAAGGCCTATAGGTTCGCCACTGCTCATAATAGATATAAAGGCTGTTAAAATACTGTATTCAAGTTTAAAGAAAGGAGTGTATATATTTGGCCTGGCGAAGCGGTTTTATGCGCTGACTGAATGGAAACTGATAATTCAGAGTTTTTTACTCCGCTGGTCTCGGGAAGAAATTACGAGTCCTCACTGTCCGAGACAGAGTCAAGACTGAGACACTCAATATGTGGTCTCAACCAGACTTGAGATTGAGACTGGTCTCAAGTACTACAACACTGCCTACTACCATACCCCATTCAAAGGCACTTAAATATTTTGTCTTGCCCATTCACCCTCTGAATGGCACACATCACAATACATGTCTCAATTGTCTCAAAGCTTAAAAATCTTTATTTAACCTGTCTCCTCCCCTTCATCGACACTGATTGAAGTGGATTTAACAACTGACATCAATAAGGGATTATAGCTTTCACCTGGATTCACCTGGTCAGTCTATTTCATTGAAAGAGCAGGTGTTCTTAATGGTTTGTACTCTCAGTGTATATCATACTATGTCCTAATGACCTGAGCTATGCTATCACATACTGCCCTGACAGTCTGCAATGTCAGGCCTGGTGCCAATACAACAACCATACCTTTATATTACGGCACTTTAAAACAGCTTAAATCAGTATTATCTTATCTACCTCTACTTGACAATGAAAAAACCCTTTGAAATGGTGTGCATCAATGGATGAAGGTACCTGATTTGTCTACATTTCTCTAAGGGAGAAAGGCACAGCAAAGTTCAGCCATATATTTACACAATGATCCCTACTGCAACTGTCTTTTCGTTCTGTATACACATTCATTGTAAACTAATAAATTAAATGACAAACATAAGGATTCATTCATATCAGACACGGTAGTATTACTCACAACAAATGCCAGAAAAAAACTGCAGTAGGTTAAAACAGAATAAAATACATTATTCTATTAATGCAAATTGTCATTATCCATAATTCCAACTAAAAGAGAATCACGAGAAAGCACTACATTTTAAGAGTTGGTTATTCTTTGAGCAGAGGTGGGGAACTCATTAAGCTACAGAGTCATGAACTTCAGCTTTCAGCCTTGGAAGAGTGTGTGTTGGGATCGGAGGGGGCTTGATCAGTCTGCAGTCCATCACTTCTTCCTCTCAAGCCCTCTGTTCTGTGTGTATGTGTGTGAATTTCTGATGATGCATACGAGCATGTGCATTTTCATGTTTTCTATGAGTATTTGTAACTTACCAGTGTTCCAGTGAGTAAGAGAGAGTGTGTGTGTGTCCAGTCCATCACTGTGGTGTCGTATCTCCATTGATCTCTATGCCGTGCCTTTGTAGCTGAGCTTGAAGCACTGTGTTGTCATTCTTTAGCTCCTCAATCTATAACATGACAGAACATTGCAATTAAACAACGTTAACAACCAAATGCCAACACTACCAAATATGAGAAAATACTCTTTAATGTGGGCCTTTTGAAACCCCTTCATATATAGACATAAAAAAAAATCTTTAAAATCAACTGTGGTGTATTCACTAGGAACCAAACAAATGCAAACAGGCTGAAACGTGGAGGGACAAAAAACAACAACAAAAAAGTGTCCAATAAGCAATGAATCTTTTCATTGCAAAATGTTTTTGTACTAATGAATTCCCCCATGACGTATTGTTGACACAGACAGCAAGGTGAGTGCAAGGTGTGAGTTACACATACAATGCATTCAGAAAGTGTTCAGACCCCTTGACCTTTTCCACATTTTGTTATGTTACAGCCTTATTCTAAATTGTTTTTCCCCCTCACCAATTTACACACAATACCCCATAATGACAAAGCAAAAACAGGTTTTTAGAAATATTTGCTCATTTAAAAATAAAAACGGAAAAATCACATTTACGTAAGTATTCAGACCCTTTACTCAGTACTTTGTTGAAGCACCTTTGGCAGCGATTACAGCTTCGAGGCATCTTGGGTATGACACTACAAGCTTGGCACACCTGTATTTGGGGAGTTTCTCCCATTCTTCTCTGCAGATCCTCTCAAGCTCTGTCAGGTTGGATGGGGAGCGTTGCTGCACAGCTATTTTCAGGTCTCTCCAGAGATGTTCGATCGGGTTCAATTCCGGGCTCTGGCTGGGCCATTTAAGGACATTCAGAGACTTGTCCCGAAGCCACTACTGCATTGTCTTGGCTGTGTGCTTAGGGTTGTTGTCCAGTTGGAAGGTGAACCTTCGTCCCAGTCTGAGGTCCGGAGCTCTCTGGAGAAGGTTTTCATCAAGGATCTCTCTGTACTTTGCTCCGTTTATCTTTCCCTCGATTCTAACTAGTCTCCCAGTCACCGCCGCTGAAAAAACATCCCCAAAGCATGATGCTGCCACCACCATGCTTCACCGTAGGGATGCTGCCTGGTTTCCTCCGGATGTGACGCTTGGCATTCAGGCCAAAGAGTTCAATCTTGGTTTCATCAGACCAGAGAATCTTGTTTCTCATGGCTGAGAGTCCTTTAGCTGCCTTTCGGCAAACTCCAAGCGGGCTGTCATGTGCCTTTTGTATTTATTATGGATCCCCATTAGCTGCTGACAAGGCAGCAGCTACCCTTCCTGGGGTCCAGCAAAATTAAGGCAGTTATACATTTTTTACTGAGGAGTGGCTTCCGTCTGGCCACTCTACCATAAAGGCCTGATTGGTGGAGTGCTGCAGAGATGGTTGTCCTTATGGAAGATTCTCCTATCTCCACAGAGGAACTCTGGAGCTCTGTCAGAGTGACCATCGGATTCTTGGTCACCTCCCTGACCAAGGCCCTTCTCCCCTGATTGCTCAGTTTGGCTGGGCTGCCAGCTCTAGGAAGAGTCTTGGTGGTTCCAAACTTCTTCCATTTAAGAATGATGGAGGCCACTGTGTTCTTCGGGACCTTCAATTCTGCAGACATTTTTTGGTTCCCTTCCCTAGATCTGTGGCTCGACACAATACTGTCTCGGAGCTCTACGGACAATTACTTCGACCTCACGGCTTGGTTTTTGCTCTGACATGCACTGTCAACTGTGGGACCTTATATAGACAGTGTGTGTCTTTCCAAATCATGTACAATCAATTGAATTTACCACAGGTTGTAGGAATATCTCAAGGATGATCAATGGAAACAGGATGTACCTGAGCTCAATTTCGAGTCTCATAGCAAAGGGTTTGAATACTTATGTAAATAAGGTAATTCTGTTTTTTAATAAATGTGCAAAACAATATATATATATATATATATATATATTATTATTTTTTTTTTGCTTTTTCATTATGTGTAGATTGATGAGGACAATTTTTTATTTAATACATTTTAGAATAAGGTTGTAACGTAACAAAAGGGAATGGGTCTGAATACTTTTTGAATGCACTGTATAAATGTGTACCTGTTGTTTGAGTAGCTCGTTGTCCGCCTGAACTCTCAACACCTCTGAAGTGGTCCTGCAGTCTCTGTTTGTTCTGTCTCAGCTCCCAGATGTAGTCACACGCTTTCAACAGGATCCCTCCTTTACTCTAGAGAGAAGAGGTTGCACATGACTTCTATTATAAGAAAACATGATTTTGCACTATCTTCCATTGTGGGTCAGTTTCTCGGACACAGATTAAACCTAGTTCTGGACTAAAAACGTATTTCAATGGAGAGTTTCGATTGAGAGTTTCAATGGAGAGTTTCGATTGCTTTCTAGTCCAGGACTAGGCTTAATTTGTGTCCAGGAAACCGTCCCATAAAGTCTGTAAGTGTCTTACATTATATAGTGGGTTCTATGGGACTAAATCTCGATAGAATAATTTACCACACTCACTGTTCCAGTCTTAGTACTGTCTATGTTGCAGTCTGGGATGATCTTTGTGAGAGTGATGATCCAGTTGTTGATCTTGTCTCTTCTCCGCCTCTCCACTGCAAATACAAAAATCCCATAGCTTAGTTGTCAAAGCTACAGCATGAGCCATCCTCCCATTCGGAGGCTAGTCAATACTATTTACACAATATACTTAAAGTAATTTTGGAAATTACACGAAAACATTTAGTAAGGCTCCTCCTTTTTCTCTTTATGCCCATGGTAAGTCTGAACTTCTACTTTTAAGTCTCGATTTGCCAGATAAATTATTTTTGCTCTTCTCCTCTCTCCCTAGGTGCCCGTGGGCCATCCATCTTCCTGCGTAGAGAGACCAAGACAAATAAATGGTCGAATTTAATGTCACCGTTACCCATTGTAAAACCTACGCTCATAAAACAAACAAATTGACAGTGTATTCAAATACATTGTGCACAAATCCAAATTAGAATGATAAACATTTATAGTAGTCATATTATATATTATATAATATATTATATAGTCATAGTCCAGATAGTCCATCTGTAGATGCTCTACAGATAGTTTGTTGATAGTATGACCATATGTTGATAAGCAACTGCTTGCTAAGGTTAGGGTTAGGGCTAGGGTAAGGGTTAAGTTTAGGGTTAGGATAAAGGTAAGGGCTAGGGTTAGTTGAAATGTTACTGATAGTCTGTAGAGCATGTACAGATGGACTATCCAAATAAAGTGTTACCGAGACGTTTCGTGTTACCGAGACGTTTCCTTGCCCCATTGAAGAGGACTCCTTCGGTCATCCTATAACCTAAATCTAAATATACCATACATCATGTTCACCTGACAGGGACACTAAGACGTATGATTCATCACGACTAGTGGATTCACCACACGTCTGTCTACCAAAGATGGGAGGGGGTCAGTTTTAGGGGATTTGAGCGAAAGTAGTCCAATTTGAACTGCCATGCTGTAGAATCTCCTGTTCACCAAGGTCTCTGGGGCTGGCAGGTAAGTGGGACAGTTTTTGTTTTGTTTTCTCTCGTTCTAATGTTTTGTCATGATAAACACAATCACAAACCAATCATGCCAAAATAGGAGGGTAAATACAAAGAGGTGATCATTTCCTGAGGGTTTAGCTAGGGAAAGTCCATTCCAATGTGGAGTTGGGAGGGATAAGTGAGAAGTGTGGCGATCCACACACCATGCTAACTATTTATAGACCACATACTGCCACACCTAGATACTAGGTCAAAACTGATTGGAACTCAGGTCCCTCAGAAGACAGGGTTAAAAACGGAATTTATAAAAAATAAAAATAAAAATATGATAATAAATATATAATAATAATAATAATAATAATAATAATAATAATAATAATAAATATACACTAACTTTCAAAAGTTTGGGGTCACTTAGAATTTTCCTTGTTTTCCATGAAAACATACATGAAATGAGTTTGAATAGGAAATATAGCAAAATGCATAGGAAATAATGATTTGTAATTGAAATAATAATTGTGTCCTTCAAAATTTGCTATCGTCAAAGAATCCTCCATTTGCAGCAATTACAGCCTTGCAGACCTTTGGCATTCTAGTTGTCAATTTGTTGAGGTAATCTGAAGAGAGTTCACCCCATGCTTCCTGAAGCACCTCCCACAAGTTGGATTGGCTTGATTGGCACTTCTTACGTACCATACGGTCAAGCTGCTCCCACAACAGCTCAATAGGGTTGAGATCTGGTGACTGTGCTGGCCACTCCATTATAGACAGAATACCAGCTGACTGCTTCTTCCCTAAATACAGTGGTGAAAAAAAGTATTTAGTCAAATCAAATCAAATCAAATTTTATTGGTCACATGCGCCGAATACAACAGGTGCAGACATTACAGTGAAATGCTTACTTACAGCCCTTAACCAACAGTGCATTTATTTTAAACGAAAAAAGTAAAAATAAAACAACAACAAAAAAAGTGTTGAGAAAAAAAGAGCAGAAGTAAAATAAAATAACAGTAGGGAGGCTATATATACAGGGGGGTACCGGTGCAGAGTCAATGTGCGGGGGCACCGGCTAGTTGAGATAGTTGAAGTAATATGTACATGTGGGTAGAGTTAAAGTGACTATGCATAAATAATTAACAGAGTAGCAGCAGCGTAAAAAGGATGGGGTGGGGGGGCAGTGCAAATAGTCCGGGTAGCCATGATTAGCTGTTCAGGAGTCTTATGGCTTGGGGGTAGAAGCTGTTGAGAAGTCTTTTGGACCTAGACTTGGCACTCCGGTACCGCTTGCCGTGCGGTAGCAGGGAGAACAGTCTATGACTAGGGTGGCTGGAGTCTTTGACAATTTTGAGGGCCTTCCTCTGACACCGCCTGGTATAGAGGTCCTGGATGGCAGGAAGCTTGGCCCCAGTGATGTACTGGGCCGTACGCACTACCCTCTGTAGTGCCTTGCGGTCGGAGGCCAAGCAGTTGCCATACCAGGCGGTGATGCAACCAGTCAGGATTCTCTCGATGGTGCAGCTGTAGAATTTTTTGAGGATCTGAGGACCCATGCCAAATCTTTTCAGTCTCCTGAGGGGGAATAGGCTTTGTCGTGCGTAAGTCAGCCACCAATTGTGCAAGTTCTCCCACTTAAAAAGATGAGAGAGGCCTGTAATTTTCATCATAGGTACACGTCAACTATGACAGACAAAATGAGAAAAAAATATCCAGAAAATCACATTGTAGGATTTTTAATGAATTTATTTGCAAATTATGGTGGAAAATAAGTATTTGGTCAATAACAAAAGTTTCTCAATACTTTGTAATATACCCTTTGTTGGCAATGACACAGGTCAAACGTTTTCTGTAAGTCTTCACAAGGTTTTCACACACTGTTGCTGGTATTTTGGCCCATTCCTCCATGCAGATCTCCTCTAGAGCAGTGATGTTTTGGGGCTGTCGCTGGGCAACACGGACTTTCAACTCCCTTCAAAGATTTTCTATGGGGTTGAGATCTGGAGACTGGCTAGGCCACTCCAGGACCTTGAAATGCTTCTTACGAAGCCACTCCTTCGTTGCCCGGGCGGTGTGTTTGGGATCATTGTCATGCTGAAAGACCCAGCCACGTTTCATCTTCAATGCCTTTGCTGATGGAAGGAGGTTTTCACTCAAAATCTCACGATACATGGCCCCATTCATTCTTTCCTTTACACGGATCAGTCGTCCTTGTCCCTTTGCAGAAAAACAGCCCCAAAGCATGATGTTTCCACCCCCATGCTTCACAGTAGGTATGGTGTTCTTTGGATGCAACTCAGCATTCTTTGTCCTCCAAACACAACGAGTTGAGTTTTTACCAAAAAGTTATATTTTGGTTTCATCTGACCATATGACATTCTCCCAATCCTCTTCTGGATCATCCAAATGCACTCTAGAAAACTTCAGACGGGCCTGGACATGTACTGGCTTAAGCAGGGGGACACGTCTGGCACTGCAGGATTTGAGTCCCTGGCGGCGTAGTGTGTTACTGATGGTAGACTTTGTTACTTTGGTCCCAGCTCTCTGCAGGTCATTCACTAGGTCCCCCCGTGTGGTTCTGGGATTTTTGCTCACCGTTCTTGTGATCATTTTGACCCCACGGGGTGAGATCTTGCGTGGAGCCCCAGATCGAGGGAGATTATCAGTGGTCTTGTATGTCTTCCATTTCCTAATAATTGCTCCCACAGTTGATTTCTTCAAACCAAGCTGCTTACCTATTGCAAATTCAGTCTTCCCAGCCTGGTGCAGGTCTACAATTTTGTTTCTGGTGTCCTTTGACAGCTCTTTGGTCTTGGCCATAGTGGAGTTTGGAGTGTGACTGTTTGAGGTTGTGGACAGGTGTCTTTTATACTGATAACAAGTTCAAACAGGTGCCATTAATACAGGTAACGAGTGGAGGACAGAGGAGCCTCTTAAAGAAGAAGTTACAGGTCTGTGAGAGCCAGAAATCTTGCTTGTTTGTAGGTGACCAAATACTTATTTTCCACCATAATTTGCAAATAAATTCATTAAAAATCCTACAATGTGATTTTCTGGAGAAAAAAAATCTCAATTTGTCTGTCATAGTTGACGTGTACCTATGATGAAAATTACAGGCCTCTCTCATCTTTTTAAGTGGGAGAACTTGCACAATTGGTGGCTGACTAAACACTTTTTCCCCCACTGTAGTTCTTGCATAGTATGGAGCTGTGCTTTGGGTCATTGTCCTGTTGTAGGAGGAAATTGGCTCCAATCATGCGCCGTCCACAGGGTATGGCATGGCGTTGCAAAATGGAGTGATAGCCTTCCTTCTTCAAGATCCCTTTTACCCTGTACAAATCTCCCACTTTACCACCACCAAAACACCCCCAGACCATCACATTGCCTCCACCATGCTTGACAGATAGCATCAAGCACTCCTCCAGCATCTTTTCATTTGGTCTGCATCTCACAAATGTTCTTCTTTGTGATCTGAACACCTCAAACATCGATTCGTCTGTCCATAACACTTTTTTCCAATCTTCCTCTGTCCAGTGTCTGTGTTCTTTTGCCCATCTTAATCTTTTCTTTTTATTGGCCAGTCTGAGATATGGCTTTTTCTTTGCAACTCTGCCTAGAAGGTCAGCATCCCGGAGTCACCTCTTCACTGTTGACGTTGAGACTGGTGTTTTGCGGGTACTATTTAATGAAGCTGCCAGTTGAGGACCTGTGAGGCATCTGTTTCTCAAACTAGACACTCTAATGTATTTGTCCTCTTGCTCAGCTGTGCACCGGGGCCTCCCACTCCTCTTTCTATTCTGGTTAGAGCCAGTTTGCGCTGTTCTGTGAAGGGAGTAGTACACAGCGTTGTACGAGATCTTCAGTTTCTTGGCAATTTCTCGCATGGAATAACCTTCATTTCTCAGAACAAGAATAAACTGACGAGTTTCAGAAGAAAGTTATTTGTTTCTGGCCATTTTGAGTCTGTAATCAAACCCACAATTGCTGATGCTCCAGATACTTAACTAGTCTCAAGAAGGCCAGTTTTATTGCTTCTTTAATCAGCACAACAGTTTTCAGATGTGCTAACATAATTGCAAAAGGGTTTTCTAATGATCAATTAGCATTTTAAAATGATAAACTTGGATTAGCAAACACAATGTGCCATTGGAACACAGGACTGATGGTTGCTGATAATGGGCCTCTGTACGCCTATGTAGATATTCCATTAAAAATCAGCCGTTTCTAGCTACAATAGCCATTTACAACATTAACAATGTCTACACTGTATTTCTGATCAATTTGATGTTATTTTAATGGACCAAAAAATTGCTTTTCTTTCGAAAACAAGGACATTTCTAAGTGACCCCAAACTTTTTAACGGTAGTGTAAATACATATAGAGTGCCCTCCTTAAATATTGTGACAGTGACACATTTTGTTCTTTTGGCTCTGCACTCCAGCACTTTGGATTTCAAATGATACAATGAATATGAGGTTAAAGTGCAGTCTGTCAGCTTTAATTTGAGGTTATTTTCATCCATATCGGGTAAACCATTTAGAAATTACAGCACTTTTTGTACATAGTACCCATTTTTTAGGGGACGAAAAGTATTGGGACAAACTCACTTACTGTGTTTGTGTATTAAAGTAGTCAAAAGTTTAGTATTTGGTCCCATATTCCTAGCATGCAATGATTACATCAAGCTTGTGACTACAAACTTGTTGGATGCATTTGCTGTTTGTTTTGGTTGTGTTTCAGATTATTTTGTGCCCAATTGAAATTAATGGTAAATAATGTATTGTGTCATTTTGGAGTCATTTTTATTGTAAATAAGAATAGAATATGTTTCTAAACACTACTACATAAATGTGGATGCTACCATGATTACGGATAGTCCTGAATGAATCGTGAATAATGATGAGTGAGAAAGTTACATACTCCCAAGACATGCTAACCTCTCACCATTACAATAACAGGGGAGGTTATGCATCGAACAAGTGTTGTATAGTCACAAGGTTGATGTAATCATTGCGTGCTAGGAATATGGGACCAAATACTAAACTTTTGACTACTTTAATACACATAAAAGTGAATTTGTCCCAATACTTTTGGTCCCCTAAAATGGGGGGACTATGTACAAAAAGTGCTGAAATTCCTAAACTGTTCACCCGATATGGATGAAAATATCCTCAAATTAAAGCTGACAGTCTGCACTTTAACCTCATAATCATTGTATATGTATAAGCACACTTTCACACTCTCTCTCTCACACACACACACTCACACATTTGAACATTCCAGAATTACCCGTTTGAACAGAGGAAATTGCACACCCCCACACACACCCAATACCTACATTCCAGTTGGAGAACCTCCTCTGTTTCCGGTTTCTCGTGACTGATGGAGGGAGAAGGGAGTTTTCTGTTAGAACACTCATATTCAATGAAACAGCGGTGTACTATAGGCTAATTAATAATAGTCCAGGGGATAAGAACCAAATAAACCCGAGATCGTTCTACTTTAGGATACAAGTATCAAACTTGGTACACTAATACTAGATACATTCAGGAACATTTTAAAGATTGGAGGCAGTCTGGGAAGCATGTCAGTCAACCAGGGCGGCCATTTAATAAAATGGCTGACATTCAGATTTCTTGTTAGAAGAAAATAGGGTAAAATCATTCCAAACAATATCAAAATTACTTTATGTTATCTATAAATAAACTCCTCAGATGATATAGACAATAATTCTGATCATAAAATACTCTTAAGACCTTCATGGGGGTCATATTGAGGTCATTTTGACCATAGTCCAGCGACTACGGGATGTTTTTTTAGCATGTCTAAATAAATATTTTTGGCAAGCCATCATATATTTTGTCCATTACACCCGTGGCAGCCATTTCTAATATGGCCAGCTATGGCCACCAACCAGCTGGACATAATACACTACATGGCCAAAAGTAGGTGGACACCCCTTCAAATTAGCGGATTCTACTATTTTAGCCACATCCGTTGCTGACAGGTGTATAAAATCGAGCACACAGCCATGCAATCTCAATAGACAAACATTGGCAGTAGAATGGCCTATACTGAAGAGCTCAGTGACTTTCAGCGTGGCACCGTCATAGGATGCCACCTTTCCAACAAGTCAGTTCATAACATTTCTGTCCTGCTAGAGCTGCCCCAGTCAACTGTAAGTGCTGTTATTGTGAAGTAGAAACGTCTAGGAGCAACAATGGCTCAGCCGCGAAGTGGTAGGCCACACAAGTTTACAGAACGGGACTGCCGAGTGCTGAAGTGTGTAGCGCATAAAAATCGTGTGTCCTCGGTTGCAACACTCACTACCGAGTTCCAAACTGCCTCTGGAAGCAACATCTGCACAAGAACTGTTCGTCGGGAGCTTCAAGAAATGGGTTTCCATGGCCGAGCAGCCACACACAAGCCTAAGATCACCATGCGCAATGCCAAGTGTCGGCTGGAGTGGTGCCATTGGACTCTGGAGCAGTGGAAACACATTCTCTGGATTGATGAATCATGCTTCACCATCTGGCAGTCCGACGGACGAATCTGGGTTTGGCGGATGCCAGGAGAACCCTACCTGCCCCAATGCATAGTGCCAACTGTAAAGTTGGGTGGAGGAGGAATAATGGTCTGGGGCTGTTTTTCATGGTTCGGGCTAGGCCCCTTAGTTCCAGTGAAGGAAAATCTTAATGCTACAGCATACAATGACATTCTAGCTGATTCATGCTGAAACAGGACCTTTCCTGTTTCAGCATGACAATGCCCCGTGCACAAAGCGAGGTCCATACAGAAATGGTCTGTCGAGATTGGTGTGGAAGAACTTGACTGGCCCGCACAGAGCCCTGACCTTAACCCCATCGAACACTTTTGGGATGAATTGGAACGCCAGGCCTAATCACCCAACATCAGTCCCTGCAGCAATGTTCCAACATCTAGTGGAAAGCCTTCCCAGAAGAGTGGAGGCTGTTATAGCAGCAAAGGGGGGTTCTACTCCATTTTAATGCCCAAGAGTTTGGAATGAGATGTTCGATGAGCAGGTGTTCACATACTTTTAGTGTACATTCATGGGATAAATAGTTATGTGTAAGCAGGTTTCCTGTAATTTGTCTTAAAATTGACAAAAAACAGAATATCATATTATATATAATTGCAATCAGTAGACTTCAGGGAACAACCATATTACTTTTTAGTGTTTACATGTAAACTATTGGAACTAGCTATGAAACAATGTACAAACAACATTAAGTTGGCACACGTTTTCACCACTTTTCTAGTAAGATTTTAAAGGATACGTATATGGCATCTTTGGGCCATTTTATTGTTTTCCAGACCCCCTCAAACATTTTAAGACATCATTGGGCTGTATGTACCAATTATATATGAGATATGGCCATGTGAATCGTGTCCAATATGGCCCTATGCAGCTGGTTGGCGCCTGTACAAAAGCCCTCAGAGTGGAGCAGCATGCTACTGAGATGAACTTGTTTAACCAAGTTGATTTCACCTGTTGACTGACTATATAAATGGCACACACTTGTCACTAATTATCAGGACTGCCTTGATAGGCTCATAAAAATAAATGGTTAAGTCATAACGTTAAAATGTCATGTAATTTCCTTATTTGAGATGTATTGGTTTAATAGATTCATCCTTATCACCTTTACCTTTTATGTTATGCAACCTGCTTATAATAGAGCCCCACAGTGGATGTGTGATAATACCTATAAAACCTAGCGGTCAAACAGAGAAATGGTTCCAATTGTTTTTCCACCATTAATTTTTCCCATACGGGATTTTAGAAACACTTAAAATAATGGATGTGTTTTGATAACTGTGTAAATCTCTTTCGGACAAGGTGACTTTTATCAATATATTTGGCTCTATTTACTCTCAGATTCGAAAATGCTAATTGGCATCAAATTAGACATCATGCAAGACTACAAATTCCTGCATAATCCTGCACGTCATCATTAGCTGACACCTTTACTAACAGGTGTTGTGTATTTCTGTATGATAGCCACACTAGCAGCTAATTAGCATTTCATTTTGGGGGGTAAATACAGGCAAATATATTGATAAAAGTCACCTTGTTTGAGAGATTTACACGGTTATCAAAACGTCACTCCAGGGGAAGCCTACACGAAACACAGCCCTTATTTTAAGTGTTTCTAAAATCCCCTATGGGTAAAATGAATGGTGGAAAAACTATTGGAATCATTTAGGGCTGACCCCATTTAGTTGACTGGTCAATCGTTTTTTTTGTCGAGCAGTCTAAAATATATACAGTACCAGTCAAAAGTTTGGACACACCTACTCATTCAAGGGTTTTTCTTTATTTTTATTATTTCTACATTGTAGAATAATAGTGAAGACATCAAAACTAAGAAATAACACATGGAATCATGTAGTAACCAAAAAAGTGTTAAACAAATCAAAATATATTTTATATTTGAGATTCTTCAAATAGCCACCCTTTGCCTTGATGACAGCTTTGCACACTCTTGGCATTCTCTCAACCAGCTTCACCTGGAATGCTTTTCCAACAGTCTTGAAGGAGTTCCCTCATATGCTGAGCACTTGTTGGCTGCTTTTCCTTCACTCTGCAGTCCAACTCATCCCAAACCATCTCAATTGGGTTGAGGTCAGGTGACTGTGGAGGCCAGGTCATCTGATGCAGCACTCCATCACTCTCCTTATTGGTCAAATAGCCCTTACACAGCCTGGATGTGTGTTGGGTCATTGTCCTGTTGAAAAACAAATGATAGTCCCACTAAGCGCAAACCAGATGGGATGGCGTATCGCTGCAGAATGCTGTGGTAGCCATGTTGGTTAAGTGTGCCTTGAATCCTAAATAAATCACCAACAGTGTCACCAGCAAAGCACCCCCACACAATCACACCTCCTCCTTGCTTCACGGTGGGAACCACACATGCGGAGATCATCCGTTCACCTACTCTGCGTCTCACAAACACACAGCGGTTGGAACCAAAAATCTCAGATTTGGACTCATCAGACCAAAGGACAGATTTCCACTGGTCTAATGTCCATTGCTCGTGTTTCTTGGCCCAAGCAAGTCTCTTCTTATTATTGGTGTCCTTTAGCAGTGGTTTCTTTGCAGCAATTCGACCATGAAGGCCTGATTCACGCAGTCTCCTCTGAAAAGTTGATGTTGAGATGTATCTGTTACCTGAACTCTGTGAAGCATTTATTTGGGCTGCAATTTCTGAGTCTGGTAACTCTAATTAACTTATCCTCTGCAGCAGAGGTAACTCTGTGTCTTCCTTTCCTGTGGCGGTCCTCATGACAGCCAGTTTCATCATAGCGCTTGATGGTTTTTGTGACTGCACTTGAAGAAACTTTCAAAGTTCTTGAAATTTTCCAGATTGACTGACCTTCATGTCTTAAAGTAATGATGGACTGTCGTTTCTCTTTGCTTATTTGAGCTGTTCTTGCCATAATATGGACTTGGCCTTTTACCAAATAGGGCTATCTTCTGTATACCACCCCTACCTTGTCACAACACAACTGATTGGCTCAAATGCATTAAGAGGAAAGAAGTTCCACAAATTAACTTTTAACAAGGCACACCTGTTAATTGAAATGCATTCCAGGTGACTACCACATGAAGCTGGTTGAGAGAATGCCAAGCATATGCAAGGCTGTCATCAAGGCAAAGGGTGGCTACTTTGAAGAATCTCAAATTTAAAATATATTTTGATTTGTTTAACACTTTTTTGGTTACTACATGATTCCATATGTGTTATTTCATAGTACTGAAGTCTTCACTATTATTCTACAATGTAGAAAATAGTAAAAATAAAGAAAAACCCTGGAATGAGTAGGTGTGTCCAAACCTTTGACTGGTACTGTATATATATTTTTTTATGGCACAAGACGCCTGTCTCAGTGGACTAATCCATTGCGGAGGCCGCGGGGATCACCAGTAGTACATTTACCGTTAATTCCCATATTTTCTATATCTACAATGTTTGTTTGGTTGCGGTAATTTCTGTTTATGCATTCAATATATTATTATTATTACAGTCTTTTACCGTTCTCATTGTCGGAGTGGACACATTGTTTGCGGACCGCACAACATAGGCTACACTTTTGAGGAACAAGTTTTGGTTTATTTCATTCCATTTAGGAGTTGTCAATTTATTAATTGTAGTTTGTTTGTAGCACTCATGTCAATGTTGAGTAAGGACGCACACCTGATTATACATAGAAGTAGGCCTAGGCTACCTGGTCTGCGCACAAATGTAGGCCTATAAATGTGCCCATTTGGGGATCTGATAGTATTTCTGATTGTCTTAACTCACCACCACTGTGGAACTTCTGAAATAAAAAAATTCTTCACCTCAAACAGCAAGTAAACAAAGTCTGTTTTTACATCTATTGAGAATGACAATAATTCCTCAACGTAGCTTATTTGAAAAATCGTTCCAGGTCTCTTTCAATAACCACTCAGCGTGAAAGGAGGGAAAAAATGTAATGCTCAGATCCGGTGGAAATGTCATAAAATAGGCCTACCTGATTACTTCTTATTCCTTGCACAAATAGCCTACAGCTATGTCTGTCCGGAGCTCGCTGGAGCGGGAAACTAGGTATCTTGATCTCTGGCTCCCTCAAGCCATTTGGGTGTCTTAATTATTTAATCACAGTATGCTTAAAGCATCAGACAAGCTCAGTAGCCTACTTATAGGTGATTTTATTTCAACACATAGGTTGTTGCTATATTGGGAAAAATTGTATTTTTAAAATTTAGACCAAGCAATTGGTCGAAAGAACAGAAGACTCTAGGTTGACCAAGATTTTTTGGGGGGTCGGGACAGCCCTAGAACCATTTCCCTGTTTGACCGCTAGGTTTTATGGGTATTATGACTCATACTGTGGTACTCTATGTCTCATTTGTTGCAGAACAACACACAAATCCAACTTTACCATGTCCAACCACAAGTCCTAAATAAATATCTGAACTTTGGCACTGCCTCTGTTGTCTGCTAGCTCTCTGACCGGAGCAGAGTACCCCGGTGACATCTATCCAACCAGTTACCTATCTTGGGTTTCTTAGTCTATTTTTCATCGGCCATATTGGAAATGACCGCCAGGGGGCTAATGGACAAAATCTGTGATGACAATATAGCCAACATTACTTATTTAGACATGCCCTAGCTGTGTGTGAAATTTGGTGGCTCTATTACAAAGTCCAAATGTTTTCCTGTAGCCGCTGGACTATGGTCAAAATGACCTCAATGTGACCCCCATGAAGGTCTTAAGAGTATTTCGTTATCAGAAATATTGTCTATATTATCAGTGGGGTTTATTTAGTGGGTAAATAACATTACAAAGACATTTTTATATTGTTTGGAATGATTTTACCCTATTTTTCTTCTAACAGGAAATCTGTATTGACTGGTAGGCTTCCCAGACTGCCTCCAATCTTTAAAATGTTCCTTAAGGTATATAGTATTAGTGTACCAAGTTTGATATTTGTATCCTAAAACTGAACAATTTTTCACCTCTCCGCTGGACTATAAGTGACTGTGTACTGTACACTGATATAAGTAGCAAGAGTGCCCCCTGGCGTTGTATTCGTGGAAGAAAATGTGCCATTCGAAAAGTGGACTAGTAACCATACTAGTCTGCTAAAGCTGAATGAGTAAAATGTATACTAACTTAATTTTTGGGTAATCAGACAATACAACTTGCATGCATCAGCAGGTCAACACTAGACTTTCAACTTTCCCTCCACTTCGGAAACATTGACAAGTTGGTAACGACCCCGTAATCCTTCAAACAGAGGCTAAAACACTTTTATGGCTGCAGTCTCTGTCTTTTCAGACACAGCTCAAGACCGTGCTGTTCAGAAAAGCTTTCAATTGTTGTTTTTATTATTATTATTATTATTATTATTATTATTATTATTATTACCATCAAACCCATAATGGAATATTGCAAAATGATATCAGAATGGAATCATTGTAACAAATGCATTATGCAAGCGCGCGCAAAATATAGCCAGTTTCATGTAACCTATAATGATATCATCATTGTGGGTCGCAAACAAACAAATCACAGTAGAATCATTTATTTTGTACCCATTTTTACTAACGTAACACTGAGAAGTATGGAAGTAGTGTATAGAAGTAGTATATTATTATGAGTCTTATGTGGATTCATTTCTCAACAACAAAAGCGACATCATACACTTTCTCATCACTGACACGTCAACGAGCGTCTGCGTAGCCAGGCGCTAAAATTGAATTTGGATCTATTTGTGACACTTGACGCACTGCAAGTCCTGCCTCTCCCATCTCCTCATTGGATTTTAGGAGCATATATCCACGTGGGGTGATTGAAATATTAACTGAGGTCCACACTCCAGTCCAGTTGGTGGAGGTAATGCACCGTAAAGCTGGTTGCCAACCGCCATATCAAGTCTGGAAGTCCCGCCTCCCATCAATTCATTGGTTCTCACAACGAACATACTTCCCGTACTTCCTGTAAACAAAAGCCAACCTGGGTGCTTGAAAGATGAATGAGGAGAGATGTATCGTGGAAGTAGAGAAGTACTCACTGTTATATGACCTGTCTTCAAAATTCTACAAGGATGCAACTAAAAAAGATACGTTCTGGAGAGAGATTGCAAAGACCATGCGCACTTCAGGTAAAGTATAACAACGCAATGTTCATCCCCGCTATAAAACGAACTCATTTAGCTAGCTGAATGTGAATGGCATGTGTGCTGTATGCTTCTTTAAACACAGAAATCCTCTGAAGCCAACAGTCGTGAGAAAATTAGCTGGAAAATTACTAGTATTTCCATTTTTCTAATGTTCATGTTTTTTTTGTTCATTGTTGAAATAATGGTGGAATTGTACAATAGTTTTAAAGTGTAGAATGAATACACAAAACAAATGAAGATGTTGTCAAAGTTGAACTTACATTTTTACATTTACATTTTAGTCATTTAGCAGACGCTCTTATCCAGAGCGACTTACAGGAGCAATTAGGGTTAAGTGCCTTGCTCAAGGGCACATCGACAGATTTTTCACCTTACTGTCCCACGTTGATAATTAATCAGGTATAATTTTTTTTTTTTTAACTACACACACACTCACACACAGTGCATCTAAGTAGGCCTAGCTACAGCCATTCTATCCTGTAAGTAAATTCTGCCTGCCACAGAGGTGAAATACTTCAGAAACTGCCTCCTGACCTGCTCTGTTGGCCTAGATGGCTATGCCTCTCATGCCTCATCCCTGCCCCACTCTGCTGTAGCCACATCACAAGGCTTTGTGAGGAAGTTATGGAGGATGCACATTGCAACCACTAGGGTATCAACCTTTTTTGTAGAGGATCCTCCTTCTAGCCGCAAGGATCCCAAATACTTTCTCCACTGTCATTCTAGCTCGACAGAGACAATAGTTGAAGATTTATTTCTCATAGTTGATGTTGTGCCCGGCATCAGGTAGGGCTTTAGTGGGAAGGCAGCGTCCCCCACCATTGTGTATGGTATCTTTCCCAAATCTTCACCCCCAGGCAGAAAGGCATCTTGGGGCACCTGCAGGGTTTTTGAAGCCATTGCCTTTCCAAGTGGTGAGTTGGCATAGACTCCGCCATCGCTGTTTCTCCCAAAATCCCCCACTTGAATAGCTATTAAACAGTAATTGGCATCCACAAGGGCAAGTAGCACCACGGAGATGGTTCATTTATAATTAAAAAAACGGCTCCCTGAGTTTGGTGGTCATAATGTTTTCCACAACCGATCCCAAACAATAGGGAAAGTCCCATTTTTCATTAAACTCTTGAGAAGTTTGTCTCCAGGTTTCCTCAGTGGGTCGTGGCAGATGGGTCGCCAGCATCCTCCTCTCTAAGGCCTCACAGGTCTCCATAATGCACTGCAACACTGTCTCGATTCCAAGACGATAGGTGAAGGCCAGGCTGCAAAAGTACCTGTAATGACAAAATAAATGTTTTGTTATTGGTTAACAATCAATTCTATTTTACTCTTCACAGATGTTGAATTGTGCAAAACCAGATGGAAGTCCCTCCGTGACACTTTTGTAAGGCACCTACGGAAGGCCCAACCCAGCGGTTCTGGGGGAACCAATCAGAAAGAATGGAAATACATGAAAATATTATCATTCTTGATACCTTACGTCCAGCCAAGAAGGTAAGTTATAATATACACTACCGTTCAAAAGTTTGCGGTCACTTAGAAATGTACTTGTTTTGGAAAGAAAAGCAATTTTTTTGTCCATTAAAATAACATAAAATTGATCAGAAATACAGTGTAGCCATTGTTAATGTTGTAAATGGCTATTGTAGCTGGAAACGGCTGATTTTTAATGGAATATCTACATAGGCATACAGAGGCCCATTATCAGCAACCATCAGTCCTGTGTTCCAATGGCACGTTGTGTTTGCTAATCCAAGTTTATCATTTTAAAAGGCTAATTGATCATTAGAAAACCATTTTGCAATTATGTTAGCACAGCTGAAAACTGTTGTGCTGATTAAAGAAGCAATAAAACTGGCCTTCTTGAGACTAGTTGAGTATCTGGAGCATCAGCAATTGTGGGTTTGATTACAGGCTCAAAATGGCCAGAAACAAAATTACTTTCTTCTGAAACTCGTCAGTCTATTCTTGTTCTGAGAAATGAAGGCTATTCCATGTGAGAAATTGCCAAGAAACTGAAGATCTCGTACAACGCTGTGTACTACTCCCTTCACAGAACAGCGCAAACTGGCTCTAACCAGACTAGAAAGAGGAGTGGGAGGCCCCGGTGCACAACTGAGCAAGAGGACAAATACATTAGAGTGTCTAGTTTGAGAAACAGATGCCTCACAGGTCCTGAACTGGCAGCTTCATTAAATAGTACCCGCAAAACACCAGTCTCAACGTCAACAGTGAAGAGGTGACTCCGGGATGCTGACCTTCGAGGCAGAGTTGCAAAGAAAAAGCCATATCTCAGACTGGCCAATAAAAAGAAAAGATCAAGATGGCCAGTCTGAGATATGGCTTTTTCTTTGCAACTCTGCCTAGAAGGTCAAAGATACCTATGTTCAACCTTTTGGCAGCTATCTGGCTCACAAAAAAAACATACTTCAAATGGCCTGTGAGGAGTGCTACACGAACAAGCATAACATAGTGTAAAAAACCCGGAAGTCAGGGAAACCGGTTAAAGTTAAAAGTCTCCATTCTCTATTACTCCTCAGTTGAGTTTACTTCACATTTAGGTAGCTAATGTAATGGATTTGTTTGCCAGCGCAAGTCTAGATAGCACTAGCTGTATTATGTGAAGTTTCAGTCTGCTAGGTGTATCTCTACAGCATGGGCATATATTTGGGTGACGTGGACATCCCCATGCATGCACCTTATCAAAATATGACTAATTCAGAATTGCACTACCCTATTTTCTGCAATCATAACCAGTAGTATATACAAGGAATAATGAAACAGAATAATAATAGATGTTTGGTGAATCTATGAATAATGTATGACCACTGGAGTCTTTGCCACTCAAAATATTTTTCTATAGAATATTTTGAAATGTATTTCATCACTCAAAATATTGCTAAAGCATATTCTGTAGGAGGGGTTAATATGAATTTAAAATAATTTGACATTATGTACATGAATTGGGTCATAACTCATGAACATATGGACTTTGAAATGAACAAGGGAGATAAGCTTATTCCCATACTTTACAATGACTCTGTTGCAGTGGTCTTAGGTAGTCTCTGTATAGGCTGTTCCCTCCATCACGACACTGTTGCCCAGTTGAAGAGCTTGTGAGCACCATGTGCCTTCGGGAAAGAACCCTTCAGCCTCAGAAGATGCCCTTCTGGAGGCATACAGCCATAGTCATTATAGTCTAATCTAGGCCTATTTGCCTCCTAGCCAAATAAAGTGCAGAGCATGCATGATGCATGCAACTCGTCATTCCAACATATTTGAATATTTAATTCATCCTTCATTCAGTTCAGTCAGTCAGTATGTCATCCATTCTGTCATTTGAGTTGCAATAGGAACTAAATCAAAGTGAATAGAACAGATATATATATATATATATATATATATATATATATATATATATATATATACACACACACACAGTGGGGAGAACAAGTATTTGATACACTGCCGATTTTGCAGGTTTTCCTACTTACAAAGCATGTAGAGGTCTGTAATTTTTATCATAGGTACACAAAAATCCAGAAAATCACATTGTATGATTTTTAAGTAATTAATTTTCATTTTATTGCATGACATAAGTATTTGATCACCTACCAACCAGTAAGAATTACGGCTCTCACAGACCTGTTAGTTTTTCTTTAAGCCCTCCTGTTCTCCACTCATTACCTGTATTAACTGCACCTGTTTGAACTTGTTACCTGTATAAAAGACACCTGTCCACACACTCAATCAAACAGACTCCAACCTCTCCACAATGGCCAAGGCCAGAAAGCTGGGTAAGGACATCAGGGATAAAATTGTAGACCTGCACAAGGCTGGGATGGGCTACAGGACAATAGGCAAGCAGCTTGGTGAGAAGGCAACAACTGTTGGCGCAATTATTAGAAAATGGAAGAAGTTCAAGATGACGGTCAATCACCCTCGGTCTGGGGCTCCATGCAAGACCTCACCTCGTGGGGCATCAATGATCATGAGGAAGGTGAGGGATCAGCCCAGAACTACACGGCAGGACCTGTTCAATGACCTGAAGAGAGCTGGGACCACAGTCTCAAAGAAAACCATTAGTAACACACTACGCCGTCATGGATTAAAATCCTGCAGCGCATGCAAGGTCCCCCTGCTCAAGCCAGCGCATGTCCAGGCCCGTCTGAAGTTTGCCAATGACCATCTGGATGATCCAGAGGAGGAATGGGAGAAGGTCATGTGGTCTGATGAGACGTAAATAGAGCTTTTTGGTCTAAACTCCACTCGCCGTGTTTGGAGGAAGAAGAAGGATGAGTACAACCCCAAGAACACCATCCCAACCATGAAGCATGGAGGTGGAAACATCATTATTTGGGGATGCTTTTCTGCAAAGGGGACAGGACGATTGCACCGTATTGAGGGGAGGATGGATGGGGCCATGTATCGCGAGATCTTGGCCAACAACCTCCTTCCCTCAGTAAGAGCATTGAAGATGGGTCGTGGCTGGGTCTTCCAGCATGACAACGACCCGAAACACACAGCCAGGGCAACTAAGGAGTGGCTCCGTAAGAAGCATCTCAAGGTCCTGGAGTGGCCTAGCCAGTCTCCAGACCTGAACCCAATAGAAAATCTTTGGAGGGAGCTGAAAGTCCATATTTCCCAGCGACAGCCCCGAAACCTGAAGGATCTGGAGAAGGTCTGTATGGAGGAGTGGGCCAAAATCCCTGCTGCAGTGTGTGCAAACCTGGTCAAGACCTACAGGAAACGTATGATCTCTGTAATTGCAAACAAAGGTTTCTGTACCAAATATTAAGTTCTGCTTTTCTGATGTATCAAATACTTATGTCATGCAATAAAATGCAAATTAATTACTTAAAAATCATACAATGTGATTTTCTGGATTTTTGATTCCGTCTCTCACAGTTGAAGTGTACCTATGATAAAAATTACAGACCTCTACATGCTTTGTAAGTAGGGAAACCTGCAAAATCGGCAGTGTATCAAATACTTGTTCTCCCCACTGTATATATATATATATATATATACAGTGGGGGGAAAAAGTATTTAGTCAGCCACTATTTGTGCAAGTTCTCCCACTTAAAAAGATGAGAGAGGCCTGTAATTTTCATCATAGGTACACGTCAACTATGAAAGACAAATTGAGAAAAAAAAATCCAGAAAATCACATTGTAGGATTTTTTATGAATTTATTTGCAAATTATAGGGGAAAATAAGTATTTGGTCACCTACAAACAAGCAAGATTTCTGGCTCTCACAGACTTGTAACTTCTTCTTTAAGAGGCTCCTCTGTCCTCCACTCGTTACCTGTATTAATGGCATCTGTTTGAACTTGTTATCAGTATAAAAGACACCTGTCCACAACCTCAAACAGTCACACTCCAAACTCCACTATGGCCAAGACCAAAGAGCTGACAAAGGACACCAGAAACAAAATTGTAGACCTGCACCAGGCTGGGAAGACTGAATCTGCAATAGGTAAGCAGCTTGGTTTGAAGAAATCAACTGTGGGAGCAATTATTAGGAAATGGAAGACATACAAGACCACTGATAATCTCCCTCGATCTGGGGCTCCACGCAAGATCTCACCCCGTAGGGTCAAAATGATCACAAGAACGGTGAGCAATAATCCCAGAACCACACGGGGGGACCTAGTGAATGACCTGCAGAGAGCTGGGACCAAAGTAACAAAGCCTACCATCAGTAACACACTACGCCGCCAGGGACTCAAATCCTGCAGTGCAAGTCCGCCTGCTTAAGCCAGTACATGTCCAGGGCTGTCTGAAGTTTGCTAGAGTGCATTTGGATGATCCAGAAGAGGATTGGGAGAATGTCATATGGTCAGATGAAACCAAAATAGAACTTTTTGGTAAAAACTCAACTCGTCGTGTTTGAAGGACAAAGAATGCTGAGTTGCATCCAAAGAACACCATACCTACTGTGAAGTATGGGGGTGGAAACATCATGCTTTGGGGCTGTTTTTCTGCAAAGGGACCAGGACGACTGATCCGTGTAAAGGAACGAATGAATGGGGCCATGTATCGTGAGATTTTGAGTGAAAAACTCCTTCCATCAGCAAGGGCATTGAAGATGAAACGTGGCTGGGTCTTTCAGCATGACAATGATCCCAAACACACCGCCCGGGCAATGAAGGAGTGGCTTCGTAAGAAGCATTTCAAGGTCCTGGAGTGGCCTAGCCAGTCTCCTGATCTCAACCCCATAGACAATCTTTGGAGGGAGTTGAAAGTCTGTGTTGCCCAGCGACAGCCCCAAAACATCACTGCTCTAGAGGAGATCTGCATGGAGGAATGGGCCAAAATACCAGCAACAGTGTGTGAAAACCTTGTGAAGACTTACAGAAAACGTTTGACCTGTGTCATTGCCAACAAAGGGTATATAACAAAGTATTGAGAAACATTTGTTATTGACCAAATACTTATTTTCCACCATAATTTGCAAATAAATTCATTAAAAATCCTACAATGTGATTTTCTGGATATTTTTTTCTCATTTTGTCTGTCATAGTTGATGTGTACCTATGATGAAAATTACAGGCCTCTCTCATCTTTTTAAGTGGGAGAACTTGCACAATTGGTGGCTGACTAAATACTTTTTTCCCCACTGTATATAGATAGATATGTGTGTGTGTGTGTGTGTGTGTGTATATATACAGTTGAAGTCGGAAGTTTACACACACTTAGGTTGGAGTCATTAAAACTTGTTTGCTTGGGGTCATTGTCCATTTGGAAGACCCATTTGCGACCAAGCTTTAATTTCCTGACTGATGTCTTGAGATGTTGCTTCAATATATCCATATAATTTTCCTTCCTCATGATGCCATCTATTTTGTGAAGTGCACCAGTCCCTCCTGCAGCAAAGCACCCCCACAGCATGATGGTGCCACCCCCGTGCTTCACGGTTGGGATGGTGTTCTTCGGCTTGCAAGCGTTCCCTTTTTCCTCCAAATATAATGATGGTCATTATGGCCAAACCGTTCTATTTTTGTTTCATCAGACCAGAGGACATTTCTACAAAAAGTATGATCTTTGTCCCCATCAAATCAAATCAAATTAAATTTTATTGGCCACATGCGCCGAATACAACAGGTGCAGACATTACAGTGAAATGTTTACTTACAGCTCTTAACCAACAGTGCATTTATTTTTATTAAAAAAGTAAAATAAAACAACAAAAAAAGTGTTGAGAAAAAAAGAGCAGAAGTAAAATAAAATAACAGTAGGGAGGCTATATATACAGGGGCGTACCGGTGCAGAGTCAATGTGCGGGGGCACCGGCTAGTTGAGGTAGTTGAAGTAATATGCACATGTGGGTAGAGTTAAAGTGACTATGCATAAATAATTAACAGAGTAGCAGCAGCGTAAAAAGATGGGGTGGGGGGCAGTGCAAATAGTCCGGGTAGCCATGATTAGCTGTTCAGGAGTCTTATGGCTTGGGGGTAGAAGCTGTTGAGAAGTCTTTTGGACCTAGACTTGGCACTCCGGTACCGCTTGCCGTGCGGTAGCAGAGAGAACAGTCTATGACTAGGGTAGCTGGAGTCTTTGACAATTTTGAGGGCCTTCCTCTGACACCGCCTGGTATAGAGGTCCTGGATGGCAGGAAGCTTGGCCCCAGTGATGTACTAGGCCATACGCACTACCCTCTGTAGTGCCTTGCGGTCGGAGGCCAAGCAGTTGCCATACCAGGCGGTGATGCAACCAGTCAGGATGCTCTCGATGGTGCAGCTGTATAATTTTTTGAGGATCTGAGGACCCATGCCAAATCTTTTCAGTCTCCTGAGGGGGAATAGGCTTTGTCGTGCCCTCTTCACGACTGTCTTGGTGTGTTTGGACCATGATAGTTCGTTGGTGATGTGGACAGCAAGGAACTTGAAGCTCTCAACCTGTTCCACTACAGCCCCGTCGATGAGAATGGGGGCGTGCTCAGTCCTCTTTTTTTTTCCTGTAGTCCACAATCATCTCATTTGTCTTGGTCACGTTGAGGGAGAGGTTGTTATCCTGGCACCACACGGCCAGGTCTCTGACCTCCTCCCTATAGGCTGTCTCATCGTTGTCTGTGATCAGGCCTACCACTGTTGTGTCGTCGGCAAACTTAATGATGGTGTTGGAGTCGTGCCTGGCCATGCAGTCATGGGTGAACAGGGAGTACAGGACGGGACTGAGCACGCACCCCTGAGGGGCCCCCGTGTTGAGGATCAGTGTGGCAGATGTGTTGTTACCTACCCTTACCACCTGGGGGCGGCCCGTCAGGAAGTCCAGGATCCAGTTGCAGAGGGTGGTGTTTAGTCCCAGGATCCTTAGCTTAGTGATGAGCTTTGAGGGCACTATGGTGTTGAATGCTGAGCTGTAGTCAATGAATAGCATTCTCACGTAGGTGTTCCTCTTGTCCAGGTGGGAAAGGGCAGTGTGGAGTGCAATAGAGATTGCATCATCTGTGGAGCTGTTGGGGCGGTATGCAAATTGGAGTGGGTCTAGGGTTTCTGGGATAATGGTGTTGATGTGAGCCATGACCAGCCTTTCAAAGCACTTCATGGCTACAGACGTCAGTGCTACGGGTCAGTAGTCATTTAGGCAGGTTATCTTAGTGTCCTTGGGCACGGGGACTATGGTGGTCTGCTTGAAACATGTTGGTATTACAGACTCAGTCAGGGACATTGAAAATGTCAGTGAAGACACTTGCCAATTGGTCAGCACATGCTCGGAGTACACGTCCTGGTAATCCGTCTGGCCCTGCGGCCTTGTGAATGTTGACCTGCTTAAAAGTCTTACTCACATCGGCTACGGAGAGCGTGATCACATAGTCATCTGGAACAGCTGGTGCTCTCATGCATGCTTCAGTGTTGCTTGTCTCGAAGCGAGCATAGAAGTGGTTTAGCTCGTCTGGTAGGCTTGTGTCACTGGGAAGCTCGCGGCTGTGCTTCTCTTTGTAGTCTGTAATAGTTTTCAAGCCCTGCCACATCCGACGAGCGTCAGAGCCGGTGTAGTACGATTCAATCTTAGTCCTGTATTGACTCTTTGCCTGTTTGATGGTTCGTCGGAGGGCATAGCGGGATTTCTTATAAGCGTCCGGGTTAGAATCCCGCTCCTTGAAAGCGGCAGCTCTACCCTTTAGCTCAGTGCGGATGTTTCCTGTAATCCATGGCTTCTGGTTGGGGTATGTACGTACGGTCACTGTGGGGACAACATCATCGATGCACTTATTGATGAAGCCAGTGACTGATGTGGTGTACTCCTCAATGCTATCTGAGAATCCCAGAACATGTTCCAGTCTGTGCTAGCAAAACAGTCCTGTAGCTTAGCATCTGCGTCATCTGACCACTTTTTTATTAACCAAGTCACTGGTGCTTCCTGCTTTAGTTTTTGCTTATAAGCAGGAATCAGGAGGATAGAGTTATGGTCAGATTTGCCAAATGGAGGGCGAGGGAGAGCTTTGTATGCGTCTCTGTGTGTGGAGTAAAGGTGGTCTAGAGTTTTATTTCCTCTGGTTGCACATTTAACATGCTGGTAGAAATTAGGTAGAATTGATTTAAGTTTCCCTGCATTAAAGTCCCCGGCCACTAGGAGCGCTGCCTCTGGATGAGCGTTTTCCTGTTGACTTATGGCCTTATACAGCTCATTCAGTGCAATCTTAATGCCAGCATTGGTTTGTGGTGGTAAATAGAAAGCTATGAAAAATATAGATGAAAACTCTCTTGGTAAATAGTGTGGTCTACAGCTTATCATAAGATACTCTACCTCAGGCGAGCAAAACCTCGAGACTTCCTTAGTATTTGATTTTGTGCACCAGCTGTTGTTTACAAATATACACAGACCACCACCCCTTGTGTTACCGGAGTCAGCCGTTCTATCCTGCCTATGTAGCGTATAGCCCGCTAGCTGTATGTTATCCATGTCGTCGTTCAGCCACGACTCGTTGAAACATAAGATATTACAGTTTTTAATGTCCCGTTGGTAGGATAACCGTAATCTTAGGTCATCAATTTATTTTCCAATGATTGAAGATTGGCTAATAGGATTGATGGGAGCGGCATCCTTACAAGGCACCCCGACCTACGTCCACGATATCTCCGTCTCTTCCTCATGCGAATGACGGGGATTTGGGCCTTGTCGGGTGTCTGTAGGATATCCTTCGCGGCCGCCTCGTTGAAGAAAAATTATTCGTCCAATACGAGGTGAGTAATTTTTGGTTATAAGAGACGATGGCAGAAACATTATGTACAAAATAAATTACAAATATCGCGGAAAAACACACATAATAGTACAATTGGTTAGAGGGCTGTAAAACGGCAGCCGTAGTCTGGATTTTGTATGGCGGTTTTGGAGCAGTGGCTTCTTCCTTGCTGAGCGGCCTTCCAGGTTATGTCGATATAGGGCTCGTTTTACTGTTGACATAGATACTTTTGTACCTGTTTCCTCCAGCATCTTCACAAGGTCCTTTGCTGTTGTTCTGGGATTGATTTGCACTTTTCGCACCAAAGTACGTTCATCTCTAGGAGACAGAACACCTCTCCTCCCTGAGCGGTATGACGGCTGCGTGGTCCTATGGTGTTTATGCTTGCGTACTATTGTTTGTACAGATTAACGTGGTACCTTCAATCATTTGGAAATTGCTCCCAAGGATGAACCAGACTTGTGGTGGTCTACATTTTCTTTTCTGAGGTCTTGGCTGATTTCTTTTGATTTTCCCATGATTTCAAGCAAAGAGGCACTGAGTTTGAAGATAGGCCTTGAAATACATCCACAGATACACCTCCAATTGACTCAAATTATGTCAATTAGCCTATCAGAATCTTCTAAAGTCATGACATCATTTTCTGGAATTTTCCAAGCTGTTTAAAGGCACAGTCAACTTAGTGTACGTAAACTTCTGACCCACTGGAATTGTGAATTATAAGTGAAATAATCTGTCTGTAAACAATTGTTGGAAAAATTACTTGTGTCATGCACAAAGTAGATGGCCTAACCGACTTGCTAAAACTATAGTTTGTTAACAAGAAATTTGTGGAGTGGTTGAAAAACGAGTTTTAATGACTCCAACCTAAGTGTATGTAAACTTCCAACTTCAACTGTGTGTGTATATATATATATATATATATATATATATATATATATATATATATATATATATATATATATACACACACACACACAGTGAGGGGACAAAAGTATTTGATCCCCTGCTGATTTTGTACGTTTGCCCACTGACAAAGACATGATCAGTCTATAATTTTAATGGTAGGTTTATTTGAACAGTGAGAGACAGAATAACAAAAAAATCCAGAAAAACGCATGTCAAAAATGTTATGAATTGATTTGCATTTTAATGAGGGAAATAAGTATTTGACCCCTCTGCAAAACATGACTTAGTACTTGGTGGCAAAACCATTGTTGGCAATCACAGAGGTCAGACGTTTCTTGTAGTTGGCCACCAGGTTTGCACACATCTCAGGAGGGATTTTGTCCCACTCCTCTTTGCAGATCTTCTCCAAGTCATTAAGGTTTCGAGGCTGACGTTTAGCAACTCAAACCTTCAGCTCCCTCCACAGATTTTCTATGGGATTAAGGTCTGGAGACTGGCTAGGCCACTCCAGGACCTTAATGTGCTTCTTCTTGAGCCACTCCTTTGTTGCCACTCCAGGACCTTAATGTGCTTCTTCTTGAGCCACCCCCAAAGCATAATGTTTCCACCTCCATGTTTGACGGTGGGGATGGTGTTCTTGGGGTCATAGGCAGCATTCCTCCTCCTCCAAACACGGCGAGTTGAGTTGATGCCAAAGAGCTTGATTTTGGTCTCATCTGACCACAACACTTTCACCCAGTTCTCCTCTGAATCATTCAGATGTTCATTGGCAAACTTCAGACGGGCCTGTATATGTGCTTTCTTGAGCAGGGGGACCTTGCGGGCGCTGCAGGATTTCAGTCTTTCACGGCGTAGTGTGTTACCAATTGTTTTCTTGGTGACTATGGTCCCAGCTGCCTTGAGATCATTGACAAGATCCTCCCGTGTTGTTCTGGGCTGGTTCCTCACCGTTCTCATGATCATTGCAACTCCATGAGGTGAGATCTTGCATGGAGCCCCAGGCCGAGGGAGATTGACAGTTCTTTTGTGTTTCTTCCATTTGCGAATAATCGCACCAACTGTTGTCACCTTCTCACCAAGCTGCTTGGCGATGGTCTTGTAGCCCATTCCAGCCTTGTGAAGGTCTACAATCTTGTCCCTGACATCCTTGGAGAGCTCTTTGGTCTTGGCCATGGTGGAGAGTTTGGAATCTGATTGATTGATTGCTTCTGTGGACAGGTCTTTTATACAGGTAACAAGCTGAGATTAGGAGCACTCCCTTTAAGAGTGTGCTCCTAATCTCAGCTCGTTACCTGTATAAAAGACACCTGGGAGCCAGAAATCTTTCTGATTGAGACGGGGTCAAATACTTATTTCCCTCATTTAAAATGCAAATCAATTTATAACGTTTTTTGACATGCGTTTTTCTGGATTTTGTTGTTGTTATTCTGTCTCTCACTGTTCAAATGAACATACCATATATATACAGCTGCGGAAAAAATTAAGAGACGACTGCAAAATTATCAGTTTCTCTGGTTTACTATTTTACTATATGTGTTTGGGTAAAAATAACATTTATTTCTCCCAATTTCCAAATAACAATATTGTCATTTAGAGCATTTATTTGCAGAAAATGACAACTGGTCAAAATAACAAAAAATGTGCAGTGTTGTCAGACCTCGAATAATGCAAAGAAAATAAGTTCATGTTCATTTTTAAACAACACAATACTAATGTTTTAACTTAGGAAGAGTTCAGAAATCAATATTTGGTGGAATAACCCTGATTTTCAATCACAGCTTTCATGCGTCTTGGCATGCTCTCCACCAGTCTTTCACATTGATGTTGGGTGACTTTATGCAACTCCTGGCGCAAAAATTCAAGCAGCTTGGCTTTGTTTGATGGCTTGTGACCATCCATCTTCCTCTTGATCACATTCCAGAAGTTTTCAATGGGGTTTAGGTCTAGAGATTGGGCTGGCCATGACAGGGTCTTGATCTGGTGGTCCTCCATCGACACCTTGATTGACCTGGCTGTGTGGCATGGCGCATTGTCCTGCTGGAAAAAACAATTCTCAGAGTTGGGGAACAATGTCAGAGCAAAAGGAAGCAAGTTTTCTTCCAGGACAACCTTGTACGTGGCTTGATTCATGCGTCCTTCACAAAGACAAATCTGGCCAATTCCAGCCTTGCTGAAGCACCCCCAGATCATCACCGATCCTCCACCAAATTTCACAGTGGGTGCAAGACACTGTGGCTCTCCAGGTCTCCGTCTAACCATTAGACGACCAGGTGTTGGGCAAAGCTGAAAATTGGACTCATCAGAGAAGATGACCTTACTCCAGTCCTCTACGGTCCAATCCTGATGGTCTTTTGCAAACCTCAGCCTGGCTCTTCTTTGCTTCTCATTGATGAAGGGCTTTTTTCTAGCTTTGCACGACTTCAGCCCTGCCCCTAGTAGCCTGTTTCGAACCGTCCTCGCCGTGCACTTCACCCCAGCTGCCGTTTGCCATTCTTTTTGTAGGTCACTTGATGTCATCCTACGGTTGTTGAGTGACATTCGAATAAGTTGTGTGTGTATATGTGTGTGTGTATGTATGTACAGTGGGGAAAAAAAGTATTTAGTCAGCCACCAATTGTGCAAGTTCTCCCACTTAAAAAGATGAGAGGCCTGTACTTTTCATCACGTCAACTATGACAGACAAATTGAGAAAAAAAATTCCAGAAAATCACATTGTAGGATTTTTAATACATTTATTTGCAAATTATGGTGGAAAATAAGTATTTGGTCACCTACAAACAAGCAAGATTTCTGGCTCTCACAGACATTTAAATTTTAGTCATTTAGCAGACACTCTTATCCAGAGCGACTTACAGTTAGTGAATACATTATTTTTGTTTTTGTTTTTCATACCCCGTGGGAATCGAACCCACAACCCTGGCGTTGCAAACGCTATGCTCTACCAACTGAGCTACATCCCTGCCGGCCATTCCCTCCCCTACCCTGGACGACGCTGGGCCTATTGTGCGCCGTCCCATGGGTCTCCCGGTCGCGGCCGGCTATGACAGAGCCTGGATTCGAACCAGGATCCCTAGTGGCACAGCTAGCACTGCGATGCAGTGCCTTAGACCACTGCGCCACTCGGGAGGTAGACCTGTAACTTCTTCTTTAAGAGGCTCCTCTGTCCTCCACTCGTTACCTGTATTAATGGCACCTGTTTGAACTTGTTATCAGTATAAAAGACACCTGTCCACAACCTCAAACAGTCACACTCCAAACTCCACTATGGCCAAGACCAAAGAGCTGTCAAAGGACACCAGAAACAAAATTGTAGACCTGCACCAGGCTGGGAAGACTGAATCTGCAATAGGTAAGTAGCTTGGTTTGAAGAAATCAACTGTGGGAGCAATTATTAGGAAATGGAAGACATACAAGATCACTGATAATCTCCCTCGATCTGGGGCTCCACGCAAGATCTCACCCCGTGGGGTCAAAATGATCACAAGAACGGTGAGCAAAAATCCCAGAACCACACGGGGGGACCTTGTGAATGACCTGCAGAGAGCTGGGACCAAAGTAACAAAGCCTACCATCAGTAACACACTACGCCGCCAGTGACTCAAATCCTACAGTGCCAGACGTGTCCCCCTGCTTAAGCCAGTACATGTCCAGGCCCGTCTGAAGTTTGCTAGAGTGCATTTGGATGATCCAGAAGAGGATTGGGAGAATGTCATATGGTCAGATGAAACCAAAATATAACTTTTTGGTAAAAACTCAACTCGTCGTGTTTGGAGGACAAAGAATGCTGAGTTGCATCCAAAGAACACCATACCTACTGTGAAGCATGGGGGTGGAAACATCATGCTTTGGGGCTGTTTTTCTGCAAAGGGAGCAGGACGACTGATCCGTGTAAAGGAAAGAATGAATGGGGCCATGTATCGTGAGATTTTGAGTGAAAACCTCCTTCAATCAGCAAGGGCATTGAAGATGAAACGTGGCTGGGTCTTTCAGTATGACAGTGATCCCAAACACACCGCCCGGGCAACGAAGGAGTGGCTTCGTAAGAAGCATTTCAAGGTCCTGGAGTGGCCTAGCCAGTCTCCAGATCTCAACCCCATAGAAAATCTTTGGAGAGAGTTGAAAGTCTGTGTTGCCCAGCGACAGCCCATACACTTAGGTTGCAGTCATTAAAACTAGTTTTTCAACCACTCTACAAATTTCTTTTTAACAAACTATTGTTTTTGCAAGTCGGTTAGGACATCTACTTTTTGCATTACACAAGTAATTTTTCCAACAATTGTTTACAGACAGATTATTTCACTTATAATTCACTGTATCACAATTCCAGTGGGTCAGAAGTTTACATACACTAAGTTGACTGTGCCTTTAAACAGCTTGGAAAATTCCAGAAAATGATGTCATGGCTTTAGAAGCTTCTGATAGGCTAATTGACATCATTTGAGTCAATTGGAGGTGTACCTGTGGATGTATTTCAAGGCCTACCTTCAAAGTCAGTGCCTCTTTGCTTGACATCATGGGAAAATCAAAGGAAATCAGCCAAGACCTCAGAAAAAATATTGTAGACCTCTACAAGTCTGGTTCATCCTTGGGAGCAATTTCCAAACGCCTGAAGGTACCACGTTCATCTGTTCAAACAGTAGTACGCAAGTATAATCATCATGGGACCACGCAGCCGTCATACCGCTCAGGAAAGAGACGCGCTCTGTCTCCTAGAGATGAACATACTTTGGTGCGAAAAGTGCAAATCAATCCCAGAACAACAGCAAAGGACCTTGTGAAGATGCTGGAGGAAACAGGTACAAAAGTATCTATATCCACAGTAAAACGAGTCCTATATCGACATAACCTGAAAGGCCGCTCAACAAGGAAGAAGCCACTGCTCCAAAACCGCCATAAAAAAAGCCAGACTATGGTTTGCAACTGCACATGGGGACTAAGATCGTACTTTTTGGAGAAATGTCCTCTGGTCTGATGAAACAAAAATAGAACTGTTTGGCCATAATGACCATCGTTATGTTTGGAGGAAAAAGGGGGATGCTTGCAAGCCGAAGAACACCATCCCAACCTTGAAGCACGGGGGTGGCAGCATCATGCTGTGGGGGTGCTTTGCTGCAGGAGGGACTGGTGCACTTCACAAAATAGATGGCATCATGAGGAAGGAAAACTCTGTGGATATATTGAAGCAACATCTCAAGACATCAGTCAGGAAGTTAAAGCTTGGTCGCAAATGGGTCTTCCAAATGGCCAATGACCCCAAGCATACTTCCAAAGTTGTGGCAAAATGTCTTAAGGACAACAAATTCAAGGTATTGGAGTGGCCATCACAAAGCCCTGACCTCAATCCTATAGAACATTTCTGGGCAGAACTGAAAAAGCGTGTGCGAGGAAGGAGGCCTACAAACCTGACTCAGTTACACCAGCTCTGTCAGGAGGAATGGGCCAAAATTCACCCACCTTATTGTGGGAAGCTTGTGGAAGGCTACCCAAAACGTTTGACCCAAGTTAAACAATTTAAAGGCAATGCTACCAAATACTAATTGAGTGTTTGTAAACTTCTGACCCACTGGGAATGTGATGAAAGAAATAAAAGCTGAAATAAATAATTCTCTCTACTATTATTCTGACATTTCACATTCTTAAAATAAAGTGGTGATCCTAACTGACCTAAGACAGGGAATTTTTACTAGGATTACATTTCAGGAATTGTGAAAAACTGAGTTTAAATGTATTTGGCTAAGGTGTATGTAAACTTCAGACTTCAACTGTATGTATATATATATATATATATATATATATATATATATATATATATATATATATATATATATATATATATTTTTTTTTTTGTGTGTGTATATAAACTCAGCAAAAAAAAGAAACGTCCTCTCACTGTCAAAAGCGTTTATTTTCAGCAAACTTAACATGTGTAAATATCTGTATGAACATAACAAGATTCAACAACTGAGACATAAACTGAACAAGTTCCACAGACATGTGACTAACAGAAATTGAATAATGTGTCTCTGAACAAAGGGGGGGGTCCAAATCAAAAGTAACAGTCAGTGTCTGGTGTGGCCACCAGCTGCATTAAGTACTGCAGTGCATCTCCTCCTCATGGACTGCACCAGATTTGCCAGTTCTTGCTGTGAGATGTTACCCAACTCTTCCACCAAGGCACCTTCAAGTTCCCGGACATTTCTGGGGGGAATGGCCCTAGCTCTCACCCTCTGATCCAACAGGTCCCAGACGTGCTCAATGGGATTGAGATCCGGGCTCTTCGCTGGCCATGGCAGAACACTGACATTCCTGTCTTGCAGGAAATCACGCACAGAACGAGCAGTATGGCTGGTGGCATTGTCATGCTGGAGGGTCATGTCAGGATGAGCCTGCAGGAAGGGTACCACATGAGGGAGGAGGATGTCTTGCAATGACAACAAGCTCAGTCCGATGATGCTGTGACACACCGCCCCAGACCATGACGGACCCTCCACCTCCAAATCGATCCCGCTCCAGAGTACAGGCCTTGGTGGAACGCTTATTCCTTTGATGATAAACGCGAATCCGACCATCACCCCTGGTGAGACAAAACCGCGACTCGTCAGTGAAGAGCACTTTTTGCCAGTCCTGTCTGGTCCAGCGACGGAGGGTTTGTGCCCATAGGCGACATTGTTGCCGGTGATGTCTGGTGAGGACCTGCCTTACAAAAGGCCTACGAGCCATCAGTCCAGCCTTTCTCAGCCTATTAATTTAGTCTAGACTCTGCATGGTGTAATGGTGAAATGTCACAGTTTCAAGTCATGAGGGCCCTACCCTAGCTGGTAGAGCACGGCGCTTGTAACGCCAGGGTAGTGGGTTCAATCCCCGGGACCACCCATACACAAAAATGTATGCACGCATGACTGTAAGTCGCTTTGGATAAAAGCGTCTGCTAAATGGCATATTATTATTATTATTATTATTATTATTATTATTATTACTTTAGGCTGGTTTAAATGGTTTTAGGCTTGACGTGTTTTAAGTGTGGCTTTCTGGCAACCTTTTTATTCACCTGTTGCCTTTCTTCTGTTCCAGGCCTGCCCCACCAGCTCTCTGGTCAAAGCCAGACCCTCGTTGCTTGTGATTTGTGGCCCAAGTAACAATGGAGGAGATGGCCTGGTCTGTGCCAGACATCTCAAATTCTTTGTGAGTGTCTCATCCTTCTCATCCAATATGTTTCTGAAAATCAAGGCATGCAGTAGAGATTAGAGAATTGGTTCATGTTATAATGAACCAATTCTTCTTAAAGGCATCTATTGCTTTTGGAATCAATGCTGTGTTGTGCTTTTTCTGTAATAGTGACTGTCAAATAGGCCAATTAGTATTTATTACTAAGTAACATACCTACAGTCTGTGGTTCTGAGTGTATACTGACTATGCTTTGTACCTACTATTCTGTACCCAAAGAAGCCAAATAAACCATTGTTCCAGGGCCTGACCACCCAGTGTGAGAAGATAGACATCCCTTTCTTGACTGAGATGCCTGAGGTAGTACTGGGCCATGGCTCCTGTGTTAATCTCACAGCAGTCTATTTGGTTGTTAGGTGTGTGTCCTGACTCCTGGGCTATTTCACATGAGTTTATCTGTGAGTGCCAGTGTTGTTGTATGCAAGGTTGTTTACATTTTACATTTTAGTCATTTAGCAGACGCTCTTATCCAGAGCGACTTACAGGAGCAATTAGGGTTAAGTGCCTTGCTTAAGGGCACAGACAGATTTTTCACCTAGTCAGCTCGGGGATTAGAACCAGCGACCTTTCGGTTACTGGCACAATGCTCTTACCCACTAAGCTACCTGCCGCCCCGGTTGTTGATGTAGTTATCTCGGAGTGTGTGTATATGTGATGCTGTGCAGGTTGTGTTAATGCTGACAGTGACAGAGATGCTTCTCTTAGGCAATGGTGATTGACGAGGCTTACAACCTGGTGATAGACGCCATCTTTGGCTTTAGCTTCAAGGGTGCAGTTCGGGAGCATTTTGACTCCATCCTGGACGTGCTGAAGAAGACCCATAGTTAGTACCGACATCCCCTCAGGTGGGTGGGCACCTAACTCACTTCAAACTAAAATCTAGAGGGCAGATATTGGTGTTTTTCACTGATAAGCTAGTTGAGTAAAAAGATCCAGTCTATGCTATATCTCAATCGCAAAAGGTACTGTCCTTGGCTTGATAAAAACAACATTTTGGGCAGTATTTTGTTCAGAAATCATAAGGAATGTTATTTGTTGAATCCATAGGTTCAATACAGTGTGCCTTAAGTCTATTAGCTGGCCCAAAATGTTTCTATTTGTGATAGTGATATCCTCACATAATGTATGTCTTCTTCAGGTTGGGATGTGGAGCAGGGCAGCACAGATGGACTCCAGCCAGACATGCTCATGTCCCTGACTGCCCCTAAGAAGTCAGCAACACACTTCCATATTGACGCTACCGCTATCTGGGGGGACGTTTTGTGCCTCTTGCCATGGATAAGAAGCACCAGCTCAACCTACCTCAGTACCCCAATACTGACTGTGTGTACCAGCTGCAGTAGTGCCAACCAGTGATGTATACTACCGGTCAAAAGTTTTAGAACACCTACTCATTCAAGGTTCTTTCTTTCTTTTTACTATTTTCTATATTGTAGAATAATAGTGAAGACATCAAAACTATGAAACAACACATATGGAATCATATAGTAACAAAAAAAGCGTTAAACAAATCCAAATAGCCACCTGTCACGACTTCCGCCGAGGCTGCCTCCCCTCCTTGTTCGGGCAGGCTTCGGCGTTCGTCGTCACCGGCTTACTAGCCACTGCCGCTCCATATATCATCATTCCATTTGTCTTGTCTTGTCAATTACACACACCTGGTTCTTATCCCCTCATTAGTCTGTGTATAAGTGTTCCCTCTGCCCCCCTTGTCCTTGTGGGTGACTGTTATTTGTGAGAGTAGTGTAGCTCGGGGGAGCTACTCTCCCTTTGTATTGCTGGGGTAGATATTTCCCCTGTGCCTGTATATTGTTGGAGGATCCCCCGTACCGTGTATTGCCAGGGTAGATAGTTTCCCCTGTGCCTGTTTCCGTGTGTCGCTATCCAGCGCATGTGTGTACGACGGAATAAAGTCTGTATTCTGTGATTTACCCTCCTGCGCCTGACTCCTTCTATCACACTCATCACAGAATCACCCACCCGCTATGGAGTCAGCGGGAGAGGAGCGCATGCCTGGAGTCGTGGCACGGGTTCAGGAGCATTCCACGATGCTGGCCAGCTTGGGGAAAGCGATGGATCAGGTTCTTCAGGTCGTCCAACGCCTGGAGAGGAGAGGACCTGATCTGTCGAGACCAGCTGGTCAACCGGATCCAGCCACCTACACCCCAGCACCCGGAGGGATCCAGATATCCCGACCACGGGTGTTCGACGGGACGGCGGCGCTCTGCCAAGGATTCCTCCTCCAACTGGAGCTCTACTTCTCCAGCATCAGGCCGGCCCCATCGGAGCGGGAGAAGGTGTCCGTCCTTGTTTCCTGCCTCTCGGGAAAAGCCCTGGAGTGGGCCAACGCGGTTTGGAACGAAGGAGGAGCTGCGTTGGAGAACTACGGGGAGTTCTCTCGTCTCTTTCGGGCGGTCTTCGATCACCCGCCCGAGGGTCGAGAGGCGGGCGAGCGGCTGGTCCACCTGAGGGGACGAGGACCGCGCAAGACTTCACGTTGAAGTTTCGGACGCTTGCAGCGGGGTTCGGGTGGAACGAGCGGGCCCTGATCGACCATTTCCGGTGCCATCTGCGGGAGGACGTCCGACGGGAGCTAGCCGGCCGGGACACCATGTTGTCTTTCACGCAACTGGTGGACATGGTCATCCGTTTGGACAACCTGCTGGCAGCCAAAGGACGTCCTGGTAGGGGTCTGCCCGTTTCCACCCCGGACGACTCGGATCCCGAGCTGATGGAGCTGGGTGGAGCCGCCGTCCGAGAGAGTGGAGGATGACAGCGACAGTGCCACTGGTGGCACGAAGGGACAGTACACCACACGTAGTCGTCAACACTTTTTGGGGTCTGGAGGTGGCAGGCAGGGCACTCTCGCATCACCCCAGGTATCGAACACCCACACTCATTCAGAGCCCTCTGCTGCGCGCTGTACCCTACCTATCTACTTTCCCGATCACATGGTAGTTCATCAGTGTAAGGCGCTAGTTGATTCAGGCGCAGCTGGGAACTTTATGGACAGGGCATTCTCACGCCGTCAAGTCATTTCATTGGTTCCCCTATCCATTCCACTCCCCATCAGAGCACTTGATAGTCGACCATTAGGGTCCGGGTTTGTTAAGGAAGTTACTGTACTAGTCACCATGATCACCCAGGAGACTCATTGTGAGCAGGTTACTTTTTCGATTATTGAGTCTCCTGCTTTCCCTGTGGTATTAGGTATCCCTTGGCTAGCCATCCACAACCCCACCTTCTCACGGCCGCAGAGGGTTCTCACGGGGTGGTTGCGAGAGTGTCAGGGTAGGTGTCTCCGTTGGTGCAACCACGGTGGAAAGTCCAGACGGTACTTCCACCGTACGCATTCCCCCCGACTACCTCGATCTGGCGCACGCGTTTTCAAAGACGCAGGCGACAAAATTACCAACTCATTGGGCGGGGGATTGGGCGATAAACCTTCGGGTAGACGCAGTACCTCCCAGGAGTCATGTGTACCCCCTGTCGCAGGCTGAAACGGTGGCTATGGAAACATACGTCACCGAGTCCCTGGGCCAGGGGTATATACGTCCCTCCACTTCACCCGCCTCCTCGAGATTCTTCTTTGTGAAGAAGAAAGACGGCGGTCTGCGCCCGTGCATTGATTATCGATCACTGAACAAGGAGACGATAAGATTTAGTTATCCTCTCTCCCTCATTCCTTCAGTGATTGAGTCAATGCATGGGGTGCGCTTCTTCACCAAATTAGATCTCAGGAGTGCATACAACCTGGTGCGTGTTCGGGAGGGGGATGAGTGGAAGACAGCATTCAGCACAACCACGGGGCATTATGAATACCTGAAAATGCCCTACGGTTTGATGAATGCTCCATCCGTCTTCCAGTCCTTTGTGAATGAGGTGTTTCGGGACATGCTTGGTCGCGGTGTGGTGGTCTACATCGATGACATCCTGGTGTATTCCGCCACGCGCGCTGAGCATGTGTCCCTGGTTCGCAAAGTGCTGGCCCGACTGTTGGAAAATGACCTTTATGCCAAGGCAGATAAGTTTATGTTTTTCCAGCAGTCCGTCTCCTTCCTCGGATACCGCATTACCACCTCAGGTGTGGAGATGGAGGGAGATCGCATTTCAGCCGTGCGTAATTGGCCAAATCCAACCACGGTTAAGGAGGTGCAGCGCTTCCTTGGCTTCGCCAACTACTATCGAAGGTTTATCTGGTGCTTTGTCAAGGCCGCAGCTCCCATTACATCCCTGTTGAAGGGTGGGCCGTCCCGGCTCCGCTGGTCTGCTAAGGCTGACCTGGCCTTCAGCAAACTGCAGGGTCTGTTCACCTCAGCACCGGTACTGGCCCACCCCGATCCATCACTACCGTTCGTAGTGGAGGTGGATGCGTCCGAGGTAGGGATAGGCGCGGTCCTATCGCAACACTCGGGCACGCCACCCAAGCTCCGCCCCTGTGCCTTCTTCTCTAAGAAGCTCAGGTCGGCGGAGCAGAACTACGATGTTGGTGATCGGGAGCTGTTGGCTGTTGTCCGAGCTTTGACCGTGTGGAGGCATTGGCTCGAAGGGGCGAAACACCCTTTCCTCATCTGGACGGACCACCGTAACCTGGAGTACATCCGGGCAGCGAGGAGGCTGAATCCTCGCCAGGCCAGGTGGGCCCTATTCTTCACCTGGTTTGATTTTACACTGTCATACATTCCAGGTACGAAGAACGTGAAGGCAGACACACTGTCCCGGCTGTATGACACGGAGGAGAGGCCCAAAGACAACACCCCCATACTCCCGGCCTCCTGCATTGTGGCGCCGGTAGTTTGGGCGATGGACGCGGATATAGAGCAGGCATTACGCACAGATCCATCTCCACCTCAGTGTCCAGCTGGGCTGCGGTACATGCCTGCTCTTACCCGTGATCGTCTGGTCTACTGGGCACACACATCACCCTCCTCTGGTCACCCAGGTATCGGTCGGACAGTGCGCTGCCTGACCGGAAAGTACTGGTGGCCTACCTTGGCTAAGGACGTGAGGGTGTACGTCTCCTCCTGCTCGGTGTGCGCCCAGAGTAAGGCACCTAGGCACCTCCCAGCGGGTAAGTTGCAACCTTTACCAGTTCCACAACGACCATGGTCTCACCTAAGTGTTGATTTTTTGACTGATCTTCGCCTCTCCCAAGGTAACACCACCATCCTGGTCGTTGTGGACCGCTTTTCCAAGTCCTGCCGCTTCCTTCCTCTGCCCGGTCTCCCCACGGCCCTGCAAACTGCGGTGGCCCTGTTTACTCACGTCTTCCGGCACTACGGGGTACCAGAGGTTATAGTGTCCGACCGAGGTCCCCAGTTCACGTCCAAGGTCTGGAAGGCGTTCATGGAACTTCTGGGGGTCTCGGTCAGCCTGACCTCTGGGTTCCACCCCGAGTCAAATGGGCAGGTGGAACGGGTAAATCAGGATGTGGGTAGGTTCCTACGGTCCTACTGCCAGGACGGGCCGGGGGAGTGGTCGGTGTTCTTGCCATGGGCAGAATATGCCCAGAACTCCCTCCGCCACTCCTCTACTAACCTAACGCCATTCCAATGTGTTTTAGGTTACCAACCGGTTCAGGCACCATGGCACCAGAGCCAGACCGAGGCTCCTGCGGTGGATGACTGGTTTTGACGCGCGGAGGAGACGTGGGACGCTGCCTACGTTCACCTCCAGCACGCCGTGCGTCGTCAGAAGGCCAACGCTCACCGCCACCGCAGTGAGGCCCCGGTCTTCGTACCGGGGGATCGGGTCTGGCTCTCGACCCGGAATCTGCCCCTCCGCCTGCCCTGCCGGAATGCTGAGCCCGCGGTTTGTGGGGCCATTCAAAGTCCTGAGGAGAATCAACGAGGTCACTTATAGGTTATTATTTCCCCCTGATTACCGTAATAACCCCTCGTTTCATGTGTCTCTCCTCGGGCCGGTGGTGGTTGGTCCGCTCCAGGAGTCTGAGGTGCGGGAGGTTCCTCCACCTCCTCTGGACATCGAGGGGGCCCCGGCGTACTCTGTCCGTTCCATCCTGGATTTGAGGCGTCGGGTGGGGGGCCTTCAGTACCTTGTGGAGTGGGAGGGGTACGGTCCGGAGGAATGGTGCTCGATCCCTCCCTGTTGCGGGATTTCCACTGTCGCCATCCGGCTCGCCCTGCTCCGCGTCCTCCTGGCCGTCCCCGAGGCCGGGGTTGGCGCGCTGTTGGAGCTGCGCATCAAGGGGGGGGGGGGTACTGTCACGACTTCCGCCGAGGCTGCCTCCCCTCCTTGTTCGGGCAGGCTTCGGCGTTCGTCGTCACCGGCTTAATAGCCAATGCCGCTCCATATATCATCATTCCATTTGTCTTGTCTTGTCAATTACACACACCTAGTTCTTTTCCCCTCATTAGTCCGTGTATAAGTGTTCCCTCTGCCTCCCTTGTCCTTGTTGGGTGACTGTTATTTGTGAGAGTAGTGTAGCTCGGTGGAGCTACTCTCCCTTAGTATTGCCAGGGTAGATATTTCCCCTGTGCCTGTATATTGTTGGAGTATCCCCCGTACCGTGTATTGCCAGGGTAGATAGTTTCCCCTGTGCCTGTTTCCGTGTGTCGTTATCCAGCGCATTTGTGTACGACGGAATAAAGTCTGTATTCTGTGATTTACCCTCCTGCGCCTGACTCCTTCTATCACACTCATCACACCACCGTTTGCCTTGATAGCTTTGCACACTCTTGGCATTCTCTCAACCAGCTTCATGAGGTAGTCATCTGGAATGCATTTCAATTAACAGGTGTGCCTTCTTAAAAGTTAATTTGTGGAATTTATTTCCTTCTTAATGCGTTTGAGCCAATCAGTTGTGTTTTGTCAAGGTAGGGGGGGTATACAGAAGATAGCCCTATTTGGTAAAAGACCAAGTCCATATTATGGCAAGAACAGCTCAAATAAGCAAAGAGAAACAACAGTCCATCATTACTTTAAGACATGAAGGTCAGTCAAGAACTTTGAAAGTTTCTTCAAGTGCTGTCGCAAAAACCATCAAGCGCTATGATGAAACTGGCTCTCATGAGGACCGCCACAGGAATGGAAGACCCAGAGTTACCTCTGCTGTAGAAGATAAGTTCATTAGAGTTACCAGCCTCAGAAATTGCAGCCCAAATAAATGTTTCACGGAGTTCAAGTAACAGACACAATACAACATCAACTGTTCAGAGGAGACTGTGTGAATCAGGCCTTCATGGTCGATTTGCTGCAAAGAAACCACTACTAAAGGACACCAATGAGAAGAAGAGAATTGCTTGGGCCAAGAAACACGAGCAATGGACATTAGACCGGTGGTCTGGAGTCCAAATTTGAGATTTTTGCTTCCAACTGCCGTGTCTTTGTGAGACATGGTGTAGGTGAATGGATGATCTCCGCATGTGTATTTCCCACCGTAAAGCATGGAGGAAGAGGTGTTCTGTGTGGGGGTGCGTTGCTGGTGACACTGTCTGTGATTTATTTAGAATTCAAGGCACACTTAACCAGCATGGCTACCACATCATTCTACAGCGATACGCGATCCCATCTGGTTTGGGCTTAGTGGGACTATCATTTGTTTTTCAACAGGACAATGACCCAACACACCTCCAAGCTGTGTAAGGGCTGTTTTACCAAGAAGGAGAGTGATGGAGTGCTGCATCAGACCCCGGACCTCAACCAAATTCAGATGGTTTGGGATGAGTTGGACCGCAGAGTGAAGGAAAAGCAGCCAACTAGTGCTCAGCATATGTGGGAACTCCTTCAAGACTGTTGGAAAAGCATTCCAGGTGAAGCTGGTTGAGAGAATGCCAAGAGTGTGCAAAGCTGTCTTCAAGGCAAAGAGTGGCTACTTTGAAGAATCGTAAATATAAAATATATATTTTTTAGATTTGTTTAACACTTTTCTGGTTACTACATGATTCCATATGTGTTATTTCATCGTTTTGATGTCTTCACTATTATTCTACAATGTAGAAAATGCTAAAAATAAAGAACAACCGTTGAATGAGTAGGTGTTCTAAAACGTTTGACCGGTAGTGTACAGTAGTGGTTTAAAAAAAAAATGGTGGGTAAACGCTAATCGCTATTCGCGATGAGTAAAGTAACGCTCCCATTTACTTGTGTTTACCCTCCGCTAAACCATTGGTGCCAAATGTATAGAAGAGGCTGTGTAAGTACACTTGGGGTTTGAGAGGTTATCAACTTCAGTGGATCCATTATGAATTTGGTGAGATGTTTATATACTGTTAGCAGGAAAGGTTATACCTAAATTGATGGGTCTTTTGCTGTAGCAGTTTGATTGAAATGCTTTGGCTTCTTATACTAACTGTAAGTCGCTCTGGATAAGAGCGTCTGTAAATAAAAAAAAAAAAGAGTTCTATGGACAGCTGTAATTGCACTCATTGTTATTTAAATATTGAAAATTAAAAGTTCAATATTAAAAACGGCCAATCTTCACTTCAATTAATTGTATGATTTTATTTGTCATTATAATCACATAACATTGTACATTGTAGGCCTATGTCTCCATTCAATTTACATTTAGCAAGACCAATCGAACTGAGAAGACATCATAGTCGATCACATTATATTATAAATACCTTTTGAAGTTTAGTACATTTCATGATGATTGTGCATAATTTGTAAGACATAAAACAGGTGGAGTGGATGGATTCATTACGGGGTTTTTTCAATCGCTTTGGTGCTGTTTTCACAAGCATGTGGTGAATTTTAAAAACTTAAGTGCAAAACTCTAAACTGACAACACTTGTAATACCCCCTATGTTATGTTCAGAACCTTTGATTATGCATTCATTGGGGTCTTTCACCCCTGAGTCATTCATGCAAAATATTAAGTTTTCTGTGAAATACCATGAGAACATTTTAGTTTAGTCAGCAATACCTCAGGTAATGCTCACTATTTAGTCATTTTAACTACCATTAAAATCCATTAGCAAATAATATAACATACAAATATCAAAACTGTTCTTTTTAAGGTGCTGAATAGAGTGAAATAGTAAATGGTAAATATAATTTTCCATACAGTTTGAATATAACTTGACATGCACAATTTTTTAAGTAATTTGTGTCCAATGGCAGGTTGTGAGCATGTTGAGAAATATGTCAGTCTTAGTTTCATTACCCTTATACAATACATACACTACATGACCAAAAGTATGTGGACACCTGCTTGTCGAACATCTCATTGTAAAATCATGGGCATTAATATAGAGTTGGTCCCCCCTTTGTTGCTATAACAGCCTCCACTAGTGAGGTCTGGCACTGATGTTGGGCGATTAGGCCTGGCTCGCAGTCGACGTTCCAATTAATTCCAAAGGTGTTCGATGGGGTTGAGGTCAGGGCTCTGTGCAGGCCAGTCAAGTTCTTTCACACTGATCTCAACAAACCATTTCTGTATGGACCTCGCTTTGTGCACAGGGGCATTGTCATGCTGAAACAGGAAAGGGCCTTCCCCAAACTGTTGCCACAAAATTGGAAGCACAGAATCGTCTAGAATGTCATTGTATGTTGTAGCGTTAAGATTTACCTTCACTGGAACTAAGGGACCTAGCCCGAACCATGAAAAACAGCCCCAGACCATTATACCTCCTCCACCAAACTTTACAGTTGGCACTCTGCATTTGTGCAGGTAGAGTTCTCCTGGCATCCGCCAAACCCAGATTCATCCGTCAGACTGCCAGATGGTGAATCGTTCATCACTCCAGAGAACGTGTTTCCACTGCTCCAGAGTCCAATGGCAGCGAGCTTTACACCACTCCAGCTGGTGGTTGGCATTACGCATGGTGATCTTAAGCTTGTGTGTGGCTGATCGGCCATGGAAACCCTTTTCATGAAGCTCCCGACGAACAGTTATTGTGCTGACGTTGCTTCCAGAGGCAGTTTGGAACCTGGTAGTGAGTGAGCAGCCGAGGACAGACGATGTCTACGTGCTTCAGCACTCGGCGGTCCCGTTCTGTGAGCTTGTGAAGCCTACCACTTCGCGGCTGAGCCGTTGTTGCTCCTAGACGTTTCCACTTTAGAATAACAGCACTTACAGTGGACCGGGGCAGCTCTAGCAGGGCAGAAATTTGACGAACTGACTTGTTGGAAAGGTGGCATCCTATGACAATGCTCTTCAGTAAGGCCATTCTACTGCCAATGTTTGTCTATGGAGATCGCATGGCTGTGTGCTCGATTTTATACACCTGTCACCATAAGGTGTGGCTGAAATAGCCGAATCCACTAATTTGAAGGGGTGTCCACGTACGTTTGTATAGATAGTGTATGTAGGACAAATCATCAGAAATAAGGGTATTGTAAAGCAGTTGGCTGTTGTAAAAACATAGCACTGTGTTGTATGCCATTTCTGCCCCATGCAACATTGCACAAGATCACCTTTTCTATGTGACTTGTCAACTGATACTGTATCGCCTATCTCTCTGCTTGAAATTCATCAGCTTTCAGTGTATCATTGAAATTCAGATAATGAGTGGAATATATTGTTATATACAAACCAGACCTATGTATTTCAGCAGTGCATTGTACACTACAGTATAATTCAAAATGGTAGCACATACATGTAGAGTGACTCTTTTCAACTTTGTCCAATTGAAGCACACTGGCTGATGGAAAAATTATGATGTAGTATTTACAGCCACATCCATATATGATTTGGTTTTACCTTCCACCATAAATTGATGTCAAATTGATACATTTATGAGGTAAAAATATATAATTTTTCAGTGTTAAGCAGTTATCAAATTATATACATTAACTAGGCACTACATAATTTTGGTTCAGTAGTATATCAGTTTTGAGCAGTATGATTAAGTGATTGTTAATTGTGTTGTTAACAAATGACAAGAAAATCATATCAAAAGCAAAGTGAATATTGCATTTTGAAAAACGGATACTTAGATTGAATATGTATCCAAATTGAAAGAGTGATTTGGTGCAGTGAACGAGTGACTTTGAATTTGTTTGTTGTACTCAGTCAATTGAAAATGTGCTTAGAGTTTTGAAACATGACATTTTGATGATCTGTTGCGATTTTTGTGATTAGAGTTGTGGAAATGTACCACATACTTGTGAAAATTGCACCAAAGTTATTGAAAAAAAAAACTTAAATACAATATGTGATAAAGTTATCTTGATAGCCATTCAATCAGATTCATTCTCTCACAATACCTCTTAATATAAATGTACATACATTTTAGAGACGGATATCATTACAACCGAAAAATACCTTGATGCAGGATTCATACACATAATGATTCATTAGTTGAATTAGATACATGCTTTTGTGTGTAATACATACAGAGGTGCAGGCATAGCCGCATGAAGTAGGGGTGCTGAGGGTGCTGCAGCACCCCCCGAAAAACCAGAATATTTTTTTTATATATGTTTTTTTTATAGATTACTTTTTTCTCTCACAAAAGTAGTGCACTGGGCCTTTACTAGTCCTGTATTAGCTGACCGATATCCACCTAATTTTCGAACACTTTTAAAACACAGAAGCCAAATGCAGAAACTATGGATACAACTTCCTCCATGCTCATGCATTATCATAATTCATATGTGCACCACTAGAAATCCCTGTATTTAATAGCAGGTTTCTGTTAGCTGATACATGATGACAAAACACACCATATTACTGTCCTGGACTTTTATAGGCTAAACTGCCTTGAAAAAAAAACATAACTGATCCAAATGGTTGCCCAATCAGGCAACCTAGATGCACTTATTTCGAAATGAATATGCATTCTAAATGACAGGCTTTTGAGTGGTTATTCAAATAATAATTTGCCATTTAGCAGACGCTTTTATCCAAAGCGACTTACAGTCATGCGTGCATACATTTTTGTGTATGGGTGGTCCCGGGGATTGAACCCACTACCCTGGCGTTACAAGCGCCGTGCTCTACCAGCTGAGCTACAGAGGACCACAAATGACAGGCTATTCTGCAATTTACAGCCTAGACCAGAGTTTGCACTCACTTGAAAACAATAACATTCTTCATTACATTGTGTTGTTGTAGCCTAGGTAGGATACATTTCTTGTCCCAAAAAAACTTAAACAATAGGGTATATTTTCGAGCTGCTTACCTGAGGACTGGGAGGGAGCACGCTCAGCGCAGCCTCGGGAGCGCGCACATAGTGTAAGCTACCTATTATTTATTTTAATGATCAACTTTTTTTCCTTTGACTGGATATATTTACTGCAGTATTAAGCCTAACATTGAGCTTATGAATTATGGTTGAATATGCATACGCTTCTAACTTAGGCTTTAGGTTACATGTCAAGCCTGTCTGTCTTCATTGTTCTGGTGCGCAATTATGCACCTGGCCTCTCCGCAGCCATGGCTATTCCTTTTAAATCTCGTGGAGTCCCAGTAAAAGCCAAAAGCTTGTTGGACATGTATTTCAACTTATTTTCATTAGCCTACAAAAAGCCTATTGGTGGAGCGATGCATGCTTGCTGAATGTAAAATAGGCTACAGCATTAATGGGCGGTTGGAAAGGAGAAGTCCATATTTTCCTATAGTATGCCTAGGCCTATCTTAACACCGGGCTACATCCTGACAAAATAGGTCTACACCATATGAGTGGCCTGATAATGTACCTTTCTGGACCTTCTACACTGTTGAGGATAGACATAAACTGGAAAGGAGATCCAAATGGTTGTATAATCAGGCCTATGCTGTTGGCCTATGCAGTTAGTTCGGCATGAAACAAAACAGGATGTGTGAGCGGTTATTCAAATTATTCAGGGACAATAATTGCGTATTCACTTGAGAACAATATTTAGCCTATAGTTTAATATTTTGCTAGTGAATGGCCTAATATCTAGCTAATATTTAGCTTCTTATTTCGGCTACATATCACTAGCCTCTCTCTTCCAGCTGTTCCGGTGCGCAACAGGCTATATGCTGCAAGCCTCTCCGAAATAGGACATTACTCTTCGCGAGAAATCCCAGTGAAAGCTATAGGCTACAAAAGCTATAGCTATTTTGATTACCTTTTTATATTAGGCCTAATAGCCTATTTGGGGAAAGAAGCAGGCTTGCTCTTGCTAATTGCTGAATGTAAAACAGGCCTACAGCAGCATAGAATATGCATGTCGAGGAAAGTTGAGGTGGGAAAGTGCATTGGTGTGATCACTTTTGGCCAGTTATGATAACACTGTTGCACTGAAGCATTGCAAATAGTTGCACAGGACAGACGGAGATGAGCACAGTGAAAAAGAAGACCCAAAGAAATTGACAACCTTTAGGAAAATGGAAATCACTTGCAAACCACTTGAGCAAAAAGGCAATGGCATGCAGTAAAATATGTGCAGGCTTAATGGCGTTTGTTGTTGAATCACTAAATTTAAATACAATTTACTATATCATTTTTCATTATGCCTACATGTACATTGAAGTAGCCTATTATTTGCAGTTCACAATGAACACACCCTGAAAGCACTGAATGGTCACTCTGAACCAGTAGCCTCTCTGTGCGTTAGAGACCTCATGAATGGTCTTGTGTTACTACCACCTTATTAATAGGCAGCCTGCAGTAGGATGCTTTGATCAGTTGATTAACAGGTGTAGGACTTTAGAACGATAAACTATAAACTTTCCTCTAGGGTGGAAGCTCACCAACGTTTTATAGGTATGTAGCCTATAGTTTATTATTATAGTTATCGTTAGAGTTATTGGCTTGGTGGATGGCCCGGGCCTTAGTTAACTCTACCACAACAGAAGTAGCCTACTAGTAGGTCTAGCTAACATTAGCGAACTTGAATTAAATAAAAATTAAATGACACTTATACACTTGCACTGACTTATACTTGTTTACTTGACTCCAGCTCGCTGCAGTAGGGATGTAAAGCAGAAGTCGAATCCATCACGTCCGTTGTTTGGCTGTGCCCATAGCAATGTTCACTCCGATACTTGAATTGTGTAGGCTACTGTACTGCATTTACATTGTTTATGCTTTGAGTTTACTTATCCTTTTACTTGCTGATAACAGTTTTTTTTCATGATATACTTGGTTTATTCTGCCACTTGCACTCCTGCACAGTTATCTTTACTCTCCGAGGCTATAGCTAAATATTCTGCATTCCTGGAAAGAAAGGAGAAAGATATAAGTGGTTAGAATATCGTCTGCTTATTACCTAAAAACCTGAGCGATTTCATCCCATAGACATAGATAGAGGACTTTAGTGCCCAAAATACAATTTTAGCATGGGCAGAGCCATTAAGGACATTCACCATTGGTTAAGGAAGGATCACATATTTCCATCAGGAGGGATCAGCCAATTAATTATACTTGTGAGCAAACATTCCATAACTGCAGGTGCCTTGGCTTTATACATGTTCAAACATCCCACTCCAGGTGGCAGTATGCACCCTTTCAGTTTCTTTACCAACTCATAGAAGTATTAGAAGAAGAAGATTGACTACTTCAAAATGGAGATGGCCCCAATGGCGCTGCCCATGCTCTCATAGACGCCATAGTGGGACAGATACAATGTTGCTTCCTCTAACTATCTCTATGTTTCATCCTAAACTTAATCATTCATCCCTCCATTCATCCTTTATTCATCTATCTATCCATCTATAACCATTCTAACCACTCTCGTTTCAAATAAAATTATATTGGTCGCATACACATATTTTGCAGATGTTATCGCAGATGCAGCGAAATGCTTATGTTTCTAGCTCCAACAGTGCAGTAATACCAAACAATACACCCCACCCCACCCCACCCCCAAAAGAAAGAAATTAAGAAATATCAGAACAAGCAATGTTGAGTCCAGAATATAAATATACTGTAATGTATATGATGGTGTGTATAGACAGAATGGACAGTATATGAATAGAAAAGGTGTGTACAGCAGTAGTGACAGTGTATATAGGATGAGACTAGAATACAGAATATACATATGAAGTGGGTAAAACAGTATGTACAGTGCCTTCGGAAAGTATTCAGACCCCATTGACTTTTTCCACATTTTGTTACGTTACAGCCTTATTCTAAAATTGATTAAATAGTTGACATAATGAAAAAGCTAAAACCGTTTTTGTTTTACATTTTTGCTAATTCATAAAAAAAATTAACAACTGAAATATGACATTTACATAAGTATTCAGACCCTTTACTCAGTACTTTGTTGAAGCACCTTTGGCAGCGATTACAGTCTTGAGTCTTCTTGGGTATGATGCTACAAGCTTGGCACACCTGTATTTGGGGAGTTTCTCCCATTCTTCTCTGCAGATCCTCTCAAGCTCTGTCAGGTTGGATGGGGAGTGTTGCTGCACAGCTATTTTCAGGTCTCTCCAGAGATGTTCGATCGGGTTCAAGTCCGAGCTCTGGCTGGGCCACTCAAGGACGTTCAGAGACTTGTCCTGAAGCCACTCCTGCGTTGTCTTGGCTGTGTGCTTAGGGTTGTTGTCCTGTTGGAAGGTGAACCTTCACCCCAGTCTGAGATCCTGAGCACTCTGGAGCAGGTTTTCATCAAGAATCTCTCTGTAGTTTGCTCCGTTCATCTTTCCCTCGATCCTGACTAGTCTCCCAGTCCCTACCACTGAATAACATCCTCACAGCATGATGCTGCCACCACCATGCTTCTCCGTAGGGATGGTGGCAGGTTTCCTCCAGACGTGACGCTTGGCATTCAAGCCAAAGAGTTCAATCTTGGTTTCATATGACCAGATAATGGTCTGAGAGTCTTTAGGTGCCTCTTGGCAAACTCAAAGCGGGCTATCTTGTGGCTTTTACTGAGGAGTGGCTTCCGTCTGGCCACTCTACCATTAAGGCCTGATTGGTGGAGTGCTGCAGAGATGGTTGTCCTTCTGGAAGGTTCTTCCATCTCCACAGAGCAAATCTAGAGCTCTGTCAGAGTGACCATCAGGTTCTTCGTCACCTCCCTGACCAAGGCCCTTCTCCCCCAATTGCTCAGTTTGGCTAGGTGGCCAGCTCTAGGAAGAGTCTTTGTGGTTCCAAACATCTTCCATTTAAGAATGATGGAGGCCATTGTGTTCTTGGGGACCTTCAATGCACTGTATTCCCAAACAGTTGTACTAGCTCATAAGTAATAAGGTCATAACAGTCAAATGTCGTTATGCAGTTGACCAAACTATAAAGTTTTGAGCTCTGTTGAGATTTATGCCACTTTAATTGAAGAGGGCTCAATATTTTATAGGTAATTTGTGTGGAACGCTCAAAAAGTTTAGGTAGTGTCATGACGTTATCGACGTCATGACGTTCTGGTGGGTGGGTCATCTCTCTCTCAGGAAAGCTGAGTCAGCCATCTTGAATTTAGCCGAGATGCGGGGATGTTTGGGCCGCCCGTGTGGATGTGGAACACAGTTTAATTTGTTTTAATTTGTTTGCAATGCGCACTTTTATGCTGCCCGCTTGAAACCACCACCACCTCCGTTTTTATCATTAGTCTTATTGCCCTCGTTTTCTTAAGCGCCATCTTATCATCACCTCTGATTTGGTAAGTAACTCTGTTTTTTTTTTTTTTTCAATTGAATTTCGATAGTCTTAAATGTGGAACTGGGAATACATTTGTACAATGTGCACAGTGAATATTCGTTGTAAATAGTGTAAAAATCCAAGTAATTGTAACTTTAGAAGTTGTTAAATATGTGATAAATACGTTACGTTACTTCATCTTACAACGTAACGTTATCAGCAGGTTTCCTGGATGAACTACATTTCCCATAATGCATGTTTGCCCGGGATATTGACGGTGGAGCAAGGTCCATGAGTTTTCGCTGTTCGCCGGTAATGCAAGTGCGTACTGTGAGTATCCTTATTTCAATAAGTGTCTGCCTTACACAGTAAATATTTTACGTTATCGAGCTGTGTGTACGTGTGTGCTAGCGTGAAACGAACAATGCTAAACAACATAATGTGAGTGTTTTATCATGATGCTAACCAGGCCTGTGTTTGTATTTCTTCCTAGGCTCAAGTGTGTGGTTGTGAGATCATCTCGAAATCCTTTTAACAGTTCAGGTAGGATGTATTATGAAATAGTGTTACTAATGTAATACATTCCTAAAACCAAGTATAGAGTGTATTTGTTATAATTCATTGGTATTAGATTTAAAAGGTGATCGAATAGCTCCTGATTTGTAATGTCATTAATGCATTTCTTTTGAAGCAATGTTTTAAAAATGTTTTACAAGTGAATAGGTTGGTTTACTTTTAAGTTTAAATTTCCCACGTATCTCGTTAAAGTTTTGACCAATGAGCTAACTTGTTAAGTTGTGGCCAATGGGAGAGTGGACTGGTTGCCGGGAAAGAAAAGGGAGGGAAAAGTTGAAAGAAGGGAGAGGAGAGACGTTAGTGGGGTTGGTGAAGGAAAAACGACCAAAGGAAACGATAAAGAGAGAACAAAACCATACCTACAGAGTTTTTTTTTAAGGTAAATCCTGATTTTATTTCTATAAGAGAGTGTTTATTATTTAGTTAAGAAAGACCAAGTGGAGACTGAAGCTGCCGTCGCATTGTGGAGACATTCGACATCCTAGAGGTTAGCCTAGCATCGTGCAAGACTTGGAGAGAATTGCTTGTGACGATCAGTTCGGGTTTCCAACGGATGTCTGTTTCTGCTACAGAGTACTGGCTGCATTGATAGCTGTGTTCGCGGTGGATCTTGTGAGGACACCTGCACAGAACTACTATATTTTGCTGAGGCATTATCTACAAGTAGTGAGTAACTACAAATGTGGGGTGGACTTCGGGACTTTATGTATGTCGTCATTTTTTTTTATGAGCTCCAACGCGCGCCCAGGGTTTAAGCAAGCTTGCAAATAATTTGGACATGGGGTTGTGGAAAAATCATTGGGGTTTATAATTTGTATTTCTTTTGATGTGATACATTGAACATTTGATTAATATAGATCTTGAACCTTATGTCTGTTGTATTGGTGGAGTCATTTACTGTTTCAGTTTCATTTAATGCATGGGAAAGCATATCCTTATAACAATAACCAAGTCTATAATCATTCTATCTGAAGTTAATACCCTATTTGTCATTCACCCTAGCAAGTTTACAATAGGGATTCTTATTGGAGATGTCCTTCTCACCTAATATCCCATGCTGTTCAGATATTCTAAATAAGGTAATATCGTGAGAGTCAAATTCGAGCCTGGTGAGAGGGTTACACTAATAATTGGTTTTATTTTATGTGTTTCCACAGTCATTCTTTTGCTATTTCTCTAAATGTTTTTATCTCAACTGTGGGGTCAACAGTTGATCACTTGAACCCTTTATTAATACTTTGTTAAATACAAAGAACAACAACAGAAATAGCAGATCTATAAGCACACAACTTTGATGCTTTGCTTGTTAATAACTAACTTGCTTATCTTTTAACATTTTCATTTTTACTATAATTAGTGTACAATGAATGTTTTTGATATTTGTGTAATTATTATTGTAATGGATATTTTTTGTCCATGTAGGAACAACGTGATGTAAATATGAGACGGGCCCTCGTCCTTCGTGCACTTCCTGTGTACCTGCGTGAAGATGCCTCCAAGTTTTTCAGGACCTGTAATGTAAGTGTACTGGCCTCACTATCAATCCCTTTGCTTAGCTATTCAGTCAGCTTAAACATGACATCACTCAAAGAACTATAGGAGAACCAGAGGGGCATTCCAGAAAGCAGGTTATGTGAAAACCATCAGTATAGCCAATTGTATTTTTTCCAACAACGTAATTTCAAAGTCCGTGTTTCTAGTTTGTCGCCGCATTGAGTATGAGATAAAATGTTTTTATATTTCATTTTCAGCCGATTTTAAATAAAACAAAATAGCCTAAAATAAAACATTGAACAACATTCAACCACTTCCTTAAAGGCTAATATAAAATAAAGTGATGTTAAATTCAAAATGAAAAGACGACTGCATCTGAAACTGTCAGTGATTTATATAACAGCCGCAGCCAGAAAATGTCTGCTTCCTGTTTTCTCCCGTTGCCATGGTGAATAACCGTATCGGAGCTCCATTGATGATGGCTTTTTACTAGTCGTCAGGCACAAGCTCAACTCCGAGTTAACGTACTCTGAGTCAACTTACCTAACTCAGATCAGCTGTTCTGTAACTGAAAACTCAGTTTCACTTCACAGGGTAAGTCAACTCTGAGTTCAGGGTTAGGCTCAGTTTGTTGAACCTCCTTTCTGGAATAGCCCCCAGAACCTGTTTATGAAGTTTCCTTGAGTTGTTATTCTGCAAACTGACATGTAGAAATTACATAAATGAAAAGGTAAGTATAAAGAATTCCACTAAACAAAAAGTATGCTTACAGGTAGGTGTGAAACTAACATAAAATAATAAGCATGTGTAAAGAAAATAGTTTAAACATGTAGCTTAGCTGCAGTCTAAGTGCAAAGTGACCGTAATGTCTAGACATCATTAGCATGATTTGTATCCTTGAGGGGCTGAACTCATTTTTGTATTATTTGTGTTTTATAGTCAGCAGATGGTCCAGACCTCACTGACACTCCGGTGGCTCTCCTGACAGTTGTCACTGATGATACTACTGATGCGGCCCTCTTCAGCCCTGAGAGCATCTGTATTGTCGTGGAAGATGAAATACTTGTGAGTGGTCCCACAAACCTGGCTGACTCATTTATCCTGCTCTTTGGGTATGTCTATGCACTAGACCTACAGTACCCAAAGAATCTCGAGCTTACATTCACATTTATCCAAAAAGTTGTGATGTGTCTTGAGGACAACAAACCACTGAAAGGGCGTCTACTGACACTGAAGAATGATTTGTTCAATGAGTGAATCACTCAGAATGGACTATTTGTTGAGCTGAGTATTGAGGATGTTTTTTGTTTTTTTCCCCTCTTTACAAATGTAATAATTTGCCTCTTCTACCTCATGTTTAATATGTTACACTGTTTGCCTCTACTACCTCAGATTTAATACATTGATTGTTAATAGATAAATATCACAACATTGACGTATTGCCAAGCCCAAGTTTTTGCACTGTAGTTGTGGGAAACGACTGTTGAATTCATGCACTATACATGTTTAATGTTGTGTGACCTAATGCTTACCTTGATGTTGCCAGTTGAAGTACGGCACAGTAGAAACCAGTACTTTTATTTGAATGTTTTATTTTAAAAAAGTTTGTTGCAGCCTTCAAGGTACAGTAAGTGCCAAAACGTTTTAAATGGCTCCACATTCTAATAGTTGTTATTGCTGTTGAGGATGGATTATAATTAGAATCTTATTGAATTTTAACATGAAGCCTTTGTGAGTTTTTATCATAATGTTTTCTGAATAATGTGATATGGAGACCGAAAATACTGAATCTACCCTCTGTAGCAATGACCACTATCAGAATATGGAACTATTAACACTTAATGTACTTTAAAACACATTTTGTTTTTATGGAGTCACTTCCTTTTTTGTTTTAATTTATGACAAGCACTTTGTTTTGACTGAGCTCCTTTTGATTCGTGCCTTTTTAAAAGCACATTGTGTTGAATAAAAAAAAAGTTAAATTGTCACTGTGGTGTCACTTTCATGTTTTCTAACATTATTCGCTGATTATAATTGTGTAATGGACCGACATCAGTATTTCAGTTTAGAATTAATTTTGATTGCATGTCCCACATTATGAGTTGAAGAATATTGAAAATTTTGAGTGTATTTCACACATTATATGAGTTGAAGAATATTTAATATTTTGAGTGTATTTCCCACATTTATGAGTTGAAGAATATTGAAAGTTTTGAGTGTATTTCCCACATTATATGAGTTGAAAAATATTGAAAATTTTGAGTGTATTTCCCACATTATATGAGTTGAAAAATATTGAAAATTTTGAGTGTATTTCCCACATTATATGAGTTGAAAAATATTGAAAATTTTAAGTGAATTAATCCATAATTATAAGTTGAGGAATATCAATATTTATAATATAACATTGAGATAATTTAAGGCAACTGTAAATATAATTTTTATTTTATGTAAACTTAAAACATTTAAAAACATCACTAAAATATTTTTGTGTAATCTGTTACAAAATAATTTTTGAGTTATGTGAACTTATTAGGGTTTACAGTGTGCTGCAGAAATGTTTTGGTACCCTTCCCCAGATCTGTGCCTCGACACAATCCTGTCTCGGAGCTCTACAGACAATTCCTTCGGCCTCATGGCTTGGTTTTTGCTCTGACATGCACTGTCAACTGTGGGACCTTATATAGACAGGTGTGTGCGCCTTTCCAAATAATGTCCAATCAATTGAATTTACCAGAGGTGGACTCCAATCAAGTTGTAGAAACATCTCAAGGATGAAAAATGGAAACAGGATGCACCTGAGCACAATTTCAAGTCTCATAGCAAAGGGGCTGAATACTTATGTAAATAAAGGTATTTCTGTTTTTTATTATGGGATATTGTGTAGATTGCTGAGGAGTTTTATTTATTTAATCCATTTTAGATTAAGGCTGTAACATATCAAAATGTGGAAAAAGTCAAGGGGTCTGAATACTTTCCGAAGGCACTGTAAACTTGATTAAAGTGACCAGTAATAACTACACTGCATATCTCCTACTATTCCTACGTCTATTCCACTTCAACCTCTCTTAATCTATTCATTCATAACCTCTCTTTATCAATCCACTTAGCCCTCTAACCTCTATATCCATCCAACAACCCCTCTAACCTTCATTCAGTACTCCTTTTTCCATTCATCCATCCATCCATCCATAATAGCTTCCTTTATCCTTCCATCAAGCAACCATCCATCCAACTTAAGTAACCAGACTTATTGCTTTAATGTAGCGATGCAAAGCAAGCAGTGTCAGCTGAGCTAACATCCAATCAGAGACTGAACATCATTTATTTTAATGGCAGCTTATTCAGTTTGGCCATTCAGCAAACATCATCGCTTGTAACTGCTGCGCTTTTGCCAACCAGCCCCCCAGCCCCACCTGCTTTTGGTTAGTTTCTTCTAGAACCCTACCTATAGCTTGGTTTTGATCATATAAATTGACTGAGTACTTTCCCCAAGTTGGTACTACCCCGCGGAGCACAGCCTAAACACCAAGGCCAAATCTATTATCATACACATTTATATGTTCAATTAAATGTGATGTCAATGGAATACATGAGTTTCCTCCTGACACAACTATATTTAACTCCTTCAACTTCTATTCAGCTTTAATTGTACATGAGCCTTTAAGCAATTTAAACATTTTACACAACTAGAAAACATACTTCTAGACTGCTGAAGCAAGCAAACAAATGTTGTACCTTCTTTGGCTTTTCTAGAGAGTGGCAAATGTGACGATTGCGGGACACAGGGAGGAAAGAGTGAGAGAAAATGGGAGTGGCAAGGAAGACGAAGATAGAGAGAAAGACTGAGTACAGGGAGAGAATATTGAACAAGGAAGAACAGAGGAATTGCACTACTCAGCACTTTGGAAGAGAGAGGAGAGAACACAAATCAACAGGATGGACAGGTACAGAACAGACAAGAAAAGGACAGTGAGATTATATGGAGGGAGACAGTAATAGAGGACCTAAAACGAAAGGATACAGCTGCAGGAGAGGAAGTAGGGATACAGTGTTACTTACGCGCTTTCTCGTATTGCTTCCTCTCCTGCAGCTGAGATCTTTCTGAAGCAGTATACCATCTCTATGTAGAGCCAAGCCTGTAGCCCGATGATGGACACGTACATCATCACCTCAGAGACTATGGAGGCCGTCCCTCTGGTGGCTATAGAGAGAGAGAGCGGGGAGTCAAAGCTCTCAAAAGGCACCACATAGGCTCTTAGCACTTACAAAGCACTTAACAATTGGGATAAATAACATTGGAATTCAAATTGCATACAAAAGTATTTGTCTGTATAGTAATACTGAACCTTTAGCCACCACTTTCAGGTGCACAAGCTTGCTGACAACGGTCTGGTATTCGTAGAACTCGTACGTCAGGAGCCGGTGGAAGTGGCAACTGTAGGTGCCTGAGTCGTTAAAGGTGACATTGAAGAGGTAGATGGACGCATCCTGTATGTCTTGGCTCCTCTTACTGCCGTTCCAGTCCACGCGGTCCTCGAAGCGCTCATCCACAATGTGGGGGCCCTCATTGTAATTATATATCTAATGACACAATGACATCTGGGTCGTTTACCTGGCACTGAAAATCTCTCCGGTTTCATTTCCTAGATCGCCACCCGTATCTGGCAACATCCAAGATAATGGACTCAAAAGGATACAACTGTGTTTTGAGAGAGGTTCTTTGAGTAGGAAAGTATACTCAAAGTTTCATAAAGTAGCTGTGAGCCTATCTGCCTATCGGCTGTCCCAGTGGATCTCTGAGATCTAAAATGTCATCCAGATTAATTCCATCTGAACCACACGCAACACTCTGCCATATCATGGTTGGGCATTGTGGTGTGTGCATGAGTGTGCATGTGTGCGTGCATAACTTTGTGTGTTGTGCCTTGTGGTTGTGTGCTTAGGGATGGGCTCTAGGTCATGTGTCGTAAGACAGCATTGTCTAGAGGACTACCGCTGGCATACTCTAAACAGACTGTGGACTATAGTGGCAGCATGTTTTATGTGGCACCAGAACAAACAAAACCCCAACCCTAATCCTACAATCTACTACAGTTGGTAGTAATTTGGAATACTATAGCAATCATAATCCATCTCAGATACTCACATGTGCAAAGTCAGCTTCCCCTTTGGCCTTGAAATACCAGTCGACTGTGGCAGAAGCTTCCACCTCGGGCCTCATTTTACAGGAGATGCAGCCCAGTTTGAACCCTTTGCCTGCAACGGCCTCAGTGTCCGAGTCCACCTCTGAACAGGCCCCATGGCACAGGGACACTGTTGTTTACAGGAAAGAGAAGAGATGTTATTAGTGCTTAATATTTTGATATTAGAAATGGGTAGCTTCATAATTCAACAGTATACAGAAGAATATCCATATATTGAAAGATGTTGTCTATCCACAAATGGTCAATCTACAAAGGTGGTCATCTCCACTTACCAAAGTGGGAACAAAGCAGAGACAGGAGCAGCAGCCGCACAGCAGACATGTCCTCGGGTGTAATGTAGCAACGTTAGTACAGATCCTAGGGCCGAGAAGCCTCAAAAGGTATCAAAAAATATCCCAACAGTGTCTTTGAACACTTGAGAGTAAGATATTCGTTTGAGATGTTATCCAGAAAGACGTTGTTTGAGCAAAGTAAGAAATCGTAGGGACTGAAGTTGCTTCCTCCGAAATGACCTTAGAAATAACAAAAATAGGAATCCCAACACCATCAATAATACATTTGACGTGTGTTAAATTCCTTCAAACAACACTTGATATAATAATAATAATAATAATAATAATAATAATAATAATAATATATGCCATTTGGCAGATGCTTTTATCCAAAGCAACTTACAGTCATGCATGCATACATTTTACTCACGGGTGCTCCCGGGAATAGAACCCACCATCTTGGCGTTGCAGGCGCCATGCTCTTAGTGCCATGCACTTCTCTTTAAATGGAAACAATCTTTTTATCAAAGACTTTTGCATTAATGAATTAATTATGTTACATAGGCTACTGTTTTGATATGCTTTTTCATGCAGGATACATGCAAGTATTACCATGAATATTTGTTTAAAATTCAAGTGTTTTAGGAAAACTCTGGAGCTTGATAATTTCAATTCAATAAAGTGCAAAGATAAGGCCAATAGGCCAAGGAGAGACTTACTAGAGAACAAGTAGAATACACAATAAAGGCTAAGAGTGCTAATCTAATATACAGTAGGCCTATTTAAAAGCCTCCCTTAAAAAGATCACTGCAGCCAATATACACTTCTTCTTTTTTTACATTTTTTTTTACATTTAAATCTAGCAAATAAAAGTGCTTCAGTTCTTTGGCTTAAATTAACAAGTTAAACATTGGTTACAATGTTTATTGCAACATTGATCTGATTATTGTTGCTACAAGATAGCCTACACATCCCTAAACTATAGCTATGATTATGGTCAGTTTTTCCTATTGTTCCAGATCTTTGTTGACACACAGTGTTTACAAATCTAAACACTGGCCTGGGATTATCAGTTCCCTGAAGTCTTAATATCAAATGTACTGGGCTATTATCTTTATAGGCTATTTATACCAACTGTAATCTGATATTCTATTACAATAATAGGCCTAGTTCTAAATTATATTGACATGGTTATATATGATGCTTATTTGAATAATCGACATTGTAGGCCTATGGTTTAAATAGGCTACTGTAAAATTGCAAGCCACTGCATAGGCTACATTAATAATGAATTGCATGCCACAAGAAAGAAGGCCTAGGCTAAATAAGAAACATACCAATTATATTTTCTTTTTTTAGGGACACTGTAAATGTGTTATTGCGCTATTTGGTTTAAATAATCATCATTTGCATTGTCTCACATTTTACTGTCCTCACGCTGTCCCTTGTGTAAAAAAAAATAGCCTCCTTATGCCGATTTGTCCTTTCTCTGGGGGAAAATGTAGGCTATCCTTTCCTTCTGATGGATCAACAAATTATTTAATGAAGCGAAGTTCTTTTGAGTTGCAAAAATTATTCCACCCATCAAATGACCCTGGACATGTAGGCCTAGAAGAGATGTTTATCCCGGGCTTGCATTGTGAATAATACACACTTCTCGCTCCCTGTCTGGCGTTCTTTTTACCGCAGTGCATCTGACTGCAGCGTCCTCCAAACATGACACCTGTGTGAAAGTAGCCACAATAAGGATGAGCCACAATAGTGGAATGAGGTTCGCCTTCAGAATAAAAGTTCCCAATTGGAAGTGATTCAAACGGATACAAATAGTGGAATCATGCCATATTTGGACAAGATAAACCTACTTGGTGACCCACAGATTACAATTCTGAAGAGTTTACACAAATATTATATTAGGGAACTTTAACTGTGGGAAATTACCTCACTATACAGCCTATTGTGCGTATTGACATTCATATTGCAATGTACAGCCTTACATATGGATCTTGGGTTCATGAAATGGAGTATCAGCCTACTCAGTGACACACACAGAACACAACTGTGAAGAGTTTACACAAATATTAGCGTCGTTTCTCATATTAGGGAATTTTGAAGAGCGACTGCCCCTAGAAACCAACTAATCCCTTTGAAAAAGGCCTATGTGCATCGATATGAGTCTGAAAACATTCTACTGTCAAAATTGAATACAACGTGTAAATAGGATAATTTTGGTCATAAAGTCAGTCTTATCTAAACAGAGTTTTGAACCTCAGTGCGTCACAGCGAGTAAATGAAGATTGAGATTGGATTACAATTATGTAAACAAATCCTGCCCACTTTTTCCAAGCTACACTAGTAATTGATTTCTCTTAAATGTATATATTGTTGTCCTTTCCTCTTTTGCCAGTATCATGGGTATTTATTGTGCGCAAGGCTAATTTTGTGTACAGGAAATGTTTGGTGAAGTTGCATTGTGAAGCATTTCAGTTTCATATTTAAATGCAATAATTTACCATTTTGCAATCCTCCCAGTGGATGTGATGTTCAGGTGCACATGAACACTTGCTACACTGACAACAAATACGTTTCTTTATTTCCATATTCCATAGTGTCCTGTGTTTGAAGTTTGCGTGTCTCGGAGCCTGTAGAACTATTGTTATGAAATGTGTATGGAATCCGAAACCTGGAAAAACAAAACAGAGAAAACGGAATTAGGCAAAAAAATTGAATTAGGCAAAAATACAAACTGATTTTAAAAGGCCCTACCAACGTTTTTTGCTGTGCATTTCTGCCCTTTAAAGTGTGTGTCATCCTGCAGCACAGCATTTTGGGGAAAGTTGAGGTCCGTCAGGTCCAATGTTGGCTATGCACCCAAGAGGGAAAGAGGTTGGGCCATCCTATAAATGTTTTAGAGTAATATAATATAATATATACAATTTAGCGGACGCTTTTATCCAAAGCTACTTACAGTCATCCGTGCATATATTTTTACGTATTGGTGGTCCCAGGAATACAACCCACTATCCTGGCATTGCAATGCTCTACCAAGATGCATGACAAAGTTATAAATGCTTTGTGAAGCCTCAATTGAATATTATTTATAAAGCCTTTATTAAGCAGTACTTATGCCACCCTTTATAAAACACAGGTCATATGTGACATAGTGGGTTATGTCACATTTAACATCGGTGGTTATGTCACACAGTTTTGCCACATTTATGAACCCTTTATAGAGCATGACATACGGTTATAGATTATTTGTGACACATTTATGTAGTTTATATGAAGGCTTTCTGTAGGCTTTATGAAGCCTTTATAAGCTGCACATCATTTAAAGCGGGATCGAATTTTGGGAAGGCAGATAACGCGTTTTTATCAAAAGCAATCACTTTTGCATGTGAAAACACAGAATCCTACTCATCACATCATTATGTCACTTTTGTTTTCAGCCGACATCGCCGTCGGCCAGAGCGGGGCACCTGTCTCATGCCCGGGAGGCAGCCCGGTTCCAAAACCAATGCAATCACTTTTCACCCGGTTCAAAGTCCTCCCACCGGGGTAACCCGGGCTTTGAAACTACAATAAAAGTTCAGTAACTGCAGTCAACTGTGGTATTTTGGAAGGAGTAATTGCACTCTAACTGCAGTTACACTGCAAAATTACTGCAGTAAAAAAAACGGTGTTGTTTTGGACGCAGTATTTACAGCCTGCACTCTGACAGCAATCTTTTTTCATAAAGGGCTCCGTTGTTTAATCATTTTTACATTTTAGTCATTTAGCAGACGCTCTTATCCAGAGCGACTTACAGTTAGTGAGTGCGTACATTATTTTTTAATTTTTCATACTGGCCCCCCGTGGGAAACGAACCCACAACCCTGGCGTTGCAAACGCCATGCTCTACCAACTGAGCTACATCACTGCCGGCCATTCCCTCCCCTACCCTGGGCCAATTGTGCACCGCCCCATGGGTCTCCCCGTATGACAGAGCCTGGATTCAAACCAGGATCTCTAGTGGCACAGCTAGCACTGCGATGCAGTGCCTTAGACCACTGCGCCACTTAGACCACCCCCAAAGCATTCAAATCAAAGGATCACAGCCGTTTGAGACTGAAAAGCCATATATGTGGGGGTTAGTATACCGGTAGCTAGACCATAGACTGCTGGTTATGTATATTTTGATAATCATTATCATCGCTGGCATAGCTGACGTGAGCTAGCTAGCTACCTAACTAGCTAGCTACATTTTTCTGTCTTCGTATGTTTGCTTTTTAATATTCTTTTTATTTTTATTAATTTTTTTGCTAGCTATCTAATGAGCTAGCCAGCTACCGAACATTAGCCTACCTCAATACAACTTGGATTTGGATTGGAAATACAATAACCTTTCAAAAGAAGACAAATAATTAGTACGAAAACCTTTTGTCAGGATTGCGATGTCGCCAGATTGACTTTAGATGCAGTATAACTTTAGCCAGCAAACTAAGATTGAGGGGAGCACCGTATTTTAGCTAACATTAACATCACTAGCTATTTTTGATTAACTTTGCTAGCTAGCAACAGTAATGACAACATTGCCATCTCTCTAAAGACAAAGTTGTTTCCTAATAATTATTTGCCTACTTTAGTAATGTCATCGTATTTCCATATCACAGTTAGTGTAATTTAGACAAAACAGTCACGCCTCCCAGGTGCAACCCATGTCTAGGGCACGAATAAATATTGGATGCAGCTATGGTGGTACTAGCTAAACCATGTCTGACTACAACAGTGTACTAACTAGCAGCTACAAACTCAAACCGAGGTAAAGTAACTTTTGTCATAGAAACATCAAAACAAGAGTGTGCAAAGCTGTCATCAAGGCAAAGGGTGGCTATTAAGGGAAGAATCTAGGGGTGTAACGATCCATCTACTACATCGATGTATCGATTTATATTCCTATGATCCAACTACATCGATCTGTGCTCGGCGAGTTGGCCTTTTGGACAACATATATCAATCTAACATCGTTTTGAAATGTAAAAAATCGATTGTATCGATACTAGGAAATAACCCATTGGATTTAAGCACGTCAGACTTTATATGGATGTTTTTTCTTAGCACTTTTAATGATAAAGGCTTTAAACATTACTCGATTCAGTCTGCCTATCCGTGACGTCATCGCCCCGCGCCAGCAGCAGCGCAAAGGCGCAAAGACAACAAAACATAGCATGGCGGACGACAGAGGAGAAGCCGACGAGCGAGAAATTATCAAGCCACCATTGCGGTCCTTACAAGAAACAGGAATCTAGGAAACTTCACCTGCACTGTCCAGTATCCAGGTATTTATTTCAGTCACACTGGTTGAATTTTTGGCTAAAAGGTTACTGAATCGATTTCAAGTCACTGAATCGTTTCGGATCGTATCGTTCTAAATGAACCAATATCATCCTTGAATCGTATCGACAACCACGAATCGTGATACAAATCGAATCGTTGTTAAAACGAATCGTTACACCCCTAGAAGAATCTCAAATTTAAAATATATTTTGATTTGTTTAACACTCTTTTGCTTACTACATGATTCCATATGTGTTATTTCATAGTTTTGAAGTCTTCACTATTATTCTACAATGTAAAAAATAGTAAAAATAAAGAAAACCCTTGAATGAGTAGGTGTGTCCAAACTTTTGACTGGTAGTGTATATTTGATTAAACTTACTTCTATTATCCCATACAAACACATTCAATAACATATTCATACATGGAAAAACAGATAGTCAAAAAATAAATCAAAAGGAAGCTTGTTTTGAAGTGTGTCTCTTGTGTTTGTGAGAGTCTCATCTTACATAAAAGGGTTCATAATAGTTTGTAGCCCAAACCGTGCGGACCAGTGGAGGCTGCTGAGGGGAGAACAGCTCATAATAATGGCCAGAACGGAGCAAATGGAATCTCCACAATTAAGGTGCCAACAACCTCCTGTGGTTCGGATACTACAGATGTTTTTGTGAGAAGACAGAATTTCATAATGTCTCCTGGTCTGACAAACACCTCTGTAGCTCTGCCACCTTTCACCACAGATGTGGTAGGCCAACATCGAAGGATGCAGTGGATTCTGTGACGTGTACTGAGTATACGAAGAGGCAGGACGCAGACGCAGGAATTAACAAGGTCAAGGTTTACTTAACAATGAGCAAGATAAATAACAAGTAGAGTAAACGACACAAAGCTTAACAATCACACACAACATCATCCAGAACAGTCCAGGGCTAAATAGGGGTGGTGATGAGATGATGAGGTGCAGGTGCAGGTGCGCTGGAGTTGATTAGGGTGCGTTGGGTTTCCATTCCGGTGTTGCCGAGGTGGTGTGCTCAGACCGGTGGCTCAGTAGACCGGCGAATCAGAACGCCAGAGGGGAGCAACGGTAGGAGATGTGACGACTAATGGCCCTCTGGAGATGGACATTGGCAGCGTCCCAGACCTGGGTACCCCAGGACGCACTGGAAGGGAGTGAGCCCTGTGGAGGAGGGAACAAGAGAGTTCTAGGCATATTCTGCCCAGGGAAGAAACCTCGCCCACTCACCCTGCCGGTCCTGACAGTGGCAACAAAGAAACCTCCCCAGCTCCTGGTTCATGCGCTCCACCTGCCCATTCAACTGAGGCAGGCGGAAGTGAGGCTGGCCGTGGCCCCGATCTTCTCCAGGAAAGCCTTCCACACTTGGGAGGTGAATTGGGGGCCACGGTCCGAGACGATGTCCTCCGGAAGTCCATAATGCCAGAAGACCTGTTGGAACAGGACCTCAGCGACCTGGAGAGCAGAAGGAAGACCAGTTAGTGGCAAAAAATGGCATGATTTGGAGAACCGATCTACGACCATCATGACTGTGGTGAAGCTGTCAGAACGTGGAAGGTCGGTGACAAAGTCTATGGACAGGTGTGACCAAGGTCGCTGAGGCACTGAGAGAGGATCTAGTTTGCCTGCCGGGGCATTCCAAGGTGTCTTCATTTGGGCACATACGGAACAGGAGTTGACGTAGCGGGAGACATCAGAAGCCAAGGTGGGCCACCAGTACTTTTGGGTTAGAGAATGCAGGGTGCGCGTAATACCAGAGTGCCCTGTCGTAAGGGTGGTGTGCGCCCAGATCAGCAGGTGGTCATGCACACTGGTGGGTACATACACGCGCCCCGGAGGGGCGTTGGCAGGCGCTGGGTCCTCCTGAGCCGCCTGGCGGATGTCTTCGTCCACATCCCAAACGACAGGAGCAACGATGAGAGACGAGGGCAGGATAGGACCCCACAGATCCTTCCTTTCTCCGGTATGGTGCATGCTGGAGAGTGCGTCGGCCTTCACATGCTGGGATCCTGGGCGGTAGGACAGAATAAATTGGAAGCGAGTGAGAAATTGGGCCCACCTGGCTTGACGAGAGTTCATCCGTTTCGCTGCCCGTATGTGCTCCAAATTCCGGTGGTCAGTAAGAATCCGGAATGGATGGACTGCGCCCTCCAGACAGTGTCTCCATTCCTCCAGAGCGAGGACCACCACCAACAGCTCCCTGTCTCCAACTCCATAGTTCCTCTCTGCGGGGGTAAGCTTTTTAGAGAAAAAGGCACAGGGATACATTTTCTCTGGCTTACCTTACCGCTGGGAGAGGACCGCACCCACGCCCTCCTCCGATGCGTCCAACTCCAGGATGAAAGGACGAGATGGATCTGGGTGTTTTAGGATGGGCGCTGTGGTGAACCTCTCCTTCAGCCTCTTCAAGCCAGCGTCAGCCTCAGGGTTCCAGGCCAGCTTCTGAGGCCCACCCTTAAGAAGAGAGGTGAGCGGGGCGGCTATGGAGCTGAAGGACCTGATGAAACGCCGGTAGAAATTAGCGAAGCCCAGGATGCTCTGTAGGCCCTTGATGGTGGTTGGAACTGGCCATGACCTGACGGCGTCCGTCTTCACTCCTTCCATGAACACCCCCTGAGGACTGATCCGGTATCCCAGGAAGGAGATGGCCTGTTGGTGGAATTCGCATTTCTCCCTCTTCATCAACAGGCTGTGTTCCTGGGGGCGGAGTAGGACAGCTCGGACGTCCCTGACGTGGTTAGAATAATTAGCACTTGTTTTGATGTTTCTATGACAATCAGTGCAAAAGTTATTGCGAACAAGAGATTTAACGGAAAATGTCTGTTGAATGTCTGATACAGTGGGGGAAAAAAGTATTTAGTCAGCCACCAATTGTGCAAGTTCTCCCACTTAAAAAGATGAGAGAGGCCTGTAATTTTCATCATAGGTACACGTCAACTATGACAGACAAATTGAGGGAAAAAATCCAGAAAATCACATTGTAGGATTTTTAATGAATTTATTTGCAAATTATGGTGGAAAATAAGTATTTGGTCACCTACAAACAAGCAAGATTTCTGGCTCTCACAGACCTGTAACTTCTTCTTTAAGAGGCTCCTCTGTCCTCAACTCGTTACCTGTATTAATGGCACCTGTTTGAACTTGTTATCAGTATAAAAGACACCTGTCCACAACCTCAAAAAGTCACACTCCAAACTCCACTATGGCCAAGACCAAAGAGCTGTCAAAGGACACCAGAAACAAAATTGTAGACCTGCACCAGGCTGGGAAGACTGAATCTGCAATAGGTAAGCAGCTTGGTTTGAAGAAATCAACTGTGGGAGCAATTATTAGGAAATGGAAGACATACAAGACCACTGATAATCTCCCTCGATCTGGGGCTCCACGCAAGATCTCACCCTGTGGGGTCAAAATGATCACAAGAACAGTGAGCAAAAATCCCAGAACCACACGGGGGGACCTAGTGAGTGACCTGCAGAGAGCTGGGACCAAAGTAACAAAGCCTACCATCAGTAACACACTACGCCGCCAGGGACTCAAATCCTGCAGTGCAAAACGTGTCCCCCTGCTTAAGCCAGTACATGTCCAGGCCCATCTGAAGTTTGCTAGAGTGCATTTGGATGATCCAGAAGAGGATTGGGAGAATGTCATATGGTCAGATGAAACCAAAATATAACTTTTTGGTAAAAACTCAACTCGTCGTGTTTGGAGGACAAAGAATGCTGAGTTGCATCCAAAGAACACCATACCTACTGTGAAGCATGGGGGTGGAAAAATCATGCTTTGGGGCTGTTTTTCTGCAAAGGGACCAGGACGACTGATCCGTGTAAAGGAAAGAATGAATGGGGCCATGTATCGTGAGATTTTGAGTGAAAACCTCCTTCCATCAGCAAGGGAATTGAAGATGAAACGTGGCTGGGTCTTTCAGCATGACAATGATCCCAAACACACTGCCCGGGCAACGAAGGAGTGGCTTCGTAAGAAGCATTTCAAGGTCCTGGAGTGGCCTAGCCAGTCTCCAGATCACAACCCCATAGAAAATCTTTGGAGGGAGTTGAAAGTCTGTGTTGCCCAGCGACAGCCCCAAAACATCACTGCTCTAGAGGAGATCTGCATGGAGGAATGGGCCAAAATACCAGCAACAGTGTGTGAAAAACTTGTGAAGACTTACAGAAAACGTTTGACCTGTGTCATTGCCAACAAAGGGTATATAACAAAGTATTGAGAAACTTTTGTTATTGATCAAATACTTATTTTCCACCATAATTTGCAAATAAATTCATTAAAAATCCTACAATGTGATTTTCTGGAATTTTTTTTCTCATTTTGTCTGTCATAGTTGATGTGTACCTATGATGAAATTACAGGCCTCTCTCATCTTTTTAAGTGGGAGAACTTGCACAATTGGTGGCTGACTAAATACTTTTTTTCCCCACTGTATAAAACCTACTTTACCTTGGTCAAACAGCGACCAACCCAGGGCCATAGCAAAACATGTCACAGTTGGTTGCATGGGGTAATGGCGTCACTGGCCTGAATCTAATCCAGTCTGGAGCCAGTCAGTTTACATCTGTAAAGCATAGAATTAGCTTCCGAATGAGATTACGTTATTTCTTGAGCTGTGTTTATAATTGAGGGATGATTACAATTGTTGACCCTGTTTGTCTGTTAGGCAAAGTACACAGCTGGGTGCCAGACTGATCCCCTGCTCATGAATGGATGCCAGGACCTACCAGAAGGAGCAAAGGTGGGTACCCGAGTTACTGCTGTTGTATGTGGGACACCACACAGGAAGGTAAGACCACTCTGAGTCTATGACATGTTTGCAAAGGTAGCCCCATTACCACCAGACAAAATGCAGACAGGCACGGTATTTGTATCGGCTGGGAAGGACAATGAAAGATGAAAGGTGCACATTGTTATATTAGCAGAAAACTGCTTCTATGGTATTATGTAAAGGGTTGTTTATTCTACATGGATATGTTACTACATTTGAAAGTGATCAAAACACTTAGTTTAGAATATGTACATAAATTCAGCAATTGCATTCTTCTCATATTACTCTGTAGGCTACTGACCTACTCAAAGCTTCCTCCAGCATCTCACCATACATTTACATTTACATTTACATCAATTAGCAGACGCTCTTATCCAGAGCGACTTATGAATTGGTGCATGTCCTGGCGTCGTGGGGGCGCTTGTTCCACCATTGGGGTGCCAGAGCAGCGAATAGCTTTGACTGGGCTGAGCGGGAACTGTGCTTCCGTAGAGGTAGGGGGGGCTAGCAGGCCAGAGGTGGATGAACGTAGTGCCCTCGTTTTGGGTGTAGGGTCTGATCAGAGCCTGAAGGTAAGGAGGTGCCGTTCCCCTCACAGCTCCGTAGGCAAGCACCATGGTCTTGTAGTAGATGCAAGCCTCAACTGGAAGCCAGTGGAGTGTGCGGAGGAGTGGGGTGGCATGAACTTGGAGGACCTGTGCCGCTTTCTGTGTAAGGTAGGGTCGTACTCTGCGAATGTTGTAGAGCATGAACCTGCAGGATCGGGTCACCGCTTTGATGTTAGCGGAGAACGACAGGGTGTTGTCAAGGGTCACGCCAAGGTTCTTTGCACTCTGGGAGGAGGACACAATGGAGCTGTCAACCGTGATGGCGAGATCATGGAGCGGGCAGTCCTTCCCCCGGGAGGAAGAGCAGCTCCGTCTTGCCGAGGTTCAGCTTGAGGTGGTGATCCAACATCCACACTGATATGTCTGCCAGACATGCAGAGATGCGATTCGCCACCTGGTTATCAGAAGGGGGAAAGGAGAACATTAATTGTGTGTCGTTTGCATAGCAATGATAGGAGAGACCATGTGAGTATATGACAGAGCCAAGTGACTTGGTGTATAGAGAGAATAGGAGAGGGCCTAGAACTGAGCCCTGGGGGACACCAGTGGTGAGGGCACGTGGTGCGGAGACAGATTCTCGCCACGCCACCTGGTAGGAGCGACCTGTCAGGTAGGACGCAATCCAAGAGTGAGCAGCGCCGGAGATGCCCAACTCGGAGAGGGTGGAGAGGAGGATCTGATGGTTCACAGTATCAAAGGCAGCAGATAGGTCTAGAAGGATAAGAGCAGAGGAGAGAAAGTTAGCTTTAGCAGTGCGGAGAGCCTCCGTGACACAGAGAAGAGCAGTCTCAGTTGAATGACCAGACTTGAAACCTGACTGGCTTGGATCAAGAAGGTAATTCTGAGAGAGATAGCAGGAGAGTTGGCTAGAGACGGCACGCTCAAGAGTTTTGGAGAGAAAAGAAAGAAGGGATACTGGTCTGTAGTTGTTGACATCGGTGGGATCGAGTGTAGGTATTTTGAGGAGGGGTGCAACTCTCGTTCTCTTGAAGATGGAAGGGACATGGCCAGCGGTCAAGGATGAGTTGATGAGCGAGGTGAGGTAAGGGAGAAGGTCTCCAGAAATGGTCTGGAGAAGAGAGGAGGGGATAGGGTCAAGCAGGCAGGTTGTTGGGCGGCCGGCCGTCACAAGTCGCAAGATTTCATCTGGAGAGTGAGGGGAGAAAGAAGTCAAAGCATAAGGTAGGGCAGTGTGAGCAGGACCAGCGGTGTCATTTGACTTAATAAATGAGGATCGGATGTCGTCAACCTTCTTTTCAAAATGGTTGACGAAGTCATCCACAGAGAGGGAGGAGGGAGGGGGAGGAGGAGGAGGATTCAGCGGGGAGGAGGAGGAGGATTCAGCAGGGAGGAGAAGGTGGCAAAGAGCTTCCTAGGGTCAGAGGCAGAGGTTTGAAATTTAGAGTGGTAGAAAGTGGCTTTAGCAGCGGAAACAGAGGAAGAGAATGTAGAGAGGAGGGAGTGAAAAGATGACAGGTCCGCAGGGAGTCTAGCGTCCATTTACGCTCGGCTGCCCGGAGCCCTCTTCTGTGAGCTCGCAATGAGTCGTCAAGACATGGAGCAGGAGGGCAGGACCAAGCCGGCCGGGAGGATAGGGGACATAGAGAGTCAAAAGATGCAGAAAGGGAGGAGAGGAGGGTTAAGGAGGCAGAATCAGGAGATCGGAGGGAGAAGGATTTAGCAGAGGGAAGAGATGATAGGATGGAAGAGGAGAGAGTAGCAGGAGAGAGAGAGCGAAAAGTGTTGGAGGAGAGCGAGAGAGAAAAGAATACAAAGTAGTTGTCGGAGACTTGGAGGGGAGTTGCAGTGAGATTAGTAGAAGAACAGCATCTAGTAAAGATGAGGTCAAGCGTATTGCCTGCCTTGTGAGTAGGGGGGGATGGTGAGAGGGTGAGGTCAAAAGAGGAAAGGACTGGAAAGAAGGAGGCAGAGAGAAATGAGTCAAAGGCAGACGTAGGGAGGTTAAACTCACCCAGAACTGTGAGGGGTGAGCCATCCTCAGGAAAGGAACTTATCAAGGCGTCAAGCTCATTGATGAACTCTCCAAGGGAACCTGGAGGGTGATAAATGACAAGGATGTTAAGCTTGAATGGGCTAGTGACTGTGACAGCATGGAATTCAAATGAGGAGATAGACAGATGGGTCAGGGGAAAAAGAGAGAATGTCCACTTGGGAGAGATGAGGATTCCTGTGCCACCGCCGTGCTGACCAGATGCTCTCGGGTATGCGAGAACACATGATCAGACGAGGAAAGAGCAGTAGGAGTAGCAGTGTTTTCTGTGGTAATCCATGTTTCCGTCAGCGCCAAGGAGTCGAGGGACTGGAGGGTAGCATAGGCTGAGATGAACTCTGCCTTGTTGGCCGCAGAACGGCAGTTCCAGAGGCTGCCGGAGACCTGGAACTCCACGTGGGTCGTGCGCGCAGGGACCACCAGATTAAAGTGGCAGCAGCCACGCGGTGTGAAGTGTTTGTATGGCCTGTGCACAGAGGAGAGAACAGGGATAGACAGACACATAGTTGACAGGCTACAGAAAAGGCTACAATAATGCAAAGGAGATTGGAATGAAATTAACTAAACATCTGGGAAAGTGAGAGAGCGGGCCTCCCTCACTTACGTTTCACTGAAACACTCAAATATAACTCTCCCAAGTTCCACTTTAGAAATTATAATTGTTGTAAACTATAGCGGTTCAATGTTTTCTAGGAATAGACTCTAACTTAGTTTATTCAGCTAACTTGGTACATTATTCTTGGTACTTTTTCAAACAGAAATTTGCATCCTGTAGCACTAACTCCAAAAAGTTTTGGGACACTGTAAAGTCCATGGAGAATAAGAGCACTTCCTCCCAGCTGCCCACTGCACTGAGGCTAGGAAACACTATCACCACCGATAAATCTACAATAATCGAGAATTCAACAAGCATTTTGCTACGGCTGGCCATGCGTTCCACCTGGCTACCACTACCCCGGCCAACAGCTCTGCACCCTCTGCTGTAACTTGCTCATTCCCCCTCCACTTCTCCTTCACACAAATTCAGACAGCTGATGTTCTGAAAGAGCTGCACAATCTGGACCCCTACAAATCAGCTGGGCTAGACAATCTGGACCCTTTCTTTCTAAAACTAGCCGCCGAAATTGTCGCAACCCCTATTACTAGCCTGTTCAACCTATCTTTCGTAACGTCTGAGATCCCCAGAGATTGGAAAGCTGCCGCAGTCATCCCCCTCTTCAAAGGGGGTGACACTCTAGATCCAAACTGTTACAGACCTATATCCATCCTGCCCTGCCTTTCGAAAGTTTTTGAAAGCCAACTTAACAAACAGATCACCGACCATTTCGAATCCCACCGTACCTTCTCCGCTATGCAATCCGGTTTCTGAGCTGGTCATGGGTGCACTTCAGCCACGCTCAAGGTCCTAAACGATATTATAACCGCGATCGATAATAGACAGTACTGTGCAGCCGTCTTCATCGACCTGGCCAAGGCTTTCGACTCTGTCAACCACCGCATTCTTATTGGCAGACTAAATAGCCTTGGTTTCTCAAATGACTGCCTCGCCTGGTTCACCAACTACTTCTCAGATAGAGTTCAATGTGTCAAATTGGAGGGCCTGTTGTCTGGACCTATGGCAGTCTCTATGGGGGTGCCACAGGGTTCAATTCTTGGGCCGACTCTTTTCTCTGTGTATATCAATGATGTCGCTCTTGCTGCTGGTGACTCTCAGATCCACCTCTACGCAGATGACACCATTTTGTATACATCTGGCCCTTCATTGGACACTGTGTTAACAAACCTCCAAACGAGCTTCAATGCCATACAACACTCCTTCAGTAGCCTCCAATTGCTCTTAAACTCTAGTAAAAAAAATGCATGCTCTTCAATCGAACGCTGCTGGCACCCGCCCACCCGACTAGAATCACTACTCTCGACGGGTCTGACCTAGAGTATGTGGACAACTACAAATACCTAGGTGTCTGGTTAGACTGTAAACTCTCCTTCCAGACTCACATTAAGAATCTCCAATCCAAAATTTAATCCAGAATTGGCTTCCTATTTCGCAACAAAGCCTCCTTCACTCATGCTGCCAAACATGCCCTCGTAAAACTGACTATCCTACCGATCCTTGACTTCGGCGATGTCATTTACAAAATAGCCTCCAACACTCTACTCAGCAAATTGGATGTAATCCATCACAGTGCCATCCGTTTTGTCTCCAAAGCCCCATACACTACCCACCACTGTGACCTGTACGCTCTTGTTGGCTGGTCCTTATTACATGTTCGTCGTCAAACCCACTGGCTCCATGCCATCTATAAATCACTGCTAGGCAAATCCCTGCCTTATCTTAGCTCATTGGTCACCATAGCAACACCCACCCGTAGTATGCGCTCCAGCAGGTATATCTCACTGGTCATCCCCAAAGCCAACACCTCCTTTGGCCGCCATTCCTTCCAGTTCTCTGCTGCCAATGACTGGAACGAATTGCAAAAATCTCTGAAGCTGGAGACTCTTATCTCCCTCACTAACTTTAAGCATCAGTTGTCAGAGCACCTTACCGATCACTGCACCTGTACACAGCCCATCTGAAATTAGCCCACCCAACTACCTCATCCCTATATTGTTATTTATTTTGCTCATTTGCACCCCAGTATCTCTATTTGCACATAATCTCTTGCACATCTATCATTCCAGTGTTAATACTAATTGTAATTATTTTGCACTATAGCCTATTTATTGCCTTACCTCCATAACTTGCTACATTTGCACATACTGTATATATATTTTCTGTTGTATTTTTGACTTTATGTTTTGTTTTACCCCATATGTAACTCTGTGTTGTTGTTTTTAATCGCACTGCTTTGCTTTATCTTGGCCAGGTCGCAGTTGTAAATGAGAACTTGTTCTCAACTCGCTTACCTGGTTAAATAAAGGTGAAGTAAAAAAAAAAAAAAAAAAAAATCTGTGAAAACCGCCCAGGGCACCATATCCTATGACGCCATAGCTAACTAGCATGCTAGCTTCCAATAACACGGTTTAGCACCAATACTCGGTTACAACAAACTACCAATAGTGCGTTAACACGCTAAACAGATCATTCGTGTCCGTGTATAACGTCGTGTAAAGTTTTGGGGTTAGTTTTGACAGTTTGAGTGAGTACGTCGTCAACTTATTCAGCCAGAGTTAGCTAGCTAGAATAGTTAGTATATTAGCTAGCCATTGCTCTCTGTCAACGAACCAACCCCTCCTCACACGGTATGAAACACACAGAGAGAGCCAAGCTAACGTTAACAAGCACCCATGTCTTGAATTCCTTTTGAACGACTCTGGTTACCAGTATGTAAAAATAAAATAAAAATAAATGTAGGTTATAACTTACCCTTAGTAGCTACTGTTAGCTAGTTAAGTGTAAAGCTAGCTCCTGAATCGATTTAGCCAGTTCGCGTCTGTCCCAACGGAGAGAAAGCGTCTTCAAACATTACAGCTAGGTCGTTCAAGGTATTGTTTAGTTAGCTATCCAGGTAGCAACAAGCTAGCTACATTTCGAGTACAGTAGCTACTAACTACCTAACGTTAATGCTTCAGATAATGAGGTTAGAAAAACAGCTGAATGGTAGGTAGCTAGCTGGCATAATTACAGGTACTCTTACAGTGAGGGAAAAAAGTATTTGATCCCCTGCTGATTTTGTACGTTTGCCCACTGACAAAGAAATGATCAGTCTATAATTTTAATGGTAGGTTTATTTGAACAGTGAGAGACAGAATAACAAAAAAATCCGCAGAGGAAGGGGAGCCAGCAGGCCAGAGGTGGATGAACGCAATGCCCTCATTTGGGTGTAGGGACTGATCAGAGCCTGAAGGTACGGAGGTGCCGTTCCCCTCACTGCTCCATAGGCAAGCACCATGGTCTTGTAACGGATGCGAGCTTCAACTGGAAGCCAGTGGAGTGTGCGGAGGAGTGGGGTGACGTGAGAGAACTTGGGAAGGTTGAACACCAGACGGGCTGCGGCATTCTGGATGAGTTGTAGGGGTTTAATGGCACAGGCAGGGAGCCCAGCCAACAGCGAGTTGCAGTAATCCAGACGGGAGATGACAAGTGCCTGGATTAGGACCTGTGCCGCTTCCTGTGTAAGGCAGGGTCGTACTCTCCGAATGTTGTAGAGCATGAACCTGCAGGATCGGGTCACCGCCTTGATGTTAGCGGAGAACGACAGGGTGTTGTCCAGGGTCACGCCAAGGCTCTTCGCACTCTGGGAGGAGGACACAACGGAGTTGTCAACCGTGATGGCGAGATCATGGAACGGGCAGTCCTTCCCCGGGAGGAAGAGCAGCTCCGTCTTGCCAGGGTTCAGCTTGAGGTGGTGATCCGTCATCCATACTGATATGTCTGCCAGACATGCAGAGATGCGATTCGCCACCTGGTTATCAGAAGGGGGAAAGGAGAAGATTAGTTGTGTATCGTCAGCGTAGCAATGATAGGAGAGGCCATGTGAGGATATGACAGAGCCAAGTGACTTGGTGTATAGGGAGAAAAGGAGAGGGCCTAGAACTGAGCCCTGGGGGACACCAGTGGTGAGAGCACGTGGTGCGGAGACAGCTTCTCGCCACGCCACTTGGTAGGAGCGACCGGTCAGGTAGGACGCAATCCAGGAGTGAGCCGCGCCGGAGATGCCCAGCTCGGAGAGGGTGGAGAGGAGGATCTGATGGTTCACAGTATCAAAGGCAGCAGACAGGTCTAGAAGGACAAGAGCAGAGGAGAGAGAGTTAGCTTTAGCAGTGCGGAGAGCCTCCGTGACACAGAGAAGAGCAGTCTCAGTTGAATGACCAGTCCTGAAACCTGACTGGTTTGGATCAAGAAGGTCATTCTGAGAGAGATAGCAAGAGAGTTGGCTAAAGACGGCACGCTCAATAGTTTTGGAAAGAAAAGAAAGAAGGGATACTGGTCTGTAGTTGTTGACATCAGTGGGATCGAGTGTTGGTTTTTTGAGAAGGGGTGCAACTCTCGCTCTCTTGAAGACGGAAGGGACATAGCCAGCGGTCAAGGATGAGTTGATCAGCGAGGTGAGGTAGGGGAGAAGGTCACCGGAGATGGTCTGGAGAAGAGAGGAGGGGATGGGGTCAAGCGGGCAGGTTGTTGGGCGGCCTGCAGTCACTAGTCGCAAGATTTTATCTGGAGAGAGAGGGGAGAAAGAAGTCAAAGCATAGGGTAGGGCAGTGTGAGCAGGACCAGCAGTGTCATTAGACTTAACAAACGAGGATCGGATGTCGTCAACCTTCTTTTCAAAGTGGTTGACGAAGTCATCCACAGAGAGGGAGGAGGGGGGGGGGGGGTGGGGGGGAGGATTCAGCAGTGAGGAGAATGTGGCAAAGAGCTTCCTAGGGTTAGAGGCAGATGCTTGGAATTTAGAGTGGTAGAAAGTGGCCTTAGCAGCAGAAACAGATGAAGAAAATGTAGAGAGGAGGGAGTGAAAAGATGCCAGGTCGGCAGGGAGTTTAGTTTTCTTCCATTTCCGCTCAGCTGCCCGGAGCTCTGTTCTGTGAGCTCGCAATGAGTCATCAAGCCACGGAGCTGGAGGGGAGGACCGAGCCGGCCGGGAGGATAGGGGACACAGGGAGTCAAAGGATGCAGAAAGGGAGGAGAGGAGGGTTGAGGAGGCAGAATCAGGAGATTGGAGGGAGAAGGATTGAGCAGAGGGAAGAGATGATAGGATGGAAGAGGAGAGAGTAGTGGGAGAGAGAGAGCGAAGGTTGCGGCGGCGCGTTACCATCTGTGTAGGGGCAGAGTGAGTAGTGTTGAAGGAGAGCGAGAGAGAAAAAGGATACGACCTCACCCCATCGCGTCCTCCTTCTGGCTGTAGTTATTGAACTCAAACTGCAAGAGGTTTGTTTGTTGTGATTGACTGGGGGGAAACAGCTGCGGGAAAGGCTCTGTCAGATGGGTGTGTATTGGTGGTGGCAAGGACACATCCAAGAAACACCCACAGAAAACCACACCCCCAAGCCAACTCAGGTTTGGCTTCTGTCACAGCAGCCAGCATTTCTTGAGGAGCAAGCCAAAAAATGAGGCCAAATCAGTGGTGCAGTTCCCCTTTAACTGTGGACAATCACCTCACTATTCAGCCTATTGTGCATATTGAACATTCATATTGCAATGTACAACATACCCCATGTCATGGATTCAACATCCATAGGTTATCAGCCTACTCAGTGACACCCACAGAACACAACTGTGAAGAGTTTTCACAAATATTAGCATTGTAGCTCTTATTATGCGACTCTAAAACACTGTGAAATGAGCCACGAATATTGAGTTTACACAAATATTAGCATCCTAGCTCATATTAGGGAACTTTAAAGACATACTCCGTAACTTTGGAGACTACTAAGTATTTTTTCAACCTCCCACTTTGGGCTGGATTTGTCAATGTGTAGTTCATGCATGCATAATCTATGAGCAGAATTAATGTCTTACCTCAATCGGCCACAAAATCCCTAGTTTGAATGCAACTATTTTTTTGGAAGCTGTGCTGCGCCATTTTCCCTACATTTCCACCTACAAGCCCTTAGCAATTTGAGTTCAACCAAGCTTCAGCTGCTCGCCACATGAGTGACAGCTAGCAAGATGCACATGGTGCACCCACAGTAGAGCGAGAGAGAGAGAGCAATGAAGTGATGTACATATCTGCACATTCAGTATGTGACATAGTACTCCATTTTCGTGGACCACTTTTGGCTCATGAGCACTACTTTCAGAACTACTGGCTAAAAAGTATACAAAAGTACAGAGAATCACTTTAAATGTGGGAAATCACCTCACCATATAGCTTATTGACATTCATATTGCATTTGTGAGAGATTTATTATGTTTATAATTGATGGAATGACTAACTTAGAAAGAATGCATTCTTGACTGGGCTAATGTAGGTTGTCACACCTGGCAAGCTGTGATTGAGGTGAAGAGCTGTTTTAGGGGGTAAAGGGAGATAAGGATTTGTGTCTCCAGATGCTGGAATATACTGGTTCTTTGTGATCTGTGAACCTTCCTTGGACGTAGGAATGGTGTCTAAGGGAGCTGGCTCTTCTCACTATGACAGGTTGTTATGATATGGACATATGCCTGGCAACAGGGGTGCATCAACGGATTGGCTGAGTAAGTCTAAACCACGCTCAAGTCTCTACTCTAATTGGTCAGCAGAGAGGTGGGAAACTCTCTCTGTCAGAGTATTTGAGTATTGAATCTGTAACAATGGATTAGTTCTCTGGGGTGCCCTGCGAGGTATTTCAGAGAGCCCGTATATACGAAACATCATATTTACCATTGAAGGTTTTTCCATTAATTAAAATAACTAGTATATCTTAGAAGTCGTGTTGACCTCTTTTGTTCCTAATGCCAGACTTGAATTGACGCAACTTTGACACATTGTATAGCCTTACCTATGGGGCTTGTGTCCATGAAATGGGGTATCAGCCTACTCAGTGACATAAACAGATTACAATTCTGAAGAGTTTACACAAATATTAGCATACTCATGGGGATCTGTTACTCAGAGTCCCATGAAATGACACCATGTATACATTATACAGACCCTACTGAGTATTCCCTACAATACTTTTACTTTCGCACCCAGAATAGTTTTTGCTCTATAAACCAATATGTAATCCATATGCAGTGATTCGCATTGGTGGCATTTATTTGAACTTGGAAAGTTTTAAAACCCAACTTTAATGCAAATGTCACTTAACTATGAACAAATATCAATCCTTGTTAATGTTTAAACAATTATTTTCATATATCATGAATAAATAAAGGTTATTATATTGTCACTTTTCTACTATTACGTGGGGGACTTTTATTTATATTTTTTTCACTATTTCGAGAACCGGAAATGCTTTTTTAGTGTTGCTGACGAAACGCTGATTAGATTGATCAGATTTCGTAAAAATGTATGCGCCTGTGCGCTCGTTGTGTGAGATAGTGGTATATTATTCGCATATGCAATGCCAGCCCCGCGAAACATCTCTTCTACAAGTAGCCTAGCCTACGGTATCATTTGATTGGTAGAAAACAATTTGCTCCATAAAAGAACAACGCTGCATGGAAAATTTGTTGATCCATCAGAAGGAAAGGCCTACATCACCCCCCCGGAGAAAGGACAAATCGGGATAAGGATGCTTTTTTTCCAGAAAGGACATCGTCAGGACAGTAAAACGTGAGACATTGCAAATTATTATTATTTAGCCTTATCCAAATAGAGCAATAACACTCTTACAATGTATCTAAACAAAGCAAAAATTATTGGTATGTAACGTTAGCGTATGTAGCCTAGGCTGCCTTTCTTATGGCATGCAATTTATTATTAATGTATGCAAGTGGCATAAGATTTTACTGTATTTAAACCATACAGTGTTGACAGATTCAAATAACCATCATGACGAGTATGCTATATAAACGCATGTACAATCTATGCCCTCTTCTGTGGTGCATTGCATAACCGTCTTAATATAGTTTAGAAGTAGGCGTTTGGTATAAATAGCCTATAAAGATAATAATAGCTCAGTGTATTTGATATTTGACCTTGTTAATCGAATCCTTGGGACGTCCAACTCTGACGTCACCCCATGGAAGTTGAGACTTTAAACGCTTAAGGTAAGGGTTAAGGTTAGTGTTTAGGGTAGGGACGTTCCAAGGAACCGCCATAGCACTAACCATTTGATATTAAGACTTCAATAAACTGATAATCAAATACCAGGCCAGGGTGTAGATTTGTAAACACTGTGGGAACAAAGATCTGTAACAATCCAAAAACGGACCATAACAGCTATATCCTAGGGGGGACAGATAAAGCAGGAATAATCAGCTCAATATCGGTATAAACATCGAAACCAATTTTTTTAACAAGTAGACTTGAGCCAAAGAACTGAAGCAGTTTTAGTTTACATTTAAATGTAAAAAAGAAAAATAGTATATTGGCTGCAACAATCCTTTTAAGGGAGGCTTTTAAATAGGTCTACTGTATATTAGATTAGGACTCTTACCCTGTATTCTGCTTGTTCTCTAGAAAGTCTCTCCTTGGACTATTGGCCTTTATTAGTTTGCACTTTAATAGAGTGATGAAGCATCCACTTAAAGGCACATTATATTTAATTGAAATCATCAAGCTCCAGAGTCTTCCTAAAACATTAACATTTTAAACAAATATTCATGGTAAATACTTGCATGTATCCTCAAAGTGAATGAAAAAGCCTATTGTGAATGAAAAGCCTATCAAAACAGTAGCCTATGTAACAAGTCAATTAATTAATGCAATAGTCTGATGAGAAGATTTCTTCCATTAGAAAATAAGTGTTGGTTGAAGGAATAAACACACATCAAATGTATTATTGAAGGACTCCTATTTTTGTTATTTCCAAGGTCATTTCGGAGGAAGCAACTTCAGTCCGTACCATTTCTTACTTTGCTCAAACAACTTATTTCTGTTTAACATCTCAAAGGAATATCTTACTCTCAAGTGTTCAAAGAGACTGTTGGGATATTTTTTGATACGTTTTGAGGCTTCTCGGCCCTAGCGTCTGTACTTTTGTTGCTACATTACACCCGAGGACATGTCTGCTGTGCGGCTGCTGCTCCTGTCTCTGCTTTGTGCCCTCTTTGGTATGTGAGTTAACCACATGTGTAGATTGAACGTTTGTGGATAGTCACAACATCTTTCAAAATATGGATATTTGTCTGTATACTGTTGAATTATGAAGCTACCCATTTCTACAATCAAAATAAAGCGCTAATAACAACTCTTCTCTCTCCTGTAAACAAGTGCCCCTGTCTCATGGGGCGTGTGCAGAGGTGGACTCGGACACTGAGGCCGTTGCAGGCAAAGGGTTCAAACTGGGCTGCATCTCCTGTAAGATGAGGCCCGAGGTGGAAGCTTCTGCCACAGTCGACTGGTATTTCAAAGCCAAAGGGGAAGCTGACTTTGCTCATGTGAGTATCTGAGACTGATTAGGATTGCTATAGTATTCCAAATTACTGCCACGGTAGTAGATTGTAGGATTAGGTTTGGGGTTTTGTTTGTTCTGGTGCCCACACAAAACATGCTGCCACTATAGTCTGCAGTCTGTTTAGAGTATGCCAGTGCTTTTTAAAATGGCTAGGGTTAGGTTTACATAGTCCTTTAGACCAGGGTTTCCCAAACTCAGTCCTGGTGCACGTTATTTTATTGTTGCCGTAGCTGATTCAAATAACTAACTCATCATAAAGCTTTGATTATTTGAATCAGCTGTGTAGTGCTAGGGCAAAAACCAAAATGTTCACCCAGAGGGGCCCCAGGAACAAGTTTGGGAAACCCTGCTCTAGGCAAACCTATCTTAATCCACTTTGCCCAGAGCCCATCCCTAAGCACACAACCACAAGGCACAACGCACAAAGGTATGCACACACACACAATGCCCAACCACATGATATGGCAGAGAGCTGTGTGCAGTTTAGATGGAATCAATCTGGATGACATTTTAGCCCTCAGAGATCATAAGAGCCACTGGGACAGCAGATGGGCAGATAGTGCATAGCTCACAGCTATGTAACCTTGAGTATACTTTCCTACTGGAACCCCTTTCAAAACACAGTTGCATCCTGTTGAGTCCATTTTCTTGGATGTTACCAGCTACGAGTCGCGATCTAGGAAGTGAAACCGGAGAGATTTTCAGTGCCAGGTGAATAATACAGATGTCAATGTGTCATTAGATATATAATTACGATGAGGAGGGCCAGCACATTGTGGATGAGCGCTTTGAGGACCGTGTGGATTGGAGCGGCAGTAAGCAGAGCAATGACATACAGGATGCGTCCATCTACCTATTCAATGTCACCTTTAACGACTCGGGCACCTACCGTTGCTTCTTCCACCGGCTCCTGACGTATGATTTCTACGAATACCAGACCGTTGTCAGCAAGGTTGTGCACCTGACAGTGGTGGCTAAAGGTTCAGTATTACTATACAGACTAATGGCTTTGCATGCAATTGGAATTCCGATGTCAATTATCCCTATTGTTAGAAAACATTTATGACCTGAAATTCTATTCAGAAAGTGCTTTGTAAGAGCCTCTGTGGTGCCTTTTGAGTGCTTTGACTCCCGCTCTCTCTCTCTGTCTCTATAGCCACCAGAGGGACGGCCTCCATAGTCTCTGAGGTGATGATGTACGTGTCCATCATCGGGCTACAGGCTTGGCTCTACATAGAGATGGTATACTGCTACAGAAAGATCTCAGCTGCAGGAGAGGAAGCATTACGAGAAAGCGCGTAAGTAACACTGTAACCCTACTTCCTCTCCTGCAGCTGTATCCTTTCATTTTAGGTCCTCCTCTATTAATGTCTCCCTCCATATACAGTAATCTCACTGTCCTCCCTTTCTTGTATGCTCTGTACCTGTCCATCCTGTTGATTTGAGTTCTCTCCTCTCTCTTCCATAGTGCTGAGTAGTGCAATTCCTCTGTTCTTCCTTGTTCAATATTCTCTTTCGTTCTATCTTAATCTTCCTTGCCACTCCCATTCTCTCTCACTCTTTCCATCCTTGTGTCTCGCAATCATCACATTTGCCACTCTAGAAAAGCCAAAGAAGGTAAATTTCCTGAAGAAAATGTGTGTGCTTGCCTCAGCAGTCTTGAAGTGCTTTGTAGTTGTGGGAAACTTAAAAATAGCTTAAAGGGTCATGTAGAATTCAAGCTGAACAGAAGTTGAAGGAGTTAAATATAGTGTTGTCAAGAGAACTAATGTATTTTGCTGACATCACATTTCATTGAACATAAAATGTGAATGATAATACATTTGGCCTTGGCGTTTAGGCTGTGCTACCCATGTGGGGAAAGTGCTCAGTATTTTTATAAGATCAAAACCAAACTAAAGGTAGGGAGCAGAGACAAAAGAACCAAACCATAAGCAGGTGGAGGCTGGGGCAAAAGAGCAGCAGTTGCAAGCGATGATGCTTGCTGAATGGCCAAACTGAATAAGCGGCCCTTAAACAAATGATGTTCAGTCTCTGATTGGATGTTAGCTCAGCTGACACTGCTTGCTTTGCATCGCTACATTAAAGCAATAGGTCTGGTTACTTAAGTTGGATGGATGATTGCTTGATGGAAGGATAAAGGAAGTTATGGATGGATGAAAAAAGGATGGAGTAATGAATGAAGGTTAGAGGGGTTGTTGGATGGGTAAAGAAAGGTTAGAGGGGTAAGTGGATTCATAAAGAGAGGTTAAAGGGATTAATGAATAGATTAAGAGAGGTTAAAAGATTGGAATAAACATAGGAATAGTAGGAGATATGCAGTGTAGTTGAAATTATTGAAATGCTTTAAGTGATGAGTGGCAAGAATGGTTATACTGTAGATGGATAGATAGATGAATAAAGGGTGAATGGATGGATGAATAAGCAGATGATGATATTCTAACCATATCTATCTTTCTCCTTTCTTTCCAGGAATGCAGAATATTTAGCTATAGCCTCGGAGAGTAAAGATAACTGTGCAGGTGTGCAAGTGGCAGAATAACCCAGGTTTGTCATGAGATAAAACTTTATCAGCAAGCCAAAGTAAGCATAGTGTAGTTGCCTCGTTTGGCTCCCTCACATGTGCAAGTCAGAATAACCTAGAAAGAGTGGTGCAGGTCAGTGGTAAGATTGTAGGGAGAAACCAAAAGGCTCTCAGAGACATTTACAGTGGGGAGAACAAGTATTTGATACACTGCCGATTTTGCAGGTTTTCCTACTTACAAAGCATGTAGAGGTCTGTAATTTTTTATCATAGGTACACTTCAACTGTGAGAGACGGAATCTAAAACAAAAATCCAGAAAATCACATTGTATGATTTTTAAGTAATTAATTTGCATTTTATTGCATGACATAAGTATTTGATACATCAGAAAAGCAGAACTTAATATTTGGTACAGAAACCTTTGTTTGCAATTACAGAGATCATACGTTTCCTGTAGGTCTTGACCAGGTTTGAACACACTGCAGCAGGGATTTTGGCCCACTCCTCCATACAGACCTTCTCCAGATCCTTCAGGTTTCGGGGCTGTCGCTGGGCAATACAGACTTTCAGCTCCCTTCAAATATGTTCTATTGGGTTCAGGTCTGGAGACTGGCTAGGCCACTCCAGGACCTTGAGATGCTTCTTACGGAGCCACTCCTTAGTTGCCCTGGCTGTGTGTTTCAGGTCGTTGTCATGCTGGAAGACCCAGCCACGACCCATCTTCAATGCTCTTACTGAGGTAAGGAGGTTGTTGGCCAAGATCTCGCGATACATGGCCCCATCCATCCTCCCCTCAATACGGTGCAGTCGTCCTGTCCCCTTTGCAGAAAAGCATCCCCAAAGAATGATGTTTCCACCTCCATGCTTCACGGTTGGGATGGTGTTCTTGGGGTTGTACTCATCCTTCTTCTTCCTCCAAACACGGCGAGTGGAGTTTAGACCAAAAAGCTCTATTTTTGTCTCATCAGACCACATGACCTTCTCCCATTCCTCCTCTGGATGATCCAGATTGTCATTGGCAAACTTCAGACGGGCCTGGACATGCGCTGGCTTGAGCAGGGGGACCTTGCGTGCGCTGCAGGATTTTAATCCATGACGGCGTAGTGTGTTACTAATGGTTTTCTTTGAGACTGTGGTCCCAGCTCTCTTCAGGTCATTGACCAGGTCCTGCCGTGTAGTTCTGGGCTGATCCCTCACCTTCCTCATGATCATTGATGCCCCACGAGGTGAGATCTTGCATGGAGCCCCAGACCGAGGGTGATTGACCGTCATCTTGAACTTCTTCCATTTTCTAATAATTGCGCCAACAGTTGTTGCCTTCTCACCAAGCTGCTTGCCTATTGTCCTGTAGCCCATCCCAGCATTGTGCAGGTCTACAATTTTATCCCTGATGTCCTTACACAGCTCTCTGGTCTTGGCCATTGTGGAGAGGTTGGAGTCTGTTTGATTGAGTGTGTGGACAGGTGTCTTTTCTTTTATACAGGTAACGAGTTCAAACAGGTGCAGTTAATACAGGTAATGAGTGGAGAACAGGAGGGCTTCTTAAAGAAAAACTAACATGTCTGTGAGAGCCGGAATTCTTACTGGTTGGTAGGTGATCCAATACTTATATCATGCAATAAAATGCAAATTAATTACTTAAAAATCATACAATGTGATTTTCTGGATTTTTGTTTTAGATCCCGTCTCTCACAGTTGAAGTGTACCTATGATAAATATTACAGACCTCTACATGCTTTGTAAGTAGGAAAACCTGCAAAATCGGCAGTGTATCAAATACTTGTTCTCCCCACTGTATAAAGATGGCAAATGTGTAAGAGGGGTAAAGAAATAATTTTGGATCTAACGCATCCACTGAACAATCAATATGCAGTACTGCCATCAGGGCGCAGACTCGGGTGTTTACCTCATAAAAACAACAGAGCCACTAACAGTTGTGTACCAGCATCAGTATGGCTTTTAAATGAAAATTGATTTGTGTGACTTACGTTTATTTTTGAAGTAAAATTGTTTTTGTGACTTAGGGACAGTTCGAAAAAATACAGGGGGGAGGGGGGTTACAAAATAGGGGAGAGGGGTGTAACCTTTTTTTTTGCTATGGGGAGGGTTGTGTGGATTTTATTGGGCACAGGGGAGGGTAGTGCGTTTTTTTACATTCGCCGTTTTGCTGGTTTTCCTATATAATTTATTCAATTTTAGGCAACTTTTCCCATCTGCTTTCATGCGCCTTCCCTATCAAAGGGTTTTGGTGCTTTCCTTATTCACTACCCTACGCCACAGTACCCACATGGGTTGCCGCAGTCGGCTCCGGGCTCATATTCGCCACACTCGCACTTTTGATATTTTTTAGGCTTTTTATCAGAGTTATTGACTTCTCAATAAGCCAGATTCGAGTAACTTCCATGACAGCTTTGTGGTGCTGAAACGTGAAGCGGCAGCTGTGGCGCAATCAATCGGGAGGTGGACAGCACATGGTGCTGAAATTAGCCTAATTAAAGTAATTCATTTCAACAGTCTTGTAGGCTATCCAAAGATTTGTCTGCCAATTCCTCCAATAATGTCACCACTCCTTAAATACCTCTGTGTCCGTGAAGGGCTTTGTGTGTTAAGTTAAAACCAGTGCTCGAATTGAGGGGATAGGGCTTTGTGAGGGTATGCCATAGCCTACTTTTTGTCAAAGAAAATGTCAAAAAGCATAGTCCTTGTTAGTTTAAGATTTTTAAGAAACTAAAACAGATTCTGATTATATAAAGCGATTTATAATGACGCTTTCCTCCACTATGCTCTATGCTAGAAGCAAGCTACACAAGAAAGTTCCGTCTCTGATGCATATGGGGATATCTTTGGTTCGTTTCTGTGGCATTCAGAGGCTGAGCCATGAAGTTCTATAGCCGAGAAGTAAAAAAAAAAGAAGACTTTCCTTGGGACGTAGGGGAGACTGGGGAACAAAGTAACACAGGTCAGTTATAACAGCTTAATAACTCAAATTAGAAACCACTTAGAAAGCTGTTATTCAATGTGCTAATGTTTGGTTAGTGTCTACATGCCTAAGAAGTTTTGTTTAAATCCATCAATTATTTTTTATTTTATTGGAATGAAAACATGTAAATATACTTGCTGCCTCTCTTTTTTAAATTATTGACCTGTGGAACATTCTACATGTATCTAAACATATATAATTTGTATCAGTAAGATGGGGTCTTTTGATTGGTATAGTTGATGACAATAATTGTTTTATTTTTGTCAAAAGATTCAGATTAGTATAGGCTCCTATGTGGGGGGTTAGATGTAACGCAAAACCTTATATTGTATTTAGACACATTCACATCATGATATAAAATGTCACTTCTTTACATCAAGTTTAGCAGTACAACTAAGATAATACCTTAGAAAAATACAATAAAAAGTCAAATTCATACTTTTGAATGCTAATATAAATGTTGGTAAATTTTGAGTTTTTGGTCAATATGACATGCCTAAAAGATAAAATGGAAATATTTTTAATATTTGTTGTCAATTTAGTGTATTACCATTGAAATATCAGTTTCAAATTATAATCTTTTTACCATTTAAGACAGTGTTACATTGACATACTGGGTCAATTGTAACATTTCACTCCCGCCACTTTCGGGTTGAATTGTAAATGACTGGTATGATCTGGAAACATAGTTACAGTGTGTAATGGTAGCTGAGATATGTAAGTTGTTTGTATAACAATTATTAATCTAACTCAAATAATATTTTCATAATAAGCAAAAGCCTAAAAGCGTTACTTGGTTCCCTGATCTCCTTTAATCAAATAGGCCTACAATGTGTAACTCCATCACTATCAATTGAGCTATTCACTTTCTGTTAAAGAGAAGATGTTTAAAGGCCCAACAGTTTTTATATGAATATAATTTTGGGGTAACAATTAAGTACCTTACGGTAATATATTTCCATTAAAATTGGCAAAAATTGCTTTTTAGCAAAAAATACTATTTCTAAAGCAAGGATTTTGCTAGGACTGTCTAAGAGTGGTCTGCGTGGGGAGGGTAAAACTGAAAACTAGCTGTTATTGGCAGAAAGGTTTGGAACTCTCTTTGTTATTGTTCTATTAACCAATTTACCGCATGGTGATGTCACCATGGAAAGCCGAAACTCCTGCCCATGCAAACCTGCTGATTAGAAGGTCCTGTGTAGATTGTTTTTTCAACCAGCAACTATCAGGAAATAACACTGATCACATTTTTTCAGACTTTTACAGTGTTTGTTTCATCAACTGTTGTACAATATGATACAAAACACAGGAAAACATAATTTTGACTGCACTGGGTCTTTAAACCCAGGCAGCTTTTAGGGACTCACTTGTGATGTTCTCTTTTTGGGTTAAGCCACGGAAGAGTATCCAGCAGTTAAAGCTTAAATTGTTCTGTGTCGGACCTCTGTCTGGGGTGGAAAGGTAACTTTTGAAAGTAGGCTACAATGCTTAGAATCACACTGGTTTGGCATGGGGAAATGTGGTAAGATGAACGCATATCTCTTCCCTGCAACGTCTATTTTCAAAATCTGCCTTTCTTTTGGGACTTTTTGAGAGCAACATTTTCTCTTGCAAGCAAGCTGATTGTTTTGAGCTAATAAATAGTAGCGTACCAAGAAAGACAACTCATTTGTTAGAGACATTGGTGATTTTATCTAAATTATTATGTTATTGTCATTGAATTGATTATGTGCTAACCAGATGTGTAAAAAATAGTGTAGGTCTATAAATTGGGCTGCTATTATTTTATGTTCTGGTCCGCCGACTAATATCTCAGAAAAACTGTGGTATTAAAAGAATACATTCTGCTAATGTCTTCAGTAATGTAAAATGACTAGAATAGCATGAAATCTGTTTATAAAAGTCATTTTTTTTCCAGGACCCTTCTTTTCACCCGCTGGTCGTAGTAGTAAGGTAGGCCTACTTTGTAACTGTTACTGTTGTCATAATCATTCTTTTGAGTTAATTCTAATAAGGTGGAGGGTATTGTAATTTTTTTCAAGTACAAGGGGAGGGTCATGTGAAAAAAAATGGAACGTTGGGGAGGGGGGGTGGGGGTGCATTTTTTTTAGGACATCTCGAATTGGATAATTTTAGAACGGTCCCTTACATTTATATTTTATATACCGTGTAAGCGTTTGTATCTGTCATGTGTGAATGTCGATGTTAATATGTTTACAATATACACTACATGACCAAAAGTATGTGGACACCTGCTCGTCAAATCTCATTCCAAAATCATGGGCATTAATATGGAGTTGTTCCCTCTTTGCTACTATAACAGCCTCCACTCTTCTGGGAAGGCTTTCCACTAGATGTTGCAACATCACTGCGGGGACTTGCTTCCATTCAGCCACAAGCGCATTAGTGGGCGATTAGGCCTGGCTTGCAGTCGGTGTTCCAATTCATCCCAAAGGTGTTCGATGGGGTTGAGGTCAGGGCTCTCTGCAGGCCAGTCAAGTTCTTCCACACCGATCTCGACAAACCATTTCTGTATGGACCTCGTTTTGTGCACGGGGGCATTGTCATGCTGAAACAGGAAAAGGCCTTCCCCGAACTTTTGCCACGAAGTTGGGAACAAATAATCGTCTAGAATGTCATTGTATGATGTAGCGTTAAAATGTCCCTTCACTGGAACTAAAGGGCCTAGCCCCAACCGTGAAAAACAGCCCCAGACCATTATTCCTCCTCCACCAAACGTTACAGTTGGTACTATGCATTCGGACAAGTAGCGTTCTCCTGGCATCCGCCAAACCCAGATTCGTCTGTCGGACTGCCAGATGGTGAAGCGTGATTCATCACTCCAGAGAACGCATTTCCTCTGCTCCAGAGTCCAATGGTGGTGAGCTTTACATCACTCCAGCCGACGCTTGGCATTGCGCATAGTGATCTTAGGCTTGTGTGCGGCTGCTTGGCCGAGGTCAGACGATTTGTACACGCTTCAGCACTCGGTGGTCCCGTTCTGTGAGCTTGTGTGGCCTACCACTTCACGGCTGGGCCATTGTTGCTGCTAGACTTCACAATAACATCACTTACAGTTGACCGGGGCAGCTCTAGCAGGGCAGACATTTGATGAACTGACTTGTTGTAAAGGTAGCATCCTATGACTGTGTCAAGTTGAAAGTCACTGAGCTCTTCAGTAAGGCCATTCTACTGCCAATGTTTGTCTATGGAGAGTGCATGGTTGTGTGCTCGATTTGATACACGTCAGCAATGGATGTGTCTGAAATAGCCGAATCCAGTAATTTGAAGGGGTGTCCACATACTTTTGTATATATATTGTATCTGTGTCTATCTTATCTTATCCGACTTGCCATAACTGAAGTTCCTTCTGGAAAAAAGTTACTCTATTCTATTCTATACACACAATTCAAGCAGATTCAAGCATCAAGCAAGTGGAGAGGCAATTATTGTAGGATCGAGGCTTGTCATGGATATTTGCACATTTACATCTAACAGAGTTCAACTCTCCTTGACCTCTCTCTTGTCACAGGATGTGCCATGTGTAATGTATTGATGTTTAATTCTGCTTTCAGGCATTCAAGCGGTTCCATCTACAGACTGGCCTCATCACCTATACGACCCCTTGTTTCGCATGAAGACACCCGGAAGATGTATTGTATCTAGAGTCTTTATTACCTTACATGTTACAATGTTAATGGATAAATGTGATATGGTGACATTACTTTTAGAGTAGTATGTGTATGAATCCTTTTTTTCAGTTTTAATGATATCTCTCTCTAAAGTGTATGTACATTTATATTAATTGAATGGTTATCAAGAGAGCTTTATCAACATGGAATTAGAATACTAGAATGGACATGAACGTTCTTATGACGGTATAAAAGGTCAGCCATTTTGGTAAAGGAGTTGGTCAACCACAATGGTCAGCAAGTGCTGTGATAAGATATTGTTTAAAACAATGAATTTGAAAATTATATGCACAGTAATGTTTATTAGCTAGCTATCCTGCCAGTTTTAGTAGAATGATTCCATCATTTTTTTCTAAATAACTGCCAATATGCCGACATTCCAAACAAACAATGCAGTCAATCCACAGTCTGAAATCAGTTGGTGATATGACTTAGACAAATGTGTAACTGATATTGTATTATATTATAAGATTCACAGCTTTCCAAGAAAACAAACACTGAGACATTTGTGGTCTGTTTACATATTTTTATTATTATTATGTATTTATAATTATATGACAATATTTAGGTTGACAATTCTATTACACAATTTCTGATACATCACATACCTTACTTTTATTTTCCTGGATAAGTAAAAACAGGAAATGCATCACCTATGCCTCTACTGAAATTCATTCCAATTTTATTTTACTACAATGACTGCCATTATCATCCCATTCTGGAACTTTGAGGGTTTATTACATTGCCCCTCAAGAAATTTCATAGGATCTCTATGTTTATCACACACTGTATTAATCAATCCATCCACTCCACCTGTTGTATGTCTTCTAGATTATGCACAATCATCATGAAATGTACTAACCTTCAAAGGTATTTTCATTATAGAATGTGATTGCCTATAATAGACTGTCTACAATGTACAATGTTATGTGAAGATAATGATAAATTAAATAATACAATTAATTGAAGTGAAGATTCATCTTACAATTTTTTATATTGAACTTTTAATTGTCAATATTTAAAGAACAAATCAGACTGCAATTACAGCTGTCCATAAGAACTCTCACAAGAACGCCAAAACATTTAAAGCAAACTGCATCAGCAAAAGACCCATCAATTTAGGGATAACCTTTCCTGCAAACAGTACATACACATCTCACCAAATTCATAATAGATCCACTGATGTTGATAACTTCCCATGTTTACTTACATAGCCTTTCTCCTATACAGTTGGCACCAGTAGTGTAGTGGAGGTAAAACGCACGTCAATGCCTATCTATTGGAGTAAAATACATTGAAAATATAGGGAGCGTTACGTTACTCACCACAAATGACGATCACCGTTTAACCCCCCCCAAAAAATCCGTACCACTACATCACTGATTGGCACTACTGCAGCTGGTACACACAGTCAGTATCGGTGTACTAAGGTAGGTTGAGCTGGTACTCAGGAAACCTCCCTCTAGATACTGGTGGCCTCCACAGAAGTGTGTTGCTGACTTCTTATGGACAGTCAGGGAGATGAGCATACCTGGCTGGAAAGTATTCAGACCCCTTGATTCTTTCCACATTTTGTTACGTTACAGCCTTGTTCTAAAATGGAATTTGATTTTCTTTTAAATCAATCTACACACAATACCCCATGATGACAAAGCAAAAACAGGTTTTTAGAAATTTTAGCAAATGTATAAAAAATAAAAAACCGAAATATCAAATTTACATAAGTATTCAGACCCTTTACTCAGTACTTTGTTGAAGCACCTTTGGTAGTGATTACAGTCTCAAGTATTCTTGGGTATGACGCTACAAGCTTGGCACACCTATATTTGGGGAGTTTCTCCCATTCTTCTCTGCAGATCCTCTCAAGCTCTGTCAGGTTGGATGGGGAGTGTCGCTGCACAGCTATTTTCAGATCTCCCCAGAGATGTTTGATCTGGTTCAAGTCCGGACTCTGCTGGGCCACTGAAGGACATTCAGAGACTTGTCCCAAAGCCACTCCTGCGTTGTCTTGGTTAAGTGCTTAGGGTCGATGTCCTGTTGGAAGGTGAACCTTCTCCCCAGTCTGAGGTCCTGAGCGCTCTGGAGCAGGTTTTCATCAAGGATCTCTCTGTACTTTGCTCCGTTCATCTTTCCCTCGATCCTGACTAGTCTCCCAGTCCCTGCCACTGAATAACATCCCACAGCATGATGCTCCCACCAACATGCTTCACCGTAGGGATGGTGCCAGGTTTCCTCCAGACGTGAAGCTTGGCATTCAGGCCAAAGAGTTCAATCTTGGTTTCATCAGACCAGAGAATCTTGTTTCTCATGGTCTGAGAGTCTTTAGGTGCCTTTTGGCAAACTCCAAGCAGGCAGTCATGTGCCTTTTACTGAGGAGTGACTTCCATCTGGCCATTCTACCATAAAGGCCTTATTGGTGAAATGCTGCAGAGATGGTTGTCCTTCTGGAAGGTTCTCCCATCTCCACAGAGGAACTCTGGAGCTCTGTTAGAGTGACCATTGAGTTCTTGGTCACCTCCCTGACCAAGGCCCTTCTCCCCCGATTGCTCAGTTTGGCCGGGCGGCCAGCTCTAGGAAGAGTTTTGGTGGTTCCAAACTTCTTCCATTTAAGAATGATGGAGGCCACTGTTCTTGTGGACCTTCAATGCTGCAGACATTTTTTAGTAACCTTCCCCAGATCTGTGCCTTGACACAATCATGTCTCGGAGCTCTATAGACAATTTCTTCGACCTCATGGCTTGGTTTTTGCTCTGACATGCACTGTCAACTGTGGTACCTTATATAGAGACAGGTGTGTGCCTTTCCAAATCATGTCCAATCAATTGAATTAACCACAGGTGGACTGCAGTTAAGTTGTAGAAACATCTCAAGGATGATCAATGGAAACAGGATGCACCTGAGCTCAATTTCAAGTCTCATAACAAAGGGTCTGAATACTTATGTAAATAAGGTATTTCTTTTTTCTTTCTTTTTTATAAACTTACAAAAATTCTAAAAACCTGTTTTTGCTTTGTCATTATGGGGTATTGTATGTAGATTGATGAGGATACAATTTAATTTAATCCATTTTAGAATAAGGCTGTAATGTAAAAAGGTCAAGGGGTCTGAATACTTTCCGAATGCACTGTACAGTATGGGAGGATATCACTATCCCAAATTTAAACATTTTGGGCCAGCTATAGACTTGGCACACACAGTATTGATGTCACGACTTCGGCCGAGGCTGCCTCCCCTCCTTGTTCGGGCAGGCTTCGGCGTTTGTGTGTCTACGAAGGAATAAACTCTGTATTCAGTGATTACCCTCCTGCGCCTGACTCCTTTCCATCACACTCATCACAGAATCACCCACCCGCTATGGAGTCAGCGGGAGAAGAGCGCATGCCTGGAGTCGTGGCATGGGTCCAGGAGCATTCCATGATGCTGGCCAGCTTGGGGGAAGCGATGGATCGGGTTCTTCAGGTCGTCCAACGCCTGGAGAGGAGAGGACCCGATCTGTCGAGACCAGCTGGCCAACCGGATCCAGCCACCTACACCCCAGCACCCGGAGGGATCCAGATATCCCGACCACGGGCGTTTGATGGGACGGCGGCGCTGTGCCAGGGATTCCTCCTCCAAATGGAGCTGTACTTCTCCAGCATCAGGCCGGCAGCGGGGCCCGGGTGGAACGACCATTTCCGGTGCCATTTGTGGGAGGACGTCCGACGGGAGCTAGTCTGCCGGGACATAATGTTGTCCTTCAATACACTGGTGGACATGGCCATTTGTTTGGACAACCTGCTGGCAGCCAGAGGACGTCCTGGTAGGGGTCTGCCCGTTTCCACCCCGGACGACTCGGATTCCGAGCCGATGGAGCTGGGTGGAGCCGCCGGCCGAGAGAGCAGAGGAGGACAGCGACAGTGCCGACTACGAGCCAGGCCTAATTGCCCAACATCAGTGCCCGACCTCACTAATGCTCTTGTGGCCGAATGGAAGCAAGTCCCCGCAGCAATGTTCCAACATCTAGTGGAAAGCCTTCCCAGAAGAGTGGAGGCTGTTATAGCAGCAAAGGGTGGGGCCAACTCCATATTAATGCCAATGATTTTGGAATGAGATGTTCGACGAGCAGGTGTCCACATACGTTTGGTAATGTAGTGCATCTTAGGCCTGAAGTAGGTAAAGCTTAATAATAGCCACACCATACCAAATCTTCACAAACGTTTCTAAACTTTATTAGGGTAACATCAAAGTAAGTCCTTTTTTATAGGGAAAATACGAGCAGAAGAGCAAATGTAAACTAGGGAAAAACACACTACCCTCCCCTGTGCCTAATAAAAAAAACACACAACCCTCCCCAAAGCCCCCCAAAAAGTTTCACAACCCTCCCCTATTTTGGACCACCCCTCCGCTCAGTAAATTTCGATCTGTCCCGTAGCTCAGCAGGCTAACACAGTTAACCCAGTTAGTCACATGTTCCCCTTATAACGACTACCCTTGCTGGAAACTTGAAACTAACACGTCTAACACAAACTAACACATGTCAAACTAACACGTCTTCACGTCTCAGGCAAGGTTGCTCATCACATAAGTATGGATCACCAGACCTTGCTGGATCTTGAGGATTGTATTAGTGTAGCAGATGGGGATCTGTGAAACTCACTCCTCAGCCTGAAGTGTTGCCCCTTAAGCAATTGAAGAAGACCCTTTTTAATAGCGCGATGGGTTGGAATGCTTCAGGACGATGGTCAGGTGTGTTTTCGAGGCAGAAGTCCTAAGTTCAAGTCTCCGAATGAGCTGAATCAGGGGGAAGCGGTATTTGTCAAGCAAGCAGCGTATCGTCCTTTACATGAACTTCCTGAACTTATCCCTATAGGCTTTAGCTAAGTGGGCTAACAGTCTTGTGACATGCAGGACACCTGGTTCGAGCCCAGTCAGTCACAAGAGCAAGATTAAATAGGGAGTGGAATGGCTATCCTTAGAAGGGCTATGACAGGGCTATTCAACTATAATCTTATGGGGGCCAAATTGCATTTTTTGTGTGTCTTGCATTGCCTGTTATCATCAAAGACGGGAACAGGAGGCACATCCATGTTCAAGAGAGGCTTAGCTTTCAGGAATAGGGTCATAATAGCTTACAGCCAAAACGGTTCAAACGCTAGAGCCAAATTAGTGAGAAGAAAATCAATTCAACATGCGGCATTGGCTTCAGAAACCAGAGTGGTGTAAAGTAACTTAAGTAAAAATACTTGAAAGTACTACTTAAGTAGTTTTGGGGGGTATCTGTACTTTACTATTTATATTTTTGACAACTTTTACTTTTACTTCACTACATTCCTAAAGAAAATAATGTACTTTTAACTCCATATATTTTCTCTGACACCCAAAAGTCCTTGTTATATTTTGAATACTTAGCAGGACAGGAAAATGGTTCAATACACGCACTTATCAAGGGAACATCTCTGGTCATCCGTACTGCCTCTGATCTGGCGGACTCACTAAACACACATGCTTAGGTTGTAAATTATGTCTGAGTGTTGGTGTGCCCCTGGCTATCCTTAAATAAATACAAAATAATAATAAAATGGTGCCGTCTAGTTTTAATAATAATATAAGGAATTTGAAATTATTTATACTTTTACTTTTGATACTTAAGTATATTTAAAACCAAATACTTTTAGACTTTTACTCAAGTAGTATTTTACTGGGTGACTTTCACTTTTACTTGTCATTTTCTATTAAGGTGTCTTTACTTTTACTCAAGTATGACAATTGGGTCCTTTTTCCACTACTGAGAAACCGCCAGAAGCTTCTATTTACCAAAGAGTGTGTTTGATTCTATCTGTTCTCCTCTACCTTTCCTGGCTAGAATGTTTTCTCTGGTTTTGAATCTGAATTTAGATAACATAATTTAGAAAACTGAATCTGAATGCATCTAAGGAGTTGAATATATGACATTTTGTTAAACTTGAAATGATAGTTTGTCAACTTGATACACAGACTATGAATGCAATATCTATGATATTGAAACTGAATATATAAATATTGAATTTGAATATTCAATTAAATTGGAATTGAATTTTAACTACTGGATCGGTGTCCCAATACCGGGACAGTTGCTGCTCAATATGCGATATGTTTTATTTATTTATTTTTATTTCACCTTTATTTAACCAGGTAGGCCAGTTGAGAACAAGTTCTCATTTACAACTGCGACCTGGCCAAGATAAAGCAAAGCAGTGCGATAAAAACAACAACAGCACAGAGTTTCACATGGGATAAACTAAACATACAGTCAATAATACAATAGAAAATCTATATACAGTGTGTGCAAATGTAGTAAGTTATGGAGGTAAGGCAATAAATAGGCCATAGTGCAAAATAATTACAATTTAGTATTAACACTGGAGTGATAGATGTGCAGAAGATGATGTGCAAATAGATGAGGTAGTTGGGTGGGCTAATTACAAATCGGCTGTGTACAGGTGCAGTGATCGGTAAGCTGCTCTGACTACTGATGCTTAAAGTTAGTGAGGGAGATAAGAGTCTCCAGCTTCAGAGATTTTTGCAGTTCGTTCCAGTCATTAGCAGCAGAGAACTGGAAGGAATTGCGGCCAAAGGAGGTGTTGGCTTTGGGGATGACCAGTGAGATAAAACTGCTGGAGCGCAAACTACGGGTGGGTGTTGCTATGGTGACCAATAAGGTAAGATAAGGCGGGGATTTGCCTAGCAGAGATTTATAGACGACCTGGAGCCAGTGGGTTTGGCGACTAATATGTAGTGAGGGTCAGCCAACGAGAGCGTACAGGTCACAATGGTGGGTAGTATGTGGGGCTTTGGTGACAAAACGGATGGCAGTGTGATAGACTACATCCAATTTGCTGAGTAGAGTGTTGGAGGCGATTTTGTAAATGACATCGCTGAAGTCAAGGATCGGTAGGATAGTCCGTTTTACGAGGGTATGTTTGGCAGCATGAGTGAAGGAGGCTTTGTTGCGAAATAGGAAGCCGATTCTAGATTTAACTTTGGATTGGAGATGCTTAATGTGAGTCTGGAAGGAGAGTTTACGGTCTAACCAGACACCTAGGTATTTGTAGTTGTCCACATATTCTAAGTCAGACCCGCCGAGAGTAGTGATTCTAGTCGGGCGGGCGGGTGCAAGCAGCGTTCGATTGAAGAGTATGCATTTAGTTTTACTAGCGTTTAAGAGCAGTTGGAGGCTATGGAAGGAGTGTTGTATGGCATTGAAGCTCGTTTGGAGGTTTGTTAAAACAGTGTCCAATGAAGGGCCAGATGTCTACAAATGGTGTCGTCTGCGTAGAGGTGGATCTGAGAGTCACCAGCAGCAAGAGCGACATCATTGATATACACAGAGAATAGAGTCGGCCCGAGAATTTAACCCTGTGGCACCCCCATAGAGACTGCCAGAGGTCCAGACAACAGGCCCTCCGATTTTACACATTGAACTCTATCTGAGAAGTAGTTGGTGAACCAGGCGAGGCAGTCATTTGAGAAACCAAGGCTATTTAGTCTGCCAATAAGAATGTTGTGATTGACAGAGTCGAAAGCCTTGGCCAGGTCGATGAAGACGGCTGCATAGTACTGTCTTTTATCGATCGCGGTTATAATATTGTTTAGGACCTTGAGCGTGAGGACCTTGAAGGTACGGTGGGATTCGAAATGGTTGGTGATCTGTTTGTTAACTTGGCTTTCAAAAACTTTCGAAAGGCAGGGCAGGATGGATATAGGTCTGTAACAGTTTGGATCTAGAGTGTCACCCCCTTTGAAGAGGGGGATGACCGCAGCAGCTTTCCAATCTCTGGGGATCTCAGATGATACAAACGAGAGGTTGAACAGGCTAGTAATAGGGGTTGCTACAAATTCGGCGGCTAGAAAGAAAGGGTCCAGATTGTCTAGCCCAGCTGATTTGTAGGGGTCCAGATTTTAGAGGGTACATTAGTCAGGATGATATCTATGAGGGTACCCATGTTTACGGATTTAGGGTTGTACCTGGTAGGTTCCTTGATAATTTGTGTGAGATTGAGGGCATCTAGCTTAGATTGTAGGACAGCCGGGGTGTTAAGCATATCCCAGTTTAGGTCACCAAGCAGTACGAACTCTGAGGATAGATGGCGTTGTAAACAACAGCCAACTTTCAGGGACATAGACATGTCTTATATGGGAAGAAAGCTTAAATGATTGTTAATCTAACTGGAGTGTCCAATTTACAGTAGCTATTACAGCAATAAAGTACCATGCTATTGTTTGAGGATAGTGCACAACAACAAAACACTTTTATCACGGCAACTGGTTTGATACATTCTTACATTCAGTAATCTTGCTCTGATTTGTCATCCCAGAGATAAAATGTAGTGTAGTTTTGTTTGAGAAATCCATTTTTATATTCAAATGTAGGAACTGGGTTCTACAGTTTGACCCCACTGCTGTCTCTGGCTCCACACCCACCCTCGCCCGGCCATCTAGAGGTGTGAAGGTTAGTGTATTTTCTGTAGGGAAGCTAATGATCCATCATGTATGACATTCCTGGGAGTGTGTAAACTTTAATTTTTTATTACCATAGCATATTTTTGTATCTTCTCTATAGCTCTGTACTTGAAAATGTACCAATTCGGCACAACTCCTGGCAGACTTTTTATTTAACCAGGCAAGTCAGTTAAGAACAAATTCTTATTTACAATGACGGCCTACACCGGCCAAACCTGGACGACGCTGGGCCAATTGTTCGCCGCCCTATGGGACTCCCAATCACGGCCGGTTGTGATACAGCCTGGAATCGAACCAGGGGGTCTGTAGTGACGCCTCAAGCACTGACATGCAGTGCCTTAGAACGCTGCGCCACTCGGGAGCTCGGGAGACTTGATGCAAAATATTGTGTAGTGATGTCATTCTTCACTGGATCAGTCTGAAACTTTGCACACACACTGCTGCCATCTTGTGGACAACATCTAAATTACACCTATAATCCTACATCAGTCTGAACTTTATCTTGCATTTCAAAGATGATGCAAAAAAAGAAATAGAAAACGCATGTTTTTTTGTTTGTATTATCTTTTACCAGATCTAATGTATTATATTCTCCTACATTCACTTCACATTTCCACAAACTTCAAAGTGTTTTGTTTGAAATGATATCAAGAATATGCATATCCTTGCTTCAGGTCCTGAGCTACAGGCAGTTAGATTTGGGTATGTCATTTTAGGCGAAAATTTTAAAAATGGGTCAGTGTGAAATCACAAAATACATGTTCAATTTATGAATTTAATGATTCATGTGCATTACAAATTCAAAAATATTTTATTCAAATTCAATATCCTAATACAAAATTCAAAATTATGGAATTCTAATACAATTTCTGTTGGCATTGAAATCGCTCCATTGTAGTACCCAGGCACACTGCGCCCAGTTTACCTCACTACTCATAATGGGGAGTTTCAGCACACCTATGTTGGGATTGTTCTTGTTGTGTGTGGCTCTGTGCAGGAGGAAGGCCTGTTGAGCGAGACGAGACTGCCATATGTTCTGCTATTGTTCCCTTTCCCCTGACAATAGGAAATACATTGAAAATGATTGCAACTGCTCCAGATCTCATTGGGATCTGCTACACTATATGCCAAGAGGTCTGAATCTTCATGGCACAGGTGACAGTGTGCTCACCCTTAGGAGGGTTGTTGGTTCATGCCACACCACGGAGCTGTTACCAATAAAATCGCTACATTGGTAGTATAATCCCTGTAGTCTCTCTCTCAGGCCTTTGTTGTCAGTTTGCTCCTGTTTTGGGGTTAGCAGGTTGCCTCTTGAGAGAGTTTAGTCTCCCTGTATGTGAGCTTAGGCTAGAGACCAACATTGACCTTTGAGGTCTGGTGGACCCATGTATATAGATAAAGGACTCTAGTGCCTAAAAGCCTGTTTTAGCATTGGCAGGGCCATTGAGGACTTTCATAATTTTTAAGTAGTTAACTGGGTGGGACTTCCCATGGGTTAAGGAAGGATCACATGAATCCATCCGGGTCATCACAAGGGATCAGCCAATGAATTATACTTGTGAGCAAATATTCCATAACTGCAGTTGGCATTACATTTGGCTTTGTACCTGTTCAAACAACAAACTACAGGTGGCAGTATGCACCCTTTCAGTTTGCTTGCCAACTCATAGAAGTAGCAGAAGAAGAAAATGGACTACTTCAAAATGGAGATGGCCTCAATGGCACTGCCCATGCTCTCAAAGATGCCATAATGGGACATATACAATAAAGCGATTTCTATCTAAGTCTATGGGTGTAACTCAAAGCAGACGGTGTGCTAGTCCCTTTACCACATGGCCTTTGATGTAGTGGTAAAAACAATAGGTGGGTAAACTCTGATCGCTGGTTGCGGTGAAAAAAGTAATGCTCCCTATACTTTCAATGAATTTTTCTGCAAAAGTTAGGTCAACTGCATTTACTTGCGTATACCCTCCAATACATTTACTCAAACCTACAGACACAACAGCCTATATTATAAGATGCTTATTGTAATGAAAAAAGGGACAAGAATGTAGCAGCCAGCCTTTTTATATGGATATTCTAATGGTAATAGCTAATTAATTAATGGATAAATCATGAATAAAGGTTAAGTAGTCCGCATTATTTTAAAATTAAAATCATCCAGTCACAAGTATTCTTGTCTTTTTATTATGTTCATTGTGATGATAGGCCTAAACTCCTAATAAATAGATTAATAAATAGATAATTCATTACTAAAAGTGCCAAGGCTATAATGACCATGCCTCTAATGATTATCAGCCTCTGATAATGGATGGATAGTTCTAGGAATCGGGTATATTGACAATAAATAAAGAGGGGTAGATAAGATGCCCAGCCTAGATTATTTTAGTTCTGTGCTACTGTAACTACATGAGTTAGCAATGGTTGCTACATGAGTTAGCAATGGTTGGAACTTGGTACATGATGGGCACGGTCACAGACAAGCTCTACACTCCCACCCAACACCCACTTGACATGATGGAACTGTGTCGAGTTGAGTGTGCGTTACCAAACGAGAAGGACTGGGTGATTGAACAACGCTGCAAAGACAGTGCTTTAGCTGAAATCACTGGCATATTTTGAAGACTCGTTTCGCGTTTGGAGAACCTGAAAAAAGAGGTAATTAGCTAACTAAAGCTAATGGAATTGCACACATTTTGTTTCATGCTAACATAGCTAGCCTGACTAGCTAGCTAGGTTGCTAACTAGCTAGCTACTGACTACGAGTTGAATGGACTAGATAGACAATTTTCGGTCTTGCTAATGTTCACTGTTCTTGGCTATATCAGACTGACAATGAATTTGCGCAAGGTTAGGGCTGCGAAGATTACCGTTGGGCCTTTCAACCCTTTCTGGTTGTAGCTAGCTAGCTAATGTAGCTAGATAATGTTAGCACGCTAACTAACTAGCTGGCCACACCACATATAGAACCAGATGTTTCACCGGATGTATAAATCTGAAGCATCCGTTTGGCGTTTCCACGCCACTCGCCACCAAACGTTGATAAGTGGAAGCCCAGTGGGAGAAGATGGAGCGAGATGGTTCCCAAAACTCAGGGCCGGCGTTATTGTCGGCCTTACGGGGCCTGGGCCGCCCTACCGTACCTCCTTGCCCCTCCAAAAAAAATATTTAAATATTGATCATTTATTTAATCGAGATGCGCACCGACAGAAAGACGCATACATCTCAGTTAAAGCATCCAAGCGAGCGAAACAGCGCCCCTCCGTCTTAATATTTGTAGACCATGTATCTGATGCTGTCTGGGCCAAAAAAGTATTGCATCAGATACATGGGTTACATATAGAGGGCCGCTGTTTCGCTCCCTCGGGCTCGATAATCACCAAGCCTCGGTGTGAAAAAGCAAAATATCATGATCCCATATATCCAGTGGAAACGTCATAAAAAACTGCTGTCTGTCCCGAGCTCACTGGCCCAGGAAACTCTGAGGGCCCAGAATAGGCTAGTTGATACAATGTTGCAAGTTCGCTAACTACAGCTTCTGGCTGGGCCCAGTGATGATTTGATCCAATGAGTATGGTTACATGCACACAATAATGTGATGATTGTGGATAGTCAGATTAATATAATAGTTCGATAAAAACATTTACATGCTTTGCAAGAAGAACGATTCCCCTAATAATCCTGTTTACATGGAAACAACTGAAATCAGGCTACCTGATGGCACTCTGATAAATGCAGAAAATTGCCAGTCAAAATAAACATTCTACCACAGCGAACATGTTATTTTTGGGAAGCATATTTGATTCTGAGTTCAGACATATAAAGTTTGTATGTCAAAACTACTTCTACTACACATACATTCAGTTGTTCCTAACTCACTTCACTCACACTAAAGAGGGAGGCTTCTCAGTGGGCAAACCTGGTTGAAAATAAGTCAATATGACTTATTTTTATGATGTCTTATTCTGGTCGCAAACTGGTTGAAAAAGTAAAAAAATAAAAATAAATTCTGACCGCCATATGTAGCCTACTGGTCATAGTTAAGACCTTGTCATAACCTGGTAATGACCACCTGACTACAGCTTATTACCTACACTCTTTGAAAAAAGGGTTCCAAAAGGGTTCTTTGGCTGTTCCCATAGAATAACCCTTTTTAGTTCCAGGGAGAAGCCATTTTGGTTCCATGTAGAACCCTCTTTGGAAAGGGTCCTGCATAGAAGGGTTCTACCTGAAACCAAAAGGGTTCTTCAAAGGGTTCTCCTATGGGAACAGCCGAATAACCCTTTTAGGTTCTAGATAGCACCTTTGTAAAAAGTATTGCAGAGGATAAAGTTGGATATTGAAAACATTGTTCATTACATTTCTATTTGTTTCAATAGTCCCCAATTAAAGTTAATCAGCAACATATTCTTACATTTAAAATAGATCAAGCAATCACATTTTTCGCACATCTGCATACAGTAATTGTTTCATAATTTACCCACAGAAATGACATGCATAGAAACACTGGTAGTATATAAAGGCCCATTGTTTTATTTGATTAATGATTAATAAGAGTGGTGTGATGGGGTAGATCCTCATCAAGGACCTCTGAGCACAGAAGGCGATCTAGAGCGTAGTGGCCCTCGAAGAGTTGTGTGACGGGTCAGTTCTGCAGTGAAGAGAATCAGTGCATTACAACTTTATTAATTTGAGATTTTATAAGCAAACTAGAAAAGGACATTCTTGAAGAAACTTTGTGGACTCAGCTGACTAAAATTATTTCCATGGTAGTAGTTGAGTTTTGTGGCAGTTATAGCTTAGAGATGTCTTTAAAAATGAGCAACTTGCTCATATACATACTTTGCGTCCTTCTCCAACATGACTCGGGAACATTTCGTGAATTTCCAGAGGGCCCGCAACACATCAACTTACTGAGCGTTTCACTTTTCATGACACTTACTGTAAGAAGAAAAAAAGAAATTAACGATTGACATAATGTGGGCATGCAGGACACGAGATAACGGTAACGCACAGTAAAATATTTGTAACTGTCAGAATCTACTAAAAGTTGTAGCAAAGGCATGTTTGCTCCTCTGTCCCTTCATATTGAAGTGGGACATTAATTCATTGGTCATCAATCTGAAAATTTTTAAGAGGCTATCAAAATTAGACAGTTGTATAATGAAAATGTTTAACTCCTCTCTAAATGGTAAAGTTTTGCTTAATCCTAAAACATGTTGTAATATTCAAACAACTTTTTATAAACACACCGCTCCATAATCCTGAGGACATTGTCCCAGTCAGAGGTTCCCCAATTGAGGACAGCTTGGCAGTCTTAAAAAAAGAAAGTTCAATGCAAAAATTCAAGTATGCATAAAGAGGCAATAAGAGACAATAAATATTAAATTGTTCAAAAGTTGTTGGTCATACCATTCCTGCAACAAACAGTGCTAGAAATTGGTGGAAATGGCAAATCTCTTCCTCTTCTCTGCATCTGCACACGTGTTTGAGTGAGCGAAAAGGAGAATGAGCAAGGGAGAAACTTTACATGACTCACCAAGGGACGTGTCTGTTGAATTAGGACACAAGGGTTTTGCACCTGGAAAAAAAAGGCGAGTTAAAATAGGATTTGATTTGCTTTACAATCGTATATTATTAGAAGTGACGCTATTTCAATAGGCGATATGCACAGGCGAGCATGATGTATTTCCGGTTAAATCTCAGGATGGATGTAAACTTCCGGTTATCGTAGAATGCTGTGCTACCGAATGCTAGCATTGAATGCTTGTCATCAAAAACATCCGAAACGGTTAATTTTCGTCGTTGTTTATGTTAATGTTTATGTTAATGTTTTTACTTGTAATACTTCGTCTTGACTTATAACACGATGACGTGTAAACGTACGAAAGTGTCCTTTCAAAAACGGGATGACAGCTCTTCCAGCCATCTTCTAGACATCTAACAGCGATTAATAACATTTATTTCACAACACATTGTAGTCTGCCTATTTAATTGCATACCTAATTCCGCTTGCCGGAGTAGCATCTGGTTTGGGCTTCACTACAACCATGGCATCCACAGGTCCTGGCTTCACTCCCTATTTATTTATGAGATGGTATTAGGAGAGATGCTAGTATGCATGTGACACAACTGTCTGGTATTGAAATGATACAAACCATTGTTCGTGGTTTATGCCACTTCTGCTCTGTTTCAGTGCACGAAAGTACAGGAGGGACGACAGACATGCCACATTCAGAGTAATGGGCAGTCTGATATAGTAATGCAACCAAATGATTGCATATCCCACACCCAGCCACACAGGAACAGTAACTTTTAACAAGCACAACTGGCTGTGAATCACGCAATGTCATCTGAAATACACAGAAGCATAATTTAATGGGTTTTGAAAGACGAGGGTCTACAGCAGCAGGAGTAGGAGCAAAACTTGTTCTTTCTACTTTTTACTGGTGTAAGCAACTTATTTACTGTCTCGTGTCACTTTTGTGCTTTCTGCATCACTTTCCTACTGTCTTGCACCACTTGGCTATACTGTCTCCCACCACTTACCTATTGTCTTGTGCCATTTACCTACCTTCAAACAGTATTGGCAGAGCAGTAGGTGAGTGGTGCAACATTGTAGCCTAGTACCAATAACAACAGTAGAATGAAGGTTTTGCTCCTAATTCCTCTTGAAAAGTAGAAACATCAAGTACAAAAGCAAGGATGTTGGGCCATATGTTTATAAAGAAAGAAGTAAAGATGACAGGACAGTTTTGAGTAGAACATCAGCAGTTTGAAGAATAGCTGAGTGGAATATGTTACTGTCATTGCAGTCATCAAGTCAGGAAAAAGTAGTAATCTCATTATTGTTTACATTTCAAACCAAACTCCAATTTGTTTACAACAGACCCAACAACAAAGCATGGCAATTCCCACTCAGCTACCCTGGTCTGTATTAGGCTACCACTGTTCAGCTATTGTGAAAACCACTAAAGTTCTAAAGTGTTCTCTTAGCAATGGCAATCAAAGCTGTGGTAACATTAAACGAGTAAAACATGTGTTGAACGGAACCTTGAACAAGTTCAACAGAACTTAGAACGTGTCACTTAATCTAGTCCTACTCTCAGCTGGTGTGGTGGCTTTAGTTTCTTCATTGAGCGGTAGCAGTGGGCTCTCACAGATCTAATTTGTAGCCCTGTTTTTACCTGATACTTTCATAAAAGTACAAACACATGAAGTGAGAGGTATATACACATGATTAAACTTTTATTTAAAGCATGATTAACCTGAAGCAGGACGGAGTCATGACTTAAAACACCAAAGCAAGGCTTCTAGCTCAGGCTAGCTAGCGTTAGCATATTACCTTCAAAGTTGCAAAGAAAAGAAGAAACGTAAAATTTGAAGCCTTTATCCAGTTTGCTACATGGTGTCGTACTGGATGTCCGGACGACCCACCGTATATCATTAACAGATACTTTAGGCAACTCCAGCAAACACCTTGTAAACTTCATCTCTGCCATCATAACGGACTACTGTCACTGTCTAATGTTTTTTTCCGGTAACCGGAAATGCCCAAGCATCCCTACGCCAATGCAGAAGTGATGCGTGCATAGAGCCTATTGGATCTACTTACACTACTCTCTTTAAAAAGAAAGTGTTCCAAAGGGGTTCTTCGGCTGTCCTCATAGGATAACCCTTTTGGTTTCCATGTAGAACCCTCTGTGGAACGGGTTCTACCTGGAACCCAAAAGGGTTCTACCTGAAACCAAAAAAGGTTATTCAAAGTGTTCTCCTATGGGGACAGCCGATAAACCCTTTTAGGTTCTAGATACCACCTTTTTTTCTAAGAGTGTAAGATCAGACAATCAAGGGCAGCTGAATAGCATGTCTCTTGGGGAACCCAGTCTCAGTGAAACCTGAACATTAATGATCATCAGCATAGCTAGTACAAACCTACCTTTTACAAAGCTGGTTAGTAGGAATCAATATACATTTAAGATCAGAGTATCAAACATCAATATTTTGCACACACCTTACTGTCAATGAGTATGGATTTAAGGAGGGGTGGTTCTGCTCTCTCCCTGGAATGTGGCAGAATAGGACACTGGTAACTGAGTGGGTGGACAATCACTGCTGTAGAGGCATCAGGTCATTGACATATTTCAGGAACTGTAAAGACAGAGGAATTATGATTAACAATTACGTAAGGTCTTCAGTAAGTTAGACTTAGCCTAGCAAGTACATTGGCTATGTTGGTCCTCAGCAATCTGGGAGTTAGGCAGACGGACGGAGAGCGAGATAGACAGCAAAGCATAGGCTATTTACATTTCTTAGTCAGCAGGCTGGATAACTAATGTACTCCTTCCATTTGTTCCCGCCATCCTTCCATCCAAGCTAGAAGATTCCTGCAAAAACAGAGAATCAAGAATTGAAAAAGGCAGTTGAGAGGTGTAACCTTAGAATGTGTGTTGATGGGGGGCAGGGATAGGCAAAATGTATGGTATTTTCAAAAACAAAATACAAGGATCTCTGCAGTGTTGCCAACTTAGCGACTTTGTCGCTGTATTTAGCGAGTATTCAGACCCTTCTAGCAACACATTTTCAAAAACGCGACTAGCGACAAATCTAGCGACTTTTTCTGGTGTTATTGGAGACTTTTGGAGACTCTGACGTGAAAGCACGTATCGTTCTTACTCTTCTCAACGAGCAGCAGGTGCTGCCCTGGGCCCCAACCCCGTCCCAAAGCACTCACAGGCGGCCCAGTCCTTGCGCAGCAGTCCCTCCCAGCTGCAGTCAGAGCAGGAGATGTTCACCCCTCCGCGTCCAGACTGCAAATGAATCGCGCATGCGGGAAGCCGCCTCTGGCAGATCCCGCCCTGGCTTACATTCAGGGTGGGATGTAAATGTAAAATTTATTTTGTGTGTAAATTTACAGAAACTGTCGTTGTTGTGTAGCTTTATCGGGTGCTCTGTCTCAACTGCCATATGGAATCATATTGGAATGTTGACGCGCTCAAGCTGGCTGCCTGCGCGTGAAGCACATATTTCAATCCAAGTTTTAGCTGGAATTTCTGCTTCTTCTTCTTTAAGGTTTCATGGCAGACCACCTTCGTGCACTGCCGCCACCTACTGTACGGGGTAGTGAAACAAAAAATATGTATTTGCTTTAGCTGGAATTTATATGCCTACCTCCTTATTTAGCTACTGAAATTAAAATACAATTACTGTATGCATTGTTATTTGCTTAAAAGCTTTAAGTAAAAATTTAATAGTAATATTTTCCGGGTCAAATTCAGTTACAATAATTAAATAAATAAAATCCTGGTGGATTGTAGTAGGATATTTAAATAAAATACATAGGCCTACGTTTTATTTGTTAAATTCTGAAAATAAATGTAGTTATTCATAATAGAACATCAAAACGGCATTCAGTGGAACAGAAGAAAATGTGCAGCACAAAAAACAGTGCAGTTAGCTAACACATTACAAAAGATTACCATTAGAAGCCAACACACACAGCAAGCAATCCAGATATCATTAATTAAACAACCATTATTTCAGTTTTACTGCATTTTAATGGCAATTACATTTTGTAAGGGTATCCTGTATTATTGTGCATGTTTATCTTGCGTGCTGGTAGCCTAGAACAAATGTTATGGAAGTGAATGTGCACTTTTCAATTGGATGGACAGCAATTACAAAAAACACTGCCATAGCCTGTTGTAAAAGTTATAGCATTGGAGATTCTCTAAATTACAGACCATCTCTGATAGCTATAGGGCCGCAAAGACTGTCACAAATTTGAGCTTCTAATGACCTAGCAAATTTGTGGGGCCGGCAGGTAGCTTAGTGGTTAAGAGCGTTGTGCCAGTAACCGAAAGGTCGCTGGTTCTAATCCCCGAGCCGACTAGGTGAAAAATCTGTCGATGTGCCCTTGAGCAAGGCACTTAACCCTAATTGCTCCTGTAAGTCGCTCTGGATAAGAGCGTCTGCTAAATGACTAAAATGTAAATGTAAATGTAATGTAAAAGGATGACTTTGAGGTGAAATATATCACATTTCTTTGTTTTTTAAAATTGGTATTTAATCACCTGCCGAATAAAAACCTCAAATGGCCCTACTCTTGAAAAAGTTAATCGCCCCCTTACAAAAAAAAGATTGCAGTTTTGAAACTGCAGTCGACTGTGGTATTTTGGACGCAGTAATTGCAGAATAACTGCAGTTTACTGTACAAGGGCGAATTGAGTTGTTTCACACGCCATAGAGAATGATAGATGCCTCAATTTTTTTATATATTTTTTTATTTTATTTAGCAGACGCTCTTATCCAGAGCGATTTACAGGAGAAATTAGGGTTAAGTGCCTTGCTCAAGGGCACATCGACAGATTTTTCACATAGTCGGCTTGGGGATTAGAACCAGCGACCTTTCGGTTACTGGCACAATGCTCTTAACCACTAAGCTACCTGCTAGTGGCCAAAAGGCCATATTAGCATGGCAGTGGCATATTTTTTTTTATTGTATTTTTACATTTTATTGTTTTTTAAAAGTTATTTTTATTTGTTTACCTTTATTTAACTAGGCAAGTCAGTTAAGAACAAATTCTTATTTACAATGACGGCCTACACCGGCCAAACCCGGACGACGCTGGGCCAATTGTGCGCCGCCCTATGGGACTCCCAATCACGGCCGGTTGTGATAATGCCTGGAATCGAACCTGGGGGTCTGTAGTGACGCCTCAAGCACTGAGATGCAGTGCCTTAGACCACTGCGCCACTCGGGAGCCCAATAAAGGGCATTGAAGGGCAGCGGCATTTTAATGTAGTCAACTGGGTGGGACTTCCAACTTCATTGGCAGATCCCTCCTGGTGACCCTGTTGGAGTCATGTCCAACCGGGTCATCAGGAGGGATCAGCCAATCGTTAAGAAGAAAATGTACTACTTCAAAATTCCCATGCTGTCACAGACACTACAATGGTACAGATACAAAGATGACACACGTGTGCTTCACAAAGTAGGCATTCCCTAGCGGAAATATGCGAATACATGCTAGAACGCGCCAATAGGATCTCACTAGCTCATGCTTGGCTCTGCCCACCTCCTTGCTTGTTCTGCCCACTATGATTCATTTGCTCCCATTGGAAATGACAGGCTGTGGTCTATCTTGGGTTAGTTATAAGAATCTTTGCCCACACTGCATTGCATTCGCCAGTAAATTGGAGATGATCCTAAACCTAGGAATATGAAACGCACTAGCTAACGAACAAATTAACATCTTGGGTAAATGATCCTCCACCACCATAGTCAGACTGCTAGCTATATATCTTCAAAAAGCACAGGTAACTGCTAGGTCCTTGCGATATGGGATCCTTGGGACGTCCCTACCGCCCATTGAAGCAATAGTGTGTGATTGCGGGGCATTCCTGCATGTGGGGTTTAAAAGCGGTTGGCATCCAATGGGAACCTACTGTACTGGAGCGCTCCCACCTCCCGCCTGTCCTAGCTTAAAAATGGACCAATAGAAGTATAAAGAGGGGTTCCTGCAGATGCAGGAATGCCCACATGCAGGAACGCCCCGAATTGCGGGCCGCAATGGCACCCTTCTCCATTGAAGTTGACATTTTAAATGGTAAAGGTAAGGGTAGGGGTTAACGTTATGGTTTGGGGTAGGGAGTTTAGGGACGTCCCAAGGATCTAGCTAGCTAACAGCATTTTATTCTTCCTTGGATTAGGCTCAATGGATCAGGGCTGCATTGTCTCTGGTGCTCCTGCTGGCCCGGTGGTCCAAGTATGTTTCCCCAGTGTGCGTGCAGCAGTTTTGGACAGCCTGAATCGACAGCGGGAGGAGGGCCGGCTCTGTGACCTTTCAATCCAGGTGCAGGGACAGGTGTTCAGGGCCCACCGCTGTGTGCTGGCTGCCTCCTCGCCATACTTTCATGATCAGGTTTGTCTGTCTGTGTGCTTATAAGTGTGTGTATTAGTAGTCTCACACGTCTGTACGTAAACAATGTCAGTTTGGCATAGAGGAAAAGGCGGAGTTAGCCTATGTGACTAGCCTATGTCTGTCTGAAGAGGACCCTCCCCTGAACATTTTTTTCCCCTTTTCAAAGTTACCAAGAGAGTCCGTCATTAATCCCAAACATAGGCTAGTCACTGCTGTTGCCTAGGTCTGGGTTTCCGTGACGAGTGTATTAGAGAGAGACATGTCAGTCTTTGCCTGTCTCTACACAGGAGGAGTTTGTGTCTTTGCTCTGTCATGTGCACCTCTGTTCTACATTGTTGTCTGGAAAAATAGATGTACTGTGAAATCCTAGTTAGAATGTATTTTTTTCATCACTTTCACCAGGTGTTGCTGAAGAATGTGACGACAGTTTCTCTGCCCTCTGTCATGGACCCTGTGGCCTTTGAAAGTGTCCTGAGTTCAGCCTACACCGGCCAACTGAGCATAGTGCGTGATGACATTGTCAACTACGTGACGGTAGCCAGCTTTCTCCAGATGTGGCATATAGTTGACAAATGCACAGAGATCCTGAAGAGACCTCGACCTCTAGCAGAATGCAACCCTGGGGATGTTGCAGCTGGCACACACCATGGTGCCTCCTCAAGGCAGCAGTCCCCAAGCAGCACTGACTGCCTATACATGGAGAGAGAGGGGAAAGAGAAGGAGAAGAGGACCTACGGCCAGGAGCAGAATGCTCTGCCTCCATTGGCCACGTGGAGGAGGCCCCATCAGTTCCCCAGGTGGGGCCACCCCAGGCCCTCACCCCAGCCAGCCATTTCCATGCCTGTCCAGCACCTAGCTGACTCACAGCTGGACTCCCACCCTGCTGGGGAGAGTGACTACTCCAGCTGTGAGGAGGTGTGGATGTCCAGCCACAGCAAAGCCAGCCCCCTAGGACATCATGATGGGAGAGGACTGGACCATAGCCACACCAGGCATGGGGGGTTTCCTGGTGAGGCATTGAGACTGAGACCTAGACTGAGACAGAGGGCAGCACCACCAAGTGCTGAGAAACTGCATGGCAGGGATAGAGGAAGTGGAGAGGGCTTTGGAGAAGAGCCTCAGGAGAAGAGGGGGACTGAAAGAGGGATTGAAGCAAATGAAGGAATGGGAGAAGAGTTGGAAGAGGAGAAGAGGGAGGGTCCTGAGCGGAGAGGACACTCTGGTAAGTAGTCCTAGAATGTGAAATGTAAACAGGACTTGGACATTGATATGTGTTTATAAAGTGTTTATATTTGTTTATATATTTGTTTTTATATACAGTATATATATATATATATATATATATATATTCTTTATAAGTTATATTCTTCAATAATCAATGTGTACATATCATTCATTTATAAGTCATTCATTTATAAGTCATACCCCATCAGAACCCAAAATGCAACCTTGTTTTACTCCAATGTTTGTAAACAAAGTAATGTACAAACACTATATAGCCTCAAAACATGGTTAAAACTATAATTTAATAAACAGGCGCCTCACAGGTCGTCAACTGGCAGCTTCATTAAATAGTACCCGCAAAACACCAGTCTCAAAAGCCATATTTCAGACTGCCCATCTTAATCTTTTATTTGTATTGGCCAGTCTGAGATATGGCTTTTTCTCTGCAACTCTGCCTAGAAGGTCAGCATCCCGGAGTCGCCTCCTCACTGTTGACATTGAGACTGGTGTTTTGCGGGTACTATTTAATGAAGCTACCAGTTGAGGACATGTGAGGCGTCTGTTTCTCAAACTAGACACTCTAATGTATTTGTCCTCTTGCTCAGTTGTGCACTGGGACCTCCCACTCCTCTTTCTATTCTGGTTAGAGCCAGTTTGCGCTGTTCTGTGAAGGGAGTAGTACACAGCGTTGTACGAGATCTTCAATTTCTTGGCAATTTCATTTCTCAGAACAAGAATATGCTGACGAGTTTCAGAAGAAAGTTATTTGTTTCTGGCCATTTTGAGCCTGTAATCGAACCCACAATTGCTGATGCTCCAGATACTCAACTAGTCTCAAGAAGGCCAGTTTTATTGCTTCTTTAATCAGCACAACCGTTTTCAGCTGTGCTAACATAATTGCAAAAGGGTTTTCTAATGATCAATTAGCCTTTTAAAATGATAAACTTGGATTAGCAAACACAATGTGCCATTGGAACACAGGACTGATGGTTGCTGATAATGGGCCTCTGTACGCCTATGTAGATATTCCATAACAAATTAGCAGTTTCCAGCTACAATAGCCGTTTACAACATTAACAATGTCTACACTGTATTTCTGATCAATTTGATGTTATTTTAATGGACAAAAAAAATGATTTTCTTTCGAAAACATGGACATTTCTATGTGACCCCAAACTTTTGAACGGTAGTGTATGTCCATTGTACATCTCTCTGTTTGTATTTCTCCAGTAGACTTCCACACTAGTGTACACCAAGGTGAGGAGGGAGGACAGCCAGAGGGGAGAAAGAGCTCAGGGGAGCTGCAGAAGAAAGAGGAGAGACAGTTGGGGAGATGCTCAGCCCTGACTTCTCCCCATGCTGGGGAACCAGATGAGGTGATTCCTGGACCCTCCTGCTCAGCTCCTACACCATCGACCCAAATGCAGTGGCAGGCCAGTCCCTGGTCTCAGCAAGTAGCTAGGCCGCAAGCTGGAGAGGAAGACTACAGAAGAGAAGACGACAAAGAAGATGACGAGGAGGAAGTGGACTTTGGCCGATTTGCGGATGGTGCCTTTCGAAGGGAAACCTATGATGAGATTGAGGATGGCACCGGACAGGTTTCTCAGAGACCCTTAGTACCTGCCTGTCCTGATGACAATGACTTTGTCCTGGGGGCCCCAGAGTTGAACTGGCCCAATGGGGCAAACATGACCCATGGTGGTGGTACCCCAACCCCCACCTCCAGCTGCCACCTGTCCCCATCCCCTGCTCCATTCCCCCCTTCCTCCTCACCCCCCATCCCATCTTCCTCCTCGTCCGTCTCCCTTGCCGGGGCCCCTTACACAGGAAAAGTGCACTTCTGCCACTGTGGGAAGGCCTACACACTGAAGAGTATGCGCGACCGCCACGTCAAGATGCAGCACCTCAACCTGCGGCCCTTCGCTTGCCCCGTGTGCGCCAAGAGCTTCAAGATGAAGCACCACCTGACCAAGCACCTGAAGACCCACGGCGGGCTGCGGCCCTATGAGTGTGGCCTGTGTGGGAAGAAGGTCATCTGGAGGGACAGTTTCCTGCGCCACCAGGCCCGCTGTGAGAGACTGGCCGCCAGCTATGATGGAGCCGCTGCCAGTAGTAACACCACAGAGGCCGCTGACATGGATGATGGTTATGCCTATGGGTTCGAGGAGGGGGAGGTTTATTTTTCACAGGGTGGGCAGGTGAAAGTGGAGCAGGCAGACTTTCAAGGGGAGGCAGAGTCTGGGATGAGTGCGTTGTTAGGGGGTGAGGTTGGGGCTGAAATAGGCTCTCAGTCAAGGACTGTGGTTAGTCACAGCTTTAAGGAGGAAGCCAGTGACAGGTTTAGTAGCTGAAGCTAAAGGAGGGAGACTGGTGAAATATTGTGGAATATAGGGCCCGCAGCACCTGAATTTGGTATTAGATAGGGTGATGATTATGTTCATAATGGTCCATGTGTAAACCATTAACACTCCGATCCATGTTGATACACCTGTTTGAACAACTATTCTATGAGGGAGATTTCGGTTTTATTATTTCTTTAGACTATCCCTGTCATTGATATCTCGAAAGAGGGAACAAACATGTCATTTGCTCGATGTGAATCATGTGGTTTTACAAGTTTGTGAAGTGTGATGTGAGCACCAGTGAGTGCAACTTTGGTTTTAGAAGTGGGGGGGGACATATATCAATTATATATATTTTTTTATCCAGTCGGATAAACACTCCAAACAGCCTACCCGACCGCTCGGAGGTTGCATGGTCCTAAAGTTGCCTCGTTTTGTATCACATTCCAATTATAAAACTGGGGGGGACAAAAATGCAATTTCAGAATGTGGGGAGTGAAAGTTGCGCCCCTGATATTTTGTATATTTAAATGAGCCAAATGATCTTATCATGAGCCGTCTTGTGAATGTAATTGAGACAATAAAATATTGTTTGCACAGATATGGTTTGAACAATAAGTTATCAGGGTCATTCATGTCATATTGGGTAACTTACAGAATGCTAGAAGTATGGTGGTTTGCTTCCCATGAATATTGAAGACGTTACTGAATATTCATTGAAAGTGTATGCAGGCTAAATATAGTTCTACAATAATTATGAGTAGCAGAACTCACAGGGAACAGAAGGGGTCTCTCTTGCTAAATGCAGCAAGGATGATGTCTTGTTTTCCTCCTCGTTTGCTGCTAGGTCTGTTTTCATGATCAAACACACACATAGGCTTCGTCCCAAATGGCACCATATTCATTATATAGTGCATGTAGTGCACCATCTGGTCAAAAGTAGTGCACTATATAGGGGAAAGGGTGCCATTTGGGATGCACACATAGTACACACAGTTGATCAAAACCTGTAGAAGGACACTATGCCAAGAAAGCCATGGAAAGGTAAATACCTGTCAATTTGTGGGAAAATCACCCAGATTAACTCTTTAGTATTATCCCAGTTGACCTATTTGCTTATGGTCTTGCCTACGCCTTGTGAAGTTTCAATTCAATTTTATTTGGAACGGCAAGCCAGACAAAATTAAACGGGCCTATTAATATAATGAATATGAATTCGGAGGACAGAAATTATTAAATATTAAAGCATTAGACCTATCACTAAAAGCTTCAGTCATACAAAAGTTATACTTAAATCCGAAATGGTTCTCTAGCAAATTAGTAAGATTGTCTCACCCAATGTTCAAGAATGGCCTTTTTCCCTTTATTCAGATTACAACCTCTCACTTTCAGTTATTTGAAAAGGAAATCATCTCCCAAATATCACTATTTCTAAAACAAGCCATAGAAAGTTGGTTGCAATTTCAACGTAATCCTCCAGAAACGACAGAACAAATAATGCAACAAATATTGTGGTTAAACACAAATATACTATTTGATAAAAAAAACTGGTGGAGTCATGTCGCAGCTAACAAAAACATGGAAATGTCTGCTCTACCCAAAATTACAACCAAATAATTGCAGCATTACCGCAAAAATGGAAGAGGAAAGTGGAAGTGGGAAAAAGTAAGGAACTTGTCTGTCGGCCCTGCATTAAAGAACATAATTGGTTAAAGAAAACTGTGATGAATTAAAAAGTATACCAGTTTCATTTAAGGACCAAAAGATTGACAGCCGTCCCATATAGATTGCAAAATAGTTGGGAAGAGATTTTTGACGTACCAATTCCATGGCATAGTGTTTATGAACTAATACGCAAAACGACGCCGGATTCTAAACTTATAATTTTTTAATTTAAATTATTATATACAATTCTTGCAACCAATAGAATGTTATTTATATGGGGGATACAATCTTCCCAGCTCTGCAGATGTTTTGGTACTGTCCATATGTAGCTTGTTTTTGGACACAGGTCCAGGAATGGCTAAAGGATTGCAATATTTACCTGGAGCTAACCCTGCAGATAGCATTACTGGGTGATCTGAAAAGTCATAGTCAATCGATCAATAATATAATAATACTTTTAGCAAAAATGTTTATTTGCAATCTGTAGAAACAATGAGAATAGAAAGGTTCAGAACTTTTGTAAAACATCATAGTACAGTTGAAAAATATATGGCAAATAGAAATCCAATATGGATGGTATTAAGAGATAGATGGGTGGTGTTGAATGGAGTTGAAGGATGGGACTAATAACATCTAACAACAAGCAATAACAACAAGATAACTAATAATGTAAGCATACTGTGTCCATAATAAGTATATAGGTTATAGGTTGAGAGCTTTTGTGAAAGAGCACAGTTAGAAAGAGATGGTATGGCATATAGAAGCAAACCGGATGGACATCATGAAAATGATCGGAGAGGTTGAGGGTAGAGGAAGTTCAGGAGTAAAAACAAACAAAATAGAATTATTGTAAAATTGACTGTGTCCATAAAATGTATATAGTATGTATAAGATGGAAGTAGAGGCCTAAGCATTGTTGTTCACTAGTTTTCTCCAGTTAGGGAAGGGGTGGTGGGGTTGGAAGATAATAAAGGGAAATACACTGCTCAGAAAAATAAAGGGAACACTAAAATAACACATGCTAGATCTGAATGAATGAAATAATCTTATTAAATACTTTTTTCTTTACATAGTTGAATGTGCTGACAACAAAATCACACAAAAATTATCAATGGATTTGGAGTCACACTCAAAATTAAAGTGGAAAACCACACTACAGGCTGATCCAACTTTGATGTAATGTCCTTAAAACAAGTCAAAATTAGGCTCAGTAGTGTGTGTGGCCTCCACGTGCCTGTATGACCTCCCTACAACGCCTGGGCATGCTCCTGATGAGGTGGCGGATGGTCTCCTGAGGGATCTCCTCCCAGACCTGGACTAAAGCATCTGCCAACTCCTGGACAGTCTTTGGTGCAACGTGGCGTTGGTGGATGGAGCGAGACATGATGTCCCAGATGTGCTCAATTGGATTCAGGTCTGGGGAACGGGCGGGCCAGTCCATAGCATCAATGCCTTCCTCTTGCAGGAACTGCTGACACACTCCAGCCACATGAGGTCTAGCATTGTCTTGCATTAGGAGGAACCCAGGGCCAACCGCACCAGCATATGGTCTCACAAGGGGTCTGAGGCTCTCATCTCGGTACCTAATGGCAGTCAGGCTACCTCTGGCGAGCACATGGAGGGCTGTGCGGCCCCCCAAAGAAATGCCACCCCACACCATGACTGACCCACCGCCAAACCGGTCATGCTGGAGGATGTTGCAGGCAGCAGAACGTTCTCCACGGCGTCTCCAGACTCTGTCACGTCTGTCACATGTGCTCAGTGTGAACCTTGCTTTCATCTGTGAAGAGCACAGGGCGCCAGTGGCGAATTTGCCAATCTTGGTGTTCTCTGGCAAATGCCAAACGTCCTGCACGGTGTTGGGCTGTAAGCACAACCCCCACCTGTGGACGTCGGGCCCTCATACCACCCTCATGGAGTCTGTTTCTGACCGTTTGAGCAGACACATGCACATTTGTGGCCTGCTGGAGGTAATTTTGCAGGGCTCTGGCAGTGCTCCTCCTGCTCCTCCTTGCACAAAGGTGGAGGTAGCGGTCCTGCTGCTGGGTTGTTGCCCTCCTACGGCCTCCTCCACGTCTCCTGATGTACTGGCCTGTCTCCTGGTAGCGCCTCCATGCTCTGGACACTACGCTGACAGACACAGCAAACCTTCCTGCCACAGCTCGCATTGATGTGCCATCCTGGATGAGCTGCACTACCTGAGCCACTTGTGTGGGTTGTAGACTCCGTCTCATGCTACCACTAGAGTGAAAGCACGCCAGCATTCAAAAGTGACCAAAACATCAGCCAGGAAGCATAGGAACTGAGAAGTGGTCTGTGGTCACCACCTGCAGAACCACTCCTTTATTGGGGGTGTCTTGCTAATTGCCTATAATTTCCACCTGTTGTCTATTCCATTTGCACAACAGCATGTGAAATGTATTGTCAATCAGTGTTGCTTCCTAAGTGGACAGTTTGATTTCACAGAAGTGTGATTGACTTGGAGTTACATTGTGTTGTTTAAGTGTTCCCTTTATTTTTTTGAGCAGTGTATATTTTTTTAAAGGATGTGTATATGTATGTGTATGTATGTGTGTATATGTATATATGTGTATGTATATGTATGTGTGTACACAGATCAGACACGGACAGAGTAAGATTAGCTCGGTTTCAATGGTGTTTATTAATAAAATAATCAAAAGAAAAGGTTAGGTCTCCCCCATGAGATCCTCTCCAGGATACCGTCTCCAACTACACAGAAGTTACCTTACTTCCCCCAGTCCTCTCCCATGTGCTGCCCTTCTGCCAGCTTTATGGGCCTTGCACTGCTGGTGAGCAATCCGCCCTTAATTACTCACCAGCTCCCAATCAGGCCCAATTAGTCCTGTCCGGGGAGCCCGTCGAGACCTGGTACGTCCAGCAGATGGCGCCACCGCCAAGTGATGTATACTCCATCTGTTACAAGGCCTCGACGAGTCTCCCCCTGGTGGCTGACCTGCTGTACGCACCGCCCCCCCCCCCCTCCCAGTGCAACGATCATCAGTGCAACGTCTGTCTCCCTTCTCGATAGGGCATCTGCGTTTCCATGCTTCGCCCCTGACCTGTGCACAACAGAAAAAGAGAAGCGTTGAAGGGACAAGAACCACCTGGTGAACCGATCGTTTGTGTCTTCTCCCCTGGCCATCCAGACCAGGGGAGCATGGTCCGTGACCAGGGTGAAGTGGGTACCTAACAGGTAATACTTGAGTGTCTAGCGCCCACTTCACCGCCAGACACTCTTTCTCAACAATTTAGTATTTTTTTTCTCTCGGTATCAGCTTTCGGCGGATGTACATGATGGGGTGCTCCTCCCCATCTGGGACAGAACGGCCCCGAGTCCCGTATCACATGCATCCGTCTGGACCACCATCGGCACCTGGAAATCGGGCATTATGAGAATCAGATGGGAGCACAGTGTTTCCTTCAGATGGCTGAACGCAGCTTCTGTCTCGTCCGTCCATTTCACTGTTTTCGGGAGGCGGGCCCTGGTTAGATCGGTGAAGGGGGAAGCTATAGCCGCAAAGTTGGGTATAAACCGGCTATAGTATCCTGCCAGTCCAAGGAAGGACTTGACCTGTGTCTCTGTAGCTCAATTGGTAGAGCATGGCGCTTGTAACGCCAGGGTAGTGGGTTCGATCCCCGGGACCACCCATACATAAAAATGTATGCACACATGACTGCTTTGGATAAAAGCGTCTGCTAAATGGCATATTATATTATAATTATTATTATTGGTGCGTGGAACGGGCCAGTCACGTACCGCATGAACCTTCCTCTCCTGGGGCTTGACGTTCCCCCGTCCGATCAAATACCCCAGGTACTCCACCTCCTCGAACACTAGCTTGCATTTCTTGGGGTTTGCGGTCAACCCGGCTTGTCTGAGCGCGTCCAGCACCGCCTGGAGGCGCGTCAGGTGCTCCTCCCAACCTTGGCTGTGGATGATGATATCATCCAGATAGGCCGCTGCGTACTACTGGTGGGGTCGAAGCACTCTGTTCATCAGTCGCTGGAATGTGGGCGGAGCTCCGTGGAGACCGAATGGGAGCACCCAATACTGGTACAGACCGTCGCGTGTCAAGAACGCCGTCTTCTCCCGGGAGGAGGCTGCCAATGGTACCTGCCAATATCCTTTGGTCAGGTCAAGGGTGCTGATGTACCGGGCCTTTCCCAATCGGTCGATTAGCTCGTCCACCCTCGGCATGGGGTAGGTGTCGTCCACCCTCGGCATGGGGGAGGCTACCGTCTGGTTTAGGCACCAACACGATGGGGCTGCACACCATGCACTGTGGGACTCTTCGACGACCCCCATCCTCAGCATAGCCTCCACTTCTTGTTTCACGGCCTTCCGTCGAGCCTCCGGAATTCGATACGGCCTCTTTCTTACCGTTTTCCCGGGCCAGGTACGGATGTGGTGTTCAATGAGGGTCGTGCGGCCCGGCTTCTCGGAGAACACCACCGTGTTCCGATCTACAAGCTCCTGGAGCTCTTGCTTCTGGGCCGGGTCGAGGTCCTCACTGCTCGGGACCACCACTGGTACCGTTGGTGTCCTGGGTCCCGACCATAACACGGCCAAGGCCGGTTGCCGTACGCGGTAGTTGACAGGTCCCAGTTTCTCGACCACCTCGTATGGTCCATGCCATGTTGCCAGGAACTTACTTTTGGCCGTGGGGATCAACACCAACACCCTGTCTCCCACCTGGAATTCTCGGGGCTGGGCTCCCCGATTGTAGACCTGGGCTTGGGCGTGTTGGGCCTTCTCCATATGTTCCCTCACGACTGGCCATATGGCTGTCATCCGCTCCAGCATCGTCTCCACGTGCTCTACCACGCTGCGTAAGGGGGTCGGTTGGGCTTCCCACACCTCCTTGGCGAGGTCCAGTAGGCCACGTGGCCTCCTCCCGTAGAGGAGTTCAAACGGGGAAAACCCAGTGGAGGATTGGGGTACTTCTCGGATTGAGAACATTAGGTGGGGTAGCAGCTGGTCCCAGTTCTTCCCGTCCTGCTCGATGACTTTCCGCAGCATCTGTTTGAGCATTTTGTTAAAGCGCTCGACGAGCCCATCCGTCTACGGGTGAAAAATGGAGGTCCGGAACTGCTTGATCTGCATGAGGGCACACAACTCTTTCATGAGGTGGGACATAAACTCTGTACCTTCGTCTGTCAGGATCTTGTTCGGGATGCCCACCCGGCTAAAGAGGTGGAACAGCTCCCGGGTGATTCCCTTGGATACCGCCGCCCGTAGGGGAATGGCCTCGGGATACTGGGTGGCATAGTCTACTATTACCAAGATGTACCTGTGTCCTTGTGCAGTTTTTACCAGGGGTCCCACTATGTCCATGGCGATGCGTTCAAAGGGCACCCCGATGATCGGCAGGGGGACCAGAGGGTTTCGGAAGTGTGCTTTCGGGGCAGTGAGTTGACACTCCGGGCAGCTGCGACAGTAGTCTTCCACGGCCCAGTTCCCGGGTCTTCTCCATTCCCAGGTGCGCCCCCAACAGGTGGGTGTGGGTCAGCTGAAGAACGGTTCCTACGTACCGTCGTGGCAGCAACAATACCTCTCGAAGTTCCCCCTGTTGGCGCGACACCTGATACAAAAGGTTATTCTTAATTTGGAAATGGGGGTATCGCCAGTCACTCACCCCCGGAAGTAGCTGGCCATCCACCGCTATCACTTGGGCTGCGGCAGCTTTCAAATTCGGATCCTCCCACTGGGCCGTCCCGAATTGTTCCCTCAGTTGGCTGGGCTCCTCATCCAGTGGTTCCCAAGGGGGTTCGGGTTTCGGCTCCGACTCCGACTCTGAACCCGTAGAGTCAGGTTGGTTAACCGGTGGCGTCCTGGCTACACAGGCGAGGGGTCGTCCCCGCTGTCTTCTTCGGCCGGCTCGTATAGGGCCGCGAACAGCGGACAATCCCGTCTCACTATGATAGGTACCAGCAGCTCTGGTACTGCACCCACCATCATCTGGCAGCTCCCTTGTGGTGTCACAATGTTGGTCCATACGGCGGGATACCGCTTTGTGTCACCGTGAACACAGGAAATTGACTTCTCCCTACCCCGTTCGGTCTCCTGGTTCAGCAGGCTCGTGGTTACGAGCGTAACCATGCTTCCGGAGTCTAATAGCTCTTCCGTGTCGTGTCAGTCAACCTTCACCGGGACCATGGGTGCAGTTGATTCATGGTGCGCCCAACAGGAGGTGACATAGTTCACGGCGTGACCCACCTGGCCTCCGGTGCTAGCTGATGGCATCGACTCCTCTTGAGCAGGGCAATTCCAGGCAATGTGCCCCCGGGCGCCACACTCAAAACACCTCCGTTGGTCTCCATCTACCTGGGGTCGTAGGTGGCAGGTCGGCTCTTCCCCAGCCGTCTCTCCACAGGTTTGCGGTCCCTTGGCCCTGCCGACTGTCGGTTCGGGGTACACCGCGGGGGGGTTGTCCTTCCGTCACCTCGCACAGGTCGCCGACTCGTCTCGGCTCCCCCTCAGTAGGGCCTGAGTGTTCTGATGCGTCTCCACTGCTTCCAGGAGGCCCTCCAAGGTCTGGGGTGTGCATAGGCTCGCTGCCCTCTTCATGTCGTAGGGTAGCGCCCGTACGAAGCGATCCAGGACCACTTTGTCAAGGAGGGAGAGGGTGGATACGTCGGTTAGGAGCCATTCCCTGGTGATGCGCAGAAGGTCGCTCATCTGGGCTCGGGGGGATGCGTCAGGTACGAACCTCCAGTCGTGGAACCGTTGAGCCCGATGGGCCAGGCTGTACCCGTAGCGGCTGAGAACCTCCCATTTGAGTCCGTCGTAGTTTGCCGCCTGCTCGTCGTTCAGGTCCCAATACGCCTTTTGGGCATTCCCAGAGAGGAACGGGGCCAGCAGACTTACCCACTTCGGCCTTGGCCATCCTTCCCGTACAGAGGTATGTTTCGATGTCATCGTCTTCCGTTAGCTTGATTAAAATCTGGTTGAGATGGGTTTCAGGAGACTCTCCTCCTTGCAGCTTCCTGACTTCCTCCACGAGGCGGATGTTTTGTAGTCGCTGTTCCTCCAGCGTTCGTTCCTGAACCGCCTGTTGTGCTTGTTGGGCCCGGACGAACTGAGCTATCAACTCGTCCATGCTGATGCTGTGTAAACGTCAACACTGATCTGACCACGTTATCAAAATGCTCGCATTCTCCACCACTTGTGGCAGATCAGGGGGTTGGGTCAAGATGTTTACACAGATCAGACATGGACAGAGTATGATTAGCTCGGTTTCAAGGGTGTTTATTAATAAAATAATCAAAAGAAAAGGTTAGGTCTCCCCCATGAGATCCTCTCCAGGATACCGTCTCCAACTACACGGAAGTTACCTTACTTCCCCCAGTCCTCTCCCATGTGCTGCCATTCTGGCAGCTTTATGGGCCTTGCACAGCTGGTGAGCAATCCGCCCTTAATTACTCACCAGCTCCCAATCAGCCGCAATTAGTCCTGTCCGGGGAGCCCGTCGAGACCTGGCACGTCCGGCAGATGGAGCCACCGCCTCGTGATGTATACTCCATCTGTTACCAGGCCTTGATGAGTCTCCCCCTGGTGGCTGACCTGCTGTACGCCACAATGTATATATGTGTATGTGTGTGTATATACAGTGGGGAAAAAAGTATTTAGTCAGCCACCAATTGTGCAAGTTCTCCCACTTAAAAAGATGAGAGAAGCCTTTAATTTTCATCATAGGTACACGTCAACTATGACAGACAAATTGAGAAAAAAAATCCAGAAAATCACATTGTAGGATTTTTTATGAATTTATTTGCAAATTATGGTGGAATATAAGTATTTGGTCACCTACAAACAAGCAAGATTTCTGACTCTCACAGACCTGTAACTTCTTCTTTAAGAGGCTCCTCTGTCCTCCACTCGTTACCTGTATTAATGGCACCTGTTTGAACTTGTTATCAGTATAAAAGACACCTGTCCACAACCTCAAACAGTCACACTCCAAACTCCACTATGGCCAAGACCAAAGAGCTGTCAAAGGACACCAGAAACAAAATTGTAGACCTGCACCAGGCTGGGAAGACTGAATCTGCAATAGGTAAGCAGCTTGGTTTGAATAAATCAACTGTGGGAGCAATTATTAGGAAATGGAAGACATACAAGACCACTGATAATCTCCCTCGATCTGGGGCTCCACGCAAGATCTCACCCCATGGGGTCAAAATGATCACAAGAACAGTGAGCAAAAATCCCAGAACCACACGGGGGGACCTAGTGAATGACCTGCAGAGAGCTGGGACCAAAGTAACAAAGCCTACCATCAGTAACACACTACGCCGCCAGGGACTCAAATCCTGCAGTGCCAGACGTGTCCCCCTGCTTAAGCCAGTACATGTCCAGGCCCGTCTGAAGTTTGCTAGAGGGCATTTGGATGATCCAGAAGAGGATTGGGAGAATGTCATATGGTCAGATGAAACCAAAATATAACTTTTTGGTAAAAACTCAACTCGTCGTGTTTGGAGGACAAAGAATGCTGAGTTGCATCCAAAGAACACCATACCTACTGTGAAGCATGGGGGTGGAAACATCATGCTTTGGGGCTGTTTTTCTGCAAAGGGACCAGGACGACTGATCCGTGTAAAGGAAAGAATGAATGGGGCCATGTATCGTGAGATTTTGAGTGAAAACCTCCTTCCATCAGCAAGGGCATTGAAGATGAAACGTGGCTGGGTCGTTCAGCATGACAATGATCCCAAACACACCGCCCGGGCAACGAAGGAGTGGCTTCGTAAGAAGCATTTCAAGGTCCTGGAGTGGCCTAGCCAGTCTCCAGATCTCAACCCCATAGAAAATCTTTGGAGGGAGTTGAAAGTCCCTGTTGCCCAGCGACAGCCCCAAAACATCACTGCTCTAGAGGAGATCTGCATGGAGGAATGGGCCAAAATAACAGCAACAGTGTGTGAAAACCTTGTGAAGACTTACAGAAAACGTTTGACCTGTGTCATTGCCAACAAAGGGTATATAACAAAGTATTGAGAAACTTTTGTTATTGACCAAATACTTATTTTCCACCATAATTTGCAAATAAATTCATTAAAAATCCTACAATGTGATTTTCTGGATTTCTTTTTCTCATTTTGTCTGTCATAGTTGACGTGTACCTATGATGAAAATTACAGGCCTCTCTCATCTTTTTAATTGGGAGAACTTGCACAATTGGTGGCTGACTAAATACTTTTTTCCCCCACTGTATGTATATATATGTATATATATATTTGCGAGGGAAAAAAACATATGGGGGATTGGAAGTGATACAGACAATTACATTGATGGAAGTTACAATCTATCTGCAATATTAAAGCTGATCTATCCCCTAAGAAGAAAAAAACAGCTTTGAGCATAAATACTAGACATTGGGCCAGTAAGAGATGGAGATAATGGAATGATAGTGTTTTGATGTGTTCAGGTGCACAGTTTTATACCAGGGGGCATAGAGATTTCCACTTCAAAGGGACATGCAGTATTGGGATAAAGCCCTTGAAAAGAAGACCCCTACACAATCCTACAATGAGATTCTGAGTTGGTATTAGCTGAGTTTATGCATATGCCGTGCCTTCAGAAAGCATTCACACCCAATGACTTTTTCCACATTTTGTTGTGTTACAGCCTGAATTTAAAATTGATTGTGTCACTGGCCTACACACAATACCATATAATGTCAAAGTGGAATTATGTTTTTAGAATATTTTACAAGTTAAGAACAAATGGAAAGCTGAAATGTCTTGAGTCAATAAGTATTCAACCCCTTTGTTATGGCAAGCCAAATAAGTTCAGGAGTAACAATGTGCTTAACAAGTCACATTATAAGTTGCATGCACGCTCTGTGTGCAATAATAGTGTTGAACATTATTTTTTAATGACTACCTCATCTCTGTACCCTACACCTACAATTATCTGTAGCTTCCTCAGTCGAGCAGTGAATTTCAACCACAAAGACCAGGGAGGTTTTCCAATACCTCGCAAATAAGGGCACCTATTGGTAGATGGGTAAAAAAACTCACACTGTGCAATAAATCAAATCAAATCCAATTTTATTGGTCACATACACATTTTTAGCAGATGTTATTGCGGGTGTAGCGAAATGCTGGTGTTCCTAGCTCCAACAGTTCAGTAATATCTAAAAATTCACAACAATACACACAAATGCAAAAGTCAAAGAGTGGAATTAAGAAATATATAAATATTAGAACGAGCAACGGAGTGGCATTGACTAAAATACAGTAGAATAGAATGCAGTATATACATATGAGATGAGTAAAGCAGTATGTAAATATTATTAAAGTGACTAGTGTTCCATTATTAAAGTGGTCAGTGATTCCATGTCTATGTACAGTTGAAGTCGGAAGTTTACATACACCTTAGCCAAATACATTTAAACTCAGTTTTTCACAATTCCTGACATTTAATCCTAGTAAACATTCCCTGTCTTAGGTCAGTTAGGATCACCACTTTATTTTAAGAATGTGAAATGCCAGAATAATAGTAGAGAGAATGATTTATTTCAGCTTTTATTTATTTCATCACATTCCCAGTGGGTCAGAAGTTTACATACACTCAATTAGTATTTGGTAGCATTGCCTTTAAATTGTTTAACGTGGGTCAAACGTTTCGGGTAGCCTTCCACAAGCTTCCCACAATAAGTTGGGTGAATTTTGGCCCATTCCTCCTGACAGAGCTGGTGTAACTGAATCAGGTTTGTAGGGCTCCTTGCTCGCAGATGCTTTTTCAGTTCTGCCCACACATTTTCTATAGGATTGAGGTCAGGGCTTTCTGATGGCCACTCCAATACCTTGACTTTGTTGTCCTTAAGCCATTTTGTGACAACTTTGGACGAGTACCTGAGGTCATTTTCCATTTGGAAGACCCATTTGCGACCAAGCTTTAAAATCCTGACTGATTTCTTGAGATGTTGCTTCAATATATCCACATAATTTTCCTTCCTCATGATGCCATCTATTTTGTGAAGTGCACCAGTCCCTCCTGCAGCAAAGCACCCCCACAGCATGATGCTGCCACCCCCGTGCTTCACGGTTGGGATGGTGTTCTTCGGCTTGCAAGCAACCCCCTTTTTTATGGCGGTTTTGGAGCAGTGGCTTCTTCCTTGCTGAGCGGCCTTTCAGGTTATGTCGATATAGGACTAGTTTTACTGTGGATATACAGTGGGGAGAACAAGTATTTGATACACTGCCGATTTTGCAGGTTTTCCTACTTACAAAGCATGTAGAGGTCTGTAATTTTTATCATAGGTACACTTCAACAGTGAGAGACGGAATCTAAAACAAAAATCCAGAAAATCACATTGTATGATTTTTAAGTAATTAATTTGCATTTTATTGCATGACATTTTTGATACATCAGAAAAGCAGAACTTAATATTTGGTACAGAAACCTTTGTTTGCAATTACAGAGATCATAAGTTTCCTGTAGGTCTTGACCAGGTTTGCTCACACTGCAGCAGGGATTTTGGCCCACTCCTCCATACAGACCTTCTCCAGATCCTTCAGGTTTCGGGGCTGTCGCTGGGCAATACGGACTTTCAGCTCCCTCCAAAGATGTTCTATTGGGTTCAGGTCTGGAGACTGGCTAGGCAACTCCAGGACCTTGAGATGCTTCTTACGGAGCCACTCCTTAGTTGCCCTGGCTGTGTGTTTCGGGTCGTTGTCATGCTGGAAGACCCAGCCACGACCCATCTTCAATGCTCTTACTGAGGGAAGGAGGTTGTTGGCCAAGATCTCGCGATACATGGCCCCATCCATCCTCCCCTCAATACGATGCAATCATCCTGTCCCCTTTGCAGAAAAGCATCCCCAAAGAATGATGTTTCCACCTCCATGCTTCACGGTTGGGATGGTGTTCTTGGGGTTGTTCTCATCCTTCTTCTTCCTCCAAACACGGCGAGTGGAGTTTAGACAAAAAAGCTATATTTTTGTCTCATCAGACCACATGACCTTCTCCCATTCCTCCTCTGGATCATCCAGATGGTCATTGGCAAACTTCAGACGGGCCTGGACATGCGCTGGCTTGAGCAGGGGGACCTTGCGTGCGCTGCAGGATTTTAATCCATGACGGCGTAGTGTGTTACTAATGGTTTTCTTTGAGACTGTGGTCCCAGCTCTCTTCAGGTCATTGACCAGGTCCTGCCGTGTAGTTCTGGGCTGATCCCTCACCTTCCTCATGATCATTGATGCCCCACGAGGTGAGATCTTGCATGGAGCCCCAGACCGAGGGTGATTGACCGTCATCTTGAACTTCTTCCATTTTCTAATAATTGCGCCAACAGTTGTTGCCTTTTCACCAAGCTGCTTGCCTATTGTCCTGTAGCCCATCCCAGCCTTGTGCAGGTCTACAATTTTATCCCTGATGTCCTAGGATTTTTGTTTTAGATTCCGTCTCTCACAGTTGAAGTGTACCTATGATAAAAATTACAGACCTCTACATGCTTTGTAAGTAGGAAAACCTGCAAAATCGGCAGTGTATCAAATACTTGTTCTCCCCACTGTAGATAATTTTGTACCTGTTTCCTCCAGCATCTTCACAAGGTCCTTTGCTGTTGTTCTGGGATTGATTTGCACTTTTCGCACCAAAGTACGTTTATCTCTAGGATACAGAACGTGTCTCCTTCCTGAGCGGTATGACGGCTGCGTGGTCCCATGGTGTTTATACTTGTGTACTATTGTTTGTACAGATGAACGTGGTACCTTCAGGCATTTGGAAATTGCTCCCAATGTTATTCTCAGAGGCTACCCGGAACATATCCCAGTCTGCGTGATCAAAACAATCTTGAAGCATGGATTCCGATTGGTTGAATAAACCTTAGCACGGGTACTTTCTGTTTGAGTGTCTGCCAATAGGAAGGGAGGAGCAAAATGGAGTCGTGATCTGATTTGGCGAGGGAGGGCCTTGTAGGCATTTCGAAAGGGGGAGTAGCAGTGGTTGAGTGTTTTACCTGAGCGAGTACTACAGTCAATGTGTTGATAGAACTTCGGTAGCGTGTTCCTCAAATTTGCTTTGTTAAAATCCCCAGCTACAATATGTGGTTTCCAGTTCGCATAAAGTCCAGTGTAGTTCCTTGAGGGGCCGTCGTGGTATCGGCTTGAGGGGGAATATACACGGCTGTGACTATAACCGAAGATAATTATCTTGGGAGGTAATACAGTCAGCATTTGATTGTGAGGTATTCTAGGTCGGGTGAACAAAAGGACATGAGTTTCTGTATGTTATCACAATCACACCAAGAGTAGTTAATCATGAAACATACACCACCGGCCTTCTTCTTCCCGGAGAGTTCTTTATTCCTGTCTGTGCAATGTACTAAGAACCCAGCTGGCTGTATGGACGGGGACAGTATATCCAGAGTGAGCCATGATTCCGTGAAACAGAGTATGTTACAGTCCCTGATGTCTCTCTGGAAGGAGATCCTCACCTGAGCTCGTCTACTTTATTGTCCAGAGACTGAACATTAGCGAGTAATATACTCAGAAGCGGTGGATGGTGTGCACGCCTCCAGAGTCGGACTAGAAGTCCACTCCGAATACCTCTTCTCCGCAGGCGGCGTCTTGCAGCAGCCTCTGGGATAAGTTCAATTGTCCTGGGGGGTATGAACAAAGGATCCAATTGTGGTAAGTCGTATTACTGGTGGTAATGCTGGTGAGTTACCGCCGCTCTGATATCCAAAAGTTATTTCCGGCTGTATGTAATAACACAAAAAACGTTCTGGACTAATAATGTAAGAAATAACACACATAAAAACAAAATACTGCAAAGTTGCTTAGGAGCTAGAAGCAGAGCTGCCATGTCTGTCGGCGCCATCTTGCCATATATAGTGCATTCAGAAAGTATTCAGACACCTTGACTTGTTCTATATTCTGTTACGTTACGAATTAAAAATAAATAAAAAACAGAAATGTACATAAGTATTCAGACCCTTTGCTATGACTCAAAATTGAGCTCAGGTGCATCCTGTTTCCATTGATAATCCTTGATGTTTCTACAACCTGATTGGAGTCCACCTGCGGTAAATTCAATTGATTGGACATGATTTGGAAAGGCACACACCTGTCTACATAAGGTCCCACAGTTGACAGTGAATGTCAGAACAAAAAACAATCCATGAGGTCGAGGGAATTGTCCGTAGAGCTCCGAGACAGGATTGAGTCGAGGCACAGATCTGGGGAAGGGTACCAAAAAATGTCTGCAGCATTGAAGGTTCCCAAGAAAACAGTGGCCTCCATCATTCTTAAATGGAAGAAGTTTGGAACCACCAAGACTCTTCCTAGAGCTGGCCGCCCGGACAAACTGATCAATCGGGGGAAAAAGGGCCTTGGTAAGGGAAGTGACGAAGAACCCAATGGTCACTCTGACAGAGCTCCAGAGTTCCTCTGTGGAGATGGAAGAACCTTCCAGAAGGACAACCATCTTTGCAACACTCCACCAATCAGGCCTTTTAATGGTAGAGTGGCCAGATGGAAGCCACTCCTTAGTAAAAGGCATATGACAGCCCACTTGGAGTTTGTCAAAAGGCACCGAAAGACTCTCAGACCATGAGAAACAAGATTGTCTGGTCTGATGAAACCAAGATTGAACTCTTTGGCCTGAATGCCAAGTGTCACGTCTGGAGGAAACCTGGCACCATCCCTACGGTGAAGCATTGTGGTGGCAGCATCATGCTGTGGGGATGTTTTTCAGCGGCAGTGACTTGGAGACTAGTCAGGATCGAGGAAAAGATTAACAGAGCAAAGTACAGAGAGATCCTTGATGAAAACCTGCTCCAGAGCGCTCAGGACCTCAGACTGGGGCGAAGGTTCACCTTCCAACAGGAGAATGACCCTAAGCACACAGCTAAGACAACGCAGGAGTGGCTTCGGGACAAGATCTGAATGTCCTTGAGTGGCCCAGCCAGAGCCCCGACTTGAACCCGATCAAACATCTCTGGAGAGACCTGAAAATAGCTGTGCAGCAACGCTCCCCATCCATCCTGACAGAGCTTGAGAGGATCTGCAGAGAAGAATGGGAGAAACTCCCCAAATACAGGTGTGCCAAGCTTGTAGCGTTATACCCAAGAAGAATCGAGGCTGTAATCGCTGCCAAAGGTGCTTCAACAAAGTACTGAGTAAAGGGTCTGAATACTTACGTAAATGTGATATTTCTGAAAACAAAAAAAAACAAAAACATTATTTTCATTAAAACCTGTTTTTGCTTTGTCATTATGGGGTATCGTGTGTAGATTGATGAGGATTACTTTTTTACAAATCCATTTTAGAATAAGGCTGTAATGTACAATTTTTTTGAAAAAGTCAAGATGTCTGAATACTTTCCGAATGCACTGTATAATAATGTTTAACATGATTTTTGTTAAAAAATTATCTGTAAGGTTCCTCAGTCGAGCAATGAATTTCAAACACAGATTCAACCAGAAAGACGAGTAAGGTTTTCCAATGCCTTGCAAAGAAGGGCACCTATTGGTAGATGGGTAAAAAAATAAGCCAACATTGAATATCCCTTTGAGCGTGGTGAAGTTATTATATAGTTACACTTTGGATGGTGTATCAATACACCCAGTCACTACAAAGATACAGGCGTCCTCTCTAACTCAGTTGCCAAGGGATTTCACCATAGGCCAATGATCACTTTAAAACAATTACAGAGTTTAGTGGCTGTGATAGGAGAAAAATATTTACTCTACACTACTAACCTAAATGACAGAGTAAAAAGAAGGAAGCCTGTACAGAATAAAAATATTCCAAAACATGGATTCTGTTTGCAATAAGGCATTAAAGTAAAACTGCAAAAAATGTGTCAAAGAAATGAACTTTATGTCCAGAATACAAAGCGTTATGTTTGGGGCAAATCCAGCACAACACATCACAAAGTACCACTTCATATTTTCAAGCATGGTGGTGGCTGCATCATGTTAAGGGAGTTAAAAAATATATATATAAAGAAATTAGAGCTAATCACAGGCAAATTCCTAGAGGAAAACCTGGTTCAGTCTGCTTTCCAACAGACACTACGAGACAAATGTATCTTTCAGCAGGACAATAACCTAAAACACAAGGCCAAATCTACACTGGAGTTGCTTACCAAGATGACATTGAATGTTCCTTAAGTGGCCTAGTTACAGTTTCTCCTGTCTGGATTACTGCAACTTGCTGTTGGCTGGGCTCCCTGCCTGTGCCATTAAACCCCTACAACTTATCTAGAATGCCGCAGCCCGTCTGGTGTTCGACCTTCCCAAGTTCTCTCATGTCACCCCGCTCCTCCGCACACTCCACTGGCTTCCAGTTGAGGCTTGCATCTACTACAAGACCATGGTGCTTGCCTACGGAGCTGTGAGGGGAATGGCACCTCCTTACCTTCAGGCTCTGATCAGACCCTACACCCAAATGAGGGCACTACGTTCATCCACCTCTGGCCTGCTAGCTCCCCTACCTCTACAGAAGCACAGTTCCCGCTCAGCCAAGTCAAAGCTATTTGCTGCTCTGGCACCCCAATGGTGGAACAAGCTCCCCCATGACGCCAGGACAGCGGAGTCACTGACCACCTTCCGGAGACACTTGAAACCCTACCTTTTTAAGGAATACCTGGAATAGTACAAAGCAATCCTTCTACCCCCCCCTGCCCCACCCCCCCATAAAAAAAGAAGAACAAAACTGGTTGTCCCACTTGCTATCATAAGTTGAATGCACCAATTTGTAAGTCGCTCTGGATAAGAGCGTCTGCTAAATGATGTAAATGCAAAAATCGGCTTGAAAATCTATTCCAAGACAGCTGTCTAGCAATGGTCAACAACCAACTTGACAGAATTTGAATAATTTTTTTAAGAATAATGTGCAAATATTGTACACTCCAGGTGTGCAAAGCTCTTAGAGACTTACCCAGAAAGTCTCACAGCTGTAATCGCTGCCAAAGGTGATTCTAACATGTATTGACTCAGGGGTGTGAATACTTATGTACGTTACGTACAGTATTTCTGTATTTTATTTTCAATAAATTAGCAAAAATGTCTACAAACATGTTTTCACTTTGTTATTATGGGGCATTGTGTGTAGATTGGTGGGAAAAAAATATATTTAATCAATTTTGAATTCAAGCAGTAACAACAAAATGTGGAATAAGTCAAGGGGTATGAATACTTTGTGAAGGTACTGTAAATAGGGGTCTGGCTGCTGAATAAAAGTAGTGAATGAAGTTATTGTATATTATTGTAGTGTTCTGTTTGAGATTGAGGAAGGTCTGTATGGCCAATGGTAGCTATGTACTCATGTAAGGAAAATACGGTGATACCTTTTTTATTTATGCAAGGCCTCAGGCATGATGTTTCTTAGGGGGGGGAAAGCTTTTAAGGTCACCACATTTCAGAGAAAAAGAGCCTTTATATTTTCACTATTGTCATTTCTTACAGGAAGTCTCATCCATTTCAGGGATTTTCTTTTTGAGGTTTAGCCTACTGTATTATCCATGCGCACATGTGGCTTCTTCTCCTCCTGTTAGTGCTTTTTGAGGTTGATTCGATTTCGAATTCGGTTTCGATAAAATAAAATAAACATTACATGGATTATGAAATAATGACATTACAATGATTTTAGAGCTTTTTAATGGAAATTCCAAAGCCAAAAATAGTGAACATTCACTTGCCAAAACATAAAAAAATATTCCATTGTCTCTGCCAGGCCCACATTGGGTAGACATCAATAGAATAATTGGAAATCACTATGAAATAATACAATATTTCAGTTGTGTGTATTACTTAGTTTCTATTTTATTGTTTTATTATTTTTTCGTTCAGCCAGCCAGACCATCTAACGTTATCTACTCTCCATGCTGTACTGTCTTTAGTCATCCTATTTAGCTAGCCGGCTGCAGAGCTGTCTGACAAAATCATTTTACTAGTTCTTCAAAGTAGATAAGGCATACTTACACGAACTGTCTCTGTCCCTCTCGTCATTGTGTTGTGTAGCCTACATAACTCTCTCATGCGGTTTATGCGGTCTGTGTGTATCTAACCTAACTAACATAGCAGGCGTAAAAGTGTCCATCCAGAGATCTATAACTGTCTGAGCCGGAAAAAACAGGCGCAATGGATTATGGTCATTGTAGTTAATTACCACGTTTCTGCTCTGAACTAGGTTGAATATTTGCTTAGTGAAAACTACAACTCCCTTCAGCCAAGCGTCCCACAAATTGTAGTTCCTGACTTTATTTCTCTCATTAATTATTTGATTTCTCTCTTGAGAAAAGGCACGTTTGGCTCACAAAAAAATATATAAAATAGAATTCAAGTAATTGAACCCAGGACCGAGTTTGGGAAACCTTGGCTTATATGATGAGGTATGGATAAGTGCAATGTCATTTTTATGGATGTCACCAACATTCAAATAATACCCTCAATATTTATTGAAAATGTGTATTAAGCTCACCACCATCCATCACTTAACCACCATGAAGTTCATCATAACGTATTTCATCTGCCTATAAATGCTGTCAGAGTGCAGTATAACTGCAGTACACTGCAGTATAACTGCAGTTTGAGTGCAGTATAACTGCAGTTCAACTGCAGTTATTCTGCAATTACTGCGTCCAAAATACCACAGTTAACTGCAGTTACTGCACTTTTACTGCAGTTTCAAAACTGCAATCTTTTTTTGTAAGGGTGCTTTCCCATGTCGTAGTAGTAGTACAACGTATCATAAAATTGCGTGACTCCATTACTTCGATATGATGGTTATTATATCAATATTTGCGCATAAAGGCATTTCCACTGCCATTTCTCGCATAATGCATTTTACAGACACAAAAAGATCCCACCATGTCGAACGAACAAAATGGGGGAGGGTCATGCTTTTTCAATTTCAGTTAGGGGGAGGGTTTAGTATTTTTTTATTTAGTCCAGGGGAGGTCATGTAATTTGTAATCGATTAAATGTCATATTGCTCAGGGTTTGAGAATTAGTTGCTTATTATATCTCGATGTGTGCCCGATGATACCCCTCATCCCTGATTCTCTGCTGAGCGCACAATACCTAGTATGGTCCTAATCAGATGATCCATAGCCTATACTATAGGCCTAGGCTATACAAAGAGCATGCTCGGAGAAGCAAAGGGCAAAGTTATATTTCTAAGAAAATGTACTTCCTTCCCGAGTTTTGCACTGCTGGGATGGTGTATATTAAACTACACTGAACAAAAATACAAACGCAACATGTACTGTGTTGGTCCCATGTTTCATGAGCTGAAATAAAAGATCCCAGACATTTTCCATACACACAAAAAGCTTATTTCTCTCAAATTTTGGCCACAAATTTGTTTACATCCCTATTAGTGAGCATTTCTCCTTTGCCAAGAAAATCCATCTACCTGACAGGTGTGGCATACCAAGAAGCTGATTAAACAGCATGATAATTACACAGGTGCACCTTGTGCTGGGGACAATAAAAGACCACTCTCAAAGGAGAAATGCTCACTAACAGGGATGCAAACAAATTTGGCCACAAAACGTTAGAGAAATAAGCTTTTTGTGAGTATTTCTGGGATCTTTTATTTCAGCTCATGAAACATGGGACCAACACTTTATATGTTGCGTTTGTATTTTTGTTCAGTGTACATTACAAAATGACTGTACTTAAATTAAATGTATGATTCTGAGAACTTGTTGGCCATTTAAAAATCTTTATTTCAAAGAACATTTTACAAGAAACACATTACTCTGGTTTTCAATCGGTTTCTTCACCTTTAGCACCAAGTGTATGTTATTGAGCACCCTCAGAAAAATGTATGATTTTATAAAGTTTTAATCATATTTTTTATTTAACACTCATACAGTGAACAGACAGATATGTGCACACGAGGGAAGTGACAAATTAATCAAGCACATAATACAATTGTTTGAGAGAGAATTTGCTAAACTAAATGCTCTCACCCGCTCTTTTACTCTGCAGATTTATCAGACCTCTTAACAACTTCCCATTTCACCATCTCTTTTACTCAAAAAGCTAACTTCCAATTAACCACTTTCAGAAATAAATTAAAAGCATTGAAACTACAAATTTAAAGATTAGTCAGAAAATATGTTAAATCCTCTCAAACAGTTTTGAAATATATACGCAAAGTTTAACAGTGCAGTTTGTAAGGGCATTTGTTTTAATTATTGTTGTTTTAATAGGTTTGGACACCATAACACTATACGTTGATGATTTAAGTGCCTAAATAAAACAATACTTTTGTAATATGACTAAACGAATCAAATGGAATTGTTATACTACAATAGAGTATTACATAATGTTAGTTTATCATTTTTACAGGTAGTTTTCCCATTACATTTTCAAATACACAAGCACTGCATTCATGACATACTTTTCACAAGACAATTTTGACTATTGCATGCATAACAAGACCCACAAACACTTTCTTAGACTAGATTTCACATAAATGGCGACATACAAAAAACGAAACAGTCGTGTGTTTGAGTTCCTAAAAACAACAAGGGGGAATATAAAGCATTTTTCTATGTGTACAATAGATCATCCATGTACAACATGCAGACAAATAGAGACAAATAGAAAAACACAACATGAACAACCCATTGATAGCATACACTAGCGTCATCAGAACAGGGTGCTAGGGTGTGGCGAATAGCCCATTGAGCCAAATGTTAGAGTAGAATCATTTTGTAGCATTTCCAAAAATCTAAAGGAGAACTTTCCCTTAAAACTCAGATTATAAGGCTATTGACACACTCAACAGCTCCCACCCTCAATGACTGCACATTTTCATCCCAGCAGGCTAAATATTAGGTGCCAAGATTGTGTCACTATCTACAAACAAAGGAGACTTACTGGTGTTAGTGTGTTAACGTTGTCAAGGGTTGTTGTGAGTCTGTCAAATGGAGATCTTTCTCCTCTTCATCCTTTTCCATGGTTTTCTCATCTAAGGAGAGCTCAGAAGATGGTGCTCCAGCGTTTGGGGGGAAGGCGGGACTTTGTCTCCTGTAAACAGAGGGAAGCAGAAGTAATACATTAGATTGATATCTGAATTATTAAATTCTATACAAACAAAAAAGGAAATACAGAGCTTTAAAAGTGCTTGTCATGGTTGGACAAGTGTCTCTATTCGATGGAAATTTGATTTTCTATGAGAAGATTGGGATTTAAATTGTTATTTGTATTTATATGATTGTCAAGTCACATTTTCAGGGATTGAAAGTTAGTACATACTCTCAGGAAAGAGGGTTGAGGTAGGTATAAAGACATCAATAAATAATACCATCAATAAAAATGAGTTGTGCAATAGAGATTAAACTGAAAAAGCATTGATAACAAAAGACACCCTCCACTTTACAATTAATTTCCCTAATACCTATGCATTTACATGAAAGTTACATAGCCAGGTACAGTGTAATTACCTGTTTGCTTACTGTTATACCTGTTTATAACAATGTGTACCTACATTGTAACTATGTAAATATATAGGAACATACTGTACATTATAAAGTGGAGCCCAACCAGTCAAGTTAAAAATATATAATTTTGTCCATTTAATTAATGCGCATATTAGTTCAGTATGATGTCAAATAAATCACAATGTAATTAGCTTTTTTGAGATTTTATGTATAAATGAATGATGATTCAGGATGGATATGGCTAGGTTACTAATTTGGCTAATTTACTCACTTTGATAATATCACCACTGTTGTTTTGAGAGGTAAACACAAACAAGAAACAATGTTTATCAGGTGCACTCTTTAGACAGTGTAACTGTGTAGCGACAAGATAAACTTGGGACACAAACATCAGGACGTCTCACCAGGTTGAAGATTTTGGACAGTGTTCCTTGGTCTCTGCGGCGTCTGTAAGATGACTTTGTGGCATCAGCATGCGGTGGCGAGGCCTAGAACAAGATGCTTTATAAACACATGGAACATGGCTGGACCTGGGTATAAATCAGTGCTCAGCTCTCATTGGATGAAGTAGGGAGCGGTGTTGAACTAGTAGTTATATTGAGTTTGAATATATTTTGATAAATACAATGGGTATAAATGTTACATTACTACAATGCTCTATTGCATTAAACCCAGAAATGTCATGTTGCTGTCAAAATCAATTGACTTCATTCAGTGGTCTGTTACTGTAAAATAATGGTATGAATGAAACAGGAAGAGAGATAAATGAGGAATGACCAGCATTACAGCAACCTTTAGGGGGTAAAAAGATGGAAGACAAAGGCATGCATTACTTCAGAGCACACATAACACAGAGAACTGGTGAGGAGCACATGTCAATTCTTACACACTGGACAGCTCTGTGGACACAGAGGAGTTTAATGAAGAAACACACTAATGCAGGAAGATTAGTGAGTCACCATGAACAGAGAATGAGGCAGAGATGAAAGAGTCTCACAGACTGGTATGGAAAGGAAAGGTGTAAAGGAAGGCGGGAACTGTTGTATATAGGGGTCCCTGAGAGAGTGTCTTTACCGGTTGCGGTTCAGAAATAGTTGAGCAGTGTCAAAGTCATCCAGAAGCAGTGACTCTAAGTTAAAATGTCAGAAAAACAGAAATCATGAGATGTAATGGCACCACAGTCTAAGCTGCACTTGAGCTTTTCATCAGCAACTACTTTGCCATGAATAATTCCATTGTGAGGAAAACTGTGTTTGACGTTGATTCACGCATTTGACATTTTCCATCTGAGTAAGAATAGTAAGGTAAACAACGTTTGTACTTAGGCTATCTAAGAAAAATATATATTTTCTTTTGGATGTTAACTGTCTTGGAGAATCACACAAGGGAAGGAAGATGCAAAGTTGGGAGAGTAAAAGTTAAATAAGAGGGAAGAACAACATCAAAACGCTCACAGAAGGACATTAGAGAAAGTATTCAGACAGAGGGAGACATTGAGATGTCATTATCACACACAGGGCTAGGTTTGAGTTTAGGGTTGAGTTTGAATGACCTACCAAGCCCAAGACCTCCCTCCACTAGACATGGAAGAAAAAGAGAGGATCAGGAAAATTCATGAAGGCCTACTGGAGCAGCGCCTGTTACTATGACAATTGAAAACATAGGCCTACTGTACTAGCTACCCAACTTGCACAGGCCCATGAAGAGATGCAAGTCATGCACTGTAAAAAGCAAGGAACGTTTTAAAGATAATTACCACAGTAAATAAAAAATAAAAATAAAGGAAGTAATGGAACTCACCCTGGACTTGGGACGGGGAGAGGATGTCTGCTGAGGATACAGAACACAACAAATGATAAGGTCCTATTCTATGAGTTAAAAAATGGAAACATAAGGACATTGGCTAATGGGGAAAACCCTTTGCAACACCAGAGAGTTTAATAAAAAACAGTACTATTGAAAGTTTGAAGCAGTGGTGTAGACCTAGAGACACAGACTTGTACTAGATAACTACTCTACCCAATATCTTGTGAATATGTCTCCTAATGAGGACCAGAGCTGGGCAAAACATCTGGTCTGTCTAGATTATGAATAATTAAACCAAATCTTCAATGGGTGAAAAATAACTTTGTCCAAGTTTACATTTATATTGATGAGAGAACATACTGCTCAAAGCTACATTATTCTCTGAGCAGTATATTTTCTCATCAATAGAAATATGAACATGAATGGGTGAAGATGAATACTGTATGCACTACAAAACTCAAAGAAAATAAATAACCGCTTATTTACAGCTACAAGTAAATATTGTTCCAACTGTATGGCAAGTTTGTTCATGCCCTACCTGTATCAAACAATCACCATTGACCAAAGCAGATGTAACTTCAGGTAATACATTTTCTCCAAGATCTCTACAATGCTTCAGGTAAGATAAATACCATTGAGAATTAAACTAGTTTATAATTCTTTGACAACAAAACATATTGTGTAAGAGTGTGTAAGAATAAGTTCAATATATTTATTTCACAACCTTTTCAACTTTACAATTAGTTTATTTAAAACTAATACAATACATGTTATAATATATAACATTGCACTGAGGTAGTCAATCGAAGATACTCACGCTCAAGCTCCTGAAGAAATGCATTACGGCATTCTCATTAGCCCGACGTCGAGGGGCTGGCTTGGGGGAGGTGGCTTGACCCCGGAAGGACCCCTAAAGGTATAAACAATAGTCAAAAACACACCTACGTCTCACTGCTAACGTTGGACAAGCAGGCACAATTAAATGGCTATGAGTACATGTTAACCTAATCCATAAACGTCTTTATACAGTATGTACTCTATGTATTTTAAATTCATTTTCAACTTGAGGTGACTTTCTGAACAGATACTATGCTCTGTATTTCTTCGTAATGTTATGCATCCTAGTTCACAGAGTTAATGTTTTTTACATGGTTTGCTCAAGGGAATTAGAAATTAAATTAACCTCTTAAGGATCTGACCCTTTTTTTAAATGTTCACCTAAAATGACATACCCAAATCTAACTGCCTGTAGCTCAGGACCTGAAGCAAGGATATGCATATTCTTGATACCATTTGAAAGGAAACACTTTGAAGTTTGTGGAAATGTGAAATTAATGTAGGAGAATATAACACATTAGATCTGGTAAAAGATAATACAAACAAAAAAACATGCGTTTTCTATTAGTTTTTTGGTTCCATCATCTTTGAAATGCCCCAGTATAAATGCCAGTATAAAATATATATATATAAAATAAATAATAATAATGTATGCACTCACTAACTGTAAGTCGCTCTGGATAAGAGTGTCTGCTAAATGACTAAAATGTAAATGTAAGAGAAAGGCCACAATATAATATTGCAGTTTAGACGCAATTTAGATTTTGGCCACTAGATGGCATCACTGTGTGTGCAAAGTTTCAGATTGATCCAGTGATGCATTGCAATACTGGACTATTTTGTATCAAGTCTGTCTAAATGTGCCGAATTGGTCAATTTATATATTTTCAAGTACATAACTATAAAGAACATACAAAAATGATATGGTAATACAAAATGTACGTTTACACACTACCAGGAATGTCATACATGATGGATCATTAGCTTATACACTAACTTTCACACATCTAGATGGCCGGGCAGGGTGGGTGTAGAGCCAGAGACAGCAGTGGTTCAAACTGTAGAACCCAGTTCCTACATTTGAGTATAAAAATGGATTTTATCAAACAAAACTATGCTACATTTTATCTCTGGGACCCTTAGGATGACAAATCAGAGCAAGATTACTGAATGTAAGTACATTATTTACCTTCAGAGGTGAATGTATCAAACCAGTTGCCGTGATACGTTTTTTGTTGTTGTGCACTCTCCTCAAACAATAGCATGGTATTTTTTCAATGTAATAGCTAATGTAAATCAGACAGTGCAGTTAGATTAACAATAACTTAAGCTTTCTGCCCATATAAGACATGCCTATGTCCTGGAAAGTACTCGATTTGTTTCTGACTATTGCAATAATTAGAGGAACTCGAAATGCAAATATAAGGTAAGGTAAGGTATACATTTTTCAATGTTGGTGAAAAACATTAAAGACATGCCTCGGAACTTTGACAACTAGTAAATCATTTTTTAAACCTCCCGCTTTGGGCTGAATGTGTCAATGTGTAGTTCATACATGCATAATCTATGAGCAGAATTACGGTCTTACCTCAATTAGCCACAAAATTCCTAGTTTGAAAGCGACTGTTTACTGGGAGGTGTGCGGCACCATTTTCCCTCCAATTTCCCCCATGTGGGCCAGCCCCCCTAGCAATTAGAGTTCCAGCCAATGAGCTTTAGCCCGTCGCCATTTGAGTGATAGCTAGCAAGATGCACACACAGCAGAGCAAGAGAGAGAGCAATGACATGGTGCACAAATGTGACGTAGTACGCCATTTTCGGGGACCACTTTTGGCTCATGAGCACTACTTTCGGAACTACTGGCCAAAAAGTATACAAAAGTACCAGAGAATCTCTTTAAGAGATTGTCAGCAAATAAATTAAATGTGTATTCCTGTTTATCAACGAGAATCCCTGTTATCTTTAGTGGTTCTATAGCTATTCCTTTCCCCCAAAAAAAATCCTCAACATGGAGAAACAATGCCAAACAATCTGCACAGCAAGTAGTCCATTTGATATTTTGGGTAGATCTAGAATAAAAATTAAATGACCAATTATCTGAGATTATTACATCAGATATTCTAGCTCTACAAGTATTTTAGCGCTGCACAATAAATAAATCACCTTTTTTCAAAGAATCTCTCTCGACTGCAGATTTCAACACAAAAACTGGACAGATCTATCCTTACCATCGTCATGTTAGAACTCTATAGACTGGAATAGTCTTGGTGAAGCCATTGGTCATGACAGCTGGTAACCCCAGATGCTCACCTTGCCCCTTTTCTTTTTGTCGCCTCCAAAGAACATGCTAATCTGATCCATCAGGCCAGGGGCCTTCTTCCTCCTGCTCAGTCCGAATGAGCTTTGCCCTGAGGTACTCGCTGTGGCCATGCTGGATAGTTGTTAAATTGGGTGGGGTCGACCGCTCTGTATCTGGGATTAAGACCTCTCAAACCAACTCTGTAAACGCTTTGCTGTTGCTCCTTGGATACTTTTCTATCCGTCTGACGTTGGATGGGCAGTCTTTGAAGGTATCGCCCCCGTGCCCCAATGCATCATGGGAGATGAGGCGGGTCAGGTGGGGGTAGCCGGCCACAGTGGCGTCTATGGTGCTGGCCTGACTCCAGGCATTCTTTGGCCCCTCAGTGCCTGTGGAGTCAGTCACTACCGCTCTCTGCATGGGCCAGCCATTGTTCTCGCCCCCCCCCCCCCCCCCCAGCCTCACCCGGCCTGAGGAACAACAGGGGTTATCTAGGAGCCTGACCTAGGTCCCTGCCTGATGCAAAACAGTCTCCAGCACTGTGAGGCCATTGTTGAAATGGACCCCATATATCTTTTTGATTGATTACATTCAAATAAGATTTAAAATTAGCCCTGTTTTCCATACAGTTGACTAGAAAAAAGGAAACACCTAAATGCTAACTAATGTTGAAACATATGGAAATTATTTCTCTATACAATAGGTTGTTAATCACAACTACACAAAAGTGATGGTCAGCTATGGAAAGAGCTTTGACCTCCATTACTGTAAATATGATATTCTCCCCCTTAAATCTGAACAGACATAAAAACCATACCTACTTAATTATTTCATAATTCATAAGAATGTTCAATGCATTTAATAAGTAATAGTTATTATAGCTGATATTTACTCATGCTGTTTTGCCAATGCAATATTTAAGTTTACCAAAGAATGTTTGTCAAACTCGATTGTGTTGTTTTAATCCATTGAAGCTGCAGCAGCTGTGAAACAAAGCGGGTTCTGTAACACGGTGAGTTGTGTTAGAAAACACCCTAACATTAGCATATTCATATTTTAGAATAGATGCCTTTTTCTTTTTTTAGTCTTTAAAAAAAATATATTATTATTCTTTTTTACAAAGAAGGCTATGTCAAGAAAGTAACTTTCAGAGCAAAAGAACCAACTCTTCAAAACTCTAGTTTTACAGTGATAGTTTGGGGTGAATTCCAAATATTTAATACCATTTTAAAGCTAAACAGTTCACAATGCAAAATATTGGCCAAGTAGGATTAACCTGCAATGGCCTCTAAGGCATTCCAAATACTACTTTCACAAAACTAACTCCGGTGATTGAAAATTTCTAAAGTTTCTGTTTTCCGATAATCTCAGAGACCTCTGCACCCCAAGGAGAGTACAGATAATAACTTTGATGAAGTCAGATTAGAGTGCTGTGAAACATCTGAAGAACAGCTAAAATAAAATGGTAGTGTTAGAAGGAACTGAAAAGATAGTTTCTTCAGAAAATGTGAACTACACATTGTATGCCATGTAAAAAAAAGCTATTATCCTTTAGCCTGACACATAGGCCTATAAACTGAAGGTAGGAGGTGTGTCAAACTAAATCTGCACAATGCTAATTGTTCACTGTATGCTGGTCATTAGTCAAAACTCCATGAGAACATCAGACTGTGGCTTGCACAACAGTTTGTTCAAACTGTTACAGTTAATTCTATAAAGGACCAGACTCACTGACATGGAACAAACCGCGTAAGAACCATTAAGGAATGTGAGGAAGAGTTCGAGATTTTAATAGAGTTATGGTATTCCATAGAGTTATGCTGTTCATGGGTAGACATTGCTTGGTGTACTACACATGTGCTTCCTTACTTTAGTACTTACTAGATGGTGTCTAAATAGTAGCACGGTTTGAATGGCTTTTGGCCACTCTATAAATGGAGGACACGTCGAGGGAGACATGTTTGTCCATTATGTCATGTCTACAGTAGTCCATCTGTTTTGTCAGGGAGGGTCTCTGAACAGCGCCCACAGGCCTGATAGAGAGCAGGAATGCACAGAGTGGGTTGACCGTACTGCATGTGCCCTCGTGTCTAGAAGACTCTTAGCTTTGTCCCTCCAGTTTGAGGGTCGAGAGAGACCGCCGTGAAAACAATACGGGCCATGGAGGAAAACTGTGGGACACAAACACGGGAGATATCCTTGAACCACGAAAAGAATGTAGATCTAGAGACCAAGACACCCACCTAGGGTAGCAGATGAGAATCTGCTACTTAACAAGGCATTGTGTTGCCACTGTGCCTTAGGAGCCCAACAGCCAGGGAGACAGCTCTCCTCTGTTTCATCACGTGTGGCTGGGGAAAGACAGTACAGGAGGTTGTTTGGTAGGCCCCTTATTCCAACAGCAGTTATACTGGTTCTTGAACATAATGTATAAATACAGATTTTTTTTTACAGCAGCAAGGCTGTGAATGGTACCTTGACACATTTGGGGGCTCGTCCATTGTAACAGGTTGGTTGTTGGAAATGATTAAGTTGTCCAAGATCATAAATTGAAACAGTATCATTTGATATTCAAAGTCTTGACTGACCATTAGGTCTGTAATGATAACTGGGATTTCATATGATAAACTTAATAACAGATACTCATGTATAACTGTCATCTGTCTGTTATCATGAGTACGATATCTCATGTCACAAATCGGAGATGAGCTTAGGAACTTGTTTATTAGTCTTCTATTTGCATTGGTTTTTATCATAGCATCTTGTAGCAGCAGCACAAATGTATTCTTTGGCTTTTGGGTTGAAACAAAAGAGCATGACATTGTTGTGACAAAAAACAAATGGCAGCATTATGCTCGGGCCTGGGCAGTGGCCTCTGCCAAGCGTTGATGGAATCGCTGGCTTTCTACCATTGAGAGATTTGCATTGATTTAACCAGCTAAAAGGATCTGAGGACACTCAGTGGGAAGGTCTTACAGCTGATCTGATGAGTTCAAAGGTCTTAAGGGTTCACAGCCAAACAATGGGCTCTTAAAGATACTACATAAAAATTGTTCTATTTGAGTGCCATGTATCACATCCAAACGATCCAACAGACAATAACCACAGACAGACAGTGTAAGACACAGGAAACAGTCAAAAGCCCCATTCTTGGCCTGTGTCAATTGAATGGTGAAAGCTTATGGCCATGCCCATGTCCTCATCTACAGGCTGCCGACAACATGGGCAGGTCATGTAGGGCTAGGACACCAATGTCACACGTATTAAGACCTCAGAGGATGTTAATAGGACAAGCATGTCATCCAGGTCAGATTGAGGGGTATCAGCGAGACAGATGTATAGCAGGGCCTCATAGTTATCCTTTAGTGTCGCTCATAAACAATAAATATAAGTGTTGTTCCCCTGTATTTGCTGGGACTGAGAGTAGCAGTGGTTGGACTGTAACCGCAGAAACCCTCTCTGAAAGGGAGGATAAGCAAGAAAGCAAGAATTATCTAGTAGCTGTTGAACATATTCTTTATTCAAACTCCTTGATGGCAACTGTACCTTTACACCATGGCTATTACTCAATAGCTTAATATCAGACATTCTATTGATTGTTTACACAATCATTTGATATGCCTCTACCAGTCATTATACGTTGTTTTTTTGGGGGGTGGGGGGGGGGGGGAGTAGATCAGCTTTAATATTGCAGATAGATTGTAACTTCCATCAATGTAATTGTCTGCATCACCTCCAATCCCCCATATGTTTTTTTCTCTCGCATATACAGTTGAAGTCGGAAGTTTACATACACTTTAGCCAAATACATTTAAACTCAGCTTTTCACAATTCCTGACATTTAATCCTAGTAAAAATTCCCTGTCTTAGGTCAGTTAGGATCACCACTTTATTTTAAGAATATGAAATGTCAGAATAATAGTAGAGGGAATGATTTATTTCAGCTTTTATTTCTTTCATCACATTCCCAGTGGGTCAGAAGTTTACATACACTCAATTAGTATTTGGTAGCATTGCCTTTAAATTGTTTAACTTGGGTCAAACATTTCGGGTAGCCTTCCACAAGCTTCCCACAATAAGTTGGGTGACTTTTGGCCCATTCCTCCTGACAGAGCTCATGTAACTGAATCAGGTTTGTAGGCCTCCTTGCTCGCACACGCTTTTTCAGTTCTGCCCACAAATGTTCTATAGGATTGAGGTCAGGGCTTTGTGATGGCCACTCCAATACCTTGACTTTGTTGTTCTTAAGCCATTTTGCCACAACTTTGGAAGTATACTTGGGGTCATTGTCAATTTGGAAGACCCATTTGTGACCAAGCTTTAACTTCCTGACTGATGTCTTGAGATGTTGCTTCAATATATCCACATAATTTTCCTTCCTCATGATGCCATCTATTTTGTGAAGTGCACCAGTCCCTCCTGCAGCAAAGCACCCCCACAGCATGATGCTGCGTACCATGACATAATTTTCTGGAATTTTCCAAGCTGTTTAAAAGGCACAGTAAACTTCTGACCCACTGGAATTGTGATACAGTGAATTATAAGTGAAATAATCTGTCCGTAAACAATTGTTGGAAAAATTACTTGTGTCATGCACAAAGTAGATGTCCTAACCGACTGGCCAAAACTATAGTTTGTTAACAAGAAATTTGTGGAGTGGTTGAAAAACAAGTTTTAATGACTCCAACCTAAGTGTATGTACACTTCCGACTTCAACTGTATATATATTGCAAAGAAAAAGCCATATCTCAGACTGCCCATCTTAATCTTTTATTTTTATTGGTCAGTCTGAGATGATTTTTCTTTGCAACTCTGCCTAGAAGGTCAGCATCCCGGATTCGCCGCTTCACTGTTGACGTTGAGACTGGTGTTTTGCGGGTACTATTTAATGAAGCTGCCAGTTGAGGACCTGTGAGGCATCTGTTTCTCAAACTAGACACTCAAATGTATTTGTCCTCTTGCTCAGTTGTGCACCTGGGCCTCCCACTCCTCTTTCTATTCTGGTTAGAGCCATTTTGCGCTGTTCTGTGAAGGGAGTAGTACACAGCGTTGTACGAGATCTTCAGTTTCTTGGCAATTTCTCACATGGAATAGCCTTCATTTATCAGAACAAGAATAGACTGACGAGTTTCAGAAGAAAGTTCTTTGTTTCTGGCCATTTTGAGCCTGTAATCGAACCCACAATTGCTGATGCTCCAGATACTCAACTAGCCTCAAGAAGGCCAGTTGTATTGCTTCTTTAATCAGCACAACAGTTTTCAGCTGTGTTAACATAATTGCAAAAGGGTTTTCTAATGATCAATTAGCCTTTTGAAATGATGAACTTGGATTAGCAAACACAACGTGCCATTGGAACACAGGACTGATGGTTGCTGATAATGGGCCTCTGTACGCCCATGTAGATATTCCATAAAAAATCTGCAGTTTCCAGCTACAATAGCCATTTACAATAGTATTTGATCCCCTGCTGATTTTGTACGTTTGTCCACTGACAAAGACATGATCAGTCTATAATTTTAATGGTAGGTTTATTTGAACAGTGAGAGACAGAATGACAACAAAAAAAGAAAAACGCATGTCAAAAACGTTATAAATTGATTTGCATTTTAATTAGGGAAATAAGTATTTGACCTCTCTGAAAAACATGACTTAGTACTTGGTGGCAAAACTCTTGTTGGCAATCACAGAGGTCAGATGTTTCTTGTAGTTGGCCACCAGGTTTGCACAAATCTCAGGAGGGATTTTGTCCCACTCCTCTTTGCAGATCTTCTCCAAGTCATTAAGGTTTCGAGCCTGACGTTTGGCAACTCAAACCTTCAGCTCCCTCCACAGATTTTCTATGGGATTAAGGTCTGGAGACTGGCTAGGCCACTCCAGGACCTTCATGTGCTTCTTCTTGAGCTACTCCTTTGTTGCCTTGGCCGTGTGTTTTGGGTCATTGTCATGCTGGAATACCCATCCAAGACTCATTTTCAATGCCCTGGCTGAGGGAAGGAGGTTCTCACCCAAGATTTGACGGTACATGTCCCCATACATTGTCCCTTTGATGCAGTGAAGTTGTCCTGTCCCCTTAGCAGAAAAACACCCCCAAAGCATAATGTTTCCACCTCCATGTTTGACGGTGGGGATGGTGTTCTTGGGGTCATAGGCAGCATTCCTCCTCCTCCAAACACGGCGAGTTGAGTTGATGCCAAAGAGCTCGATTTTGGTCTCATCTGACCACAACACTTTCACCCAGTTCTCCTCTGAATCATTCAGATGTTCATTGGTGTTACGAACCCCGTGGCTTTAAACGTCTAGGGTGGATGGACATGAGACCGTAACATAATTCATGCAAATTATAAGCGTGACATGGAACAGTGAGAACAAAAACTACACGACAACCATAAAATACCGTCAAACATAAAAGGTTTATTGCTGAACACACGGTAAAGGTTTGGGAAAAAGGGCTGAGCAGGACCCAAGAAATGAAACAATAGTGTAAAAAAAAACTAAACTGATCTTGCCTGCCTCAAGAACCGCTAAGCTACTGCTAATCATACAAAAGTACAGTGGGTGGTCCGCTCAGGTCTAACTAGTGTTTTTAGACAGATTTCTTCCTACGGGTAATGTACGCCCAAGGGCAACTTGCTTAAACTCCCCTTTTTCCCCTTTTCCCAGAAACACACAGAGTTACCAAACAGAGTAACCAGCAAATGAGTGAGTAAACAAAACACAGGACACCACAGTATCCATACTCACATACGGAAATAGTCTCTAACAACAAACACAACTGACCGGCTTTTAAACAATGGGATGTGTGATTGAAAAACCAGCAACAGGTGGTGCAATGCAGAGGAATGTTCACTGATTGGTCCACCTTAGCAATCAGCAGACACCCCAACAACCACCAATCAGGAACATACAGGACACCTGTGATTAGGGCAGAAGGAGAGGAAAAACACAAAAAGACACAGGATACCTGTATCCGTAACAATTGGCAAACTTCAGACGGCCCTGTAGATGTGCTTTCTTGAGCAGGGGGACGTTGCAGGATTTGTGTCTTTCATGGCGTAGTGTGTTACCAATTGTTTTCTTGGTGACTATGGTCCCAGCTGCCTTGAGATCATTGACAAGATCCTCCCGTGTAGTTCTGGGCTGATTCCTCACCGTTCTCATGATCATTTCAACTCCACGAGGTGAGATCTTGCAAGCCCATTCCAGCCTTGTGTAGGTCTACAATCTTGACCCTGACATCCTTGGAGAGCTCTTAGGTCTTGGCCATGGTGGAGAGTTTGGAATCTGATTGATTGCTTCTGTGGACAGGTGTCTTTTATACAGGTAACAAACTGAGATTAGGAGCACTCCCTTTAAGAGTGTGCTCATTATCTCAGCTCGTTACCTGTATAAAAGACACCTGGGAGCCAGAAATCTTTCTGATTGAGAGGGGGTCAAATACTTATTTCCCTCATTAAAATGCAAATCTATTTATAACATTTTTGACATACGTTTTTCTTGATTTTTTTGTTGTTATTTGTCTCTCACTGTTCAAATAAACCTACCATTAAAATTATAGACTGATCATTTCTTTGTCAGTGGGCAAACGTACAAAATCATTAGGGGATCAAATACTTTTTTCCCTCACTGTATTTCTGATCAATTTGATGTTATTTTAAATGGACAAAATAATTGCTTTTCTTTTGAAAACGGGGACATTTCTAAGTGACCCCAAACTTTTGAACGGTACTGTGTACATACACACACACAGTGGGGAAAAACATTATTTAGTCAGCCACCAATTGTGCAAGTTCTCCCACTTAAAAAGATGAGAGGCCTGTCATTTTCATCATAGGTACACGTCAACTATGACAGACAAAATGAGAAATAAAAATCCAGAAAACCACATTGTAGGATTTTTTATTAATTTATTTGAAGATTATGGTGGAAAATAAGTATTTGGTGAATAACAAAAGTTTCTCAATACTTTGTTATATACCCTTTGTCGGCAATGACACAGGTCAAACGTTTTCTGTAAGTCTTCACACACTGTTGCTGGTATTTTGGCCCATTCCTCCATGCAGATCTCCTCTAGAGCGGTGATGTTTTGGGGCTGTCGCTGGGCAACACGGACTTTCAATTCCCTCCAAAGATTTTCTATGGGGTTGAGATCTGGAGACTGGCTAGGCCACTCCAGGACCTTGAAATGCTTCTTACGAAGCCACTCCTTCGTTGCCCGGGCGGTGTGTTTGGGATCATTGTCATGCTGAAAGACCCAGCCACGTTTCATCTTCAATGCCCTTGCTGATGGAAGGAGGTTTTCACTCAAAATCTCACAATACATGGCCCCATTCATTCTTTCCTTTACACGGATCAGTCGTCCTGGTCCCTTTGCAGAAAAACAGCCCCAAAGCATGATGTTTCCACCCCCATGCTTCACAGTAGGTATGGTGTTCTTTGGATGCAACTCAGCATTCTTTGTCCTCCAAACACGACGAGTTGAGTTTTTACCAAAAAGTTATATTTTGGTTTCATCTGACATTCTCCCAATCCTCTTCTGGATCATCCAAATGCACTCTAGCAAACTTCACACGGGCCTGGACATGTACTGGCTTAAGCAGGGGGACACGTCTGGCACTGCAGGATTTGAGTCCCTGGCGGCTTAGTGTGTTACTGGATGGTAGGCTTTGTTACTTTGGTCCCAGGTCTCTGCAGGTCATTCACTAGGTCCCCCCGTGTGGTTCTGGGATTTTTGCTCCTCCGAGTGGAGGACAGAGGAGCCTCTTAAAGAAGAAGTTACAGGTCTGCGAGAGCCAGAAATCTTGCTTGTTTGTAGGTGACCAAATACTTATTTTCCACCATAATTTGCAAATAAATTCATTAAAAATCCTACAATGTGATTTTCTGGGAAAAATCATAGTTGACGTGTACCTATGATGAAAATTACAGGCCTCTCTCATCTTTTTAAGTGGGAGAACTTGCACAATTGGTGGCTGACTAAATACTTTTTCCCCCACTGTATATCATCAACTGATATTCAAAAAAATTTGACCATAAGTGGCAAACATATGCTCATTAATAGCCCTCAATTATACATAAACATACGAACATGTGGGATCTACAGTCGAGCCTATGTGGCATGTTTGTACAAGAACCAACAATATAAATCATTTAAGGAAAATAAAATAATATGAACATGAAACCCACAGATATTAACACTATCTGAGGAGAAGCTGATTGAAATTGGAATTGAATGGTACCTGAGCTACAGTTGGCATGCTCTAGTTCTATCTATTCATCTTCCTTTTTAATGCTACGTTTCTGTTGTGGATGTAGTATTTGATAGCAACCCAGTCTCTGTCTTTCAGAGCTACTGGCTCTGTTTGGAGGCAGGAGTCACAGTCCTTTTTACCTGGTATTCTGCAGCTTGTTATGAAATTAAGCAAATGCCACTCAACAGCTTTCACTTCATCACCTGTCCACTTGCTTCTCACCTTCACAGCTTTCATAAATGGAAACAAAATACAACTGATTAACAATGAGCTCTGCTAAAGTGACAAATGGAGGATATGATACAAAGGATTCTAGTTAGTAGTTATATTATGTTATCAATACATGTGAATACAAAATACTTACTAACCTTGCTTTCCTTTGGAGCACTTTGAGGAAGCTTGGGATGTGACTATTTTACCATGTCTTGGTTGCGTGTTGCTCATGTGTATGTTATCCAAGGTGGTTGACTCAGGAGTGCCCTCCATGTTGTCCAGGGTGGTTGACTCTGGTGTTTGCCTCAGAAGTGTCTGGTCCCTAGAAGTCTCTGTTGTTGAGCCTTTGCAAAGTAATAATGAATGTGATTATGTTCTATGAGCTTTATGACAATACGTTTGCTTGCTTGTATATTTCACTGTAAATAACCTCAATGTCAGGCAATATGCAATTCTACATTAGATATTAACTGATATTTGAGATAAACATAAACTGATTGCAAATCCATAAATGTGGAATTACTTATCACCACCAATGTGATTGTTTAAAAACAGATAGAGGATCATTTAGATAATCCCCACAGAAATTTGTATTTATGTGACATAACTTAAAGATATTACCACATATATACAAGTCAGGATACCTTTGCATTGATGTAGGTCAGCAATGGTTTCTTCGCTGGAATCCTCACTAATTTCTACTTCATCTGGTTGGGTAAAAAACATTTACGGCCAATTATTTAAATTAAGGACTAACAACACTTATAGTTATATTTGAAGTGGCTAAAAACTATATTTCAAACAAAATTTTACCTTCAGGATTGACCTCAATGTCATCCAGCCCTTTCCCCTGCAGGTAAGGCAGTCTTCCTTTTTCGATTGCTATCAACAGTTTGCTGACTTTTGCGAGCTGCAGGGTACTCTGGAAGCCGATATAATTCTTTATGGACACGGATGTCATGTCCTAGAAAGGTGGCAAGTTGATCCATTTCATTTTCTTTGAGGTTTAGTAGTGTGGACAAAGTGGCGACTTGTTTCCGCAATCTTGTTGAGGTGAGTGCCTCTGGGTTCTTTGCACCACATTGTTTGCATTCTTGCGAAAGCAGTCGGAGCCTCTGTAATGGGAAAGGACACCTGGCCGTGCGAACATGTACACATTTTCTTTGTGGAATTGACACTCTTTTCTGCTTATCATGAGGAGGTCCATAGCAGTGATCATGTCAGGGGTTAGAAGCACTGGAACCTTTCTTGACCTTTTACCTCGAATCTCAACTCTCTCAAAGTGTTCTGCAAGCTTCCTCTCGAAGTCAGTAAGGCCCCTCACAATGTCTGGATTCAGCTCCGTAAGATCCCTGGATGTGAAAGACTGAAGCTCCATTTTTGAAACTTCCCCCCTTCTGTTAAATAGTACTACCTGCGTCAAAGTCAATTTAGCAAGATTTCCAAAGCTTTTGCTGTTGGGTTCTTCCTCAAGGTCCTTCATACACTTAGCACGCTCAGTAGCAAGAAACGTGTGCAGCACCGACACATCCTCTGTAAAGGGTCAAACCTGTGGTTTATTCCATTTGGCTTGTTGAAGTGTACACAATGCGGCAGCTGAAATGGACTCTGTCCACTTTTTCTGATGTAAAGTGGCAAATTGCTTTGCAGACTCTGCAACAGCAGGGCGATTTGCAATGATGGCATTGCATTGCACAATGCCTGCAACTTTGGCTAAACTGTGTCCCAATTTCAAAGCCAATGATGGGATTTTATACGAGTTGCTTTCGACATCATAACCAGCAACAGATCTTACTGCCTGTATCACATGGGGAAAGTTACAGGGCATAACAAGGTCTTCGGTGCTCTTCAAAGGTGTTATAGCCCTTGCCGTTATCAATAGTCTTGCCATCTCTCTCATTTTTTGGCGTATGTAGTCATTCCTTCTCTCATATGGTTTCCTGGAATTCAACAGTGACTCGCCGATACAAAGGAGTTCAGTTTCACTCCTTACAACCGAGGAAACGTCATCCTGGTTAATTTCACAAGCAATCTTCCAAACATTTTCCTTAACTGAGTCAGGTCTTGGTAAGTGCAGTTGAATCTGTTTTCGCCCAACTTGAGGCTCTCCCTCAACAGATTTCTTCGGGCAGTTTCTCACATGTCTCCATAGGGAATTTCTTGCATACAGTCCTTCGCCAAATTTGCAGTGACGGTAGTCATCAGATGGTTTTGCAGTACTAGGTATTTTACAGGCAACCATCTCTCCAGTGCCACAGCTTGCCACTTCAGTATTATGGTCAAAGTTTCATCTCTTCTTAAGAGAGCGTAACAACTCTTCTTTTGCGGGATCCTTTATTAAAACTGAAAGCCATTTCAACATCAGGCTTTTCACTGTGGATGGATTCGAGGTGTCTTGCCAATTTATAAATGGCATTTTTACAATAAAGACAAAATTGCTTCTTGTTGTACTTGCTTCCTTTTGCCGTTATTGACAAAGGTGTGACATTTATGGAGCTTTTCTGGTGTGATGTGTTCTCTGATGAATTGGCACTGCAGCTTATTACTGAAGTACAAGGATTGCTGCGCATCTTTGAATAACTTAATGTTCTTAGCTTCTCTGAACTGGTGGTACTATCCCCACTGTGTGCTGTAACATTCCCTAATGGTGTGTTCTCTGACAATTTGTGGTGGAGATTCTTTTGTGGTTTTATATTCCTTACTACAAGAACTTGTAGTACTTATAATAGAAGCATCCGAGGAATTGCCACATGAGTCTGGAAGATAGTCTGCAGCATCCGAAGATTCATCAAGGTCTGAAGGAAAATGGAGAAAAAAAAGCATCTAATTCTGTCAATAACTTTATACATGTATTAATACCTAGGGTATCATACTCCCTACAGTACCATCACATTGTGCATAACACCTACATACTCACAGAAAATTGTATTCTAGTAAACTGATTGAAAGACCTCTGTCTCTCAGCTATCTCTTTTTTAGCCTTCTCATAACGATCCTCACAACGATCATGACGGCGCCTCAGATTGTCAAAAGGCGACGTGTATGCGGTGAGCGAAGTCAAGCGCAGGACACAGAGCTACTGGCAGACGTACTTTACTAACCAGTAAAAGAACATACAAAACCTCCTAACAGGGAGGAAACAAATACACGCATACGACACAGCAATGCCGACCTTACGAGAAACAAAACAATAACACACAATTACCAAACGAGAGACAGGGGTGAATATAGGGACTACAATCAAACATAATAGCGAACAGGTGTAACCACTCAAGACTGAACAAGACATACACCGAAACATCGATCGGCAGCAGCTAGTACTCCGGGGACGACGAATGCCGAAGCCTGCCCGAGCAAGGAGGAGGAGCAGCCTCGGCAGAATCCGTGACACAGATTTTGCAGATGGCGGCTTTTTCTAAGCTGTACAAATTTCTACAATGTTTCCTCACATCAAAAATACCACAATGTGTTAACAAAGAACATTAACTATTTTATCTAATGACAAGAATGCAGCTTTCTTACCTGCTTTGCAGTAGGACACTGGAAGGGTACAATTCCACTGGACTTGCTTGCCTTGAATGAAATTATGAAGAATAAATATTTGTTTGTAATAACACAGTACCGTAACAGTAAATTAGGATATTATACATTATACTGTATGTGAAAATAATTTGGGTTAAGAAATTGACAATACTGTTTTATAGATGAAAAAAATGAATATGTGGATCTGGGGTTTTTAAGCAAGACTTTGGGGTGAGACTCATTGCTGAGGTCAAGGGCTGCATTGACCACAGATGTTAGGAAAGATAATTAATATGTGGATCTGGGCTTTTTATGCAAGACTCTATAGAAATGGTTAAAACAGTACAATATCTGCTAACCAACATTATGAGGACCGTGTAACACACACACTCTACTCTGGTTGGGTCATACCATATCGGGACGTCATCTGAAACACATTTACGTCTTGAACAGACTAAGTACAAAATGAGGACATGACGACTGAACACATCTAGAGTCAAGGTTCCTGACTTTGAGTTATTGTTACGAACCCCGTGGCTTTAAACGTCTAGGGTGGATGGACAAGAGACCCGTAACATAATTCATGCAAATTAGAATCGTGACATGGAACAGTGAGAACAAAAACTACACGACAACCATAAACTACCGTCAAACATAAAAGGTTTATTTTTGAACACACGGTAAAGGTTTGGGAAAAAGGGCTGAGCAGGACCCAAGAAATGAAACAATAGTGTAAAACACCCCTAAACTGATCTTGCCTGCCTCAAGAACCGCTAAGCTACTGCTAATCATACAAAAATTACAGTGGGTGGTCCGCTCAGGTCTAACTAGTGTTTTTAGACAGTTTTCTTCCTACGGGTAATGTACGCCCAAGGGCAACTTGCTTAAATTCCCCTTTTCCCAGAAACACACAAAGTTACCAAACAGAGTAACCAGCAAATGAGTGAGTACACAAAACACCACAGTATCCATACTCACATACAGAAAAGAGTCTAACAAAGTTACCAAACAGAGTAACCAGCAAATGAGTGAGTACACAGAACACAGGACACCACAGTATCCATACTCACATACGGGAATAGTCTCTAACAACAAACATTTACATTTTAGTCATTTAGCAGACGCTCTTATCCAGAGCGACTTACAGTTAGTGAATACATTATTATTTTTTTATACTGGCCCCCCGTGGGAATCGAACCCACAACCCTGGCGTTGCAAACACCATGCTCTATCAACTGAGCTACATCCCTGCCGGCCATTCCCTCCCCTACCCTGGACGACGCTGGGCCAATTGTGCGCCGCCCATGAGTCTCCCGGTCGCGGCCGGCTGCGACAGAGCCTGGATTCGAACCAGGATCTCTAGTGGCACAGTTAGCACTGCGATGCAGTGCCTTAGACCACTGCGCCACTCAGGAGACGTACACAACTGACCGGCTTTGAAACAATGGGATGTGTGATTGAAAAACCAGAAACAGGTGGTGCAATGCAGAGGAATGTCCACTGATTGGTCCACCTGAGCAATCAGCAGACACCCCAACGACCACCAATCAGGAACATACAGGACACCTGTGATTAGGGCAGAAGGAGTGAAAAAACACAAAAAGACACAGGATACCTGTATCCATAACAGTTATCCTTTTGTTGTCAAAGAAAGCTCACAACCTTAAAAGTAATATAAATGGATCAACTGCCATATAAATTAAATCACGCAAATTGATAAGAAATGTGTTAAATGGGCAAAAACATTGCCCCAAAAATACAAAAACATAGGCATTAGAGAGAATAAAGATTCATTTTATGTTTTGAGGGGCGGTTAGTTCTGTCAAATGGTTGGGCTAATTTTGTTTACGCTATGATATCGAAACAAGTTATGGGAATGTTGATATTGTGAACATTTTACACAAAAGGTTGGTTGTAATACAGTAAAAAGCCATTTAATGTATATATTGGAATGAACTGAGACAACAATTTAATTTAAATAGATAAGATCTACAATAAATGTGTAATAACCTGTTGGAAGGATGATGTGGATCTCTGTCTCACTTCTGGGTCTGCTGAAGGTTGAGCTGGGATCTTGTCACTTGGTGTCTGCAATGAAATACAACAATAACATGTCAGAAATATTGTGTTTTATAATATAGATCATATCTATTTAGTAAACTAATGATCATACTCAGTTCAGTCACAATATATTCCTAACACCTGTCTATAATAATCGCCTTTGGGGTGAGACTCATTGCTGAGGTCAAGGGCTGCATTGACCACAGATGTTAGGAAAGACAATTAATATGTGTATCTGGGCTTTTTATGCAAGACTCTATAGAAATGGTTAAAACGGTACAATGTCTGCTAACCAACAATATGAGGACCGTGTAACACACGCACTCTACTCTGGTTGGGTCATACCATATCGGGACATAATCTGAAACACATTTACGTCTTGAACAGACTAAGTACAAAATGAGGACATGATGACTGAACACATCTAGAGTCAAGGTTCCTGACTTTGAGTTATCCTTTTGTTTGCAAAGAAAGCTCACAACCTTAAAAGTAATGTAAATGGATCTACTGCCATATACATTAAATCATGCAAATTGATAAGAAGTATGTTAAATGGGCAAAAACATTGGCCAAAAAATACATAAACATAGGCATTAGAGAGAATAAAGATTCATTTTATGTTTTGAGGGGCGGTTAGTTCTGTCAAATGGTCGGGCTAATTTTTTTTACGCTATGATATCGAAACAAGTTATGGGAATGTTGATATTGTGAACATTTTACACAAAAGGTTGGTTGTAATACAGTAAAAAGCCATTTAATTTATATATTGGAATGAATTGAGACAACAATTTAATTTAAATAGAAAATATCTACAATAAATGTGTAATAACCTGTTGGAAGGATGAAGTAGATCTCTGTCTCACTTCTGGGTCTGCTGAAGGTTGAGCTGGGATCTTGTCACTTGGTGTCTGAAACGAAATACAATAATAACATGTCAGAAATATTGTGTTTTATAATATAGATCATATCTATTTAGTAAACTAATGATCATACTCAGTTCAGTCACAATATATTCCTACCACCTGTCTATCACCCGAGTGGCGCAGTGGTCTAAGGCACTGCATCGCAGTGCTAGCTGTGCCACTAGAGATCCTGGTTCGAATCCAGGCTCTGTCGTAGCCGGCCGCGACCGGGAGACATGTGGCGGCGCACAATTGGCCCAGCGTCGTCCAGGGTAGGGGAGGGAATGGCCGGCAGGGATGTAGCTCAGTTGGTAGAACATGGCATTTGCAATGCCAGGGTTGTGGGTTTGATTCCAGTATAAAAATAAATAAATGTATGCACTCACTAACTGTAAGTCGCTCTGGATAAGAGCGTCTGCTAAATGACGTAAATGTAATGTAAATGTATCATAATCGCCTTTGGGGTGAGACTCATTGCTGAGGTCAAGGGCTGCATTGACCACAGATGTTAGGAAAGATAATTCATATGTGGATCTGGGCTTTTTATGCAAGACTCTTAGAAATGGTTAAAACGGTACAATATCTGCTAACCAACAATATAAGGACCGTGTAACACACACACTCTACTCTGGTTGGGTCATACCATATCGGGACGTCATCTGAAACACATTTACGTCTTGAACAGACTAAGTACAAAATGAGGAGATGACGACTGAACACATCTAGAGTCAAGGTTCCTTACTTTGAGTTATCCTTTTGTTATCAAAGAAAGCTCACAACCTGAAAATTAATGTACAGTGAGGGAAAAAAGTATTTGATCCCCTGCTGATTTTGTATGTTTGCCCACTGACAAAGAAATGATCAGTCTATAATTTTAATGGTAGGTTTATTTGAACAGTGAGAGACAGAATAACAACAAAAAAATCCAGAAAAACGCATGTCAAAAATGTTATAAATTGATTTGCATTTTAATGAGGGAAATAAGTATTTGACCCCCTCTCAATCAGAAAGATTTCTGGCTCCCAGGTGTCTTTTATACAGGTAACGAGCTGCGATTTGGAGCACACTCTTAAAGGGAGTGCTCCTAATCTCAGCTTGTTACCTGTATAAAAGACACCTGTCCACAGAAGCAATCAATCAATCACACTCCACCATGGCCAAGACCAAAGAGCTCTCCAAGGATGTCAGGGACAAGATTGTAGACCTATACAAGGCTGGAATGGGCTACAAGACCATCGCCAAGCAGCTTGGGAGAAGGTGACAACAGTTGGTGCGATTATTCGCAAATGGAAGAAACACAAAATAACTGTCAATCTCCCTCTGTCTGGGGCTCCATGCAAGATCTCACCTCGTGGAGTTGCAATGATCATGAGAACGGTGAGGAATCAGCCCAGAACTACACGGGAGGATCTTGTCAATGATCTCAAGGCAGCTGGGACCATAGTCACCAAGAAAACAATTGGTAACTCACTACGCCGTGAAGGACTAAAATCCTGCAGCGCCCGCAAGGTCCCCCTGCTCAAGAAAGCACATATACAGGCCCGTCTGAAGTTTGCCAATGAACATCTGAATGATTCAGAGGAGAACTGGGTGAAAGTGTTTTGATCAGATGAGACCAAAATCGAGCTCTTTGGCATCAACTCAACTCGCCGTGTTTGGAGGAGGAGGAATGCTGCCTATGACCCCAAGAACACCATCCCCACCGTCAAACATGGAGGTGGAAATATTATGCTTTGGGGGTGATTTGCTAAGGGTACAAGACAACTTCACTGCATCAAAGGGACGATGGACGGGGCCATGTACCGTCAAATCTTGGGTGAGAACCTCCTTCCCTCAGCCAGTGCATTGAAAATGGGTCGTGGGTGAGTATTCTAGCATGACAATGACCCAAAACACACGGCCAAGGCAACAAAGGAGTGGCTCAAGAAGAATCACATTAAGGTCCTGGAGGGAGCTGAAGGTTAGAGTTGCCAAACGTCAGCCTCAAAACCTTAATGAGTTGGAGAAGATCTGCAAAGAGGAGTGGGACAAAATCCCTCCTGAGATGTGTGCAAACCTGGTGGCCAACTGCAAGAAACGTCTGACCTCTGTAATTTCCAACAAGGGTTTTGCCACCAAGTACTAAGTCATGTCTTGCAGAGGGGTCAAATACTTATTTCCCTCATTAAAATGCAAATCAATTTATAACATTTCTGACATGGGTTTTTCTGGATTTTGTTGTTGTTATTCTGTCTGTCACTGTTCAAATAAACCTATCATTAAAATTATAGACTGATCATGTCTTTGTCAGTGGGAAAACGTTCAAAATCAGCAGGGGATACAAATACTTTTTTCCCTCACTGTAAATGGATCTACTGCCATATAAATTAAATCAAGCAAATTGATAAGAACTAAGGTGTATGTAAACTTCCGACTTCAACTGTATATATATAAAGCGGTGACAACATACATGCAAGAAGGGACATGTATTTACATATTTTATAATTCTTTGACAGATCCTATACATTATAATATATCAAAGCAGATTTACTTACCAGAGCATGCCATGGCCACTGAGATTATCCATAATCATAGGTTATTTCACTCTCTGCTTGGATGTTTTCAATAACAAACAAGCAAAGATGAGGTTTACATTGGACTATCATCTTTTTCATTTTGCAATTTGGGGACCTGTGGGCATCATTTACCAGCCTCCTGTCATACCCTGGCTCTGGGGACTCTATATGTTGAGCCAGGGTGTGTAGATTCTATGTGTTTTGTGTTCTATGTTAATTATTCTAGTTGTTCTGTTTCTATGTTGGCCAGAGTGGTTCTCAATCAGAGGCAACGAGTGTCAGCTGTTGCTGGTTGTCTCTGATTGGGAACCACATTTAAACAGGCTGTTTTCCCACAGTAGTTGTGGGATCTTGTTCCGTGTTCCGTGTTGGTTGTATTTTGTAGCCAAGGACTTCACGTGTCGTTATCGTTTGTTGTTTTGTTCTTGTTATCACTATTGATAATAAAGTATGTTCGCTCATCACGCTGCGCCTTGGTCCACTCACTCTAACGATCGTGACAGAAGATCCCACCAAACCAGGACCAAGCAGCGTGTCCAGGAGCAAGCGCCGGGTAAGGAGCTGGAGAGGTTGGCGATGGCCCAGGTGGGCCAATGGTGGTCCTGGGAGGACGTGCTCTCGGGAGAAGGGCCATGGGCTAAAGTTAAGGCCCTGGCGAGAGAGGAGCAACGGCGTCAACAGTGTTGTCGGCGGACGGACGAGAGGCAACCCCAAAATATTTTTAGGGGGGGGCACACGGCATGGGCGACGGGGCAGCAGGAGGCAGCTACAGGGCGTATTGGGAGGTTAGGTGAGGAGGCCACCAGGTTAAGGGGGCTATTGGTCCAGAGGGAGCAGGAGTTAGTGGTTCAGAGGGAGGAGATACTGGAGGCGATAAGGGAGAAGGAGAAAGTAGAGGCACGGCGAGAGGAACTGTGTAGGCAGCTGAGGGAGCGGAGGGTTATGAAGAAACCCAGTCCCGCTCCTCACACCAAGCAAGTGTTGTGTGTCACCAGTCCAGTCCGGCCCGTTCCTGTTCCCCGCACTAAGTTGATGGTGCGCGTCGCCAGCCCGGCCCGGCCTGTTCCTGTCCCTCGCACCAAGCCTACGGTGCGCGTCGCCAGCCCGGCCCGGCCTGTTCCTGCTCCTCGCACCAAGCCTACGGTGCGCGTCGCCAGCCCGGCCCGGCCTGTTCCTGCTCCCTGCACCAAGCTAATGGTGCGCGTCGCCAGCCCGGCCCGGCCTGTTCCTTCCCCTCGAACCAAGCCTACGGTGCGCGTCGCCAGCCCGGCCCGGCCTGTTCCTGCCCCTCGCACCAAGCCTACGGTGCGCGTCGCCAGCCCGGCCCGGCCTGTTCCTGCTCCCCGCACAAAGCTAATGGTGCGCGTCGCCAGCCCGGCCCGGCCTGTTCCTGCTCCCCGCACCAAGCTAATGGTGCGCGTCGCCAGCCCGGCCCGGCCTGTTCCTGCTCCCCGCACCAAGCCTATGGTGCGCGTCGCCAGCCCAGTCCGGCCTGTTCCTGCTCCCCGCACCAAGCTAATGGTGCGCGTCGCCAGCCCGGCCCGGCCTGTTCCTGCCCCTCGCACCAAGCCTACGGTGCGCGTCGCCAGTCCGGCCCGGCCTGTTCCTGCCACTCGCACCAAGCCTACGGTGCGCGTCGCCAGCCCGGCCCGGCCTGTTCCTGCCACTCGCACCAAGCCTACGGTGCGCGTCGCCAGCCCGGCCCGGCCTGTTCCTGCCACTCGCACCAAGCCTACGGTGCGCGTCGCCAGCCCGGCCCGGCCTGTTCCTGCCACTCGCACCAAGCCTACGGTGCGCGTCGCCAGCCCGGCCCGGCCTGTTCCTGCCACTCGCACCAAGCCTATGGTGCGCGTCGCCAGCCCGGCCCGGCCTGTTCCTGCCACTCGCACCAAGCCAGGGGTGCGAGTCGTCAGCCCGGTACGGCCCGTTCCTGCTCCACGCACCAAGCCAGGGGTGCGCATCGTCAGCCCGGTACGGCCCGTTCCTGCTCCACGCACCAAGCCAGGGGTGCGAGTCGTCAGCCCGGTCCGGCCCGTTGCTGCTCCATGCACCAAGCCAGGGGTGCGCATCGTCAGCCCGGTCCGGCCCGTTCCTGCTCCACGCACCAAGCCAGGGGTGCGCGTCCTCAGTCCGGCACAACCCGTGCCTGGGTCACCGGTGCCTGGTCAGGTACCGGTCAGCTGCTCCACACCGGAGCTTAAGCAATCCGCTCCTACGATGTCCAGTCCAGCTCCAGCCAGCGGGGCCAGACCGGACCAGGGGCGCTACGGGGGGATGATTGAAGGGTGGTGGTCAAGCCCGGAGCCGGAACCGCCTCCGAGGAGGAATGCCCACCCAGCCCTCCCCTGTTTGGTTTATGTTGAGGCGCGGTCGCAGTCCGCGCCTTTGGGGGGGGGGGGGGGGTACTGTCACACCCTGGCTCTGGGGACTCTATATGTTGAGCCAGGGTGTGTAGATTCTATGTGTTTTGTGTTCTATGTTAATTATTCTAGTTGTTCTGTTTCTATGTTGGCCAGAGTGGTTCTCAATCAGAGGCAACGAGTGTCAGCTGTTGCTGGTTGTCTCTGATTGGGAACCACATTTAAACAGGCTGTTTTCCCACAGTAGTTGTGGGATCTTGTTCCGTTTTCCGTGTTGGTTGTATTTTGTAGCCAAGGACTTCACGTGTCGTTATCGTTTGTTGTTTTGTTCTTGTTATCAATATTGATAATAAAGTATGTTCGCTCATCACGCTGCGCCTTGGTCCTCATCCTTCGACGTTCGTGACACCTCCCCAGTGAACCATCTTCGCAGGATGCATCTATGCTAAAATTGAAGAGGGAAACAGATTTACGTTTTCTCCACAAAACATATAAACATATAGAGATTAACTGATGTCTTATAGGGTTTTACTTACCACCATGAGCCATTGTTCCATTCAAAATCAAACAAGAAAGCATTTTGCTTTTCCGTATACTTCCCCTGCCTCTTGTCCCGTTCATATTGCGATATAAACTCCCCATGGTACTTGAGGACAAAGGATCCCTTTTCAATTGGTGCTGAGGCAAATACACCACGTCCTGATATAACAAAGTTAAAAACTTAGTATCAAGTAATACAGTTCAAATTAGGTTAATGAATTTCTGTTGATCAGACCCATTTAGCCTGCTTATCAATGTGTATGATTTAATATTTAGGGGAAAGATCCATTGCAGGGGTGCAAACTGGTAAGGACCCAAAAAGGTGACAACATTCAAAATAAATTTGGTCTGAAAACTATGAAATCACGAGGACATGTATTTTATGTTGGATTTAATGACAGATCTACAGCTAAAAAAGGAAACGCTGAAACAATGGCGTTAAAGCGGGGCAAAAAGAGATGTGATCCCCGGTCAGGTTCCAGCAGTTATCACCACTAGACCTGCAGTGACTTGCACCGCTGAGTCTGCCTTTGACTCCTCGCTTTAGACCGCTTTATTGCAGACTTTGTATTTAAGGACATCAGCGTACACAAATAAAATCCCAAATCACAACAGGCAGGGATTACGCACACACCCACTCACGTTGTGAACATGATTCTCTGTCGGTAGGCCTACTCGGCGGTGCATTTTCGCTGTTCTGTTAACTTGAATGGTGCCATATTTGTTCTACGCGCTGATACGCATCATTCACATGTATTGTACATTTTTAGCACCCAAATGCTTCTACATTCCATTTATCGATGGGGTTGTTATGATCAAATGTTAAAAACATTTTTTGAATGTAAATCACATTACCGGCTTTCACACATAGCACGAACGGTCTGCCGACTGGCCAAGGAAATTACCACCAATATCACACATTCTAATAGAAGTTGGGAGGTGTAGTTCATAAATCTTGAATCTTTTTCACCATCCCCCAACTGCTTGCAAAATAATCACAACATTACTTCTGAAATTGGATGTTAAAGCCGTATGTGTCTAATGCAGCGGTACGCAGGGATTTTTTCACTTGTGTAAGACTTGAATGTGTTTCAAATGACATCCCAATATCGTATGACCCAATAAGTGTAGCGTGTGTGTTTAACATACCTTTAGAGTCAGTGATCCATTTGACTTTATAACAAGGCTTGTCACTTCCAGAAATAATAAAATGAATAGCCTCAGCCTCAGGACTAAGTCTGGCTCTTCGTTTTGACATGCTCTTCAATTGCCCATGTGCTCCTCAACTAGAAAACATCTACATTGGAAGATGACAAAAAGTCAGCGAGACAAATACAGAAAAGACTAATACCTGATTTGAATCGAATAAGGATATATCAAATGGTATTAGTCTGCCTTTAGTCATATCGTGCTCATGTTCTTACTAATGCAGAATCTGGTTAGCTTATTAGGCTAACCGATCAGTGCAAACCTTATGTAACTGCAATCACAATAGCAATCTTTTCACAGTAAGCACAGTAAGCAATCTTAACACCTTCAAAGATAAATACTGTTATAAAAGTATAGTACTGTAAACTCTACAAATAACATTATCTGAACTGAACAACCAATATCATCACTTTGGCATTAAATGGAAAAACATGATAGTGCTAAGTAACATTTGTGGTCAAGAACACTTAAATGTAACAACAGCTTAGATAATAACTATCTCTTTAGTTGTAAATGAAGAAAAATAAATGTATTACCTTCATTTCTCTTGCACTTCTTCCAGTTCTGAATTTTCCATGTGGCAAAAGTCCTTTTCATTCCTTTCAGCTAATTTGCTAACATTAGCTTATCTGGCTAATTGATGCTAAATTACGTTTTTATTTGAGGGATTTAGGGGGATTTTATAGTTATATAGTTATAGTTGACTATGATGACATGTACATTTACATTTTAGTCATTTAGCAGACACTCTTATCCAGAGCGACTTACAGTTAGTGAATACATATATATATTTTTTTTCATACTGGTCCCCCGTGGGAATCGAACCCTCAACCCTGGCGTTGCAAACGCCATGCTCTATCAACTGAGCTACATCCCTGCCGGCCATTCCCTCCCCTACCCTGGACAACGCTAGGCCAATTGTGCGCTGCCGCAGTATGTGTATTCAAGTAAATCTATCTTGAATAGTTGGAAAGTGTGCTCAAACAAAATCAGGATATGTCACGTAACTAATGTGTGTCACGTGACTAAAGTGTGTCACGTGACTAAAGTGTGTTTAAAGTGTGTTAATGTTCCAAAACTGACCACTAGGTGGCCTTTTTTAACAGGTGAGCAAAACGCATAAACACACACACACACTTCAAATCATGAGATTGTGACATTTAAAGACTTTTCAGATTTTTGGTTTAGGGGCATTCTATGGTCGTCTAGAACACTGTAGTGAGCTCGGAAAAATGAGGACTCCAAAAATGTCCTCATATTTCCGAGCATCCTGACATTGAAGGTGAGTTTTCATAAAATTGTCTTCATATGTCACAAAAACGAGTGCACACACACACACACATACACACACACACACACACACACACACACACACACACACACACACACACACACACACACACACACACACACACATAAACACACACACATAAATACATATACTTTAAAAAAATATATTTCCCTTTATTACTTTCCAACCCCACCACCCCTTCCCTAATTGGTGTAAACTAGTGGACAACAATGATTAGGCCTCTTCTTCCAGCTTATACATACTATATATATTTTATGGACACAGTCAATTTTACAATAATTCTATTGCGTTTGGTGGCTGACTAAAAGTATTTAGTCAGCCACCAATTGTGCAAGTTCTCCCACTTAAAAAGATGAGAGAGGCCTGTAATTTTCACCATAGGTACACGTCAACTATGACAGACAAATTGAGATTTTTTTTCTCCAGAAAATCACATTGTAGGATTTTTAATGAATTTATTTGCAAATGATGGTGGAAAATAAGTATTTGGTCACCTACAAACAAGCAAGATTTCTGGCTCTCACAGACCTGTAACTTCTTCTTTAAGAGGCTCCTCTGTCCTCCACTCGTTACCTGTATTAATGGCACCTGTTTGAACTTGTTATCAGTATAAAAGACACCTGTCCCCAACCTCAAACAGTCACACTCCAAACTCCACTATGGCCAAGACCAAAGAGCTGTCAAAGGACACCAGAAACAAAATTGTAGACCTGCACCAGGCTGGGAAGACTGAATCTGCAATAGGTAAGCAGCTTGGTTTGAAGAAATCAACTGTGGGAGCAATTATTAGGAAATGGAAGACATACAAGACCACTGATAATCTCCCTCGATCTGGGGCTCCATGCAAGATCTCACCCCGTGGGGTCAAAATGATCACAAGAACGGTGAGCAAAAATCCCAGAACCACACGGGGGGACCTAGTGAATGACCTGCAGAGAGCTGGGATCAAAGTAACAAAGCCTACCATCAGTAACACACTATGCCGCCAGGGACTCAAATCCTGCAGTGCCAGACGTGTCCCCCTGCTTAAGCCAGTACATGTCCAGGCCCGTCTGAAGTTTGCTAGAGTGCATTTGGATGATCCAGAAGAGGATTGGGAGAATGTCATATGGTCAGATGAAACCAAAATAGAACTTTTTGGTAAAAACTCAACTCGTCGTGTTTGGAGGACAAAGAATGCTGAGTTGCATCCAAAGAACACCATACCTACTGTGAAGCATGGGGGTGGAAACATCATGCTTTGGGGCTGCCAGGACGACTGATCCGTGTAAAGGAAAGAATGAATGGGGCCATGTATTGTGAGATTTTGAGTGAAAACCTCCTTCCATCAGCAAGGGCATTGAAGATGAAACGTGGCTGGGTCTTTCAGCATGACAATGATCCCAAACACACCGCCCGGGCAACGAAGGAGTGGCTTCGTAAGAAGCATTTCAAGGTCCTGGAGTGGCCTAGCCAGTCTCCAGATCTCAACCCCATAGAAAATCTTTGGAGGGAGTTGAAAGTCCGTGTTGCCCAGCGACAGCCCCAAAACATCACTGCTCTAGAGGAGATCTGCATGGAGGAATGGGCCAAAATACCAGCAACAGTGTGTGAAATCCTTGTGAAGACTCACAGAAAACATTTGACCTGTGTCATTGCCAACAAAGGGTATACAACAAAGTATTGAGAAACTTTCGTTATTGACCAAATACTTATTTTCCACCATCATTTGCAAATAAATTCATTAAAAATCCTACAATGTGATTTTCAGGATTTTTTTTTCTCATTTTGTCTGTCATAGTTGACGTGTACCTATGATGAAAATTACAGGCCTCTCTCATCTTTTTAAGTGGGAGAACTTGCACAATTGGTGGCTGACTAGATACTTTTTCCCCCCACTGTACTTATTATGGACACTGTATGCTTTACATTATAATATTTAGCAAGAAAGCCAATGACTGATTCATTGCTAAAAAGAGCAGCTCAGTATACAACATCTGGCCTCCTACTGACAATGTCTGTAAATGTTTTATATAATAAAATTACATTGTTATAATACAATTACTTAGTCAATATATTACAGATACTGTATGTCATGTAGTACCTCCACAGGGCTGTTTTTATAACAATGCTCATTGTAATACGCCTTCCTAATATTGAGTTGCATCCCCTTTTGCCCTCAGAACAGCCTCAATTCGTCAGGGCATGGACTCTATAAGGTGTCGACAGCGTTCCACTTGGTTGCTGGCCCATGTTGACACCAATGCTTCCCACAGTTGTCAAATTGTCTGGATGTCCTTTGGGTGGTGGACCATTCTTGATACACACGGGAAACTGTTGATCTTGAAAAACCCAGGAGCGTTGCAGTTCTTGACACAAACCGTTGCACCTGGCACCTACTACCATACCCCGTTCAAAAGGTACTTAAATATTTTGTCTTGCCCATTCACCCTCTGAATGGGACACATACACAATCCATGTCTCAATTGTCTCAAGGCTTAAAAATCCTTCTTTACCGGTCTCCTCCTGTTAATCTACACTGATTTGAAGTGGATTTAACGGGTGACATCAATAAGGGATCATACCTTTCACCTGGTCAGTGTGTCATGGAAAGAGCAGGTGTTCCTAATGTTTTGTGCACGCAGTGTATGTGTAATATTAAAAAGTGCTATCTAGAACCTAATTGGGTTGTTTGGCTGTCTCCATAGGAGAACCCTTTGAATAATTATTTTTGGTTCCATGTAGAAGCCTTTTTGGATTCCATGTGGTTCTACATGGAACCCAAAAGGGTTTTACCTGAAACCAAAATGGTTTCTACCTGGAACCAAAAAAGGTTCTGCTATGGGGACAGTCATAAACATGATTATACTTGGAACTGGAGAGTCTTTACCACCATGGTAAATTAGTAGTCATATATAGGACCCTGAGTTTTTCTGGGCCCGGAATTTCCCCTGGTCAGGCAAAAGTGCAGAATGTTTTGCCCTCTTCAGAAAACCTCAACAGTGGTTCAGCTGAACATGTAAATGTATCCTTTGAAAGACGTGGTTGACGGTATCAGCTGTCAAACTTGTTTCAGGATTTCTATTGCTTAGTCTAACAATGTATGCACTCACTAACTGTAAGTCGCTCTGGATAAGATTGTCTGCTAAATGACTAAAATGTAAAATGTAACATTCTATAGGACATAAAAATATATGACAATCAGGCCCAATTCAAAACCATAAAGAACCACAAAAGTAATGTTCTTGTGCCTCCGTTGAAGCAGATCATATGGTCATTCAGCCCTACTCCATTGAGTATCACTGATATGATTCCAAGAGAAATGTAAGTAGCTAGGTTTCCATCCAATTTGTGACAGATTTTCATGTAAGCGGCAGGTAGCCTAGCGGAGTGTTGGGCCGGTAACCGAAAGGTCGCTGTTTTGAATCCCCGAGCCGACTAGGTAAACATATTAATCCGTCTGTGCCTTTGAGCAAGGCACTTAACACTAATTACTCCTGTAAATCACTCTGGATAAGAGCGTCTGCTAAATGGATAAAATGTCAATGCAAATATGATAAAATATGCATACAAAAATATGCATTTTTTTTTACCATCATCAAAACTGACTTGTTGCGGAGAAAAGGCTGTGCATTATGACGTAGTGCACATAAACACTTTTGCGCTAAAGTTCTCATGTACCGAATAAAAAACATAAGTTCAATGTGTTTCCATTGCATTTTCCACTCCATCGATGGTTTTGTCACACAAATTGTTGCAATAAATGGCAAACTTCCCCAATCTGGTTTTCGTGCATGCTCTCTAGACAACAGTTAGCTGATAAGGGACTGTATGTTTTTTATAATGAGGGATACCTAAAAGCCTACAAATAATTTAAAAAATAATAATATGACCTCTGAAATGAAAATAGATGTCCCTCCCTACAGTAAAATATATTTTTTCCGGACCCTCCAAGACCACTTGAAAAAAAACAAGTGACCCTCCCCTATACCCAAAATAATAATTAAAACAAAGTGGAGAGCAGAGAACATGCCTACCATTTACCCGCACTCCTAGGACAGACCAGAGTCTCATATATGCAGTTTTAAAAACAGAACAAAACAGCGGTACCAAGTAGTAGGTCGATGTAGTAAGACATGACACAATCTACTCTACATGAACAAAAGTATGTGGACACCTAATATGGAGTAGGGCTCCCGTTTGCTGCTATAACAGCATCCACTCTTCTGGGAAGGCTTTCCACTAGATGTTGGAACATTGCCTCAGGGACAGCAACAAGAGCATTAGTGAGGTCGGGCACTGACATTGGACGATTAGGCCTGGCTCGCAGTCAGCGTTCTAATTCATCCTAAAAAGGTGTTCGATGGTGTTGAGGTCAGGGCTCTGTGCAGGCCAGTCAAGTTATTCCACACCGATCTCGACAAACCATTTCTGTATGGACCTTGCTTTGTGCACGGGAGCATTGTCATGCTGAAACAGGAAAGGGTCTTCCCCAAACTGCTGCCACAAATTTGGAAGCAAAGAATCGTCTAGAATGTCATTGTATGCTGTAGTGTTAAGAATTACCTTCACTGGAAATAAGGGGCCTAGCCCGAACCATGAAAAACAGCCCCAGACCATTATTCCTCCTCCACCAAACTTTACAGTTGGCACTATGCATTCGGGCAGGTAATGTTCTTCTGGCATCCGCCAAACCCAGATTCGTCCATCGAACTGCCAGATGGTGAAGTGTGATTCATCACTCCAGAGAATGCGTTTCCACTGCTCCAGAGTCCAATGGCGGCGAGCTTTACACCACTCCAGGAAAGGAGTTCGATTCCAGGCTGTATCACAACCGGCCGTGATTGGGTGTCCCATAGGGCGGCGCACAATTGGCTCAAGGTCGTCCGGGTTTGGCCGGTGTAGGCCGTCATTGTAAATAAGAATTTGTTCTTAACTGACTTGCCTAGTTAAATAAAGGTAAAATAAAATAAAATAAACTCCAGCCAACGCTTGGCATTGCATATGGTGATCTTGTGTGCGGCTGCTCAGCCATGGAAACAAATTTCATGAAGCGCCCGACAAACAGTTATTGTGCTGACGTTGCGTCCCGAGGCAGTTTGGAACTCGGTAGTGAGTGTTGCAACCGATGACAGGCGATTCTTACGCGCTACGCGCTTCAGCACTCGGCGGTCCCATTCTGTGAGCTTGTGTGGCCTACCACTTCGCGGTTGAGCTGTTGTTGCTCCTAGACTTTTCCACTTCGTAATAACAGCACTTAACATCATTTTTATTGGTGGTAGTGGACTACTACACACACTGGGTGGAGTTATTTCCCCTCCGCAAAGCAACTGCATCCGCCATTGCTCTTATTCTGCGAAGGGAGGTCTTTACCAGATTCGGGATTCCAGACCAAATTCTCTCTGACCAAGGTCCGCAGTTCATCTCAGGAATCTACAAAGAGCTCTGTACCTACTGGGGTGTGGTTGCCAAGCTGACCACGGCCTACCATCCTCAGACCAACTTGACCGAGAGATTAAGCCGCACCCTGAAGGGGATGATTGCTTAATTCGTGGGGGATCAGCAGACAAGGTGGGATCAGCATCTTCCTGAGTTTCGATTTGCACTGAACTCTGCCATCCAGGAGACTTCTGGGGTCACTCCCGCCGAACTCCACCTGGGAAGACCCCTAAAAAGGTCCAATGGACAGAGTCTTGCAAAGTTCCAACGTTTCACCTGACTGCCCAGCTTTTGATGCAGTCCAACACCACCACACCTTGCTAGCCAGAGTGGAGGCCAGCAGAATCAAAGCCAAACAACGACAGCTCAGAAACTATGACGTGTGTTTCCCACCCCAGTCTCGTGTCTGGGTCCGTTATAATCTGTCAAAGGTGTCCAAGCAGTTCACTGCCAAGCTAGCTTTGAGATGGAAAGGTCCATAGCGTATGGTGCAACAGTTGGGGCCGGTGAACTACTTGATCTGTTTGGAGGACACTAGGGAAGATGTCAGGAGGGTGCATGTTGTTGACCTAAAGCCCTGCTACCCTACGGCAGAAGAGCTGGATTGCAGGCAAAAGCAACACCTGCAGGATCTCTTCTTGGAGGACTCTGATGATGCGGACTTCCCTGGTTTTGTGTAGCGTCTGGTAGCGGCACTCTATCCTACTCTTTTCTTTTCGGCAGGGTTAATACTTACCTGGCGCCCAAACAAAAATCTTTATCTTTACCCCTATCTAACAATACAGCTATACAGTTGACCGGGGCAGCTCTAGCAGGGCAGAAATTTGACGAACTGACTTGCTGGAAAGTTGGCATTCTATGACGGTGCCACGTTGAAAGTCACTGAGCTCTTCAGTAAGGCTATTCTACTACCAATGTTTGTCTATGAAGATTACATGGCCGTGTGCTCGGTTTTATACACCGGTCAGCAACGGGTGTGGCTGAAATAGCCGAATCCACTAATTAAAAAAAAGGGGTGTCCACATACTTTTGTATATTTAGGCTAGTTACATCAAAGAGTAAACAAAAGGCGAATGGAGATCCAAATAACCAAAACATAGCCTACAGCCTACTACAGTGAGATGCAGCCATGCACAGCTGTCATGTCAAATAAATAGGCCTATACAGGCCCGCTTCAAACATTGAAAATCATGCTGCTCGCTCAGGAGTTCAGCAACACATAGTGATATGGCACAATACACTTCTGTGAATCAAATTCGACCCACATAATCAATTAAGGAACTAAATGTTCACAATCGCCAAAGAATACACTGAACAAAAATATAAACGCAACATGTAAAGTGTTGGTCCTATGTTTCATGAGCTGAAATAAAAGATCCCAGAAATGTTCCAGACGCACAAAAAGCTTCCCTCTCAAATTGTGCACACATTTGTTTACATCCCTGTTAGTGAGCATTTCTCCTTTGCCAAGATAATCCATCCACCTGACAGGTGTGGCATATCAAGAAGCTGATTAAACAGCATGATCATTACACAGGTGCACCTTGTGCTGGTGGCAAAATGTGCAGTTGTCACACAACACAATGCCACAGATGTCTCAAGTTTTGAGAGAGGGTGAAATTGGCATGCTGACTACAGGAATGTCCACCAGAGCTGTTGCCAGAGAATGTTATGTTAATTTCTTTACCATAAGCCGCCTCCAACATTGTTCTAGAGAATTTGTCAGTACATTCCAACCGGCCTCACAACCGCAGACCACAAGTATGTTATCGTGTGGGCGAGCGGTTTGCTGATGTCGACGTTGTGAAGAATGCCCCATGGTGGTGGTGGGGTTTATGGTATGGTCAGGCATAATCTACGGACAACGAACCCAATTGCATTTTATCGATGGCAATTTGAATCCACAAACATGCCGTGACGAGATCCTGAACCCACTCGCACCAAGCCTACGGTGCGCGTCGCCAGCCCGGCCCGGCCTGTTCCTGCCACTCGCACCAAGCCTACGGTGCGCGTCGCCAGCCCGGCCCGGCCTGTTCCTGCCACTCGCACCAAGCCTATGGTGCGCGTCGCCAGCCCGGCCCGGCCTGTTCCTGCCACTCGCACCAAGCCTACGGTGCGCGTCGCCAGCCCGGCCCGGCCTGTTCCTGCCACTCGCACCAAGCCTACGGTGCGCGTCGCCAGCCCGGCCCGGCCTGTTCCTGCCACTCGCACCAAGCCTACGGTGCGCGTCGCCAGCCCGGCCCGGCCTGTTCCTGCCACTCGCACCAAGCCTACGGTGCGCGTCGCCAGCCCGGCCCGGCCTGTTCCTGCCACTCGCACCAAGCCTACGGTGCGCGTCGCCAGCCCGGCCCGGCCTGTTCCTGCCACTCGCACCAAGCCTACGGTGCGCGTCGCCAGCCCGGCCCGGCCTGTTCCTGCCACTCGCACCAAGCCTGCGGTGCGCGTCGCCAGCCCGGCCCGGCCTGTTCCTGCCACTCGCACCAAGCCTGCGGTGCGCGTCGCCAGCCCGGCCCGGCCTGTTCCTGCCACTCGCACCAAGCCTACGGTGCGCGTCGCCAGCCCGGCCCGGCCTGTTCCTGCCACTCGCACCAAGCCTACGGTGCGCGTCGCCAGCCCGGCCCGGCCTGTTCCTGCCACTCGCACCAAGCCTACGGTGCGCGTCGCCAGCCCGGCCCGGCCTGTTCCTGCCACTCGCACCAAGCCTATGGTGCGCGTCGCCAGCCCGGCCCGGCCTGTTCCTGCCACTCGCACCAAGCCAGGGGTGCGAGTCGTCAGCCCGGTACGGCCCGTTCCTGCTCGACGCACCAAGCCAGGGGTGCGCATCGTCAGCCCGGTACGGCCCGTTCCTGCTCCACGCACCAAGCCAGGGGTGCGAGTCGTCAGCCCGGTCCGGCCCGTTGCTGCTACAAGCACCAAGCCAGGGGTGCGCATCGTCAGCCCGGTCCGGCCCGTTCCTGCTCCACGCACCAAGCCAGGGGTGCGTGTCCTCAGTCCGGCACAACCCGTGCCTGGGTCACCGGTGCCTGGTCAGGTACCGGTCAGCTGCTCCACACCGGAGCTTAAGCAATCCGCTCCTACGATGTCCAGTCCAGCTCCAGCCAGTGGGGCCAGACCGGACCAGGGGCGCTACGGGGGGATGATTGAAGGGTGGTGGTCAAGCCCGGAGCCGGAACCGCCTCCGAGGAGGAATGCCCACCCAGCCCTCCCCTGTTTGGTTTATGTTGAGGCGCGGTCGCAGTCCGCGCCTTTGGGGGGGGGGGGTACTGTCACACCCTGGCTCTGGGGACTCTATATGTTGAGCCAGGGTGTGTAGATTCTATGTGTTTTGTGTTCTATGTTAATTATTCTAGTTGTTCTGTTTCTATGTTGGCCAGAGTGGTTCTCAATCAGAGGCAACGAGTGTCAGCTGTTGCTGGTTGTCTCTGATTGGGAACCACATTTAAACAGGCTGTTTTCCCACAGTAGTTGTGGGATCTTGTTCCGTTTTCCGTGTTGGTTGTATTTTGTAGCCAAGGACTTCACGTGTCGTTATCGTTTGTTGTTTTGTTCTTGTTATCAATATTGATAATAAAGTATGTTCGCTCATCACGCTGCGCCTTGGTCCTCATCCTTCGACGTTCGTGACACCTCCCCAGTGAACCATCTTCGCAGGATGCATCTATGCTAAAATTGAAGAGGGAAACAGATTTACGTTTTCTCCACAAAACATATAAACATATAGAGATTAACTGATGTCTTATAGGGTTTTACTTACCACCATGAGCCATTGTTCCATTCAAAATCAAACAAGAAAGCATTTTGCTTTTCCGTATACTTCCCCTGCCTCTTGTCCCGTTCATATTGCGATATAAACTCCCCATGGTACTTGAGGACAAAGGATCCCTTTTCAATTGGTGCTGAGGCAAATACACCACGTCCTGATATAACAAAGTTAAGAACTTAGTATCAAGTAATACAGTTCAAATTAGGTTAATGAATTTCTGTTGATCAGACCCATTTAGCCTGCTTATCAATGTGTATGATTTAATATTTAGGGGAAAGATCCATTGCAGGGGTGCAAACTGGTAAGGACCCAAAAAGGTGACAACATTCAAAATAAATTTGGTCTGAAAACTATGAAATCACGAGGACATGTATTTTATGTTGGATTTAATGACAGATCTACAGCTAAAAACGGAAACGCTGAAACAATGGCGTTAAAGCGGGGCAAAAAGAGATGTGATCCCCGGTCAGGTTCCAGCAGTTATCACCACTAGACCTGCAGTGACTTGCACCGCTGAGTCTGCCTTTGACTCCTCGCTTTAGACCGCTTTATTGCAGACTTTGTATTTAAGGACATCAGCGTACACAAATAAAATCCCAAATCACAACAGGCAGGGATTACGCACACACCCACTCACGTTGTGAACATGATTCTCTGTCGGTAGGCCTACTCGGCGGTGCATTTTCGCTGTTCTGTTAACTTGAATGGTGCCATATTTGTTCTACGCGCTGATACGCATCATTCACATGTATTGTACATTTTTAGCACCCAAATGCTTCTACATTCCATTTATCGATGGGGTTGTTATGATCAAATGTTAAAAACATTTTTTGAATGTAAATCACATTACCGGCTTTCACACATAGCACGAACGGTCTGCCGACTGGCCAAGGAAATTACCACCAATATCACACATTCTAATAGAAGTTGGGAGGTGTAGTTCATAAATCTTGAATCTTTTTCCCCATCCCCCAACTGCTTGCAAAATGATCACAACATTACTTCTGAAATTGGATGTTAAAGCCGTATGTGTCTAATGCAGCGGTACGCAGGGATTTTTTCACTTGTGTAAGACTTGAATGTGTTTCAAATGACATCCCAATATCGTATGACCCAATAAGTGTAGCGTGTGTGTTTAACATACCTTTAGAGTCAGTGATCCATTTGACTTTATAACAAGGCTTGTCACTTCCAGAAATAATAAAATGAATAGCCTCAGCCTCAGGACTAAGTCTGGCTCTTCGTTTTGACATGCTCTTCAATTGCCCATGTGCTCCTCAACTAGAAAACATCTACATTGGAAGATGACAAAAAGTCAGCGAGACAAATACAGAAAAGACTAATACCTGATTTGAATCGAATAAGGATATATCAAATGGTATTAGTCTGCCTTTAGTCATATCGTGCTCATGTTCTTACTAATGCAGAATCTGGTTAGCTTATTAGGCTAACCGATCAGTGCAAACCTTATGTAACTGCAATCACAATAGCAATCTTTTCACAGTAAGCACAGTAAGCAATCTTAACACCTTCAAAGATAAATACTGTTATGAAAGTATAGTACTGTAAACTCTACAAATAACATTATCTGAACTGAACAACCAATATCATCACTTTGGCTTTAAATGGAAAAACATGATAGTGCTAAGTAACATTTGTGGTCAAGAACACTTAAATGTAACAACAGCTTAGATAATAACTATCTCTTTAGTTGTAAATGAAGAAAAATAAATGTATTACCTTCATTTCTCTTGCACTTCTTCCAGTTCTGAATTTTCCATGTGGCAAAAGTCCTTTTCATTCCTTTCAGCTAATTTGCTAACATTAGCTTATCTGGCTAATTGATGCTAAATTACGTTTTTATTTGAGGGATTTAGGGGGATTTTATAGTTATATAGTTATAGTTGACTATGATGACATGTACATTTACATTTTAGTCATTTAGCAGACGCTCTTATCCAGAGCGACTTACAGTTAGTGAATACATATATATATATTTTTTCATACTGGTCCCCCGTGGGAAACGAACCCTCAACCCTGGCGTTGCAAACGCCATGCTCTATCAACTGAGCTACATCCCTGCCGGCCATTCCCTCCCCTACCCTGGACAACGCTAGGCCAATTGTGCGCTGCCGCAGTATGTGTATTCAAGTAAATCTATCTTGAATAGTTGGAAAGTGTGCTCAAACAAAATCAGGATATGTCACGTAACTAATGTGTGTCACGTGACTAAAGTGTGTCACGTGACTAAAGTGTGTTTAAAGTGTGTTAATGTTCCAAAACTGACCACTAGGTGGCGTATTCACAGGTGAGCAAAACGCATAAACACACACACACACTTCAAATCATGAGATTGTGACATTTAAAGACTTTTCAGATTTTTGGTTTAGGGGCATTCTATGGTCGTCTAGAACACTGTAGTGAGCTCGGAAAAATGAGGACTCCAAAAATGTCCTCATATTTCCGAGCATCCTGACATTGAAGGTGAGTTTTCATAAAATTGTCTTCATATGTCACAAAAACGAGTGCACACACACACACACATACACACACACACACACACACACACACACACACATAAACACACACACATAAATACATATACTTTAAAAAAATATATTTCCCTTTATTACTTTCCAACCCCACCACCCCTTCCCTAATTGGTGTAAACTAGTGGACAACAATGATTAGGCCTCTTCTTCCAGCTTATACATACTATATATATTTTATGGACACAGTCAATTTTACAATAATTCTATTGCGTTTGGTGGCTGACTAAAAGTATTTAGTCAGCTACCAATTGTGCAAGTTCTCCCACTTAAAAAGATGAGAGAGGCCTGTAATTTTCACCATAGGTACACGTCAACTATGACAGACAAATTGAGATTTTTTTTCTCCAGAAAATCACATTGTAGGATTTTTAATGAATTTATTTGCAAATTATGGTGGAAAATAAGTATTTGGTCACCTACAAACAAGCAAGATTTCTGGCTCTCACAGACCTGTAACTTCTTCTTTAAGAGGCTCCTCTGTCCTCCACTCGTTACCTGTATTAATGGCACCTGTTTGAACTTGTTATCAGTATAAAAGACACCTGTCCCCAACCTCAAACAGTCACACTCCAAACTCCACTATGGCCAAGACCAAAGAGCTGTCAAAGGACACCAGAAACAAAATTGTAGACCTGCACCAGGCTGGGAAGACTGAATCTGCAATAGGTAAGCAGCTTGATTTGAAGAAATCAACTGTGGGAGCAATTATTAGGAAATGGAAGACATACAAGACCACTGATAATCTCCCTCGATCTGGGGCTCCATGCAAGATCTCACCCCGTGGGGTCAAAATGATCACAAGAACGGTGAGCAAAAATCCCAGAACCACACGGGGGGACCTAGTGAATGACCTGCAGAGAGCTGGGATCAAAGTAACAAAGCCTACCATCAGTAACACACTATGCCGCCAGGGACTCAAATCCTGCAGTGCCAGACGTGTCCCCCTGCTTAAGCCAGTACATGTCCAGGCCCGTCTGAAGTTTGCTAGAGTGCATTTGGATGATCCAGAAGAGGATTGGGAGAATGTCATATGGTCAGATGAAACCAAAATAGAACTTTTTGGTAAAAACTCAACTCGTCGTGTTTGGAGGACAAAGAATGCTGAGTTGCATCCAAAGAACACCATACCTACTGTGAAGCATGGGGGTGGAAACATCATGCTTTGGGGCTGTTTTTCTGCAAAGGGACCAGGACGACTGATCCGTGTAAAGGAAAGAATGAATGGGGCCATGTATTGTGAGATTTTGAGTGAAAACCTCCTTCCATCAGCAAGGGCATTGAAGATGAAACGTGGCTGGGTCTTTCAGCATGACAATGATCCCAAACACACCGCCCGGGCAACGAAGGAGTGGCTTCGTAAGAAGCATTTCAAGGTCCTGGAGTGGCCTAGCCAGTCTCCAGATCTCAACCCCATAGAAAATCTTTGGAGGGAGTTGAAAGTCCGTGTTGCCCAGCGACAGCCCCAAAACATCACTGCTCTAGAGGAGATCTGCATGGAGGAATGGGCCAAAATACCAGCAACAGTGTGTGAAATCCTTGTGAAGACTCACAGAAAACATTTGACCTGTGTCATTGCCAACAAAGGGTATATAACAAAGTATTGAGAAACTTTCGTTATTGACCAAATACTTATTTTCCACCATCATTTGCAAATAAATTCATTAAAAATCCTACAATGTGATTTTCAGGATTTTTTTTTCTCATTTTGTCTGTCATAGTTGACGTGTACCTATGATGAAAATTACAGGCCTCTCTCATCTTTTTAAGTGGGAGAACTTGCACAATTGGTGGCTGACTAGATACTTTTTCCCCCCACTGTACTTATTATGGACACTGTATGCTTTACATTATAATATTTAGCAAGAAAGCCAATGACTGATTCATTGCTAAAAAGAGCAGCTCAGTATACAACATCTGGCCTCCTACTGACAATGTCTGTAAATGTTTTATATAATAAAATTACATTGTTATAATACAATTACTTAGTCAATATATTACAGATACTGTATGTCATGCAGTACCTCCACAGGGCTGTTTTTATAACAATGCTCATTGTAATACGCCTTCCTAATATTGAGTTGCATCCCCTTTTGCCCTCAGAACAGCCTCAATTCGTCAGGGCATGGACTCTATAAGGTGTCGACAGCGTTCCACTTGGTTGCTGGCCCATGTTGACACCAATGCTTCCCACAGTTGTCAAATTGTCTGGATGTCCTTTGGGTGGTGGACCATTCTTGATACACACAGGAAACTGTTGATCTTGAAAAACCCAGGAGCGTTGCAGTTCTTGACACAAACCGTTGCACCTGGCACCTACTACCATACCCCGTTCAAAAGGTACTTAAATATTTTGTCTTGCCCATTCACCCTCTGAATGGGACACATACACAATCCATGTCTCAATTGTCTCAAGGCTTAAAAATCCTTCTTTACCGGTCTCCTCCTGTTAATCTACACTGATTTGAAGTGGATTTAACGGGTGACATCAATAAGGGATCATACCTTTCACCTGGTCAGTGTGTCATGGAAAGAGCAGGTGTTCCTAATGTTTTGTGCACGCAGTGTATGTGTAATATTAAAAAGTGCTATCTAGAACCTAATTGGGTTGTTTGGCTGTCTCCATAGGAGAACCCTTTGAATAATTATTTTTGGTTCCATGTAGAAGCCTTTTTGGATTCCATGTGGTTCTACATGGAACCCAAAAGGGTTTTACCTGAAACCAAAATGGTTTCTACCTGGAACCAAAAAAGGTTCTGCTATGGGGACAGTCATGAACATGATTATACTTGGAACTGGAGAGTCTTTACCACCATGGTAAATTAGTAGTCATATATAGGACCCTGAGTTTTTCTGGGCCCAGAATTTCCCCTGGTCAGGCAAAAGTGCAGAATGTTTTGCCCTCTTCAGAAAACCTCAACAGTGGTTCAGCTGAACATGTAAATGTATCCTTTGAAAGACGTGGTTGACGGTATCAGCTGTCAAACTTGTTTCAGGATTTCTATTGCTTAGTCTAACAATGTATGCACTCACTAACTGTAAGTCGCTCTGGATAAGATTGTCTGCTAAATGACTAAAATGTAAAATGTAACATTCTATAGGACATAAAAATATATGACAATCAGGCCCAATTCAAAACCATAAAGAACCACAAAAGTAATGTTCTTGTGCCTCCGTTGAAGCAGATCATATGGTCATTCAGCCCTACTCCATTGAGTATCACTGATATGATTCCAAGAGAAATGTAAGTAGCTAGGTTTCCATCCAATTTGTGACAGATTTTCATGTAAGCGGCAGGTAGCCTAGCGGAGTGTTGGGCCGGTAACCGAAAGGTCGCTGTTTCGAATCCCCGAGCCGACTAGGTAAACATATTAATCCGTCTGTGCCTTTGAGCAAGGCACTTAACACTAATTACTCCTGTAAATCACTCTGGATAAGAGCGTCTGCTAAATGGATAAAATGTCAATGCAAATATGATAAAATATGCATACAAAAATATGCATTTTTTTTTACCATCATCAAAACTGACTTGTTGCGGAGAAAAGGCTGTGCATTATGACGTAGTGCACATAAACACTTTTGCGCTAAAGTTCTCATGTACCGAATAAAAAACATAAGTTCAATGTGTTTCCATTGCATTTTCCACTCCATCGATGGTTTTGTCACACAACTTGTTGCAATAAATGGCAAACTTCCCCAATCTGGTTTTCGTGCATGCTCTCTAGACAACAGTTAGCTGATAAGGGACTGTATGTTTTTTATAATGAGGGATACCTAAAAGCCTACAAATAATTTAAAAAATAATAATATGACCTCTGAAATGAAAATAGATGTCCCTCCCTACAGTAAAATATATTTTTTCCGGACCCTCCAAGACCACTTGAAAAAAAACAAGTGACCCTCCCCTATACCCAAAATAATAATTAAAACAAAGTGGAGAGCAGAGAACATGCCTACCATTTACCCGCACTCCTAGGACAGACCAGAGTCTCATATATGCAGTTTTAAAAACAGAACAAAACAGCGGTACCAAGTAGTAGGTCGATGTAGTAAGACATGACACAATCTACTCTACATGAACAAAAGTATGTGGACACCTAATATGGAGTAGGGCTCCCGTTTGCTGCTATAACAGCATCCACTCTTCTGGGAAGGCTTTCCACTAGATGTTGGAACATTGCCTCAGGGACAGCAACAAGAGCATTAGTGAGGTCGGGCACTGACATTGGACGATTAGGCCTGGCTCGCAGTCAGCGTTCTAATTCATCCTAAAAAGGTGTTCGATGGTGTTGAGGTCAGGGCTCTGTGCAGGCCAGTCAAGTTATTCCACACCGATCTCGACAAACCATTTCTGTATGGACCTTGCTTTGTGCACGGGAGCATTGTCATGCTGAAACAGGAAAGGGTCTTCCCCAAACTGCTGCCACAAATTTGGAAGCACAGAATCGTCTAGAATGTCATTGTATGCTGTAGTGTTAAGAATTACCTTCACTGGAAATAAGGGGCCTAGCCCGAACCATGAAAAACAGCCCCAGACCATTATTCCTCCTCCACCAAACTTTACAGTTGGCACTATGCATTCGGGCAGGTAATGTTCTTCTGGCATCCGCCAAACCCAGATTCGTCCATCGAACTGCCAGATGGTGAAGTGTGATTCATCACTCCAGAGAATGCGTTTCCACTGCTCCAGAGTCCAATGGCGGCGAGCTTTACACCACTCCAGGAAAGGAGTTCGATTCCAGGCTGTATCACAACCGGCCGTGATTGGGTGTCCCATAGGGCGGCGCACAATTGGCTCAAGGTCGTCCGGGTTTGGCCGGTGTAGGCCGTCATTGTAAATAAGAATTTGTTCTTAACTGACTTGCCTAGTTAAATAAAGGTAAAATAAAATAAAATAAACTCCAGCCAACGCTTGGCATTGCATATGGTGATCTTGTGTGCGGCTGCTCAGCCATGGAAACAAATTTCATGAAGCGCCCGACAAACAGTTCTTGTGCTGACGTTGCGTCCCGAGGCAGTTTGGAACTCGGTAGTGAGTGTTGCAACCGATGACAGGCGATTCTTACGCGCTACGCGCTTCAGCACTCGGCGGTCCCATTCTGTGAGCTTGTGTGGCCTACCACTTCGCGGTTGAGCTGTTGTTGCTCCTAGACTTTTCCACTTCGTAATAACAGCACTTAACATCATTTTTATTGGTGGTAGTGGACTACTACACACACTGGGTGGAGTTATTTCCCCTCCGCAAAGCAACTGCATCCGCCATTGCTCTTATTCTGCGAAGGGAGGTCTTTACCAGATTCGGGATTCCAGACCAAATTCTCTCTGACCAAGGTCCGCAGTTCATCTCAGGAATCTACAAAGAGCTCTGTACCTACTGGGGTGTGGTTGCCAAGCTGACCACGGCCTACCATCCTCGGACCAACTTGACCGAGAGGGTAAGCCGCACCCTGAAGGGGATGATTGCTTAATTCGTGGGGGATCAGCACACAAGGTGGGATCAGCATCTTCCTGAGTTTCGATTTGCACTGAACTCTGCCATCCAGGAGACTTCTGGGGTCACTCCCGCCGAACTCCACCTGGGAAGACCCCTAAAAAGGTCCAATGGACAGAGTCTTGCAAAGTTCCAACGTTTCACCTGACTGCCCAGCTTTTGATGCAGTACAACACCACCACACCTTGCTAGCCAGAGTGGAGGCCAGCAGAATCAAAGCCAAACAACGACAGCTCAGAAACTATGACGTGTGTTTCCCACCCCAGTCTCGTGTCTGGGTCCGTTATAATCTGTCAAAGGTGTCCAAGCAGTTCACTGCCAAGCTAGCTTTGAGATGGAAAGGTCCATAGCGTATGGTGCAACAGTTGGGGCCGGTGAACTACTTGATCTGTTTGGAGGACACTGGGGAAGATGTCAGGATGGTGCATGTTGTTGACCTAAAGCCCTGCTACCCTACGGCAGAAGAGCTGGATTGCAGGCAAAAGCAACACCTGCAGGATCTCTTCTTGGAGGACTCTGATGATGCGGACTTCCCTGGTTTTGTGTAGCGTCTGGTAGCGGCACTCTATCCTACTCTTTTCTTTTCGGCAGGGTTAATACTTACCTGGCGCCCAAACAAAAATCTTTATCTTTACCCCTATCTAACAATACAGCTATACAGTTGACCGGGGCAGCTCTAGCAGGGCAGAAATTTGACGAACTGACTTGCTGGAAAGTTGGCATTCTATGACGGTGCCACGTTGAAAGTCACTGAGCTCTTCAGTAAGGCTATTCTACTACCAATGTTTGTCTATGAAGATTACATGGCCGTGTGCTCGGTTTTATACACCGGTCAGCAACGGGTGTGGCTGAAATAGCCGAATCCACTAATTAAAAAAAAAGGGGTGTCCACATACTTTTGTATATTTAGGCTAGTTACATCAAAGAGTAAACAAAAGGCGAATGGAGATCCAAATAACCAAAACATAGCCTACAGCCTACTACAGTGAGATGCAGCCATGCACAGCTGTCATGTCAAATAAATAGGCCTATACAGGCCCGCTTCAAACATTGAAAATCATGCTGCTCGCTCAGGAGTTCAGCAACACATAGTGATATGGCACAATACACTTCTGTGAATCAAATTCGACCCACATAATCAATTAAGGAACTAAATGTTCACAATCGCCAAAGAATACACTGAACAAAAATATAAACGCAACATGTAAAGTGTTGGTCCTATGTTTCATGAGCTGAAATAAAAGATCCCAGAAATGTTCCAGACGCACAAAAAGCTTCCCTCTCAAATTGTGCACACATTTGTTTACATCCCTGTTAGTGAGCATTTCTCCTTTGCCAAGATAATCCATCCACCTGACAGGTGTGGCATATCAAGAAGCTGATTAAACAGCATGATCATTACACAGGTGCACCTTGTGCTGGTGGCAAAATGTGCAGTTGTCACACAACACAATGCCACAGATGTCTCAAGTTTTGAGAGAGGGTGAAATTGGCATGCTGACTACAGGAATGTCCACCAGAGCTGTTGCCAGAGAATGTTATGTTAATTTCTTTACCATAAGCCGCCTCCAACATTGTTTTAGAGAATTTGTCAGTACATTCCAACCGGCCTCACAACCGCAGACCACAAGTATGTTATCGTGTGGGCGAGCGGTTTGCTGATGTCGACGTTGTGAAGAATGCCCCATGGTGGTGGTGGGGTTTATGGTATGGTCAGGCATAATCTACGGACAACGAACCCAATTGCATTTTATCGATGGCAATTTGAATCCACAAACATGCCGTGACGAGATCCTGAACCCTTTTTTTTTTTTACATTTATAATCTGTGACCAACAGACGCATATCTGTATTCCAAGTAATTTGAAATCCATTTTTTATGGCCTAATGAATTTATTTAAATTGACTGATTTCCTCATATGAACTGTAACTCAGTAAAATCAATTAAATTGTTGCGTTTATATTTTTGTTCAGTATATACTGTATAAACGTTACTTTTTGGGGTTCTAACTGGTTCATAACTTTAGTTTGCTGGTCGGAACAGTGGAATGGAACGAAAAAAGATAAATGGTTCTGTTAAGAACGAACGATTGGAAAATAATTTTGGTTCCAACCCCTGCCAGGAAGTGCTCATTACCTTTATTAAGGGAAATTTAAACAAACTTCAGAAAGGCAGCATTCAGAAATTGTGGCAATTCCCTCCGGTAACATGTAGGCCCTCACTTAGGTCAGATATTGATGATTGACAGACAAATGACAAAACAGTTCCAATTTTGAGGCCACAAGCCCCGGCTTAGGGCAGACAATTATTTAAAAGCTCATTGTGAAAAGTTGCTATGGAACCAGTCAACCAGAATGCACAAAATCTGTTGTCCTATTCTATCTTCACTCTAGTGAAGATTCAGTGCATATTGACCTTACGAGGACATATACCAAAGAGACATTTACAGAAATTATGTACAAGGATATAACTCCCTCACTCCTTCAGATGTTGAGTTGAGGTACTGCTGTCACCCATGCTATTCTCCCATCTTCAGCACATTCAGTCACATTAGAATATATACTGTCTATTCTAATAATAATAATACATTGGTTTCACAAAGACAAAAAACTTATCAATAACCCGGAATCACAAAATTGCCCTCTCAAGGAGAAAGCGACAAATCGCTAGCTTGCACAAAGGACACCAAACCCATTTCAGATAATCTATCAGGAAATAGGTCTGCTGCTCCTGTTTTTTCACTGTTCGTTGCCATGGTAACAAGTCCTAATGGCCAAAACAGGAAAGCTGGAGAAGACCCAGTCCTCTCTAATAGCGCATCACAACCTGTGAGCAACAACACACATCAATTCATCCTTTTGGTTCGTGTCCCGCCGAGTCTCAGCACCAATATGAAATCAGCTATTGAATAACATTGTTGTAATACAATTATCAACATAGTAATCAAACAAGGTTGTCCAATGTGGTTGTGCTTTCCACCCCCCCATATGTGAGAACCAGTAAGAATTGCCCCCCCCCCAACTGTATAAAATCAGGATCAACAAGTCCTCTTAGAACAAGTTCAAATAAAACAAGTTCGAATGAGTTCGCTAAACACAAAAGCTTGAAAGTGGAGGGGAAAAAAACGACCAGTGAGATAATTGTTATGAGTTAGTGTGACTTTCTTGTACTGTAGCTCAGTGGCAATGTTACACAACTGGTCTGGGCTGAACGGCCAGGACTTTAAGAACACAAAAACATAGTATAACACTGCACTAACAAACAGGATGTCCCAATTTCTACAGTATGTACAATGGCTTCAGAAAGTATTCATACCCCTTGACTTATTCCATATTTAGTTGTGTTACAGCCTGAATTCAAAATGGATTCAATAAATGTTTTTCTTCCATCCAATATGGATTATTAAAATTAATAGGAGTGGCATACTTTTCAGACAGAACACTTTTACAAGAGGCCCTTCAAAGTGCTCCTGATTTGATCTGGTGAGCCCTACTCATGTCCTATCTATAATCTAGTGGAAGATATACATAAAACATGAGACGCATGATGTTCTATGATGTGTCTCTCAAATGATGAGACATCACTATAAGACACATTGTAAAATGAAGTGGGATCTGTAAGAAAGGTAAACTCTTGCAGTCACTCTGCAACGATTTTGCACAGCTGTCATTTACAGTGCTTTCAGGAAGTATGCATCCCTCGACTTACTCCACATTTTGTTGTGTTACAGCCTGAATTCAAAATTAATGAAATATTTCTCTCACCCATTTACACACAATATCCCATAATGACAAAGTGAAAACATGGTTTTAGAATTTGTTAAAAAATTATAAATGAAATACAGAAATATAAATTTACATAAGTATTCACACGAGTCAATACTTTGTAGACGCACCTTTGGCGACGATTACAGCTTTGAGTCGTCTCGAGTATGTCTGTATCCGCTTTGCACATCTGGATTTGGGGATTTTCTCCCATTCTTCCTTGCAGATTTTCTTAAGCTCTGTTAAATTAAAGTCTTTTCAAACATTATTTTTTTAATAGATTTTTATTCAAGTTTGACAAAATGTACATTCATGTAAGTACAAAGATTTTACCATATTCCAACCACCCTCCCTACAGTAAACACATCCAGCCACCCTCTCCCCTCCCCCCCAGTCCCTTCCCTACCTCTCTGCCCTACCTCAGTCCACCCACCTCAATTCCCTCCCAACCACTCATCCCAACCCCATATACACCCACACCCTCCCTCAGTTCGGTCCTAGAAAACAAATTCTATAGCGATATCACAACAAATAAACAAACAAGAATACAGAAAATAAAAAAATAAACAAACAACTCAATACAGATTCAAGATACAAAAAGTGGAGCAACAGAAACAGAACTAAATAAGTAAATAAAGTCAGTAAAACTTAGACAAACTTGCTTGGACTGGATAGCATTATATTGAGGACTGTACCTATTATGTAATGACTACTGGGAATACCTACTGGGAAACCTTAAAGCATCTCATCAGAGGGGAGCCTCTGCAAGCCATTGAAGTATGATATAAATGGTTGCCGTTTTCTAACAAATGTATAATTGGAACCCCTAAGAGAATACTTAATTTTCTCAAGCTTTAGGAATAACATTACATCATTGAGCCATTGAAAAGTAAAGGGGGGCTGAGCAGACTTCCACTGGAAAAGAATTATACATGAGCTAATAAGGATGTAAAAGCAACAATATCGGCATGTTTGGGGTCCAAGGAGAACAAGTCTTCTAGAATACCAAAAACAGCTATCAAGGGACATGGATGCAGGTTAATTTCAAGCACCTCATAAAATTTGAAAAATAGAATCCCAGTAATTTTGTAGTTTAGAGCATTGAATGAACATGTGACTAAGGTCACATGGTGAGACATGACATCTATCACACTCATCATTTACATTTGGATATATTTCAGACAATCTGGATTTGGACAAATGCACTCTACGTAAAACCTTAAATTGTATGAGACCAAGACGAGCACAAGATGTAGTGGAGCGTACTCTATCAATCACCTCATCCCACCACTCCTGTGTAAATTCAACACCCATTTCCCGTTCCCAAGCAGATTTGGTGTTTGTCCAATGACATAAAACACAGATCTGAGAAATGACTGCTTTCTGTCGAGTTAATAGAGTCAATATGCCATCCCAGGGTTGGCAAGGGGGTGGAGCAGGGAAGACAGAAAATTGGGTGGAGACACAACGCCTAATTTGAAGCTAACAAAAAAGTGAGATGGAGGCAAAGAGTATTTATAGGCCAGGTTGGGAAAACTAGAAAAAAAAATCTATTTACATATGAGTCCTGGAAGGACTTAATGCTTTCTCTTCCTGGACAAGGAAAGGTATTATCTATTAGGGAATGAGTGATTCTTATCAATAGGACCCATAGCAGATGCAGAGGATAATTTAAAATGCAGTCGAAACTTGTACCAAATCTTAAGTGTGGAAGGCACTACAGGATTGCCAGTATAGCGAGAGGGGCATGCTGGGAGAGAAGAGTAGAGTAAAGCAGGGAGAGAAGCAGAAATACAAGAATGTGCCTCTAGGTGGCACCATGGGGTATCTGGAGCATGTAACCAGAATGGCAATTTCTGAAAGTTGGCTGCCCAGTAATAGTATAAAAAGTTGGGTAGTGCAAGCCCTCCACTAAACTTGCATCTCTAAAGTAAAGATCTACTGACTCTGGGTACCTTTCCTCCCCAGATAAATGTGGCAACAGCCTGATTGATTGACTTAAAAAAACAGTTTGGTAAAAACAATGGGATAGATTGAAATAGATCAAGGAATATGGGTAAACTGTCCATTTTTACAGCATTAATCCTTCCTATAAGTGATAGAGGTAAGCTACCCCATTTCTGAAAATCAGATTTAAGTTTCGTAAGGAGGGGAGCAAAGTTTGCAGAAAAAAAGAGCATGTAATGAACGAGTTACGTTCACACCAAGGTATTTGAAACCAGAGCAGCTAAGCTGAAAAGGCAAGTCTGTCTGATGGAACTGTAGCGCTGCTGGATTGATTTGGAAGCAGTCACTTTTCTGGAGATTCAGCTTGTAACCGGAGAAGGAGCCAAAGTTCTCCAGAATGAAAAGGATAGAAGGTGAACAGTTTACAGGGTTATTTATATAGGTTATCATTATATGCAGATGATTTGTTACTCTATGTTCAACTCCTTCCTGTGTTACACCTTGGAAAGAGGAGGATG